>NW_027397080.1:12370904-13047427 GCF_003265705.2 Callorhinus ursinus | reverse complement strand
CACCACCACCATCACCATCATCACCACCACCACCACCACCACCACCACCACCACCACCATCATCATCACCACCACCACCACCATCACCATCACCACCACCACCATCACCACCACCACCATCATCACCACCACCACCACCACCATCATCATCACCACCATCACCATCATCATCATTGGCTCTCTTTGACCAGGTACAGAGTAAGAAAAATAGTGAAGAACAAGTGTCATTCACCCTTCTCCCCAGTCCCCAGTCCCTCTCCCCAATGCAGCAAGGGCCACCAACTTCCTGCATATCCATCTGGAGGGAGTCTGGCATTCAGGGAGTGTTTAGTGAGTGAACAAAGAGGGGTGAGGGCAAGGCGAGGCACAAGCAGCAGCACCCCCTGCCCCCCCGGGAAGGAGAAGCCCAGCGCGACAGTACCTCTTTGCCAGCCGCACCATCTGCACCGGGTTCACCCTGTGGAGTAGAGAGTAGGAGACGTGTGATAGGCACTAATCCAGCATGGCATCCCCTGCCTCCCCTCGCCCACCACAGGTGCCCAGTCCTGGGCCACCAAGGGATCACGATTCTCTAGCCCTCACCCTCAGACCCTCGGGGCACAGACCATGGAAACTTAGATCCCCACCCCCCATCCCCAATTCTAGCCTGTCCCAGAGCCCCACACCAACAGCCCTGGCTGCCCCCTGACTGAGCTGGGCAAGGGAAGAGCGGGCTGCACGCTCCCGGCTCCTGGCTCGAGGCCCCGGCATCATGCAGGAGCCCTAGCTCTTGAGTTTATGTTACATGTTTGCCAAGCCTGCTCCCTCCCCAGGACAGGACGGGCTGCATCATGGGCCCAGCCTGCTTCTGGTGAGATGGTGGGGAAGACTCTGTGATTGCCAGGCTGGTAATCTGATACAACCGGAGGCTGTATCCAGGGGTACTGGAGGCTCCAGGGAAGGCCAGAAGGTTGGAGGGACCCCCCCTGCCCCGGGGCCGTGGCAAGAAATCAGAGTGTGTAGGTGAGACTCAGCCCTCTTGGCGGCTGGGCCAACCATCACCGCTGCATGGGCTGGAGTCATCCATCCCATTGAGGCCACCAGCCCCAGGGTCATGGCGACTGTTCCCAAAAGAGAACACCCTGACCTGGGGGCTAGGAGACCTGGGTTCCTGCCTCAGTTTCCCCAGGAGACTTCATCCCTAAGACTGGCAATCGAACCACCTGATGTGGGTCACTTGTCTGGAACCTTTGAAAGCGGGAGGATTGCAGAGTGGCTAAGGACGCAAGTTTTGCAATCAGGCAGGCTCTTCCGCTCACTAGCTGTTGCAATTCTGGGCAACCTACTTAACCTGGCTGAGCCTTGGTTTCCTCATCTGTAAAATGGGGACAATCAGACCTACTAAATAGGGTTGCAGTACCGATTAAATGACAAAATGTCAAGCACTTAGGTCACCATTCAGCACACTGTCCGTGGCCAATGCATCACGGCTCTTAGAGTATGAAGCGCCAGCTGAGACCAGGAGTGGTTTCTGAGTTGCTGAGGGGGCTGCGGTAATGGCGCCGCATTTCTGGTTCCTGACGTTCCCAGACTCTCTGTGGTTACCAGCCAGCTCCCCAGGGGAGGGGGCAGGGGGCAGGGGCAGAATAGGTGCCAGGTCTCCCCTGCCTGACACCAGGTCGAGGGATCGGCGCAAGTGGTGCATGGTCAGGGGCGGCGGCCCGGTGCGCGCCTGGCAAGTGCTGGCTGGCAGGACTTGTCCTTTCCTCCAGATATGACGTGATCCTCAGGCACGAGCCCCGCGCTGCTAGTTTCCCTGCTCACAGCCTCTCCTTCCCTGGAGACCCCAGACGCACAGCGCTGCGCTCAACTGACAAAGCCGACTGGCCCTCTTCCTGGGGGCTGTGCAGTGAGATGTGGGGTCTTACCGGGGGGCCAGGGTGTCCGGGGGGGCCAGGCTGGCCTGGAAGGCCTAGAAGGCCCCTTTCTCCAGTGGCTCCCCGATCTCCTTTTAGGCCCTGGAGACAAAGGAGGTGGATGGTGAGAGGGGACAGGAGACGCAGTGGTGAACCCCACACAGCAGAGGCAGGTGTCACTGTGTGTCAGGGGTGGGGTGGCGCTGTCTGAATCTGAAGGCCTTCACTACATGCCACTTGGGGAGACCCAGGAGGTAGGAGAGGCTGAAGCCGGGGAAGGAGGGGGATGGACCCAAACTCTTCCCAGCCAGGCCCCCGGGAGGGAGGGACGGGGGGCGCAGGCCACTCACCATTGCAGAGATCCCAGCTGGGCCTGGCTGGCCTGGAGGCCCTGGTGGGCCCTAAAGAAAGACGAAGTCAGTGGGATGGAAAGAGTCTCGGGTAATAAGGCCCCCTGGAGGCAAACGGGGAACCAACAGCGGGAACAGACCCTGAACTTCAGCAGCTCCATTCTCTTCCCTAAACCCTCCTTCCCTTCTGCTCTTGCACTTGAGCTTCTACCAAGAGATTTGTGCCAGAGCTGATACCTGGGGGGTCCCTGAGCTCACAGGACCACGGCCAGAGCTGAGGGCAGAGGGCAAAGGCCTGAAGGTTAACTATGTTGGGCCTGGGGTCTTCTGAGGCCCCCTACTTCCTCCTGTTCTGTGGGAGAAGCAAAGAGCAGAAGCTGCGAGCTGCGTAGCAGGGGCTCAACCCCAACCCCGGAGACCAAACGGATAAGGCCAGCCCTCGGACCCTGGGCCTCCCTGGTCTCCTGCTCTACTGCCTCTGGAGGGTAATGGGACTCAACTCGTGGGGGTTGCTCCCACCCTGCTGGGCTGAGGTGGTGCCCGAATGCCCTCCCATCTCTGAGTCACAGCTCAAATGCTAGCTCCCTGGTTAGAGCTACACCTTCTCTGAAGCCCAGGGCACGCAGGTCTCTCTCACAGCACCTCCCTCCATGCTCCCAGGTGGAAAGTTCTGGAGGCATGGACTCTGTTCTACCCCTCTCTAGACCTCTGGGGCAGGAATGCCCAGCACTGGGACTGGCACACAGCAGGGGCTGAGGCTGGGCAGACAGAAGTGAGGGGGGAACCTCGCGTCCCCTTTCCCCAGCCCCCAGTGAGTCCGTGACGGGCTCACAATTCAGAGCGCGCTCTTCCTTTCATCTGTAATGTGAGCAGGGACTAGGCTAAAACTCGGGTCCTCAAGCCAGGGCCTCTGGATCCCTCGAGATCCATACACACGGTGATGAGGACCTGAGAGCTCCTCTTTCTGCTCATGAACTATTTTTAACATTTCCAGAAGCCTCTTGGAAACTGTACATCTGCCACAACAGGCCTGCAATCAAATGCCAGAGTGTTTCCTTTGCTCAGGAACCCCATCAGCTCGGGGCCTCACACTGATCAAAGGCGCACATCGGCAGCCATCTATGCTACCGAGGAGCAAATCCAGACGGGAAACTCATTACGGCTTAATAACTGCCCTCTCCAAGTTGTCTTATCTCTGTAAGCGCGCCACCCACGCAACCGGCCTCCCGGGCCAGGGCCAGTCCTCCCCCGCCACCCCCCCTTCAACTGCTCCCCGCTCCCCGCCCCTCCCCCACGCAGGCCGGCAGCAAGTCCTCCAAACACAGCCCTCCTGCCTGCCACCACCACCCCACCGCAACCACCCCATCCCTCAGGGACACCCCGGCTTCCACCGGCGCCCCTCCCCTCCTGCCCACATCCCCGAGGTCCCAGGTCTGCAGCAGATCGTCTCCAAGCACAGCTTTCCGGCTCTCACCCACACCCTTGTCAAACTCCACTCCAGCCTCGCTGACCTTGGGGCTCCCCCTACACCCCAGGCCCCTCCCTGCCTCAGGCTCTCGGGCGCTGGTGGCCCTCCACCCCCACCCTCCTTTCCTGCCTGGACATTCTTCCCCCAGACTGCTAGACAGATGGCTCCTTTTGTCTTCAGGCCTTGGCTCAAATGCCACTCGGGCAGTAAAGGTGCATCTAAAGGCGCCTCCCAGGCCCTGTCTGTGACATCACATCCCTGCCCGACGCTTCTGCATTAATCTGTTGGTTTGTCATGCCTGTGCGCAAGCTCTGGGATCAGGGGACCTTGTCTGTCTCACTCTTAGCCCCCTGCTTGGAGCGGTGCCTGGCATGGAGCAGGTGCTCGATTATTGTTTGTTGAATAACTGAATGATCTTTGTTTGATGAGTAAACTCAAATGTGCCCAGAAAATAAGAAAATGGCAAAGACCCTGGGGGCCACTGGATGAGGTGGGCCCAGAGCCCCTCACTGCGCTATGGGGCTGCTCCTGGGGTCAGCTCTTTCGGGCCATCGCCCTCGCCCACCCCAGCCCAGCAGAGCCCTCACTCTCATAAAGGCGGGGGCAAGAACGGTTTAACTCACGATATGGCCGGGGGGGCCGGGTCTTCCCTGAAGTCCCATGGCACCAGGCTCACCCTGTAGGAGCCAGAAAAAAGAAAAAAAAAAAAAGCAACACAGAAGCAGACTTACTCGCACAGGGTCGTTAGGTGGGAGAAGGCTGAGCAGAGCAGGTGGGATGGCAATAGTCAGAGACGCTGGGCTGAGTCCTGGCCTCGAGGCCCATGCTGTCCAGGGCCCGAGGACCAGCCCTGCCCATGAATATGGTGGAGAGAGAAACCAGAGCCCCCAGCCCAAGAAGCCAGGCCCGGCTTTTTAGGTGAGTGACCCAACAGGCCGCAGGAAGGAGGAGGTGTGCAGTTTGGAGGCAAAATGTGCCCAGGAGAGAGGGCAGCCAGGTGGCCAGGGAGAGGGACGGAGCAGCTGTGTCTCAGACTCAGCAGAGCCCAGAGGCTGTCTGAAGGGAGCCTCTGCCTTTACCTCTGCTCCAGGCCGGCCACTGCTGCCCGGGGGACCTGGTTTTCCACAGTCGCCCTGGAAGAGAGCGGGCCAACTGGAGCTCGACAGGCCTCGACTTGGCTCCTCCAGCCCCAAGTTGACCCCATATCCGAAGAGCCCTGCCCCCTGCCCAGCTCTGGCCAGCAGCCCTCTGATGCCCTCAGGCGGGTAGATGGCGAAGCCTGACCCACTCTCCTGGCATCGGTGGTCTCAGGAGGCTCGGATGCTGCGATGGCATCTCAGCCAAGGCCCTGGTGGCGCGGGCACTCCAGCTAGGCTGCCCTGTCTCCTGGGGTCAGGCCTTGAGGAGAGCTGAGAAGACCTGCTTGGCAGAAGTCACCAGGTCCTTCCTTACCTTTGGTCCTGGGAGGCCAGGGTGTCCCGTTTTCCCCTTGAAGCCCTGGAAGAAAAAGCGGGAAGCTGCCAGGGCCCTCGCCCTAAGCAGAGGCCACTTCCCTTGCCTCCGTCCTCAGGCCAAAGAAATCAGACCCATCCAGAATCCTACCATGGTCCTCGGAGGATCTGGAGTTGAGCTGCCCCACCCACCAAGGCAAACCCCACACCTGCTCAGCTTTGGGACCTCCCCACTCTCCGCTCCTTCCTGCAGCTCAACTTACCGGGGGTCCCATGAGTCCAGGGGGGCCAGCAGGACCAGGGTCCCCCTAGGGAAGAGACCAGGGGCATATGAGACAGGATGCCCACTCATTCACCACTGTCTTCCCTCTCTCCCACCCCTCCCCGGCTATCCCAGGATGGAGGGAATGTCACGGGAGGCAGAGGGAAGACTCTAAGCTGGGCTCGGCCTCTGACTGGCTGTGGACCCTGAGTGAATCCCTCTCTGAACCTCAATTTTCCTCTTTTGGGTACAGAAGAGGGTTGGCCTTGATGCTCTGCCCTTTGCCATGCCCCATCCCTTTCAGATTCCCCAGCAAAACCAGACCCATGGAGCCAGGGCTGCTCGAGTCCTTCCATGCCTACAGCCTGTTCTCCCTGACACCCAGCCTAGTATCTTTAGTTGCCTGAGTTTCTGGATATAAATCCACTCCCTTGGCTGCCTGCCTTTTGGTGAGACCTAGCTCATGCAACCTGGTTAAGGCTACCAGGAGAAGTGAGGAACCAAGGGGCCCTGGAGCCATCAGAGAAGTGGTGAGAAGCAGGTGGAGGGAAGGCAGAGGCATGGGGGGATTCGGTTTCCTTCACTGGGGTTCCGTTGACTTTTGCTCCTGGAGGAAGAAGGAAGGAGGTGCCTATTATCTCACCCTCAAGCCAGGCTTGCCGTCCTTCCCATCCAGACCATCCAGACCAGCAGGACCCTAGAAACAGGAAAAAGGCATATATGCATGCTTGTGCTGGAGCCCTAGGAGGTGAGAGACCTGACCCAGCCCCTCCACCCTGTCCACCCCTCACCCAACTTCCACCCCAACTAAACACACACATGCGCACACATGCGCACGGCACATACCTGTCACGCTAAGAGGACACACACTCACCTGAATCCCAGGAGATCCTGGTGGCCCGGTGGGACCAGGCATGCCTGGTGGGCCTCGAATCCCTTCGCTGCCCTGGAAAGGAGCCCACCCCCCGCAACAAAGTCAGCAGGGCCTTGCCCCACCCTGGGACAAGGCGCTGGGCACTGGGTTCTGATGATTACTGGGAGTCAGGGCAACTGGTCTCCAGCCCCAGTTCTGCTCTGGCCTAACTGGATATATTCCACACCACTCCCCCAAGAAGATCTGTCTTCGTCTGCAAAGCACCCCCCTTTTCACACTGTTCTATGAGGAGGGGACAGAGCCTATTCGGCCTAGCATCTTCTTCAGGGTTGACCCAGGGGCCGGCAGAGTGGGTGCTCAGTGATGTGTGCCAACTAAAGGCATACGTTCAGTTCACATCGGTCCCAAAAAAGTGCCAAGCACTATACAGCTGCTGATCCTTCCAGATGAAAAAAAGGGTGGCCCCTGTCCTCAAGAAGCTCATAGTCCTGTTCCAAAGAGGGAGTGGCTCTCTCTGGCCAGGGCTCAGGGGAAGCGTCACAGAAGCATCACCAGACGCTAGACTCTGAAGGATAGCCGAGATGTGGGCAAGTGGGGAAGGAGAAGAGGGCATGCCAGAAGGAACTTCAGAGAAGGATGAAGATTTGGAAGTGGTCCCATGCCTGGCCTAGCCAGGGTGTCTGGGGAGCCCTTGTGAAGGGTGGGGTGGGAGGCAAGGCTGGAGGAAGGTAGAGGCTGATGGGGGGAGGGCCCTGAACACTGTGCTAGACTCTATCTCACAGACCAGTGCTTTTCAAACTGTACTTCTCAGAGCCCTGGGGGTTCCTGGAGGAGCATCAGAGATGGGTGCATGAAGTGGGAGCCCAGAGGGTGGGACCCAAGACCCCTGTCCCTGCCTAAGCCAGAGCAGCTCCACTCATATCTGTTATATACATTTTAAGCTTCTGTGTGATGAAAGGGCTCAGGGACTTCAAAATGAAGTCTGGGACCCACTGCTACAGGCACTGGGGAGCCACTGACTGTTCAAAGCAGGGGGATGATGAGCATCAACATGTGAACTAGAATGTTTACCAGAGAAGGGAGGGGGGCAGCTTGGTGTGGCGGGCTGCCGCGTCCCTAGTGCGAAGAGAGTGGCTGCTCTGGAGCCGTGGCTGTGGACCAGCCAAGGTGGAAATGACCCCGCTAGAGACGCCCCTCCAGGGGGGGGGGGGGCAGGGGGGCGTGGAGAGAAAGCCCCGGTGGCATTGCAATGCCACCAGCTACCAGGAGGGGTCAGCACAGCCCCAGAAAATGTCAGTCCCACAGGGGGTGGAGATGGGAGAACCCCTGGCCAGAGGTTTGAGATTCTCTGCAGTGACCAGCCTAAGGAGAGCAGGCAGCACTGGGGTACAGAGCCAGCCCAGAGGGTTCTGGCAGGGGCTGCCACCCGGGTCTTCCACAAAGAAGGGAAGGGTGGTGGCGCCCACCACCGCCTCAACAGTGGCTGACAGGTGCTGGCTCTGGGGAGGCAGCGAGGTGCCCTGGCGCTACCCTGGGTTGGGAGGGAGTCTCCGCTCTGTTGTTATTTTGCTGTGTGCCCCTGGGATGCCCTCAGCCTCTCTGGGCCTCATTGTCTCACAGTGAGAAGTTAGACCAAGGTGGCCTTTCTATAAGTCCTTTCTAGCTCTGACTGTTGTGCTATGTGTGTTTTCAGAAGAAAGAGGCCCCACCCGAGGTTACAGGCCTCCTGCCTCCCCCTTTGGGTCATAAGCCTCCCACCCCAAGCTTAGAAGTCAATTTGGGGCCTCATTATACTATCTAGCCATCACCTCTGGGGAGTCCAGAGGTTGGGATGAGACAGGGATGTCAGCCCCCGGACCAACTATCAAGTCAAGCCCAGGGGCAGCCAGTGTGGAGGCTCCCCAGGCCGCTGCTCCTTCCAAACCTTGTCACCAGCTCACAGGCCATGCCTGCCCTCTCTGGGCCCTTGGGAACAATCTGTGCATGTTCCGTTCCTGCTGTTGTCAGACCCAGAAGGTGAGTGGCCAGAGCGGCGCTGGCTTCAGGTATCTGGGCTTCGGGCTTCGGGTTCGGGCTCACAGGCTGGATGCGCTTCCCTCCTCCCCTCAGCTCCTCCCCCTCCCTTCAGCTCCTCCCCCTCCCCTCGGCTCCTCCCCCTCCACTTGGCCCCTCCTCCTGGAGATGAAGCCAGCCCCCTGCGCTCCAGTCACCACCTCTCGCGCACCCCTCTGCCTCGGGCCCACCCCCTGTCCCCAGCGGGCAGGGACTTGGGCAGCACAGTTGCCATCCTGGGGCCACGGGTCTGTCGCCCTACGGCAGTTGCTGAACCTATGCTGCAGGTCTCTTTCCCCACCCTTGTAACCGAAACCGAGTCAGTCCTTGAATTTCCAAAGGCCCCATAGTCGGGTGGGATGGGGTGTGGGAGCTGCATGGCTCAGATCTGTGGCTGTGGCCAAATTGGGGTCCCGCTCACCTTCTCCGCTTGGGGGCCAGGTGGGCCAGGTGCTCCAGCTTTGCCCGGGAATCCAGGGGGACCCTATATCAACAAAGGAGCAGGCGGGAATGAAAATGGGGCTGGAGGGGGAGCTCCCCTTCCTTCTTCCTCCTGGGTTTGCTTCACTACAGTTAATACGATGCATTTTGATGCATTTTGACTTCCTAGAAACACCACCTAGGAGCTGGCTGGCCTGCTGTGCTGGGGCCCACCCAGGAGGCTCTGCCCTCCAGGTCCTGGCTCCTGGAATCAGGCCTGGCCACCCAGACCGTTCCTCCCATGCCTCTTCCCTCCCCTCCGTCGGCCCATCCTAGCCCAGCCTGGCCTGGTCAGGCCTGCCCCTCCCAAATAGGATCATACAGACAGGGCTGGTTTTGTGTCTTCACTCACCGGTGGGCCGGGAAAGCCTGGCTGGCCTTGAAATCCCTAGGGGAAGAAGCAAGGGACAGTCTGCTGTGCCGCCCACTCTCTCCCTCCTGGCGGCCCCGATGGAAAGAGTGACAGGGTGAGGCTGCCTCGAGCCATGGGGCCTTGCCCTCCACTCTGCCCAAGATGACCAGCAGGTGAAGGTCTAGTCACGAGGTGGGAGGTTACAACTCAAGGACGGGTGAGGGCTGGAGGCTAGAGCTGGTCACCCCTCCACATGTGAGGGCGGCCACCAGGGAGAGGACCTAGCCCTTTCCCTGTGCCCATCCCCCTCTCAGTCCTCCCCCATGATCAGGACAGCTAGCCAGGTCCTGTGGTCACTCACCTGGTCGCCCTTCTCTCCCGAGTTTCCTTGGGGTCCTCGCTCTCCCCGGGGACCCTGTCACCATAGAGAACAAGGCAGCTGGAACCCAGTCTTTCTTCCCCTAGACCCCAGGGCTGGACCAGGACCAGGAGTCCCCACGTCCACAGTTCCTTGTCCCCTCCATCACTCACCGCTGGGCCTGGGGCACCTGGGAGGCCTTCAGATCCTGGTGGGCCCTGGGGACACGAAGGAGCAGACTCAGTCACTCTGACTGGGGGAGGTGGGAGAGCAGGGGATGAGGCAGGGACCAGGGCACAGGGCACAGAGAGTAGATGGGGATGCCGGCAGGACTCCTCCCCCTGGTTGGCTCCAGCTTCCCTTCTCTTGCCTAAGCTATTGAATCAGCCTCTAACTAGTCCTGCCACCTCCTGGCTCACTTCAATCCAGCCAGCAACTGGCTGCCATTTCCTCTTCTCCAGCATAGCTCTGATTGTAACACTCTCTTGCTCCAAAGCCTTCCATGGCTCCCCTCTGTGCAACTGAATGAGGTCCATACTTTCCACCAGTGCTGGGTTTTGAGGCATCCTGTGATCTAGTACCACCCACCCTTTCCTGCTTCACTTCCTTCTCCCCGTCTTATCTTCTGCCTTGCTTGGTCAGACGGCTGTTCGTACCCCTGGGCCTTTGCAGAGCTGCCCCCTCTCCCTAGAATGCCTACCATTCCCCCACCCTTTCTGGGGCTCTTAAAACCTTACCAAGGGATTAGATGGCTCCAATCTCTTCCTGAGGTTCCCCCACCCACTCCCTTTGGGATTCCCCAGGATAGATAACCATGTGCCCTCCCCCACCCCCCACTCTATTCGGGGCTCACGTCCAACAGCACCGTCTCAGAGAGGCCTCCTGATCCTCCTTCTAATAGCACCCTGTACACCAGCTGGCCCCTTACCCTGCTCTCTTTTCTCCATTGCTTTCTCATTTATATGCATTGGCTTATTCATCTGTTATCTACCTCCCTCATTGGAATGTGAGCTCCTGAGGTCAAGAGGCACAGGTGCCTGTTTTCTTCACTGTGGCACCCGCAGAACAGCCTGCCACCCAGAAGGCCCCTGAGGAATGTCTGTTACTGAGTAAATGCACATGGGGTCAGCTACATCCCACCCGGGGCCTCACTAACGTGTGAGGGGAAGGGAAGACTAAGGTTTTGGCAGGTTGGTCACAGAGGGACTTGGGTGCAAGTCCACGCTATGCCCTAACTCACTCACTGACTCGCGGCAGCTTGTTGGGTGAACCATGTCACTTCCTGAGCCTGGGGATAACCTAACTGATGTTATGTCCTCACCTGGTAACAGCCCCCGCCCCTGCGCTCACCCAGCCGGGAAGGGTGGCTCTGGGCTTGCGGATCAGGCCAGGCTCTAAGCTGGGTCTCGGGTCCCCCACCTGCCCTGCTCTGCCCTGCCCGCCCACCTGCTTTTGCAGGGGAGGAGGATGCCTTCCTGCTGGCTGACTCTGCGCCCCCCCCCAACCCCTTGGCAGCCCTGGCCAGCCCAACTCCTTGAAACCCGCTCAGATCCTCCCTCCAGCCTCCCCTCCACCTCCGCGGCAACCAGCCCACACCGCCTGCCTGCGCTGCAGCTGGAGTGACTCAGGGGGCAGGGAAGCGGGGTCAGGTCTCTTCCTTCGCAGGCTGCTGGGAAAGTCTCGGGTGGCCGTGGGGCAGGGACTGCTCCGTTTGGAGCCCTTCCTCCTGCCCCACCACCCTCCCCCCGCCCCGCGCCAAGCCCCGTGACTCACCGATTCTCCCTTCTCTCCTGGGGGCCCGACATAGCCCCGCTCCCCCTTGATGCCCTGACATGCAAGCAGAGAGAGAGCTGAATTAGCCCCGTGGCCTGCTGTCATGGCGCTAATGCGAGGGGTGGAGACTGGCCCAGGCTGGCACTTACAGGCAGATGGCACGGAGGGCAACGGCTGGGGGAGGAGGAGCGGGGCTGCTCCCCACCCGCCACCGTGGCGCCCAGTGGAAAGCGGGGCTACGCCCACCCAGCAGCCTCCAGCCTGGGGTGGGGGGGGTAGGGAATAGGCTTCCCGTGGTCTCCCCACCTCTCCTAGCCCCCCCGCTGGGAGGCAGAACTCAGTCCTGGGGTCTGGGTGCTCGGAGAGTCTGGCCCTCCCGGTGCAATGGCTGCAGGCGACCTCCGAAGTGGAGTGGCAGGGCCATGCTGCACTACCACAGGGGCTTTGAGGAGCCCTGCATGGACGGACGGGCAGACAGCCTGGCAGAGGCACAGGCTGAAATGCTTGGAAGGGAGGGAGCCTGCTGGGGGATGCGCCAGCCTGGCCCTGTCCTCACCCCCACCCCCAGGCTCTGCTACCCCCAGAGCCAGCATCCCCTTACTCACGGGCAGTCCTGGGGGGCCCATGGCACCTGGGTAGCCAGGTTGCCCTGGAGGACCCTATAGAGAAAGGGAGACATTATGGACCAGCCCCCCAATGTTTCCGTTTCCCCCTCCCTGGGCAAAGAGCAGCGGTAACCAGGACGCCTGAGCTGCCAACTGAGCAAGCACACGCCCATCCTAGGACAGCCACCACCTTGGGCCAGCTCCCAAAGGCCCAGGTTCCTCTGGCTGAGACCACCACCACAAGCCTAGGACTCAGGGACACGTGCCTGCCTGGCCAGGACCTGGGAGCTGAGCCAGAGGAAAAGGCCCAGAGCAGGGAGGATGAGGGTGGGAGTGGGGGAAATGGGGCGTGGAAGGGGCCGCAGGAGGACCCTGGGAGAAGAGTCCCCAGGGCACTGCTGGAAGCCGGGGGGGTGGGGCAGGGCTGTTCGCCCCTTCTAGGGGGTTGGGGCACAGGGAGATCAGCCTCCTTTGATCCCGAGGGGGTGTGAAGACCCCCGATCTGAGGGATCAGGGGTAGTGAGTTTCAAAAGGAATCCACCTCCCATCTTCCACTCAGCAGCCATCCCCGGGGGCCCCACCTCTGCCTCCCCAGGGCTCCTCATCCATCGCCTTCCCCTGCCGGCCCCCCTTACCGGTTCCCCCTTCTCTCCTGTCAGGCCCCTGAGGCCTCGCTCTCCTTGAAGACCCTTGGAGAGAAAAATCATGAGAACCTGCCGGGGAGGGCTGTCCCCACCCAGCCCCCAGCTCCTTTTGCCTGCTCTGCAGCCTTCTGTCCCCAGTCCAGGCAGAGCTGGGAATCACTGATGC
Source organism: Callorhinus ursinus (assembly GCF_003265705.2). Taxonomy (NCBI): domain Eukaryota; kingdom Metazoa; phylum Chordata; class Mammalia; order Carnivora; family Otariidae; genus Callorhinus; species Callorhinus ursinus. The sequence goes on along the minus strand of NW_027397080.1, from coordinate 13,034,697 downwards.
CCCCCCCCATTAAGGTCCCCAGCAAGGTGACCGTGGGATGTACCCCAGAAGGGTAACTGTGAGAGTTGTAGACTCTCACACAGGGGTGCCTCTCAAGAGCATACCCCCAAGACAGGTCACTATGGAGATATGCCCCCCCCCGGGTAGGGGACCCTCAGAGGGAACCGCTCAGGCAGGTGACTGTCACTGATGTGCCCTACTTCAGTAAGTGGCAGGGGTGTACCTTCAGGAGTTTGACACGTGTGTGCTCCCCTGAGGGGCAACTGTGAGGAGAGGTATCCCTACAATGATGTTCCTCGACCAAAATGTATCACTGGATAGTCAACACTTACCTGTACCCCACCCCCAACCCCCAGCCACAAGTCACCTCCTTTTAGGGATGCAGGGGAGAGACATGGGCAGGCCCCCAGAGCAGACTGCTCCCTCCAGAGCCGTCCCTGTCACTTTTTAGGGTGGAAAGGGAGATCGCTTTCAATCAAAGCCAGAGCCCCCCACCCCTCAGTCCTCACCCTGACTTTTGTGGATTCGCCACGGCGTTAAGGGGCTCTGTCTGCCCCTTCTCCCTTGTGCCCTCAAGAGATGATGCCCAAATCTTTCCACAACACAAGACAGATGGCTAGACGGACAGATGGCCCCTTCACCCAAGCAAGCAGAAACAGACAAGGTCCGGCCAGGGTGAGGACGTGGGGACAGATGGAGCCATGACAAGGAGGGGCCCCGCTCCCTGAGCCTCCACCGCCAGGCCTGGGAGGACAGGAGCCAGGCCCCCAGGAACACCAGATCTGACAAGCAGGAGGTTAGTTTCTGTGACCCAGGAGGGAGCAACAGTGAGGATGGGGATGATTTAAACACACTTGTGACGATGACGCAGGCAGAGCAATTAACGACACCTGGCGGAAGGAGCGGGTCACGGCACTGGGCACGGGGGTGCCGGGCCCCACGACACCCAGAAACCCAGCTGGCTGGCATCACACGCCCAGCCTTGGGGCAGCAGACGGGGCCCGGAGCCGAGGAAGAGAGGCAGAGGAGGAAGCTGTGAGGTTCCTCTAGGACGACGGGCAAGGTGTAAGCATGGCTACCTTCAGATCCCTGGGGTGCCCCGGGACGGCCCTGCCAAGCAGCGGGGCAGCAACGTGTGCCAGCCCGCAATGTGGAGCCCTGAAGCTCTGGCATCTCTGCCGGGCTCTGTGCCAGGGGCCTGGCGGGGCCCCAAGAATTACTTCCAGCAAATCTTCAAGTCAACAGCAAAGGTGGGAGAAGCAGAAGGCAGAAGTGAAAAGGGAGGAATCAAGAGGCCCCTGGAGGCACCAGCTTCAAATAAGAAGGTGAAACAGCTCTGAGGCCTGGGGGCGGGGGGAGTGATGTGGGTTTGGGGGAAGAGAAAAAGGAGATTGTAGGTGCGGGGCGGGGAAGAGAAGATGAAAGAAGCAGGAGCAGAGGGAGAAAGGAAAAGGGAAAGAAGTCCGAGACTTGGGAAGATGTCCAAGCCGCTAGGACCACAGGGAACCCGTGTCGTTATGTGCCTGCAGGGGGACAAAGACAAACATGGAGGAGGGGGCGAGGGCTCCACAGGAAGGGAGACAAGCAAACGCCACAGAGACCTGGCTGGCAGGGGGAGGGGAGGTCAAGCAGCACTAGGTTCTTACAGGCAATCCGGGGGAGCCAACAGCACCAGGAAAACCTGGGGGGCCCTGGTGGGAGAAACAGGCAGGTCACAACTCAGAGGCATAGTAACCCTGGGCATCGTCTGGGGCAGGGGGGCATGGAGAGAGGAGGTCACAGGATTATTTCCAAGGCGGCTGGAAAAGAGACTCATTGAAGACACCCACTCCTCCCCCTTGGCTCCAGGAAGAATGGCTCGAACCATCAGCAGAGATGAGAAACAGTCCCCAGAGTCCAAGGGCCCTGGCCGAGTGCTCCCGAGTCCCGCTGGACACCCTTGGTGGAGTGCAAGCCCATCGTGCCTGCCACATGACCTCCAGATGCCCCCAGCTGGGTGGCTCCCACCAGCCACCTGTTCTCCAAAGAAAGCATTTTCAGTTCTTCCAGTCTTTCCGGGGCACTTCTGGTTTCCCGCCATAGCAATGCCATGGAGGACTCCAGGGGGGGCATCCCTGGCCTGGCCTTTGTAGATCTGTCCTAGAGATGGCCCTACAGAGCGACGCAGGGCTGTTCCGTCTTAGGCCCCAGCCCAGTAGCGACTGGTGGCGTGGAGGCATGAAGAGATTTGGTCGGGTTGCCACATACTTTCCTGGCAGCCAAGACCATGAGCCAGAAGCCTAGGCCCTCCCGCCAGGGGAGCCTGGGTCCACTGTGCGGGACACTGTAGGGATGGGGATGGGGAGCCAGGGGTGTGCCCTTGAGGGCCTCCCTGAAGCAGGACCACCAGCAGAGCGGAACAGAGCAGACCAGTTCCAGGGGCTTGGGTGGTGGGGTCCACAGTCCCCACAGATGCTCTGATGAGGGAAAGGGGCAGGTGGTAGAATTTCCCTTCTTCTGCCCTGACCAGCTTCCTGGATACAAGGCAGCAGAATGGAATCTGGGCGTTACAACCCCTTCGAGAGCTTCTCAAGTGGGCCAGGAAACCACGGATACTTACAATAGGGCCTGGAGGACCTGGGGAGCCCCTCATGCCAGGCGGACCCTGTAAAGGAAGCCAAGGGAAATGGAGGGAGAGGCTCAGGCCCCACAGAGCCCCAGGGTCTCTGCTGCCTTCCTCCCAGCTCACCACTGCCAGATCCACAGAGGGCGGGGGATGGCAAAGCAGGGCCATTTTAGCTGAGGTTAAACCTTTCATTCAGCCCATTCAATCATCCAACAAACATTTACTGAGCAGCTATTATGTCCCAGGCACTAGTTCAGGTGCTGGGGACACAGTAATAAACCAAACATAAAACTCCCTGACGTGTGGCACTGATGCTCTAGGGGGAGAGGTGGGCAGTAACAAATAAAACCGGGGCTGGCGCATGGTGCTCAGTAGATGCATGTGGAATGTTCCCAAATGAAGAAATACACGGTCTTCAGAGGGTGACACGTGCACTGCACGGAAGGGACTAGGGGTTCTAGGGGTGGTGTGGGGGGGTCAGTTTCTCCGAGAGGCCAGGGAAGGTCTCCCTGAGAAGGTGATATCTGAGCAAAGGGTGGAAGGGGCAAAGGAACGAGCCCCGGAGAAGAGCTGCGGGCAGAGGGAGTGGCTGGCCGGGGCGGAAAAGGTCCCCTGGGCCGGGAGCACCTGGTGTGCCAGCAGAGCGAGGGACTCCCAGCCATGAGAGGCGCCAGGTGACCTGAGACTTGGAGGTCCCCAAAGGACTCCCAGGAGACAGGGAGCCACCAGAGGGCCCGGGAGGACACTGGGCAGGAACGAAACTGCCCCCGAGAACTGAGGGCCACTTGCATGGAGACACTGGCCCCCTTGGGGTGCTGCCCGGACGAGGGAGGGTCTGGCCCTGGTCTTACCTCTTCTCCTCTCTGGCCAGGCAGCCCTGGAGGACCGGGCAGGCCGGGGCTCCCAGCACAGTCTGGATCCCCCTCGCCGCTGTCTCCCTGGAGAGGGATGGAGTCGGTGAGCTGAGCAGCCAGGGCCCTCCCTGTGGGGCCCGGGACACAGGCGAGCAACGGGCATGGGGCCACTCACCCGGGCCTCCTCAGCTCTTGGGCGCTCCCGCTCTGTGAAGCACTGAGGGGGACAACAGGAGGCCCTCCATCAGGCGAGGCACCGGGCGCTGTGCCCACACCAGGCCAGCCCGGAGCCCAGCCCCCTACCCGGGCACAGCTGTCCAGGCCTGGCACGCCGGGGATACCCTGGTCTCCCTTCTCGCCTTTTTCCAGGAGTGCAACTGGGTGGGCTGTCTGCCCCTGGACACAGTCCCTGCACAGGCTCTGACGAGAGAGGAGAGGGCAGCGGGGCATGGGTCCCAGAAGGCCAGGGCAGGCCGAAGGGGGAACCCCACTCTGAACTCAGCCAGGGCGCCCCGTCCGTGCTTTCTCTCTCTCTCTCTCTCTCTCTCTCTCTCTCTCTCTCCCCGGCCACATCCCTGCGGCAGCTTTGCTCCATCCTCAGGAGACCCAATCCCAACACTGGCTTTGAGTTTCCTCCAGGAAGCAGCTCTGTGGGGCCAAGCCAAAGCCACTTTCCAGACAGGCGCGTGGGAGGAGGCGGAGGGGCCCACAGAGGGACCATCTGTCCCGGCTGTTCCTGCAACCTGCCCCCACTGTGAGGACACGCCACGAGGATTTGGGCTGAAAAGGCCTGCTCCAAACACCAGCTTCTCCGCCCAAGGGAGCAAAGGAGTAGCTGCAGGAGGAGCTAGGCCCTTTGTAGACACCCTCCGGGATGGGGCTTGCCCTCCTGCCCCAGCAGATCCCGACTGTCACAGGCTCCCCCGTTCGCCCATCCATGGAGGGATGTCCCTGGACCCCTGGGCAGGAGCCCCTGCTCCACGGTCATTGTTCACTGCCCAGCCCAGGGATAATGGTTGGCATTGACTCAGCACCCACGATGCCAGCCATTGTAATAGGCCTTTGCACGTGATCACATTCACTCCTGACTGTGCAATGAGGCAGGTAATCTTGCAAGCATTCTGGAGATGAGAAAGCCAGGCTTCCTCTGGGGTGCCTTCTGACTCCTTCTCCAGACCACACTCGGTTCCAGTTTGGGGTCCTCCACAGAGCACTTGGTTAAGAGGCTGTCAGATGACATGTGGCACAGAAACATGCCAAATCCTGCATTTGGGGTCATGCAATCCCGTGCCCAGGGGCAGGACTTGGGGGATCCCCAGCTTGCCAGGAGCCTCAGGGAGAAGAACTGGGGTTTCACTGCCACACTCCGCTGTGATCCAACCTGTAGCAGCTGTCAGGAGGTTAACCCGACTGCAAGCTGCTTCTGCAGACAACTGCTGTCCAGAGCGGGGGCAGGGCAGGCAGTCCCAGGCTCTGGCCTGACCGGGACCCACAGGGGAAGTGGGAGGTCCGGGGCACTGGCTAGCCAGTACTTCAAGGGGGTGACTGGGATAAGGGGGCTCTGGAGGGGCCCCAGAGGATGCTAAGCTGGAGGAGAGGAGAATCCAGGTCTTGTCTCCAGAGGTGACTGAGCAAGGGAGGCCAGACCAGGCCAAAGCCATCAGTGTGATCTTGATGCTATTGGCAGCACTGGCAAGGGCCGACCCTGCCAGGACCCCAAGTCCCCTCCCCTGCACCACTAGAACTGCTCCTGAAATCCTGTCTCCTCCCTGGATTCTTTCTGGATTGTCCTCTGGTCAATCTGCCCTTCTTCCGGGCCCCCAACCCAGTCCCGTCAAAGAACATAAGTAACGTCCACAGCTCCCTGCCTGACGACTCAACTGCACTTTCACCCTCCGCTCTGTTCTAGAAGCTACTAGACCCTGCCCTGGTGTGACCAAGGTGGTACAGGGCCTCACTGGTGGCTCCCAAGGGCAGGCTTTGGGGCAGGAACTGCCCACAACATCCACCATGGGGGTACCTAGGCAGGATCCCTTCAAACACTCATTCAGCAAGGTTGGAAGGACCGAGGGTCTGTTACTCGCCAGGCACCATGCTAGGCCCTGTGTGCCGCTTGGAGAATGCACATTCCCCGCAACCAGGTCCCGTCTGCAGCTCTCCCTGTGCAGCTCTCCCTGTGCGGTGCTGAGCACATCCTACAACGATCCCCTTAGGGGGCTTCTCTCCTTCTCTCCCTCCTCCTTCTCTCTTACCCCCTTACCTTAAGGAGGTGCTGTTCAATTGGTAAGGATCCCTGCAGGAGATAAGACAGGAGGGCTCAGGCAGGTGAGGGGGAAGGGGGACGGAGACTTACGGGATCAGGTGGAGCCTCAAGGAAGCCACATGCCACCCTGGCTTCTCCCCGCCTCGCAGGAGGGAGGGAAGAGGGCCCCCACGGCAGCTAAGGGAGCTGGCACGGCCAGCTCAGCCCTGGGAAGGGCAGGGAGGGGGCTGCACGGTGACCCAGGCTGGTACCTACCAATTCCGCAGTTAGCCCAGGCTGTCCGGGCAAACCGGTGTTTCCAGGCACTCCCTGCAGCCAAGAAGAGATGTGAGTGAGTGGACTCTTCTCTGGAGCCGAAGGCCACCCTGCTTCATGCCCACCAGCCCCCCTGCCCCTTCCCTTCCTGCAGCACCGAGAGCCCAACGGGTGCAAGGCTGGTGTCCATGCTTAGCTCAAAATCTCCAGACTGTTTGTGGGGAAGGCTGAGGAGGCCCAGAAGGGTGACCCCTAAAAGCAGTCCAACAGGAAGTTTTTCCCACATGTTAGAGGAAGGTCAGAAATCGGGCAGAGGAGCTTCTACATAGTAACTACGTTTCTTTTTCCATTTCCTATCTAATCTCCCTGAGTCACGGTGCTCTTGGTGAGTTAGGTGTATCACCCCCAACTTAAAAACAGAACAGAGAATTCAGAGAGGCTAAGTAACTTGCCCAAGATCACAAGATGAGCAAAGTGCAGAGGTGAGATCCAGAGTCAGGACCACTGGCTCCAATCCCCTCTCTCAACCACGATCCCAGCACCTTCCTCAAAAGACATTCCCCAGAACACCATGTACACAGCAAGGTGGAGGCTTGGGAGCCAGACCTATGCAGGTGCGAACTCTGACTACCTGGGTAGCGTCTGGCAGCTTACTTGGAAAAAAAAAAAAAATTTCTGTGTCTCAGTTTCCTTATCTGTGAAACAGGGATCCTCTATGGTGAAGCGAAGAGGAGACCATGACTGTGAGGAGCTCAGGTGAGGTGTTTCCACCCAGACTCCCTGTGGCCCCTGCAGGCTCACGATGCACATTTGCATATTAAATCCCCCCACGGGGGCCGGGAGCATGTTCCCTTTTCAATCCCCAGTGCCTGACACAGAGGAGGCATGCATTAAATTAGCTCAGAGTGAACACACTGCTGCACACCCTGCTCTCCCCGCCGGGGACTTCCTTGGCCCGTTCTGAGAGCTGGCCTCCCTTCAAGTCCTGGCTCCCAGCGACAGAACACGGCCACCTTCCCCTGCGAGCCTGTCCTGTTCCAGGCCAGGCTCTACCAAGGCCCGAGGCAGACTGGAGGCAGTCTCCCTCCCGCAAGTTCCGGTACCAGTCCTTCTGCATCCTGAGGGAGTTCACAGGGTAATGTGCTTAGGATAGTCCCCCGCGCAGGGAAAACGCCTTGAACCTGGTCGTTATCCTTATGCACCTAAATTATGCCTCCCCCCCCACCACCACCGCCGCTCCGGTTGCTATCGCCCGTGTGTCAGTTCAAGCCTGATACTCGGTGATTTTCTTTCCCTGCCCTCCTGGAACTAAATGTCCCACCTGTTGTCCTACCAAGAGCTACCCACTCACCGGCTACTAACTACATAGCCTCAGGCACATTGCTTGACCTCCCTGCCTCAGTTTCCCCTTCTGGGAAATGGATGATTACAGGAGATTTCATTACTTGGCAAAGAAATGCCGTCTATCTCTGGGCCCGTTTCTGAGCCTGAAGACGAGGAGCTGCTGGGCCCTCCCTTCCTTGAAAGGACTACAGGGTCCACCTGGCGAAGAAGAGCTGTATCTTGCCTGGCACGGGGCAGGTGCCTATTAGTGGCAGCCTTGGCTTGGTCTCCAGCACTGGTACCGGGCGAGGACTCTGGTGCCTGGGACCAGACTCTGCAGTCACTCTTTTCTGCCTTGTTCCCTCAACATGTCTTGGCAGGGTTCACACTCTATCAGCGTGTTAATGGGTCACTTTGAAATGACTCTCATGCTTCCCCAAGCAAACTGCAAGACCCCTGCAGACAGATTCCTGTTTCCTGGTGGTACAGCAGGAGGCTGGGACACTTGGTAAATGTGTGGTTGGCCCATGGGGGACTGAGAGTTGGCTCTAGTTCTGAGCTCTTGATGAGACAGAGAGAATTGGATCCCGGCAGAGACTCCCATCAGCAATGGGGACTCACCAGAACAGATTCTCACCCCAGGGAGGCAGCGGGGGATGTATAAAATCTCCGGGGGTGGGGGGAATAGTTTGTAAAAAGCTTCCATGTGATTCTGCTCTGCTTCTTCAGGAGCTGGGAGCCAGACATGCAGAAGCCACTGTCTGTCCCTCCTAGGACCTTCAGAGAACAGGGCCTGGTGTGCATGCCGCTGGGGAGCTGTCCTGCAGGGCAGCGGCAGGGAGGAGAAAATGCCGGGCGCTGGGGAAGCCCAGTCCCGCGCTAATTCCGAGCCGGATGACCTCAGACAAGATACTTCACCTCTCGGAGCCCGTGTGCCCAGCTGAGACTTAGGGAGAACACCATCTGCCTATCGGAGTTGACATGAGACTCCCATGAACAAGAGGATGGATATAAAATAATCATAGTCACCAGCCTAATGATGGCTAATGCCTTCTAAGCATTTACTATGTGCCAGGCATGGCTCTACACATTTCACATGCATTAACTTGTTTAAAATTCACAAAAGCCCCATGAGGTCCGTGCTATAATTATAGCCACTTGACAGATGAAGGAACCGAGAGACGGAGAGGGTAAGGAACTTGCCCGGCACCGCACCACGAGCACCTGGCAGAGCTGGGATGCAAAGGCAGGCTGATGGGCTCTGGAAGGCACTGTCTCAGCACAGAGCCACATGGACCTCCACTCCCACGGCTCTCCCCTCACTGTCTCTGGCCTCCCTGCTATTCCCCCAACTGTCGGGCACAGTCCCACCCCCAAGGCTTTGCACCTGCTGCTTTCACTGTCAGGAATGCTCTCCCTCATGGGCTTACTCACTCATTTCCTCTAAGTCTGGATTCTTTCCAGTGCTCTTCTTGAACATCTTCCTTGCCCTCCTCCCACTTTCTGACCCCACGCCCTGCTTTCTCTTCCTCCTTCCTCCTTGCATGAATGAATGTTGCACGCTGCTCCAAAACAGGGGAGCGCCATGCCGGTGTAAGGGATTGTTTGGTCCAGATCCTGGGTTCCTGACCAAGGCCTGACCTTAGCCTGAGCTTGGCCCGGGTGTCAGTAGGGTGCCTGGGCCAGCACACAGCAGAGCATTCCTCAAGAAAGGGCTGGGACTGCCCACGACCTGCCCTAAGGGATCAGTGGGCGCCCCCCATGTCGCTCTGGGGAGCAGGAACCTAGAGGAGTGAGGCTGGCACGCACAGGTGTTGGGCCACCTGTGTGGGCCAGCACAGAGCCCCAGCCCTGCCTCCCCGCCACCCTGCTTTCCAGACTCCCATCCTCTCCTCCCCCTTTACCTGTAGCCCGGGCATTCCAGGAGGGCCAGGTGGTCCGGGAACACCTGGGGGACCCTGAGGGAGAGGAGAAGTAATCAGACCCCAAAGAAAGCTCTGTCCCACTGCTGGGGGCAGCAGCATTAGGGTGGGCAAGCCGTGGGGCGCTGGCGGACAAGTGGAGAGACAGAGGAGACAAGCGACACACACCTGCGGGCCCGGCTGCCAGGAGCTGCCCATCCAAAGTCCCGGAGCACCCTGGGTGGGAGTGGGGGTCGCAAAAGAAGGGAGAGGTTATAGGCAACGTCCACACCAAGCGCAGGGCTGCATGGGGAGGCAGCTGGCTAGGACGCAAAGCCCTGTGGGGCCCGCGCATGTTGAGCCAACGCAGGAAGCCAGGCCTCTCCCCCGGCTGGGGGGAGGGCTCTCAGCGCCACTTACCGGCATGCCAGAGAAGATGGGGTCCCCTCGAGAGGGGCAGGAACACTCCCCTGGCTCACCCTGAAAAGACAAGAGCTTTTGTCAGAGGGGGGCGAGGATGGAGGACCTTCCGGAAGCCAACATCTGGGAGGCAGCACGGGCTGTAGGATGGAGAGGCCAGGGTTTAAATCCAGGATCCGCCTCTTACGAATGTGCCCTTGGGCAACCAGTTCAACCTCTCGAGTCTCCGTGTCCTCATCTGTAAAATGAGGGTAATAGCACCAAATGCATAGACTGTCAGGAGGGTGGACTGGATGAACGTACACAGAGTCCCTGCCACATGGGAGGCCCTTATGCCCCCAAGGGCTGGATGTTGCTGCTATTCCTGTCGGTTTGGGTTCAGCGTCTGCTGCCGCACAGCTGTTCTGCCTCCCGGACGCTTGAGGCTTGGCCGCTGCCGTCCCGCTCCCCTTGGCCTGGCCCAGTCCCCCACGTCTCTGCCCTCTCACCACTGGTCCTCTCCAACTTAGCGCCTGCCCCAGCCTCTGACTCAGGCCCATCTGCAAATGCAGCTGCCCCCGTGGGGCCCTTGGGGCTCTCTGGGTCGCCTGGGATCCTGGTTGTGCCCTGGGCCAGCAACCAGGTGAAGTGAGAAGTGTTCGGGGCCCCTGCTTCCTGGAACCAGGGGGCTGGTGGTAGCAAGGAGACCAGGATGACTCCTCAGCTTCTGTCCTCCAGTCCAGAGTATAGGTTCCCCTGGGGGCGGGGCTCCTGGGGCGGTTTATTTCCCCCCCAGTATTGGCCACAGGGCCTTGGGACTCACCTTCTCTCCCTGAGGTCCCTTTTCACCCTGCAGGGAAGAAACACAGCGAGGTGAGTAGATAGGGGTGTGGAGGCACGAGGCCGTATCTTCCTGCTGTCCTGAGACGCTGTACTCACCGGCATCCCTCTGGCTCCTGGAGGGCCACTTTGTCCTTGCTGCCCATCCGGGCCCTGAGGGGAGAGAGCCCAGGGTCAGAGGCGAGCCTGGACTGCAGCCAGCCGCGTGGCCCACGTGCAGGGGAGGGCGATAGGAGAAGCAGAAGCCGGTGTCCCAGTGGCCCTGTCCTCAAGGAGGGGGCTCTGGCACAGGAGACGAGGAGCGGAGGAAGCAGGAAGACTGGCACTTCTTCCTGGGTGTCGGACACTGGGCCAAGCGCCGGTCCGACGACACTGAGTGGGATCCCCCCTCCCAGCCCTGCAGGATGGCACTGTTCTGTTTGACAGGTGAGGAAACTCAGGCTTAAGGAAATTTCGTAACAGACCCCCCAGCACGACTGCACCAGCTACAGGCGGCCCGAGGCGCCTGCTCTCTCCCTGTCGGTCCCTTTCATGCTTGACACACATTCTATCACAAAGGTTATCTCAGATGACTTAGCAGGAGAAAGGAAATTTCTGCTCTTATTTTCTCACCGAGGATTTGGAGACTCTGAAAGGCTGTCACTTGCCCGGGGTCACACAACTAGCACTGCGTGTGGGGCTGAGATTGGAAAGCCTCCTGGATGGGGTTCGGCCTGAGGGAGGAAGGTCTGGAGAAGTCCACCGGGCCACACAATGGCATTCTGATGGCCGCCTTTCTGTGGGCTCTGCCACCTTCACACTAGGGACTCGAAAATCCATAAGGACCAGGACCGCCTTTGCCTTTAACCTCTGCCTTTCCCCTGGGGCTCCCTGGGACAGGCTGGGACCCTGACAGTCCAGCTCCAGTGGCCCATACAGACTGGCGGTGTGGACGTGGGCAAGGCGCTGGCCCCTCTGGGCCTCCCTGCACCCTCGGGAGGACTCTATCAGTGACTGCCAAACTGGAACTGGAATTTCTCTGGGGATCCGTAAAGATAGAAAAGGTCTCTTTCACTGGGCTCTTTTCCCCATTACCAAAAGCCCAAGAAAAATTACACATTTGCCCACGACCCAGCATGGCACAGCCTGGCTGAAAGGTAGCATTTCTTTGATTTTGGCTAGAATTATACCATCTTGTAAAATTCTAGTGGGTTCGTGTGGAGCGGAAGCTATTATACAGGTATTTGATGAATGAAAATGAGGAAATGCACTTATTATTACTTAATCTCTGCAATTTGTTGAATAGACACATCTTTTAAAGCATGGGACTCATTGGTGGGATAGTCATAAAGAGAGGTCTTTGAGGGTAATGAGGTTGGAAGTGTTGCTGGTCTAGAGAGATCTGTGCTGTCCAGTAGGGTAGCCCATAGCCACATGTGCTTATTTAAATTTAAATTAATTAAAATTAAATGAAATTTACAATTTAGCTTCTGAGTTACACTGGCCACAGTTCGGGTGCTCAATAACCATATGTGGCTTGGGCAGAGGAGAAGAGAACATTTCCATCCTTACGGACAGTTCGATGGGGCAGCGCTCATTTAGAAGATACCCCCAAAGCCCGAGATTTGAAGTGGGGGCGGGTGAGTTCACATACGTGCTTTGAGTCAGACAGACCTGGGTTCAAGTTCTGACTTTGCCTCCTCATTCTCTGGCCTTCAGCTTTCCTCATCTATGAAACAGGGACAAGAACAGCCATTCCCTTACAGGGCTATTGGGAGGTTTAAGCGGATCTCTGTGGGTCTAGAGCTTAGCACCAGGCTCAGCAGTCACTGCTCCCAGAATGGTGGCCATCAGTAACGTCATTAGTCAGGTGCCCCCGTCCAGACAGTGTGGTCTTCTTTCTCGGAGGCTGGGCTTTTCTCTTCCCATCCCCCATGCGGCCAGGCCCCAGCGGGGTCAGCCCTGTGCCCTCTTCCCAGCAGTGAGAGCCTTGGCCCCAGCAGGCCTCCAGCACAGAGCGCAGAGAGGACCCTTACCGGAGGCCCAGAGACACTGGCACCAGGGGGACCCATAGGCCCAGCAGCTCCTTTCAGTCCCGGAGACCCCTGGGGAAGAGAGGACACGGAGGCTACAGGGGCAATCAGGCAGGTGGGACGCATCAGACCAGGTCTTGGGTGGCCCTGTGGCGGGCATGTCACAGGTCCCCTGTCCCCTGTCCCCTGAGCCAGGGCACTCCAAAGCACCACAGGGCTAGTGCCTGACGAGGCACAGACGCACCTTGACGCCCTTCTCTCCAACGGGTCCAGGTGGCCCCCGAGGTCCTGGAAGTCCCTGCAGATGGAAGCACAGTTAGTTAACCCTTATCCTAAAGCGGCCCCTTCCCACCCACCGCCCCCAGCCTCCTCTAGGCCCAAAGCAGACATACCTGAATGCCAGGCAAACCCTGGACTCCAGCTTCCCCCTGCAAGTCAGAAAACACAGCCTGGGCCACAGCTGCCCAAGCCAACCTGTCCCACTGGCACACCTGGTCTGGGGTGGGGTATATACCAGCCGAAACTCAAGAGAGCTCCCCAGGAAGACTGTGAGGGTGAGAGAGGCAGAGGGCCAAGCCAAGGTCCTCTACAGAAGTAATGGCAGACCAGGGCTGCTGACCAATTCCTTACCCCAGAGCTGTGCCCTTGAGCATTTCAGAGCAGGCAGGGCTCTGTAGTTTTAGGGGTAGATAGGAGTGGGCAGCTGGCTAATGGAAGTGTTGGGAGCGCTGGGGGGCAGGTAGGCAAAGGTAAGGCTAAAAACTCACCTGGGGCCCTTGGACTCCCTTTCCTGGAGGCCCGGGCTCTCCCTGAAGAGGCAGAGGGACAATCCTTGGCTTGAGATTCCCCACTCACCCTTAAAACCTCCTACCCCAGGCTCTTCCCCTTAACATTCTTACTTCCACCTTCTCCCTACGCTGTAGCCCGTCTTCCCTACTCCAGGCCCTATGCCCCCATGTATCTGCCCACTCCTACCCTCATCACACACCCGCAGCCCAGGTTCCCCATACGCACACATACCTGGGTGCCCTTCAGTCCTGGGGGCCCTTGAACTCCAGGTAGACCAGGCTGGCCCTAAAAGATACAAGTGGCCCATGGGATCCCGCAGGGGAAAGGGTGTAGGTGGGAGAGAAGGCAAAGCTCAGGCAGGGAAAGACCAGAGGGCAGGCAGCCGGAACTCACCGGTTTACCAGGCCGGCCCACACCTTCTGGGCCCGGCTCTCCTTTGGGGCCCGGCTTCCCAGGCAGTCCCGCCGTGTTCGTCACTGCCCCCTGCAGGCTGGGACAGGCAGTGCAGCCATCACCCTGGTCAGAGATGGGCACAGCCAGGAGCCCTGAGCCAGGACTGACAGCAGGGCCAGGGGGAGGCCTCAGAAAGGGAGTCCCTGTGCCCCTCTAAGAGCTCTGCCCCTCCACCGCCCCCACCTCAGTCTGGGAAATCACCACTCCTTGCTCTTCTCCCTGCCGTGGAGAAGAGCTGAGGCATCCCCACCCAGGGACTCTGGTATTCTGTAAGGCTCACAGTCTGACTCTGCCGTCCTTCACCTCATTAACTCTCAGCCTGATTTCTTTTGGTCCATGCAACAAAATGCCCTCTGCCCGACTGACCTTTTTTCCTTTGGGGCCCATGGGGCCCCGAACCCCCGGCTCTCCCGACAGTCCCGGCTGCCCCGTGGTGCCTGGCACTCCAGGATCTCCAGGATTGCCAGCATCACCCTGTAAGGAGTAGGGGTCAAGGAGGGCAGACCCAGCCCCGGGAACTAAAGGCACTCGGAGCCCTTCGCTGGGGCTGGGGGCTGCACAGGGAGTGGGGAGAGGGCACAGGGCCATCAGGAACACGAGATGGAAAGCTCATCAGACAGGTGGTGCCCCCACCCATGCCCACAAGGTTCTCACCTTCTGCCCCTTCAGTCCACGCTCTCCAGCCTTGCCCTGGGGAGAAAGCATTTCTAGCATCCATTCACTCACAGCAGACACCCCTAAGTGTCCAGCACGGTGTTAGACCCAGGGAATACAGCAGTGTGCAAAACAGACCACAATCCCTGCTCTCGTTCTAGGGAAGCGATACTGTATAGATGCAGAGAAGAGACAAGCCAGAGTCCTGCCTCGGTGACCCTGGGCAAGTTACTTAATCTCTCTGTGACTCGGTTTCCTTATGCATCAATGGGGATGATAAAAATGGCACTGGCCTCTATCCTGCGGCGTCCCTGTGAGGCTAGACGCACCGGGCCGTGGGAAGCAGCGCGCCGCACAGAGCGAGCCCTATGCCCACGCTCGCCGCTCTCAGTGAAACGGTAACAATAATGGGCCCGCGGCAGCCATCGCTTCCTGGATGCCTATTGCGGCCGGCGGGGTGCTTCACGCACAGCATCCCGGGGCTTTCCAACAACGCCACGTGGAGGAAACAGAGACATGGAGAGGAAAAATAACTTGCTCGAGTCAAAGAGTGAGTGAAAAGGCAGCGCTGGAGTTTGAAGCCAGGCCCGTCTGGTCCCAAGTCAGTGCTCTGTGCGCCCTGCCAGGAGGAAGGGCTGAGGCCCCTGAGGCCAAGCTCCTCTGGGGACAGAGAAGCACTGACGTTTCCATACACTCCCACCTACTCCCCGCTGTCCAGGGAGCCAAGCGACCCAGGCCGGGGTCCCTCCCCTCCTCTGAGCCCTGCCTGCAACAATGCGGGAACCCACCTGTTTTCCTGGCAAGCCATAGCCTGGAGGCCCAGGCTCTCCCTTCTCTCCAGGAGGGCCAGGCAAGGTCACCATGTAGCTGTCCCCATCCTGAGGCCTGGACAGGGCTGGGCATGGCTCACAAGGCTCCCCCTGCCAAGCAAGGACACGGGGTCGGGGTCGGGGGGAGATCCCAGGCCAGGCCTGGGATCTGGGGTCTGGGGAATTGAGCTGGGCCTGACACAGCATCTCTGCTGGGCAAGGGATAGCTCAGGAGAGATTGTGGGAGGACAGGTAAGAAATGAAGGTGGGGGCGACATCATTAAGGTCTCGAATGCCATGCTACGGGGCAAGATGTTACCCTCAGGCAGTGGGGAGCCTCGACGGGCTGGAACTAGAGCAAGTGTGTGCTGAGGAAGTTCACCCTGGCTGCAGCGTGGAGAACGTCCCCAGACTCACCTTCTCCCCTTTGATGCCTGTGAGTCCCACTGGCCCTGGTGGGCCCTGTGTGATTGAAAAAAAAAAAAAAAAAACAAGGCATGTGTGAGGCCCGGCACCTGCCTGGGCTATGCTGGGCACAGTCCGGGTCTGCTGCCCCTCCCCCCCTCCGGCAGCAGGCAGCACCTCCCATGTTTCCTTCTCCCCAGAGCATTACCCACCTGCCGGCCGGCTGGCCCTGCCTCCCCAAAATTCCCCTGGAGCAAAGCAGAGAACATAGGGTCAAAGTGAGGCGGCATGACAGGTGCTGGGTCAGTCCCAAACCACAAACCACAAAAGTAGCCACCTGTGAGGACTTCTAGACTGACTACCCCTCTCATTTCCTGCCTAGGGAAACCGAGGCCCAGAGAGGGAAGGGGATTTCCCCCAAGGTTTCCAGGAGAGTCTGTGGCAGGTTCCTGCCCCCGGCCTCACTTCACAGAATCCCAGCCCCACACGCAGCCTTCACCCGGCACACAAAGATCATTCGTTCATTCATCCGACAGCTATTCGCTGCATGTCTACACAGCGTGCAGGGCCAAGATGCTGGTCGGATGCCGTGAGCAGCACATAAACACCTGTGGAGTCTACACACTTGTGGGGACAACCAGAACTTTTTGAAGCCACAGCAACTGTAAACTGGGATGAGTACCACAAAGGGAACAGGCGGGGAGATGAGACGGGGGAGGCCGCTTTGGACAGGGGGTCAGGGAATTGTTGAGCATGGTTATTATCAGAAAGGCGAGAATCAGGCCAGCCGGCGAAAGCAGTGGGGGGAGAGTAGAGAGGAAGAATGTGCCAGAAGGTGGGTGCCCCAAGTACAGAATCTAAGAGGTGGGAGTGGCCTTGACACGGTCCGGAGGGGAAGGAGGCCACACCTCTAAAGCCCGAGAGCCGGGGAGAGGAGAGCCAGCAGACAGGCAGGCAGGGGCTGGTCGTCCGGGGTCTCGTTAGGTGTAGCAGGACGCTGCCACGGAGTCAGTGGGGAAGGAGTTTAAGCAGGGAAATAATGAAACCCGAGTTCTTTTTACAAGGGCACGTCGTGTTAGCTGCCGGCCGACAAACGGGCCGCGGACGGGCTGTGGTGGCTCGTGGAGGGGAGGGGGGGGGGGTAGTGGGGTGCCACAGAGATGCCGTTGGCAGAACGTCAGATGGAGGCGAGGGTGTGGGGCGGGCGGGGATCTAGGAGGCTGCAGGTTTGGGGCCGGAGGAGCTGGGGACATGCCATGTACTGAGACAGGGCGCCCTGCCGCTCGGAGATGGGGGTACAAAAGCTTCGTCGGAGAGATGCCAGGGGTGGTATGCTTGACAGAGCGGGGTCTGGACATACATTGCGGCGGTGTTTGTCACCCCTGAACACTCGGTCACGCACAGAAGCCCTCGTGTGAGAAGTGCCGTCATTTGTCTCAGCCGCAATCATAAATACAAATGGGAACACGGGCACCGAAATCGAGTGACCCGGCCGAGGGACAAACATTACAGCCTCTGGAGCCAGATTCCTAGGCTCAGATCCCGCTCCTATAATCAAATGGCCATGTGACCTTGGGGAACTGACTTGGCCTTCCCTGCCTCCGATTCTTCATCCGTAAATCAAGAATAATGGAGTCAGCTCCCCCATCAGCTTTTAGGAGGGTGAAACAAGTTAATACATGCCCGAGCGCTTGGAACAGTGCCTGGCACATGGTAAGTGGTAAAGGAGAGTTAAATATGGTTATTTTATTAAAAGGTCATCTTACGTGTGCCTAATTGTCTTAGATGATCAATAAAGTAAAAGTACAACACCAAGGAATTCTCTTGGAGAGCATGAGGGCTCTCACAAGTAAGCCCGTTGACTCCCAACTGCAAAGCACCGATGAATTTTTTTCACTGTGGATTTGATCTCTCGTCTGTCTCATCCCTATTTCCCGCCTCCCTGCCCAGAAAGTCCTGGTATCGCTGACAGCTAACTCAGATCTCACCTTCTCTCCTTTCAGCCCTGCTGGCCCTGGAGCCCCAACTTTCCCCTGAAAGACAACAAGTCACAATTAGAGACTCCTCCGCCCACCCCACCCCCCCAAGACTCCATGGTCCCAGCATCTACCCAGAAAGAGAAGCCAGCTTGGAATTACAAATGCCATGACTCTGCAGGTAGCTAGGCAGTTACTTCTGTTATACAGAGGGAGCCCCCAGGGCAAGCAGCCTGGGGCAGTGTGCGGATGGAGGGGGAAACAAGGCTGCAGGCCTGGGACACCTGCTTCGGGGCCTCCTTCCTGGTCTGCCTTGAGACTCCGAGCCAGAGGAGCGAGGGAGGCCACCGGTGTGGCAAAGATGGGCTGGACTGAGCCGGGCTAGTCACTCACCGGGAGGCCAGGCAAACCGAAGCCAGGGGGGCCCACATCTCCTTTGGCCCCTGTGGAGGGCCCAAGATGCTGGGCCCCTACAGCTAAGCTGCAGGACAAGCAGGAGTCCCCCTGGAGAAGGAAGAGAAAGAATTGGAAAGCTCCCAGCAGTTGGCGGGGGGGGGGGGGGGGGGGGGGGGGCGGGCAGCCAGGGGACCAGTGTTCCCTTACCTTCTCTCCTTTGGGGCCTTGGATGCCAGGGTCTCCCTACAGGGAGAAAAGGTTTATGGGCTGAGACTGGGCCTGTTGGGGCACCCCAAACTTCCTACTCATATGTGAGGACAGCAATGTTACACACCACAAACCCTTCAAATACCCAGGGGTCCTATGGGGTTCAAGGTCAGCACCCAGAGCCGGGGCTCATCAACCCATGTAATAGATGGAGGAAATCAGGCCAGGTTAAGCTACCCTACTAGAAAGTTCCTGTACCTACCCGATCACCTTTCCATCCAACAGCTCCCAGGCCCTCCTGAAAGAAAGTGTGGGTGAGGGAGAGGAGTGGGGTGGGGAGTCGAGCCAGGACCCTAACCCAGCTCTGCCCACTCCTTTCCTCCACCCCCAACCAACACCCACTCCCAGGAGGAAGGCACAGCCTCACTCACTATAAGGGCTGGCTCCACCCCAGCTTGCCCAAAAGGCATCTCGGAGCCTCCTCAAGAACCCTAGGAGGTAGCCATGGAGACCTGGGTGACCTTCTAGCCCAACCCTAAACTCTATGGTTCAGCCCCCCCCCCCCCGCCCCTCCCATCTAGAGCCAGGACCCTCGGCCCACAATCTCTCTATGGCCGAGAGAAGTACCCAGTCCTTCTGTCACACACCCAACTCCTTTCCAGGATCACATCCCCAGGTTTTTTGTGGAGCTCCTCAGTGGCCACCCTGGGCACTCACCTTGGCTGGTGCCCGATCACCTGGCTCCCCCTTGGGTCCTGGCTTTCCAGGGAGCCCCACGAAGTTCTGGAAGCCTTCAGGCAGTGTTGGGCACACTTCACAGGGGTCACCCTAGCAGAAAGGAGAGACCATGAGTGGACCAACAAGGGGTCTCCTAGAGAAGGTCCAGCACCCCTGATGCTCAGTGTCACCTTCAGAGAAGGGCTCTCACTCCCACCCTATCCTGGTGCAACCCGGCCTGGATCTCACCTTCTCTCCCTTCAGCCCCGGCACCCCTGGTTTCCCCTGTTGGAGAAGAAGCAGTGAACGTTAGTGGTTAGTGCCAGCCAGAGGGACTGGTATGCCAAGGGAGGGCCCCAGGACCTAGCCCCCGGCCCCTGGAGGCCTTGGTAGAGCAGCCCTGGGCATCGTGGGTGGCAGCCCCCCTCCCTCTCCAGACTGGGCTTACTTACAGGTTTCCCACCAGGACCTTCCTTTCCTGGTACCCCCAAGCTGCCCTGTGGTCAGAAGAAGGGTTAAGGGGGAGGCTCCTGGCCACAGCCTCAGACCATTCACCCCATCCCCATCAGTCCCTTCTCTGGATTGGCAGTACGATCTCAGCCAAATCTCCCATCTCCTCCTGGCCGGCTTGGTCAGCAGGCACCTCCCGCCTGCTGCCTGGCCTTCTCCACATCTACCCCAAGCCCTTCTGCTTGCAAAAGGGGACGACTATGAGGCCTCTGTGTACCCCTTCTCCGGTGCAGCGGGTCAAGAGGAATCCGGGTGACCCCAGAGGAACCATAGCAGACAGACAGACAGTCAGACATTTCCAGGGCTTTCTGCTCATCAAGGCATAAGACCCTAAAATGAGCTTGGGCCCTCCAGGTGTGGCCTTTCTGGTCATGACTAGACTTAGGCTTACCTGTCCCCGTGCCTGGAACCCAGGCCAGGGCTCCCATGTCGGCAAGCACTGGGATGGGGACACTCCCCAGTGAGGGGCCTGGCCGAGCTGAGCCGGCCTCCTCAGCTGAATGCCTGGCTCCTTCCCCCCATGAATACCTGCTGCCCTGGGTCCCCTTCTCTCTCCGTCCACCATGCAGGGCATCCCTGCCCCCAAGGGCCCACACTCCTGCCTGTGCTTACCTTGTCTCCCTTAGGGCCTGGCGGGCCGCCTGGGTCCCCCTGAGGGCGGAAACAGCATCCGGTAGAGGCTTGCCAAGGGCCCCACATCACGGTGAGACCTACCCGAGCCCCTTCCCCCCAACCAGGACCCCCAGGCCCGAGCCTTATCTCCCCAGCCCTGGCCAGGCAAGAGAAGGTTCCCTGAGGAAAGAACAACAGGAGGGGCCAGGAGTACTCACCGGTGTCCCAGGAAGTCCTCTCCCAGGGGGCCCAGGGAGGCCAGGGCGCCCAGGCTCTCCTGCCAGCCCCTCAGGCCCAACAAAGCCAGGGTCTCCCTGGCACAGACACAAGTTGGGTGTGAGAGAGCCGCCGCCTCAGCCCCACCCCCCACCCTCCAACCCACAGACACCCACAACTCACCTTCTGCCCTTTGGGCCCCATGACGCAGATCTCCCCGGGCCGGCCCTGTGGGGTCATGGAAGGTAGAAGAAAAGCCTGAGGCCTGGCACCTCCCTGGGGCAGCAGCAAACTGCCCACCTTCAGTGCCCCTCCCCAAAGCCAGACTCCACCCCTGTGCCCCGAGGTCATCAGGTGTCACCATCAGGGCATTAGAGGCCAGGGGCTCTTAGGCTGAGAGCCAGGGGGCCTGGGTTCAGATTCTTTTCTGTCCCCTCCTTGCTCTGCTTCCTGGGGCCTAGCCTCCCACTCCCTGGGTTTCTGTTCTCCTGTCTGAGCGAAGCTAGCAGGCTGGACTCTGCTGGCTAATTCCAGCATTGCACTGAGGACCACGGGGTTGTGGTGAGCAAGGGTCCCAAGCACCGTACATCGCGGCCTGGCCTTCCCGGCGAGCCCTTGATGCCTCCGTCCCCCTTCTCGCCTTTCTGGCCCTGGGGAAGGAAAAGGTAAAGGGACTGGGGTTGAAAGAACGGGCTGGAAGAACCAGTGCAGCTCTATCGGGAGGTCGGACAACTGCTTTCCAGACCCCCAGTTTCTGCCTCCCCTGAGACTGAAAGGCTTCCGTCACTCCAGGAAGGTGGACAACAGAAGGAAACTCCGAACCTGCTGGGCCTCTCTCAGGGAGTCGGTGGCATTTCCCTCTGGGTCTGGTGGGAATCTGGACAGGGCAGGGTGACTGGGAGGGACAGAGGGTCTTCCGGGGGGACGGGGCCCTCCATCCTCCAAGAAGATTTTAGACATCTCCTTCCTCAAGTCGGAAGAGCCCACAGACCTCCCTGGCACCTGTCCCTCCAAATCCACGCCCATTACCTTCTGGCCTATAGAGCCCGGAAGTCCTGAGGGTCCCTGAGATAAGGGGGGGGACACAACAGAAGGGGTGAGGGAAGGAGGGAGAGGCTGGGCCAGGACCCCACTGCCCTGCCCTAACCCCGGTCCCACACTCACCAAAGCTCCTGCCTCCCCCTTCTCTCCCTTCGGGCCTTCTGCACACTGAGCAGGGAGAGAAGGTGTTGAGATGGTCCCAGGGTCACCCTTCCCCAGGGGCTGACCCCATATTGGCCTTGAAGTAGGCCTTGCCTCCAGGTCTTACCTGAAGTGGGGCATCCGGGGAGATTCGGACACAGTCACTGCCCTAAGGGGAGGGAATGAGGGATCAGGGTGGGACCCTGTTTTGAGAAGGATAGGCTCAAGAGTCCCACAGTCCCACTGGTCATCTTCTAGGTACCCCTAAAAAATAGAGGCTGCCATTTACTAACTCCTAGAAAGACCCTACCCATCATCCCCCATGTGGGCCAGGCTGCAGGGGTTTGGCTGAGCGGATGGGATGGTTCACATGCCAGCACCCCACCCCCCCCGGGGCACAGCTTAGCAGGGCCCTGCAGCGGGCATGGCTGGGGCACTTACCCGGGCTCCCTTCTCTCCCTTGGGGCCTGATGGGCCAGGCAGGCCTCGCTCACCTTTCCCTCCCTGTGGATGAGATCAAAACAGGGGCTGGGACCAGGGGGGAGCACCTGGGGGACCTGAGGAAGGTCTCCCCAGTCTGTCTTCTCTACCCATCCCCTACGCACGGGTGTGTAAATGAGCACAGCGTGCCCCAACCCCCAACCATGCACACAGCATATGGATTCCATATGCATTCATCCATATGGCCCTCCCACCCCAAGAGGCTATATTTGGCAAATCTATAGTCTCACAAAGAGGGTACTTTCCCCACACCCCTATCAAAGCACGCGAGCTCACACACAGCTCACCCAGGGGCACATGGACACATGCACGGATGCACACAGACGACAGAACCCATGTTGGTGAGTGTTAGGCTGCCTTAGTTCAAATCCTGCCCCACCGCTTAGGGCAAGTCATGTCACCTCTCTGAGACTTAGTCTCTTCATCAATAAAGTGGGACCTCAGGGGGGTGTGGCGAGGAAGAGATGGGACATGAAGGCAGCCCCCGGAGCTGTGTTATGTACTCTCAGGCGCGCACAAGCACACAGTCCCACGTTTACACGCGTGCCGCCCGCCCCGTCCCTCACAGGCTCAGTGGTCCTGTCGGGCCCACCGGGACAAGGGCTCATGCCCCCCACCCCAGGGGGCCACACACATGTGAACATGTGTCCCAGGAGGCACACAGCCAGACCCCCACATACAATCACTCCGACACCCCGTCCCACACGGGGGGCACAGCTGGCTCTCGGGTTTTTCTGAAATAAAATGAGAGTATCCAGCCTGCAGGATGCTTGAGGGGCGGGAAGGTGACAGATGTGCAATGGGAGGCCCAAAGCTGGATGCACAGGACTCAGAAAAGGGGCGCTCTTAACACCCTTTGACATACACAACCCCCGACTGTCTCCAACACACACCCCTAGTCACCCCCCACATATACAGAGCTGGGTAGCCCCGATAGAAACACACAGCCATGGGGCCACATGCTGTGGGACAGGCTGGGAATGCCAAAGAGGGAAAAACTGTCCTGTTCTCCATCTTGGACTCACCTTGGGTCCAGAGGGACCAATTGTGACCTGGGAGGCAAAGAGAGCATTATATCTCAGAGATGGAGAGAAAAACAAGGGCACAGAGAAGGCAAGCAATTAAGCCAGGGCCACACAGCACGGTGGCAAGACCAACAGCCTGAATCCAAGACCCCCAGCGGACCAACAGCTCTGCCTCCAAGGCCACCCAGCTGCTGACTTCATATGCTAAGGCTGTCAGACCTGCAGCGGGGTCTAACCTACCTTCTCTAAACTGCCTGGCTTTAGCTAGCTCCACCCCCTGGTTGTTAGGATTACAGGGCTGCTCAGTTGCCATGGTAACTCCTGCATATCTGGGGACCATCAGCCTTACCAGATTTGGTGGGGGGCTAGATGGAAAGAGGGCCAGGAAGCAGAGGGGGTACTTCCTGTGTCCCCCAAGGTCAGGGGGCTTGGAGCTGAGGGCACCTGGGGTTGTGCCCTTTATGAACTAACGTGGCATGTCAATTCAGAAAGTCAGGCTATGGGAAAGTAGTGACTTACGCTGCCCGTGGGAGAGGCACATTTGGGTACTAGCTGTGCCCTCACCGAGTGCTCTCCCTTGTCCTTCTGGACCCCCAAAGGGAGGCCAGACCGGGGCCAGCTAGCTAGAGAGGCATAGGAGGGGAAGTCCTGAGCCAACATGGGTTTGGGGGCCAGCGCTGGGCTGTGTCACCCTGAGTCAGCCTTCCCCTTCTCGAGGCCTCCAAGGTGATATGGGAAGCTTTCAAACAGAACAGCCCCGAGTCCTTGTGGGTAGTGGAAAGCTGGGATCAGCAACCCAAGGTTCTGGTCCCACCAGCCACCACTCTGTCCCCATTCCACCCTGGATCGCAATACATTGCCCGGATCACAGGGCGTGAGGCTTCCTTCCATGCAGCCCGTGGTGGGGACAGGGTGGGAGTCAAGCCCGGCTCTGGGGGATGTGCAGGGAGGGAGTGTGATAAGAACACAAAGGCCTACTTGTCCTTAACCAGGAAGCCAACTAGCCCACTCCCAGCCCCCGCCCACCCCACCCTGCACACCCTCTATTCACTCACATTGCTTTCCTGGGCACCACGGACACAGGGTGGGCACTGCAAGGGAAGAATGGGCCAGGAGGTCAGTTCTGAGAGCCCGGGACCAGCCCTCCCCACCCTATTCCCCCCACATACACACAGCGAGCACACAGAACGTCATGTGTGTCCTGAGTGAAGTCCAAGGGAGCAGGAAGATAGGAATCCTACCAAACAAGCCTCATCCCTCAACTCCCAGCGACCCAGTGCCAAGCCATTCCTCACACGAGGAAACTGAAGCCCAGAGAGGAAGAGCAGTGGGATCTGGGTCACACAGCATGGGGGGGGCAGAGTGAGGCCCAGGATCTGCGGTCCCACAGCCAAGGCCTGGATTCTTCCCATGATGCCCATAGCCATTCGCTGCCAAATCAGCAGGAGTGTCCAGGACTAACCGCCCCCCACCCACCCACCCAAGGAGAGGCAGCAGGCAGACCGGGCCCAGCGTTGAGCCCTGAAGGAATGCTGGGAGCTGCGTAGTCATCCCAAACCCCCATGCGCAGGCTCCGGTGCCACAAAGCCTGTCCAAAGGGCTCGTGTTGGCACCTCCTCAACCAAGCTCTTTTTGCCAGTCTAGATGGGAGGCTTACCTCGTCGGCTGCTGTCTCCTGACGGGCCTGGGAAGAGGGAGGGCATGGTAATGGGCAGGAAGCAGAGGCTTCGAAGCCCTGCTTCCAATACTCCTACCCAAGAACCATCAGGAGCGGGTGCCCTACGCTGTGCCAGGTACTGTCTGTCTCGCCCCCATTCATCCCTCCTTCTCAGAGCTGGCACCTGTGCCTCCTAAGCTCTGTCCAGGAGTGGGGGCGGGGGGAAGAGTGTGGGAGAACAGTGGCTTACTCAAGGGGTTTACAGAAGGCACAGACAGCAGACCGAGGGCACCGTGAACTCCACCCCCTGCCCTCCCCCTACCATCTCTACCTTTGTTTCCCTCTCTGCCTTCTGGCTGATGCTTCCTGTCAGCTGGGCATCCACCTGGGCAGACGGAGTCAAAAAGGAACTCTTGAAGAGGGGCAGTGCAGGGGCCCACGCTGGAAAGGGGCACCCAGGTAGGGGCATGGGCCCAGGTACCCCCTCAGCTGGCGTCTCCCAAGGCATTGAAAGCCTGCTCAGGCCCCTGGCACTCCCCCCGGCCTCCCTCCCTTTCCCCCCACCCACGTGATGTCGGAGAAAACAAGACCATGAATCAATGGGATCCTGTGTTCCTGCAGCCAAAGGCTGGGCATGATGCCCAGCGGGCAGGGAGACTGCCCATCCTGGAGGTGGGGCAAAGGGAGGAACTGGGCTTCCCTGCCACCCTGAAGAACCTGAGAGTGGGTAGAGCAGCTGGCCATGGTGCTGGGTGTAGGACCAGCCTATGGGTTGGTTGGTACGGGTTGGTACGGGCTGGGCCCAGGAGAGCGAGCAAGCCCAGAGGGAACCAGTGTGGCCTGGCCTCTGACCCCGGGTACCCCTGTCCCGGACTGCCTTTGAGTGCAAACCTGGCCCTGACCTGACCAAAGGGGTCTGGCGTGACATCAGTGAGGGGCTGGGGAGTGCCAGAGCTCGATGGGCATGTCTCTCAATGCCAACAGGCAGGTAGACACAGGTTCACCCCGTGGGTTCTGGCCTCTCTGAATCCTATAGCGGTGGTCCATAGATGCGTGGAGCTTCCAGTGCCCTCCCTACCCCAGGCACAACTGACCCTGGTGGTAGACCTCAGTCCCACTTGTACCTACCTGTGCTCATGTCTACCTGCCCTGCCCACCCACCTTGCTGTTTTGAGGCTCCTCCAGGCAGAAGCAGCGGGTGTAGACCTTGCCTTCAGTCTGTGGATTGATCTCGATGAGCTCATTGCTCTGGGTGTCCCGGCGGGCCTTGGAGGTCTCTGGGGGACACTGTCCAGAGCGGGGAAAGGGCTGGGGTCAGTACAGAAGGCAGACCGCCCCCCACCCACTCATCCTAAGATCTCAGTGCATCGCCATCCTGGCCACCCACCTCCAGCACACTTATGGCCCTGGGAAGTGTCCCAAACCTTCCCAGCTGGGCCAGAGCTGGGCCACTCACCCCTCCTGGTAAAATCTCACAGCATCCCTCCTCCAGCACAAGCTCCGGGTCACAGTAGATATGTGCCTGCTGAAGGTCAAACTGCAGGGGATACGATACACAAGTCAGTCTCCCGCTTCATTTGATCAAACAGCTCAGTGTCCTGGCTGCCCGGGAGGCCCCGAGATGGCTCCGCCCCAGGATGTGCCCTCAGAGGGTTGCCAGTCTCACCTGGGGAGACCATCAGGAGTATAGCTGTCACCAAAAGCGAAACAGAGCTGCGCATGCAGGAAAGAGAGGAGGGAGAAAAGGTCACTTTGGCCCAGAGGAACGGGGGCGGAGGAGGTTCCGTTTCAGCCGGGCCTTGAAGGACCAGTAGATACTCTGCAGATGGGTATGCATTCCAGGTGGGGGTGACAGCAGAGTCAAAGGCGAGCAGGCGGGAAAGCAGCAGGTGAGTGGACGACTAGGAAGGATTTGACCGGAGTAAGCCGTACAGAGAGATGTAAAGGAAGAAGATACCATAGACATTTCTAGGGACCAGATCACGAAGGGCCGTGAATGCCAGGTTGATATGTGTAGGCTGCATCTGGAGGGCATTGGGGAACCCCAAGAGGATTCCGAGCAAGGGAAGGACCTGGTCATCTGATAGAGCTTCCAGGGAGCTCACTCAGACTCTGAAAACATGGGAGCAGAGGCAGCGCCCCACCTAGCACTCACCGAGACGGGTTTCCCCTGCTCAGCATCCAAGCCCAGAAAGACGTGGCCCACGGGCCGCAGGGGTCGCCGGGGCCCCAGAGGCTGAGAGGAGGCTGAGGTGCAGTCCACATGCACGGAGGCCACGCGTTCAGCCACACTCAGCCCCAGCTTGTGCCAGCGCAGGTCAAAGAGCTGGGGCACGGGGAAGATGCAGGACACAAAGTCGCCGTCTTGGCCCCGGGCCCGGAGCTCCAGGCTCCGCTCTCGGCTGTTGACTTCCAGGGAAATCTGTGTGGCATTGGGGGAGGAACAAGACAGAGAATCAGAGCCCCACAGGCTCAGTATGGCAAAGTTGGGGGCTCTCAAGGTCATTTCACAGGAAGAGGAACTGAAGCCCAGAGAGAGACGAAAGCCGGTAGGGCCACAGAGCAGTCCAACCTGAAGGAAGGGGATAGGAGCTGCCAGGGGTGGGGTAGCCTCGAGGGTGGGCGCCGGGGATGGGGCAGAGAGGCCCCAGAATTTACAAGCTGGGACCGAGGTTGGGCTGGACTGGTACTGCTCGATGCCTCGAGAGCCATGGGGGGCGGGGGAGGGGGGTCCAGCTCACCTGTGGGTACCCATCTCCATCGGTCACTTGAAATAAATACCATGTGCTCTGGTGGGTGTGTTTCTTCAGCAAGAGTGTCAGCACCAGGACAAACTCATCGGGGAGGCCCCGAGGGAATACTCGTCTGGGGGCAGAGCAGGGAGGGGACCCTGAGGCTCAGGTGAGAGACCACCTTCTGCCCACCCCGGGCCCTCAGGACTGCCGAACCCACGTGTGACTCACACAGGCCCACACCTTCAAACCGACACATACATATGCATGTCCATCCGCTCTATCGACACTGATGGAGTGCCTACTATGTGCCAGGTGGGTCCGGCTGCTGGGGGTAGCAGTGGTGAAAACACAGAGAAGGCTCCTGCCCTCGTGGAGGCTTCAAGTCTGATGGGGGAGTGGTAGGGCCCTAAACAAAGGTAGGACCCTAAACAAAGAATCCCCAGGATGACTATGTCACTATGTCAAGATAATTGTGGTGAAGTTCTTCTGAGGAATCCAGGATGCCCTGGAATCCAGGATAACCGGGACTTGGGGGGGGGGGGGGGGAAGAGGTGCTGGCGAAAGATAAAAAGCATTCAGCGTGACTGGAGCAGCAAGTAAGAGGAACATTCTGGAAGGTGAGGCTGGAGAGGGAAGCAGGGGCCAGACCCCCCGGGCCTTGTGGGAGTTTGAACTTCACCCACAGGCACGTGTGGGTGCGCCCACATGCATGCACGCACACACGCACACACACACGCACACACACACACACACGACTCTTACCAGGTTCCCACCCCCATCCTGGGGTCTCCACAGCGCCTGTAGGATATAGACCTGTCCCCCGACTGCTAGCCAGAGGGAGGGGAGGGACAGAGCGTGGGGGTGCCACGCATCTCCTCTGTGCCTACCCTGCAAGCCCCAGGGGCGGAAACCAGGTTGACTCCCAGCAACAGGTGGGGTAAAATGGCCTGAGTCATTTGTGGCATCTGGCATCCCCCCCCAGGTACGCCCCTGAGTTTAGGCCCCACGTCCAGAGTTCCTGGAGAGTATTAATTCCCATTTCACACTGGGGCCTTTACCGCACTGGCTGGGTGAGCGGGGCTGCCCCCAGTCGAAGGATGAGAGGCCCCTTGGGGTTGCGGATCTTCTTAATGGCAGATGTTTTCAGGAGGCCGAGTCGATGGATGAGGTTAAAGCCTTTGGGGGAGACACCAGATGAAGAGCTCAGCTGGGCAGGGGAGGAGGGGGTAATAGCCACTCTAGGAAGATGGGAGAGAGGGGACAGCCGACTGAGATGGGCACTCACCGGTCACATTGGTCGATAAATGGCTTCTGTGTTCCAACTTGAGTCCTTCCTGTTGTGAAGGTGGGCATTGCTCGCCTGGAAGAGAATTGGCAGTGGGCCAGTCAGTGGACTCTGGCTGAAGAGTCCAGGCTCTTGGGGAACCTGGAGAGAAGCAAGTTTTTGTACCCCATTCTGGACCTTTAACCGGGCCCAGCTTTGGGGCTGCTTTTACCTCTTGCTTTCTGACCCTGGCTGCCCTGGGAGCCAGGAGGACCCCCAGTATACAGATGGGAAGACTGAGGCCCAGAGACTGAGGCTGGGCCCAAGGCCATGAAGCGAGTTCACAGCAGAGCAGGACCAGAACTCCTGGAATCCAAATTCCCCCAAGATACCAAGTCAGGCGGCAGGTGAACAAGAGAAAGAGCAAAAGAAACTCTGGGCGGCCCTAGAACTCAGATGGGGTAGAGAGCTGGATACATACCTGTGCTCCCTCCTGCATATACACCCAGCAGGGGGCAAGGGGCACCTCGGGGTAAAGAAAGTCACATTATGCACGCTTGTGTTATATACAAGCACCTGAGCATGTCTGCACACGTGTGAGTTACGGATGCCCGTGCCACCGGGGATGCCATGTGCAGCTGGTACACGTGTTCTCTGCAGTGGGAGGGGTTTACTTCCTACATCTAAAGCAGAAAAGCAGACCAGACACAAGGCTGAGGCAACAGAATGACTTTTCACCTGGATAACTACCTTATGAAACAAACAGGAAGAAGAGACTGAGGGCCTGAAGGGACCACAAGCTCAAGGGAACCACCAGGACCTTGGGGCTCCAGACAGGGTATATTAAGTGGGTAAAGGCTCCTAGAGAAGGATAGCTTAATTATGGTCTCCAAAACCCTGAAGGGACAGAGAGGCAGTCGTGGGCTTGCCTCCTCTTAGGGTTGACTGAGCGAAATGTCAGGAAAGATGCTACAACAGGAGATAAAGGCCAGACTCACAAAGGCCTCCCCATCGCTGCAGGTGGGATAGCTGGGACACAACAATGGCTACAGCCCCTAGGAGCTGGGCACTGGACTCCCCGACCGCCTGGCTGGAAGAAGGGATCTTGGATCCCTAAGCCCAGTGACCCCACTGAAGTCTCCCTCCCCCAGGTCTGGCCAGAAAGACGATCACTGTCTTCAGCATCAGCAGCAGCAATGGGTGACTCACCCGTTGGCAATGGGCCCAGATTCCTTACAGATGTTGAAATTCTCTGCCTCAGTGCCCCGGGGACCCAGTGAGGGAGAGAGCAAGGCACATGCACACACATGCGGAAACACATACAGACACACACAACCTTCAGGCAGTCACATGCGCCCTGGCTGCACACCCCTCTCACATCTGCACCTTGCTTTTTCTGCCCCCCCTTGGCTCGATTTGGGTTCTAGGAGTTCTATTTCTGCTCAGCTGGGCAGCTAAGCTACGAAGCCCAGAGGGCACCCATCAGGGCAGGGCAAGTTGCCCGGTCAACTTCCTCTGGCTTTGGGCCCTGGAAAGCTGCGCCCTCTGTCCCATCCAGCATCTGGGCCTCGAGGAGGGCCCTTTATCTGGGATCCAGGGCCAGCTGCAGAGGAGGAGGAGCACGTGGGCTGGAGGATGGATTCTCCACCATGAAAAGGATTGGAAGGGCTTGGGCCTCTTTCAAGCTGCAGCTTCCTTCTTCAGGGACAGACCTCACTGGCCCTGCCAGCACTGTGTGCACAGGATGGGTTCATATGCCGGGGGTGGGGGTGGGGGGAGGGTTGTTCGTTCACACACAGAGACACAGGAATAGGTACAGAGACACTCTGTGATGCAGAAAGGCTCCAGGACGGACAAACATGCAGACAGAAGCACACAGACACTCTGGCTCACACTGTACCCACACCCCAGGCCACGCTGAGCCCACCCTCCGAATCTCCATAAATGCCCACGTGACCTAGGCACATGGTCACACCTGTACATCGGACCCCAGCATCTCAGGGAGCCAGTCACAGGCCGATGGCATCCCGATCCTCATGTGGCACCTCACCTGTATCTGCCCCCCGGCTGCACACGGCCCAGAGACTGAGCAGCCACAAGCCAGGAACCCAAGATGCCCACATCCTGGTCCAGAGAGGTCAGCCACAGCCACAGCACCTGAAAACCACAGAGACCGTGAAGGTGGCTTCCTGAGCTCACACAGCACGATACATGGGCAAGTAGCAGCCAGCCCATGGGGCCCAGGCCCTAGTACTGGGGTGGCAGGAGGGCTGGCCAGGCATCAATCCCTCTCAGAGGCCCAACCACAGGCCTTGGGCTAGGATTTGGGCCAGGGTGATATTAAAAATATTTAACCACCGGTATGGCATGGACACCAACCCGCCAGAGCAGAATGCTGGCTGGAGCATTCTGGGTCCAGGCAGCGTTGGATGGCGCCAGTGGTTAGTTGCTGGGTTAAGGAGAGATCTAGAGGGTCCTAGAAGGCCAGGTGAACTGGGATAGTGAGGGGGCTTGAGAGAGAGACTATTTACCAAGACACTTAGAAGTATTTCAATATTTTATCAACCTGTATAGCACTGTATTGCTATATACCAGCCTGGTACCTGGCTCGCTGCACCCAGCTCAGCCCCGCAGTCCTGCCAGGCACCCACAAGGTCAAGGGCTGAGTCTCGTGGCAGGTATCACAGAGCTGTGTGTGGGCCAAGGAAGATTCCCCCATGGGTACAGTGGGTGGGAGAGCAGGTCACCGGGCTCAGGACCTCGTTGCCAACCTCTCCCTCTGATGGATGCTCGTCTTTTAGTTTTATTAAACCCTGATGGATGGGCCCAGATAAATCAATGCAGGCTCAGCAAGCGGCCAGCAGACCCATACATCATCCGGCCTCCCCTGAGACAGGCAGCTTGCACGTGCACACACAGAGGCATTCATGTGTCAGCATGACACACGCAGATGCACAGGCACATGTCCACACAGACACATTTGTGCCAGTGCGTGCATACACACCTACCTGCACACAGACTCGCTCACAGAGACACATGTTCACCGACCTACCCAGACATACCAGTTTACACGTACACACACACGAGCACATAGCCAGCCTATGACTATCCCTCCAGTAGGCCCTCCTGTCGGGAAGTTCTTATGCAAGTCTGACCTCATTCCCCCCAGCTGTTATGGAATTCTATCTCCCTTCCCTCAGTCCTGAATAGGGAGTGAGCGCAGGAAGGACCCCTCACCTCAGTATAGTTGGAGATAGGACCCTGATCCCCTTCTTCCTGGGGCAGAACTGTTCCTCCACCCCCCTCACTCGCCTTCCTAGTGGTAGGCACGTCCCATCACTCAAGAGCCAACCGTGGGAGGCATGTGAACACATGTGGAGGGGGGAAGAGCGGTGTGCTTGTCCTCTTCCTGCTCCTCACCTCCAGCCTCCGCTCCCCCGGCCCCAGCCAGAGCCGGGGCTGCAGGGATAGGAGAGAAGCTTCCAACCATGTGATCCCATCCTAATACAAAGGCGCAGATTTGGGGGCAGGGAGAGCAGAATGGGGATGTTTAGAGCTCTCCTATAGAGAAGGCGACTGAGGACCAGAGGCGGGACGCCACTTGGCCCAAGTCACACAGCAAGTCGGAGGCAAAAGAGGCGCTTCAGCACAGAGCCCCCAGGCAGCCCACTCCACCCCCCAACACACACACACTTACCGTGGCTGGGGATCCCCCACCTCCCTGAGTAATCCAGGCAGCCCAGGGCAGCCAGCCAAGGGGAGCGGGGCCTGGGTTCCTCAGGCCCGCGGGGAGGTCCTCGATCACTTCCGACGTCCCGAAACCCCGACTTCCCAGGTCGCTGGCTCCGGGGGCTGAATGCTGCCCCGCGAGCGAGCGCGCGCCTGTCTGCCGGGGACCGCCGGCCACTCCGGGTGGGGGAAGAGGGGCGGTTCCAGGGGGCTGGGGACATGCCAGGGCGGCTAATGGAACACAGCTGGACCCGCCCGCCGAGCGGGAGGCGGGAAGGAGGGCGGGGAGGGGGCTCCGGCGGTGGCAGAGGAGGCCGGCGGGACGCACGGCCCCGCTCCGGGCCTGGCCCCGCGCCCAAGCCCGCCCCGCCCGCTTCCCCGCCAGGTGAGCTCTGCAGCGAGGGGGCGGGTCCCTGCGTGCCCGGAGCGGCCCTGCGAGTGGGCTCCGCAGACGGCGGCGGCCGCCGGGGCGGGAGGTGGGGGGGGCGGTGGTGCAGGGAGGCCGGCCCTTTAAGGGCCCGGCCGGCCGGAGCGTGAAGGGCCTCCCCGGTGCCACCCCCTTCCCCTCTCCTGGCTGGGCCTCCAGAAGGCTGGGGAGGGCGGGCGGGGGGTTGCAGACCCTCCTCCTCAGTTCCGTGGCAGCGGTGACGTGGCTACTGCCCAGGCCTCCTCGGTCAGCTTTTTCCAGTTTCTCAGCCTCACTTTCCCAGCTAGTCTGTTCCCGGGTCTGGAGGGGGTGCGGGTAGGGTCCTCCCGGGGTGGGGGTGGGCGCTGCATTAACCCGTTCTGCACTAGCCTCAGGCCCCGGAGAAGTGGAGCCCAGCAGGTTCCCTTCTTCCTGACTCCATGGGGTTAGGAGGGCTCCAGTCCCTGTCCTCTGCTCTAGCTTTGTGGCTTGGAACTTACTACTTAACTCGGACTCCCTTTTTCATCTGTATGATGGGATAATGATCTCTATACCTCACAGGGTTGTTGTGAGCAGGAAAGGAGTGGAAGTCTATCAAAGGGCTTATACAGGGTCTGGCACAAAAGAGGAGCTCCATATGGGGTGCCTGGCTGGCTCTGCTGGTGGAGCATGGGACTCTTGATCTTGGAATCAGGAGTTTGAGCCCCGCCTTGGGGGTAGAGTTTACTTCAAAAAATAAATATGCAAGAATAGCTTAAAAAAGGGCGCCTGGGTGGCTCAGATGGTTAAGCGTCTGCCTTCCGCTCAGGTCATGATCCCAGGGTCCTGGGATGGAGTCCTGCGTCAGGCTCCCTGCTCCTTGGGAGCCTGCTTCTCCCTCTGCCTCTCTCTCTCTGCCTTTCATGAATAAATAAATAAAATCTTAAAAAAAAAATAGCTAAAAAAAAAAAGCCAAAAAGATAAGCTGTAAGAGACCAGGATTGTCAAGTGATAAAAATGGTATTTTTTTTAAAAAAGCTCAATAAATATTCATTGTTATTATCATTTTTACCATGAACACTGGCAGGAGGTGGGGGGGCAGCTGGGATTCAAGCATATATACCGTTGATGGGACTTGTGAGCAAAAAGGAGCAGGTACGGTGTCCAGTTCTATCCAGAGGCAGGGGATGATCAAGGTGACCCTCCCAAGGGTACCCCGCCACAGGCAGCAAACAAATTTCTGGGCAGCAAGCCCAAGGAACTACAGAGAATTGGGTTCAAGGGGCCCATGAATGGGAGGAATGGATGTGTGGGGGAGAGGGAGCAACTGGGATCCCCTGATGAGGGGAGACTTCCTGTAGAAACAACATGGTTGTACCGTAGCCCTGTGGCCCCATCTAACCCGGGAGAAGGGGGAGCAGGGGATTTCCCGCCTTAAGACCCAGAGGCGCTGAGTCAGCGGAAACCCCAACCAAGGCCACAGAGGAGCCCCACTGTGGTCTGGGTCCCGGGAGCTGTCCCAGATGTGGCTACGACAGTGGTGGGGCCTGGGAAGCGCTGAGCTCAGCAGGCGGGAAGCGGAGGGGTGGGGCTTTCTGGGCACTCCGGCCTGAGAAGGGGGGGCACAGGCTCTGTCTTCCCAGAGTGTGCTGTCCCAGAGATGGGCACTTGGGAACCAATAGGCAACACGAATAGGTCAGGGTCTGTGCTAAGAACTTCACATAGGTTGACTCCTTTACTCCTCGCGTCCACCCCAGGAGGGAGAATTCTATTCTTATCCCCATTTTACAGATGGGGAAACTTGGAGTGTAGGAACGACACAACTTGCCCGAGCTCACATGCCTAGAAGATGGTGGGAAAGGGACCCACGCCCAGCTAGCCTGCACTCACAGCACAAGTTCTTAACTACTGTGCCATCCTGGGCAACTCCTACCCTTCCCCCGCATTCATACCCGACTCTCCCAGGCAGGAGGGGAGGGTTGGACCCAGAGCAGTCAGAGCCAGACGGACCTGAGAAGGGGCAACCCAGATACCTCCCTCCAGCACTCCAAGGGTAGGCCCAAGAACCGCCAAGCCTGGGGTGCTCCTCCGGCCTGGATACACTGCAAACACAGTCTAGAAAGGTGCTTCTGCCCCTCCCTCCCTCGGATGCGTGTGTGCACACATCCAGGAGCGTGCAGATACACTGTCTCACAACACACGTGTAGACTTCACATGCACATGTAGGCACCTATATGTACACAGACACACGCACACACACACAATGGTCCTGCACATAAACAGATGCACAGAGACACATATGGGAGCACATATGAACCCACAGAAATATATCCCTGGACATACTCCAACACAGGTGCATAATTCTCAGAATACATGGGTACAGCCCTACGTATACCTGGATATGCACACACACAGATACGTCTGCACAAACATACACAGACATGCACACATGTGCCCACGGGTGTGATTACTCATACATGTGAGCAGAGAAAGCTGCAGACCTACAGTGCATACATATGTGTGCACACAGACACCAGGAGGCTCCCGCAGAACACCCCCCCTTCACACACTGACCGTGCACGCACATGCATGCACACATTTATATGCGTCTGCCCCAGAAAGCCCTGCACACCAGCAAGCAGGGTCTCCTGTGGGGCTGGGCTCAGTGCCCTCACCCCAGATGGCATCACCACGAGGTAATCAACGCTGCTAATCGCCACCAGCTGCCCTGGAGCCTGACTGCCGCTGCCGGGTGGGGCTACCGAGGCCTCCTGGGCCCAGAGTAGTATGCCCAGATGTCAGCTGGGCCCAAGGGCTGCCCACCCCACCGTCCCAGCTGGCCATCGGGGAATCCCCATCTGGCAGGGGCAGCACCAGAAGCTGGGGGAAAATGAAGAGCCAAGACAGGGCCTTGTCCCAGGACAGGCCCAGGAACTCCCACGAAGCCAAGCAGAGGTGGTCTGAACCCCGCATGCACACGTGCATACCTGGGCCCTGGCGTATGGGCACACACGTGTGCGCGCACGCACACACGCATGCATATCACACATGGCCCAAACAGACCTCCTGATTATTCCCCACAGATCTGCTTCCTCCCGTCCTCCTCATTCTGGTAAATGCCACCATAATTCATTCAGACACTCAGGCCAAAAAACTAGGAGTCATCCTTGGTTCCTCCCCCGCCCCCATCCAGTCCTGTTGACTCTACCTCCACAAGACAGCCTGCATCCCCCACTCCTCCCCACCCTCACCCAAGCCACACCCGCTTCTGCCTGGACCAGCGCAGGCGCCTCCCGACCCCCACCTCCCAACCAGCAGCCAGCAAGGCCTTTCCAAATCTGTAGCTCTTATGTTCACTCACTCTCCTGCTTCAACTTTCCAGTTCTCATTTCACCCAGAATAAAAACCCAAATCCTTTCCTTGGCCCTATTCAGAGCCCGCCACAATCTGGCCTCCGCCTTCCTGTCCAGCAGCCTCATCCCAGAAACTGGGACCCCACTGGCTTCCATTCTCAGTCCTGAATTGGCCAGGTGGATTTTCCCCTTGCGGCTTTTGTACCAACCCCCTTCCTCTGCCTGGAAGCATTTGCCCCTGATCTTTGCTGGGCTGGCTCTTTAATAGGTCTCACCTCAAAGTTACCTCCTAGGGTGGCCTTCCCTGACCACCAGATCCAGAGGAATCTCAAGTCGCTCCTGATCACATGAATCTGTTTTTAGATCTCTGCACAGCAGCAGAGTGTGTGTGTGTGTGTGTGTGTGTGTGTGTGTGTGTGTGTTGTCTTTCTCTACTAATAAGCAAGAGGCTCCACGAGAGGCCTGTCCGCTGGTACTCACCAGCCCACCGCGGAGCCTGGTGCCCCGGAACCATTCCCTGGTGAAGTAGTGGAGAGCTGCACGCCGGCACTGTCCCAGCACGTGGGCACAGACGCGCACCCACAGGAGCGATCACACGCCAGGACAGGTGTGAGTGAACACACGGGCAGAAATACCCACACGCGTGCAGCTTCTGGGCCACAGAGGTCTCTGGGCCTGAGACCAGAGGACCAAGGTCACTCCCTGCCTCCTTTGAATTCTCTGGGTGTCTCTGTCCCGTCTCCTTATGACTCTGGCTGTCTCCCAATGTCTCTGTCCCTTTTTCTCTGTGTCTGTGTCACCCCCGAGTCCTCTAGCCTGCCCTCTTCCCTGCGGATATGGTGATGGCCCGGCAGGTGGTCACTGGAGGGGAGAAGGGAGAGCACACTAGGGAGAGCCTGCCAGCCTCCCTACTGCCCCCTCTGGCCTCTGCTCCCTGCTGCGAACTCCCCTGTGTGCCTCTGTCTGGGGATCGACATCTCTAGCTCCGAATCTCTGTCTCTCGGTGTCTCGGTCTTTTTCTCCCCCTTCCTGTATCTTCATGTCCCTGTCTCCTGTCTCTCTTTATCTTCAAGCTGCCCTATTCTCTGCTTCCTTTCACCCTGTCTCTGTCTCTCCCTGTCTTTGCCTGGGTCTCTGTTTCGGGCTCTATATTTCTGACTCCTTCTCATTCTCCCTCCCTCCATCTCTTTGCCTGAAATCAGCCCTGCCACCGTGTCTCCACAGCTGTCCACATCCCTGCGGCGGGGAGACCCATCTTTCACCTCCGGCAGCAGCTTTATGGTCCCAGCAGGGGGGCCGGTGCTCCACTCTGCAGATCCCGATGCCCACCTGCCCTGCAGGGCCGTGGCGAGCTCACACCGACGGCCTTGGCCCCAACAACATCTACAGATGCCCAACCAGGGGGCCTGATTTCAGTAGCTCATGGCACCAGGCACCTGCTTGGTTGGACCAGCCCGGAGCCTTGGGAGAGGTAGGCACAGACTCTCACGGGCATTGCTGCAGATATGGTGATGGCCCGGCAGGTGGTCACTGGGGGGAGAAGGGAGAGCACCCTAGGCATCTTGGGGCCTGACTTGGTTGTCCCCTGGGCTCGGACCACTTGTTCTGAGGGACCTATGGGGAGGTGACAGGCACAAGAGCCCTGGATTCCAGTCCTACCTTTACCCACTGTGTGACCCTGGGCCCCCGCGTCCCCAGTGTAGCATAAGGTAAACTGTAGGCTCCCACATTAACCCACCTCACCTGGTGTGCTAAAGCACCTCACAGCCCCTTGTCTGATGACTCTACCTCAGTAGTTCTCCGCTGAGGCAATTTTGCTCCCCAGGGGACATTGGGCAATGTCTGGAGACACTCTTAATTGTCGCAACGTGGGAGCGTGCCTACTGGCATTAGGGGGGTAGAGCCCAGGGACGCTGCTATGCATCCCATGAGTCGATATGATATGGATGCATCCTATGAGGCACAGGACAGTCCCTCACAATAAAAGAATTATCAGGCCCACCTGCCAGCAGTGGCAAGGTGGAGAAGCTCTGCCCTCCCTGGAGGGGAAAATTCTGCTCCTCGGAATTCCCACGCTCTTGGACTGCCTGTAAAGTCCTCATCATACTCTGAGCAGGGGTGGGGGGCGTTAGAAGACACTAGCGGCGGTCCTGGCCCTGCCTCTCACAGCGGCCGCTAAGAGTGATCGAGCCCTTCTAAAGCATAGGCTTGTACCCAACATGGAGAAACTCATGTTAGTCTCACAAATCCGCAGGAGGCCCAGGCACCGGCCAGATGCCCATTCTAAGTGTGGGGATGCAGGCGGAGAGAAGTGAGGCGTCAGCTCAAGATCCCCCATCTGGCAGGGATGGAGCTGGGTACGAACTGGTCGTTTGGGGACAGACCCCAGGGCAGGGCCCTTGCTGGGAAAGCGCCCACGCAGCCCGGTCCTGGGCAAGGCCTTTCGCCTCTCTCAGCCTCCCGGTTTTTGACTTTTGTTTTTGTTCTTTGTTTTTTCATCCATCAAATGGGATCTACTCTCTCATGTAACGCAGCCAACAGCAATTCTAGGAGATAAGGCACTATTCTTACCTCTTCACGGGCTAGAAAGGCAAGGATTCAAGACGGAAGTCTCAAGGTCATAGGGCTTGGAAGTGGTGGAGCAGAGATTTGAACTCAGCTCTGCCTGACCCCAGGGCTCCTGCTCTGAATCAGGTCACCTGCAGTCCCCCAAGTGCTACAGAGCATGAGAGCAGAGGTCCTCAAGCTTGGAGGACTGGTCCCACACAGCCCCATCCCCAGGGTTTCGGATTCAGTAGAGCTTGCTTGCATTTATTTATTTATTTATTTATTTATTTGACAGAGAGAGAGACACAGCGAGAGAGGGAACACAAGCAGGGGGAGTGGGAGAGGGAGAAGGAGGCTCCCCACTGAGCAGAGAGCCTGATGTGGGGCTCGATCCCAGGACCCCGGGATCATGACCTGAGCCGAAGGCAGACGCTTAACGACTGAGCCATCCAGGCGCCCCAGTAGAGTTTGCTTTTTGAGTAAGTTCCCAGGCCATGCGGATGCTGCTGGCCCAGGGACCATACTGAGAACCCCTGCAGTAGAACCTGGTCTTAGATCACCTGTCCCTGGGTTCAAATCCTGGCTCTGTAACGGGTGGGGGGTGGGGGAAGCTTAACCTCTTCCTCTGAGAAACAGAAAGATAATGGCAACATCTATCACTTGGGGTTTGCTGGATGGATTGAAGGGGATAATGACGAAGGGAAAGCTGCTCTCAAGGTGCTGGCACCTAGCCAATGCTCAAAGACGCTGGCTGGCATAACGATCCCCAAGCCAGGCAACTCTCCGCTCCGCAGACAGAATGGAAGCTCCCAGAAGGTGAAGGACTGACACTTCCTCCTCTCTTGTCTACGGGCGACCTCGCCGGGCCTGCACAGAGATGACATCTCAGAACAAGCAGATGGGGCAGTGGGATGGAGCCCTCATTTATCAAGGCCTCCCAAGGGGCCTTGGCCCCACAGCACAGGGCCTCCTGGAGCAGGGTGGGGATAGACCCCCAGGCTGACCTGGCCCCCAGCCTTCCTCCAAGATCTGCCCCACCCCCCCAAGGATCCCTGTGGGGGCAAGTGTTGGCATCCCAAGGCCCCGGTGGGAGAGTTTATACCCAAGCATTCCTTTGGCTACCAGCCAACGCAGCTCAGTCCTGCTGTACTGTGGGACTCTGAGCTAACCTCTAGTTCCCTTTGGGTCTTAGTTTCTTCACCTAAAAATTAAACAAGAACTCAGAATAGTAGCTAAGGGTGGGGTCTCCAGCCCCAGGATAATTGGGTTCACACCCCACCTTACCCCTTACTTACAAGCTGTATGACTTTTGGTAAATCACCTCACCAGTAGCGGGTGGGGTACAGTCTCTCACAAGAGGTAAATCCCAACAGAAGCTTGGAAAAACGAGGGGTGCAATCATTTATCAGCCATTGATTTATCTGAATGTCTTTGTGCCCTGCTAGACTATAAGCCATACAAAGAGCTGCTTTTGCTACCATTTTATCCCCAAAGCCTATGACAGAGACTACGTGCCTTACAAATATTTGCTGCATGAATGAAAGAAGAGCCCAGCTCCTTTAAAGGACACACTCCCGGCCCTGGAGGGCAGGCCAAGGAGTCTTCTGGGGGAGGTGTGGTTAGGAGGGGAGCATCCAGGGACTCCCAGATTCTTCCTTTGCATGCAAAAGCCTCAGACAGTTGGAATTCTTTGAATCCTGGAAACTCTGAGTGGAGAGAAGCTTTGCTGTTATCCAGCCCCACCTCCTCCCAGTAGTACGGGGTGGGGGGGGGCGGTGCTGGGGAGGCCTGAGGACTGGGCTAGGAAGGGGACTTAAGGGAGTGGGCAGGGGAAGGGAAAGTTGAAGGCAAAAATGCAACTTTTTCACCAAGGCAGAAAGTCAAATCAAAGGTTGGAAGAAAGTTTGATCCTGGCCCTATTTCCTGGCTTTGTTCTCTTAGGCAAATTCCTTCACGTCTCTGAGCCCTTAGTTTCCATATTTATAAAATGGGGTGATAATGATAACACCAAACCACATGGAATTTTGGGGAGGATTAAATGAGATAACGCATGAAACTAAGCCAAGCCCATATAAACACTCAAAAATGTTCATTATTAACATTATTATTATTATTGTTGTTATTATTATTAGGGAGGGCTAGTAATTCACCAGGGACTCTTGCCCCATACCTCACACCCACATTCATATCTGACAGTCCCCCAGTCCCCTTCACTATTTACATAGCTGATTTCATGTCGCTTTGAGAGGTCAATGACATTTCTGACAGATATAAGACAGGGTTGTTTTTTTTCTCCACAAAGAAGCCTAAATAACAAATAATATATACAGAAATAAAATCACCTGGAGTGTTGTCAGACTTGGCCATTCACAGAAGGCCTGACAAAGAGGGCAGGTGGTTGGAAGGTAGGGGGGAAGAGCCTAAGACTGAGGACCTGGGTTCAAGGCCAGGGTCTGCCTTGATGCACTGTTTGGTTTGGTGGGGGGGTGTGGGGGAGGCTGTCCCTTGGCAACAAGGTAAAGCTGAACTTTGGGGACTCTTGAGCCCCTTCCATTCCCCCAAGTCTGCAGGTCTTAAACCTGTAATGAACCCAACATGCTCCCTCCTCGGAACTGGGAATAGAGCCAGGTGAGCCAGACCTGTGCAAAGCCTACGATGCAATGCCACCACTCCTCACCTCTCCCATCCCACCCACTCGGAGCCAAGTGTTCCACACCCATCCCCATGTCCCATGCCACACCACCTTAGCTGAGCGGCTCTGAGGAGGGGAGCTCATCCATTCATCCCCTTTTGCACATCAGGAGGGGAGAAAAATAGTTGCCAGATATGCTCACGAACTTGCTGGATTGGGATCCAACCCAGGTGCGAGAAACTCCCAATGTGCCTCTGCTCTTTTCTAAAAAGGAATTTTCCAGGTGCCTGGGTGACTCAGTGGGTTAAGCGTCTGACTCTTGGTTTCAGCTCAGGTCATGATCTCGGGGTCGTGAGATCAAACCCCACATAGGGCTCTGCATTCAGCGTGGAGTCTGCTGGAGATGATCTCTCTCCCCCTCTCCCTCTGCTCCTTCCCTGGCTCTCGTGTTCTCTCTCTCTCTCTCTAAAATAAATAAATAAAATCCTTTTAAAAATAAAAAGTAATTTTCGTCATTAGGACAATCCTAAGTGTCTATCATGATTCTCATTTTACAAGTGAATGGCTGTCATCCTGAGGTTGAGCACTTTACAGTAAGGAAACAGGCACTAGGAAGTGGCCTGCTAAGAGGCAGAGCTAGATTTGAATCCAGGGCTATTACAATAGTCTGCTCTGTGATAGACCCCTTCCTCTCTCTGGGACTCAGTTCCCTCCTCTGTAAAATGGGGTGGAAACCCCAGAATCTGTAAGATCCAAGTTGGGATATTTTTGCTGCTCTGAGCCCAGGTCCCCACCCAGAAGCCTAGAACAGCCCCGTGGGCCTGGGCGGGAGAGAAGGGCAGGTGTAGACCTGACTGTCCCGCCAGGGCGGTGGGGGGACACCGCCGCCAGACGCACAAAAACAACTAAATAAATCAGGGCCGGGAACTCCTAATTCTTCCCGGCTGTGGCTGCTACCGCTACGCCTGCCCAGCCTGGCCTGCCATCGCCTCGCCAGTTCCCGGGGCCTGGGATGGGGACAAGGCACGGCCGGCCGAGAGCGCAAAGTCCAGCCAACAGAGCCGGAGTGATGCCTGGCCATCAACCTGGCCCCGGCTCCCAGAGATGAGGGGAGGCCCCGCGGGCAGGGTGACTCAGGCATCCCAGATCCCCTCCTGGGTGGGCAGGTCAGACGCCCAGGTCTATTTTTAGAGCCGGCTCCAGGATTGAGCGCAGAGGAGCA
Source organism: Callorhinus ursinus (assembly GCF_003265705.2). Classification (NCBI taxonomy): domain Eukaryota; kingdom Metazoa; phylum Chordata; class Mammalia; order Carnivora; family Otariidae; genus Callorhinus; species Callorhinus ursinus. The sequence continues at coordinate 12,992,269 of NW_027397080.1, read as the reverse complement.
GGAGGGGGGCGCCTCATAGGGGCGCAGGCGCCTGACCAGCTCCTCCCGCTGGGGCTCTAGCCCCAGGCCCTCCAGCTGTCTACCTAGAAAAGAATGGAAACACGGGGCGGGATGGGGGGGAGTTGCAGGAGGTGAGGTGTAAGCCCGAGAATGCGTCCCCCCTCCACCCGCCTCCCTGCGAGGCCTGGCAGTTCCAGGGAGCCGGGAGCGGCCTCCCCAGAGAAACGACCTCTGTTAAGTAGGGCCGGGAGCCTCGCGACGGCGGGTCTGTCTGGCTATTGGACTGGGGGCCAGGGCGGGCGGGGCTCCCGGGAGACCCAAGTGGCTAGGGAAGGAGGAGAGGAAGCTTCCAAGTTGGGGGATCCCGATCACACGCCTCCGTCGGCCACGCCTCCAGCCCGCTCTGGCCACGCCCCCTAGGCCACACCCACGGCCTCCGCCTTCCCAGACTCCACACTAGGCCCCGCCTCCTATCTGGCTCCGCCCGGCCCTGGCCAACCTTGCATCCTGTCTCCAAGGTCCAGAAAGGCCGAGATGCCAGGCATATGACGGCCTGGGACTGGACCTGGGCCTGCCTCGGGAGGCCGGGACAGAAGTGAGAGGAATGGGTGCCTCCTCCTCCAGCGTGGGGTCGGGGAAAAGGAGAGCCTCGGGGGGTGGGGGTCAACCGCAGCGCCATTGACAGGGAGGTCTCTAAGCTGAGGGTGTTATCTGTGGGACCCCAGCGGTTTTAGAAGCCCAAGTGGCTGAGGTCCCTCGAAACACAGAAACACTGCTGTATTCGCGGGCACAGAGCGGTATGCCGAGGCACCTGAGGCAGAGGTCTCTGGGCTGATACCCCCACTACTGGATCCTAGAGGTTGAGGTCACAGTCCTGGGGAGTGGGGGCAGCTGGTGGCCCCAAATACTTGAGCTCTCTTGGCGAGTTCAGGGACTTGGGGTTTGGAGAGGCCCAAGTGAAGGCCCATCCCCTGGTCGGGGGAGGGGGTGAGGGGCAGAAGATGGGAGGGGAGCCGGTCTCTTAGCACCAGCCCTCCATCTAGTGGGAAGTTTGGGAATCGCAGAGGGGATGCCGAGGTGGCGTGGGGGGAGGGGTCCGTTGCACTTGGAATCCTTCCTCTCCCTGGGTGTCCTGCTGGCACCTACCGCCACCATCCTCCCCAGCCAATCGGCTCCATCTCAGGGATCGACCCCAGATAGTCATTTGAAGCTCGGTCCCCCCCGTTTCCCCCTATCCATATGGATGGTGTCCTCTTCTGTCCATCGAGGTGGCCGCCCCGGGTTCAGGCAGCCGCCGTCCTTGGCCTGGATCGCTGCAGCTCCTGCCAGCTGCTGTCCATGCCTCCAATTTCCCCTTTCCCCCTCCATTCTTCTACTGCTAGCCAACTAGCGTTTCTGAATCAGAAATCTGGTCGTGTCACTTCCTTGATTAATCTCTTTCAAAGGTTTTTTATGATCAAGATGAACAGCCAAACCTTGGCTGGGGACTTAGGAGGCTTTTCACCACTTAACCCCACCTCCTTCACACAGGCCAACTGTCAGTTCTTCACAGACCCCTGCTGGCGCTCACCAAGAGGCCTTCCCACCTGCTGTTCCTTTCTCCTGGAACACTCTTCCTTGCTGTTCTCAAGGCTCAGTCTGGCAGAAACTCTGCTCCTTGGGAGGCCTTTCCTGATCCCCTCGGAATGAGTTTGGTGCCCCTTGTCCGAGTTCCCCCCCCCCCCCCCCCGTCCCGGATGCATCCCTGCCCCTCTCAGAGCCTCACTGCTTGGGTCTCATCACTTATGCACTCCTGTGACAGGATAATTTATTGAGATGTTCATTGTTTTGCTCCCCTCCCAGTTCCATGCTGATAGCCCAGCCCTTTGGTTTTCCTAGCCTCGGGGAACTGTGCAAGGCTGAACACAACAGCTGTTTGAAGTCCGATGGCTCATCCTGACTTTGGAAAAAGCTAAACTTCTGGAGTGACTGGGCTGGGTAATCCCAAGGGATGGGGAGAAGGGGACTGAGGCAGAGCAGCTAGCTACAGAATGGGCAGAAGGGGGCTCCTGGGAGTGCTAGGGACGTGTGTCCAGCAGCCCCACCCCTGACTGGTGGCGGGAGCTGTGGAGGACAGCAAGTGGTGCACGGGGCGGGGTGGGGGGGGAGGCTGGAGCCCAGGCACTAGGGTTCTAGCCTCAGTGCTCCGAAGTAGCAGAGGAACAGCTGAATTGCCGCACCTCGAACCTCGAGCGACCACGTGACCTGAGACAATGGGCATCTCTGTGTGATCACAGTAGATGGATGACAGGTGGTACCTCCTCCGTGCTTAGGCCCAAGTGGGACAGAAGGTCCTTGCACAAGACTCTGGAGGAAGTGGCAGGGGGACCCCAGGGATGGTTGAGATTGCATTTGCTGCCAACTCATAGGCTTAGTGTGAGTCAGATTGGAACTGACTTAACAAGAATACAGATATGGAGTATTTCTTGAGTTTGTGCACCAAGATTTCTACCTGCCACACCTGTCTGTTGTATCTGCACCGTGGGGCTGGGGCTGTGCCTCATTCAGAACTGAATCATCGGGACCTAGCAGGGTGCCTGGCCCATAGTGCTCAAAATGTATATGTTGAACTCACTTTTCCTTGGTAGCTACAGAAATCTTTCTAAAACCCAGGTCTGCCTCAGTGATTCCCCGGCAACCCTCAGAATAAAATCCAAACCCCTATCGTGGCCAGAAAGCCCACCGTGATCAGAACCTGCCTCCCTCCTGGCCTCATATCGGCAGCCCACAAGCCCCACCGCCCCCCCACCCCTGCACACTCCTCTCCTCTCCAGCCAAACCACACGATTCACAGCTTCCCAGACCTGCCAGGCTGTTTCATGCCTCTGTGCCTCCTTTGCTTACCTGGCCCCTGCCCCTTTCTCCGCCTGCTGAGCTTTCAATTAGTCTTCAAAGCTCAGCATAAGTGTTTCCTTCTTTAAGAAGCCTTCCCTAATGTCCTCCCCACAAAGGCGGAGGAGACCCCTCCAGCTCTGGAGCCTGCTGCTCATGTCCTGGTCTGACTCCCTCTTCCCCTAGTCCTAGTTCCCAGATGGCAGTTTCTCTAGCGTGGTGAGTCCCCAGTGCCCCGCACCCTGCCACGTACACCACAGGCTTTCCAGAAATGTTCACTGTTCACTGAACATTAGCCCTGACCCTCCATAGACTCATGATGTGACCTTGAGCCACCTCTCCCCTCTGTGGGCCTCACTTTTCCCCTCTGCACAATGGGGGTGGGAGTGGAGCTCAGTGGTCTCTGAGGGCCCTTCTTTCTCTCAGCTGGGCTGGGCAGCAATGGTGCGTAGAACACCATTCACCTGTGTGCCCTGCAGGCTGGCCAAGGGCAGAGCACGCTCAGACATGCAGCTGCATCTGTAGCACCCGGGCGCGGCCACCTGGGAGCAAGTCCCTGCCTATATTGGTGCACGTGACACTCTCGCACAAAAGCGTGCATGGACTCCTGGACATCAATGCTCTGTCCACCCAACCCCCATCCCCAATCAGCCACTGGCCTTGACAGTGAAAAATTCAGCAGGAGCCAGAGCTGCCAGTCCCGCAGCAAGTTAATATGCAAGGAACGAGCCTCCTGCAATATGCAAACCCTGAGGCTGATGTCCTGTGGGGCTTTCTCCTTTCCAGGCTTGCACATGCAATACCCTCCCTCTACCCCCAGGTCTAGACACAGACACGACTGGCCTGTGGCATGAAGGGCCAGAGCTTTAGCTCCAAGCATCCCCCTCTTGATGTCCTATGGGAACCTTAAACTCCACATTCATTCCTTCATCCATTCGGCAATATCTATTAAGTTCACATCATGTGCCAGGCGGTGGTATATATGTCAATGAATATCACCCTGTCCTGCACTCAGAGGTTCACAGTCTAGTGGGGGAGACAGACAATAAACAGGAAACAGGTGCTGTAGTTTCATAGGGGGAAAGCAGTACTAAGGAAGGATTAGGCTGATGTGATACAAAATGACTCAGAGGGTCAAGGGGTATATAAGGAAGGCCTTTCTGAGGGGATGGCTTCAATCAAAAGATGAGGAGCCAGCAAAGCAGATAACTGGGAAAGAGGATACAGTACATGCAAAGGCCCTGGGGTAGGAGAAAGCATGAAAAGTGTTTGAGGAGCAGAAAGGAGGCCACATAGCTGGAGCTCCATCAGTGAGGAGAGAGTGGTATGGGACACATCAGAGCTTGGACCACAGTAGGGAGACTTAACTTTATTCTGAGACCAAGGGAATGACCCTAGAAGGTCTTGGGCAGAGGAAACAAAATCCATCCCTTCTCTCTGCATCTCTCTTCCCTGGTATCCTTGTTAGAGACTATGTCTTCCTCATCTTCACATCATCAGTTCCCAGCGCAGGGCCTGGCACGGGCTGACATCAGACAACATTTGCTGAATAAATGAATGACCAGTTCAGGCTCTCCTGGCTCAAGGCTTGAATGAGTGGCTCAGAGTGGGTGAGCTGGGCCACTGGGGAGTCCTTGGGCAGCTCAGATGGGAGTCATCTGGGCGAGATTAATATATTTAGGTGCCCTGCCCACTGAAAAGAATCTGGTGTTCTTCATACATAATTCATAATAGAAATAATACTATTCTGTGAAGCATAATACTTACAAGCATGCTGAAATGGAGACAATTTCTTTTTGGATTTTTCAATTGCAAAATTCTGGATAAGTTCATTGAAGCAGAATTTCTTTCTGTGTGTGCGTGTGCGTGTTGCTGTCAGCTTGCTGGTGCCCCACGCTGGACTATCTGCCCCTTAGGTCAACCATGCTAGAAGGCAGGCCTGGCGCAATGGTCCCCTCAGTGATATGGTCTTGGCTTTGGGCTCAGACCCACGAGGAGTGCTAAAGGTGCCAGACTGGCCCAGGCCTAACTGATAGCAAGTGGCGCATAGCAGCGTTGTTGGCAGCTTCTCAAGGCTTCACCAGATGTGGCAGCTGCTCAGTGCAAGAACTCCTAACACCCCCTGGGCCACCAAGGTTTGCTGCCCCTGCCCATCTCTGACCCTCTGAAAACCGTACAAAGTGACCAAGGTACTAAGAGACTTCTCAGAGGAAGAATCTAGGGCTCAGAAAGGTTATTTAACTTGTGGTCACTCAGCAAGTGGGGATCAAGTTGCAATTTAAGCATGTCTGGCCCCTAAGCTGTCTCCATTCCGCTGCTGATGGTGGGTGGGCCAGAGTAGGCCAGAGTGCCAGGGGCCACAGCCTACCTGTCCACATCTGATCCCCAGAGATGGCAGGAACAAACTGTGGAGCTGAACCCAGCTCAGCCTTGCCGTGGGCTCTGCCCTCCCCCTGGCCTCTTTTGCTGCCCAGCTGAGCTCTAAGCTCAAAGCACTCCCAAGCCCTTCCCAGGGCCTAGAGCTGGACTCTTGTCTCAAGGTCTCCATGGGGGTCCCACAGCATTATATAGACACAGTGCTAGGCACCCAGAGGGGCTCCAGAAGCTTGAACGGAATAGCCCTTGGGCTCTGAGTCCCAGAATTCTCTCTCACTTCTCTCCCACAGTGGCGGACTTCACAGGTTCTATCCATCATTCAATTCCAACCGCACCTGCTCTACTTATGGACCCTGCAGGGAATTAGACTCAGTCCCTGCCTGGGAGGAAGGTTGACCTCCCTTCCCCACCTCAGTGTGCTCCCTGGAGACAGAGCTCGGGAAACTCAAACAAAGTAGATCAGAGATTCTCAGGGAGAATGGGAAGATGGGTGGCTCAGGGCAGCACCCCTACGTACAGGCCAGTTTTCCCAAGCCAACCCCAGAGTAAGCTCTGCCACCACTGGGCTGCAGCACACTCCACCCCCGCAACCCCCAGTGGGTGGGAAGTGACAAATGAGCCTGAGGAAGCGGAGAAGGGGAGGCAGCGATCGATAGCATTAACATGATGCCCAAATTAAATATTGACTTTCTTCGTTGACTCTAGGGATGCCTGGATTGATGGCTGGGGCTGTGCCATGCACCGCATGGGATGGGGACATACCAGCCTGGAGCAGGCCCAGTGGGGAGGCTTGCGGGGAGCTCCCCTCCCCCGCTCTTCCTGACCAGCCTGAGAGGGCTGCAGGGAGCCCAGGGCACATGCCCGTATCTCCATCTTGTACCCTGGGAACTCCCCAGGGAATCCAAAGTTTCCTGCTCCCAGAGGTCTTAGAGCTGAGGTTTTGTTGAGCACCCACCTCTACCCCCCATCCCCTCTTCGGGAATTGCAGCTGGCCAGCAGCCCAACAAATGAGCAGAATCAATCTCCATGATGATATCCATTACCAGGTCTCAGGACCCTGCCTCCCAGAATGGCAGAGCTGGTTATTTTTGGTCTGTCATTATGTAGGATCTTGGGGAGGGGGTAAGAATGACCTCTTCGTTGCTTGGAAACATTCCATCATCCTTGCCAGCTAATTCACCTTCAGAGCCTACAGCGGGCCCTGAACTTCCTCTCCCTTTTCACAGCCCCAGTTCAAGAGTTGTCTATCCGGTCTTCATTTCTTCACCTCCCTTACTCTACGGCCACTTCGATACGGCCTCCTGCCATACCCAAGACCCTAGTCCAGCTCTTTGTGTTCCACTCCTGTGTGTCTAACCACCTGCTTCCTACTTGAAATTCCCCTTTGACCATCTCCAAGGTATTTCCAGGTTAACACGCTCAAGGCCAAAGTCATAAGGTGTCTCCCCCAAAGCTGGTTCTCTTCTGGTGCTCCAAATCTAATGGCACAGTTGTCCATCGAAGTGCGTAAGATAGAAGCCCATGAGTCATCCTTGGCTCCTTCCCATACTGTCCATATCAGGGGCTGAGAACCGCACTCACTACATACATATCAATTCCATGCCCCCTCCACTGAAACTTCCCTTCATGGATGGTCTCCTCACTGGTCTCTGCATCCATCCTTACTCTTCACTAATTACCCACCCCATCCATTCCCCATTCACTCAGAGCAACCCTGTTAATATATAGATCTGATCCTGCCAGTGTCCGACTCAACACCCTTCTTGACTTCCTACTAGCCTGCATGCCAAAGCCCTTATGGGAGGCTCCTCTGCCCTGGACACTTAGGATGTATGTTGAGGGCCTGAGAGGGTAGGGGTCTTCCTGGGGTTGGTGGCCTTGGAGAAGTACAGGGAGGAATAATAGGGGGTGCTAGGGATGGCCCTAAAAAGCCGCAACTGTGGGACCCCATAAATTGCCAGGGTAGGCAAGAAGCCTTGAGGGAAAGAAGTCCAGAGAGGCAGAAGTTGGCAACATCCTGCACCCAGGGTCTCCCTCAGGCCTCCTTGGTCACCTAATTTCCTTGTAACTGGTGCCTAATGGAAGTGAATTAAACCCTATTGAGTTTTAATGTGTCTGTTCAAGTGCCAGTCCTAACCTGCCTCCCTTCTCCCAGGGTCTGGGGCTGCAGGTAGAAGGCAGACAGACTGTGGGGTGGGGGGACGGTCTCCTTGGGACACCCCCTCCCTGTCCACCTGTATCCCCCGAATACCTAGATTCCAGGAACACTGACTTAGGACCTACTTCATGCTGGCACTGTACTGGGAATTTTCCCTGCGTCACCTTCTTGAACCCTCACCACAACCCAGTGAGGAAGTAGTACTTGCAACCTCCTTTCCACAGGTGACACTGAACTGACTTGTCCAAGGTCACTGCCTTTATTCTGTCTAGAGCCGTGCCGTCCAGTATGGTAGCCACTAGCTACACATGGTTACTGAGCACTCAGAATGTCGCCATGCTGAATTGAGATGTGCTGTCCATGTAAAACAAACACTAGATTTCACAGACTTAGTATGAGAAAGAACATAAAGTACCTCATTTGTAATTTACGGATCATGTGTTGAAATGATGTTTTTGACATATTGGGCTAAATATATTATTTTAAAAAAAATCTTGGGATGCCTGGATGACTCAGTCGGTTAAGCATCTGCCTTCGGCTCAGGTCGTGATCCCAGGGTCCTGGGATCGAGTCCTGCATCGGGCTCCCTGCTCAGCGGGGAGCCTGCTTGTCCTTCTGCCCGACGCTCTCCCTGCTGGTGCTCTCTCTCTTTCTGACAAATAGGTAAAGAATCTTATTATAAATAAATAAATAAATAAATAATCTCACCTTTCTCTTTTTAAAAATGGCTACTAGAGAATTTGAAATTTACAATTACATATGTAGTTTTCCATTTTTTTGTTGGACATTCTCCCAGGGTCTGGTCTTACAACGGTAGGGCTGGTCGGCTCACCCATGACCCTGCCACGGCCGGGAGGCAAGGGAAGCTGCTGCTGAGCTTGGGTGAGCCTCTGGGGCTGTCTCATCTCTTGGGGGGGGCGGGGCACCAGGTCCATTTCAGCACCCTGGAGAGCACCGCGGCTTCCCCTTGGTGCCTTGTAGAGACAGTATCAAGGCCTAGGAAGGAATAACTGGGAAAGGGGTTGATGTCACCTGCAAAATGCTCCCCATGAACAATATCCGTGAGGAAGGCTGGGTAAGAATTATCGATATCCCCATTCTGCACATAAGGAAACCAGTGTCGGTTTGTGCATTCCCTCCGTTCACTCAGTAAAGATCCACTGATGCCTACTCCGTGTGGGGCCCTCGACTGAGCACACAAACCTGAACCAGGTCGACGGGAAGGACACCAATTCTGCGAGCAGTGTGACAGTGAAAGTGTGTGCCAGGGCTGAGGGAGCCCGGCGAGTGCCGACTGCTGAGATGGGGAGTTCGGGGATGGCTTCACAGACGGGCCACTTGGGCTGGAGCTGGAAGGGTGAAGGGGTTTGTGCGTGCGAGCGGGAGGGAGTTCCAAGCGGGAGAAATGGCTGTGCCTACGCACGGAGGTGAGAGGGGTCAGGAGAGGTAGGCAAAGGTCACATCACCAAGGCCCTTGCATTCTAGGCTAGTTCTAGGATCCTTAGGAGGCTTCCGGGCAGGGCAGTGGCTGGGCCAGGTGGATAAAGGCCTGGAGACAAGAGGCAGAGAGAGTAAGGACGACGACGTGGGAAATTCAAGTCCAGGAAAGAAATGACAAGTTGTTCGCTATCAGCCGTAATGGAAGGGCTATCAGGCCTACAGATAAGGAAACCCAAGGCTGATAGGGCCTGTCCAAGGTCACACTTCCCACCAAGGCAGTGCCTGGGGGTGTGAGGACTACGGGGCAGAGAGGCGCAGAGCCTCAGCCCAGGAAAACTCTGCCCCCGACCACAGACGTGGTGAGTCTCCCGCCTCAGGAGCCTCTGCTGCAGCTGTGGTTGCTGCTTGAGCAGAATCAACAAGGTGAATACTAAGCTGCCTCAAACCAGATGCACAGCAAGAAACCACAAGGGGTGGGGGGAGTAAGCACATGGTAGCTCAGCCCCAGAGATCCCAGTGGTGGCCAGCGGAGCCCAGGGCCGGGAAGAAAGGAGACAGGAATACAGGAAAGATACTGAGAAGGCTCTAGGTGATTGCTCCAAGGAAAACTGACCCGTGGTGTTTGGCAGGAGGGGCGGGGGGGACCCGCTGGCACAGGGTCACGGCCAGGAGCTTTGTTGTGCCAATCGTGCCCATCATAGCACCCCAACCTCTGCCTGGGCCAATCACAGCCCTTCCTTGGGGAGTTTCTGATGGGAATTTAAGAGAAAGTTTCTTCCTCTCTGGGGGCAAAGCCAGTGATGGGAGCTGCAAGGAGGCCTGGGGCGGCGGGGAGGTGAGGAAGCTTGTCTAAAAGAATGAAGCTGACACAGCTTTAAGGGACAGAACATCTGGAGGCACTCTGACCCTGGGTCCCATCACCTACGGACAGCCACACGTGCCCACCACTGTCCTCGCTGCAGCTTGCAACTCCTGAGTGAACAAAGTGCCCTTTTACCCAGGCTGGCTGGCCAGGATCAAGATTCTGCCATTCACAGCCACAAGCCCCAGTATAGTCACTTACAAGGTGTGGGAGTTTGGGAAAGTCATGCCCCCTCTGTGAGCCCTGATTTCCTTATCTGTCAGATGGGGGAGTCACAGTACCTACCTTGAAGGCTCAAATGAGGTTGTGCCTGAGGGAGCCCTGTGCACAGTACGTGCCTGGCCTGCCCGAGGGGGGCTGGGGAGGCCTGGAAGGCTCACAGGAATGCAGGGGGCCTGGAAAAGCCCAGGGTCTAGGGGCACAGGTCTGAGGACTCTGCTCCAGCTCCTCTGACCAGGCCCACAGCAGGCAGGATTCAGAGAAGACTGGGGGAGCCTGGACCTTGTGGCCAGCCCCTCCTCCAGGGGGGCTTTTAGCTGTGTCCCCTGCCACAGCAGCCAGTCCCTTCCCCCTTTTCCCCTATCCAGGCCCCCAGAGCACCTAGCCCTTCCCTCTGATGGGTCAGCCACCCCCCGAGACTCTCTGAGTCCCTGGGGAGCGGCCCAGGGGTGCCCGTGCTGCTGAATGACCAGGCCAGCAGGCACACCTGTGGCCCCCGCTCCCGATGCCGCCTGACCACAGGAGCACCACCGCACACACCGCAAGACATTTCCACATGCCGATCCTACACCCCCTCTTCCCGGGTGCCATCATCCACTCGGGCGTGTGAGGAGTACACCCCAGGATGAATCTCACACCCTAGCCCTCTGGCCCCAAGCCAGCCTGGCCCCTTCCTCTCTACACCCACCCTGAGCCCTGGACCCCGAGGCTCCACTGTCACCCAGTGCCCAGCAGCTCCCCTGCAGCCAGGAAGGTCGGGTCCCAGGGAACTGAACTCTAGCTTCCTGTCCTATCAGGGGAGGCTGATAAAGATGAAGGGGGGTGGCTCCACTGTCCACCGAGCCTGGGCTTGAAATCCCAGCTCTGACTCTGATAGCGACCTTGAGCAAGTCACTTCCCAATTCTGGCCTCGTTTTCCCATCCACAGACCTAAAACCTTCCAGGTTATTCTGAGGGATCAGGGGTTGTGTGTGCGAAGCTCCTAGCACAGAGCACAGCATGAGACCAAGTGCCAAGTGATAACAGCTAAATCTTTAGAAGTGTCTTCCATGCCAGGTCCTCGCTAAGCGCTTTGCACATACTAACATGTCTCATCCTCTTAACCCTATGAGGTAGGTACTATTACCAGCCCTATTTCACACAGACCAAGGTCACTAAGCTCTGCCTTGGCTCCAGCCCAGGCAGTCTGGCCTCTGAGTCCCAGTGAATAGCAGCCATGACCATCATAGCCAAGGGGTAAGGCCAGCTGCCAGGGGTCCCATTCCACATTCCCAATCTGCTTATCGCATCCAAGCCCGGATGGGAGACAGGATATGCCCAAGGTCATCCAGGGAGTCAGGGGCCAAGACAGAGTCAGAGCCCAGGTGCCCCCTCCCAGTCAGGGCAGGCCTGACCTCATTATACGGTTTGATGAGACCCAGTGGGGTGAACCATGGAGACAGAGGAACAAAGTTGGGGTCCCAGGGCTGGGCCTTCCCCCGGGGGGAAGCAAACAGTTCAGCAGCAAAATCCACAGAGTGAAGTTTATTCCCGACAAAGTTTCCCTCCCCCCTCCCCAGCCCGGGACAGGGACAGATAGCTGGGGTGAAGATGGGGGGCCTCTGAGAAACAGGGAAGGGCCCTGGCCCCCCAGGCCATGCCGTGTCTGGCTCCCCCAGCCCGGCTGAGTCCACTGCGCCTCCCTGCCCAGCCCTCGGGAGAGGGGAGGGGGCGCCGGCTCCTGGGTGGTTCCAAAGTGGAGTGTGAAAATAGAGAGATATATATATTTATATGCAGTGGGCAGTCCGGTGTGGCACTCACACCTCTGTCTGGAAGTCACCATCAGGTGGCTCTGTGGGCTCCCAGGCGGCTGCTCGGTGCAGGCCCAGCCGTTCTCGGGGCTTGGGGGGCAGCGAGCCCAACGTCATAGACTTGAAGGTGCTCCAGCTCTGGTGTCTCCGCTGTTGGGACAAGCCAGGATGCTCCCCAGGGCTGGGCTTCTCCTGTGGGAGGCAGTGGGAAGGACCCGTGCAGATAGGCCAATACCCCCTCGCTCATTGTACAGCACAAGCTAAGGAGGCCCAGGGAGGGCCAGAGAAGCCCAAAGTTACCCAGCACCCAGGCACCTGAGCAGAGTTCAAACCCAGATCCGCCCGGCTCCAGAGCTGGGTTCCTGAGCCCTGTGCTCTGAGAGGCCCCTGGGGTTGTGCCTTCTCTGTGCCCACCCTCCTCAAGATCCTGTCAGAGCCCCTGGCATTGCCCCCCTTTCCCAGGCAGCCCCAGAATTGTCACTTATGCCATGGGTAGGCCCTTGGTGAGGCAGGGTGAGGTTGCCCAGGAAGGGGAGGAGGGCTGGGAGGGAAGAAGCCCCTCAGAGCCCACCTAACCCTGACCCAGCCCAGGCGGGGGACTTAACACTAGACACGCTCCGTTCGGCTGTCCCACCCAAAGACACATTCCACCACTTCTCCCTCTGCAACGGGGGCCATGGGTCAGGGTCCGACTCTGTGGGGCCCTTGTCAGGTTGGGCCCTGAGCTGTGGGCAGGGAGCACTTGGGAGGAGCCCTCACCTTGGCTGTGGACTGGCTATGGTAGCGGTCAAAAGTGTGGAATTTCTGGTTGAGCTCGTGGTAGAGTTCCGAGTGCCGCTTCCGGGTGTGCATCACCTTCTGGGGGCCACAGGGGGTGAGAGGAGGCAGACCGCACCGGTGGCACTGTGAGCCAGCCCCTGCCCACCCCCGTCACTCAGCATCCTGGCTCCCCGCATCTCTGCCTGCTGCTGGCCCCCTAGGTCAAGGCCTGGCTCTCCCTCGACTTCCCAGCTCTGGGCTTGGGCTCAGGTCGGGGGGATGGTGGGAAGACCCCACAGAAGCCACAGGCTCGGGGCCTTGGGTCAGGCTCTGCAATGGGGCTTTGGCTCCTGTTAGGAGTGGACCCTCTGGGAACAGACACCACAGACAGATGCTCCCCAACACACACATGCGCGCGCGCACACACACACACACACACACACACAGTGGACCCTCCGGGAACAGACACCACAGACGGATGCTCCCCAACACACACACGTGCGCGCGCGCGCACATACACCCCACTTACCTCAAAGTCCAGGTCTGAATATCGTAACTTCTTTCGCTGGGAGGGAGCACCAGGGTAACAGTGAAGGAGAAGAAAGTTTTTTAGCACATGCGGGGGCTTTAGAGACAGGAACCCTGGTACCGAATATCTGCCTCGCACCTCCCCGCCAGCCCGCGCCCAGGAGCCAGGAATCCTTAAGGGCAGCCCTCTGGGGTTGGAGGACCAGGGCAGAGGCCTGGGGGAGGAGGAGCTGAGGCGTGACCCCACCACAGGCCCACACTCCCGCCGCTCCTGCAAGGCCCACACATGCCCAAGCCTGCAGGCAGACCCTCACAGGGAGTGCGCGCACACAGACACACCACAGACACATGTCTGCCCGTGGTGCCAAGTGTCACAGAGACATGGATTCCTGCATGGGATCACAGAGCAGACCCTCCTTCCTCTGTGCCCCGGACTCTGCCCCTCCGCCCCATCCTGCCCCATCCTCTGCCAGCCACAAGCTCCCCTCTCCTTGGAACCTTCCATTTGCCCTGCAAACACAAGGAGTCGGGATTCCAGTCCTTCCTTTGACCTTGCCTTGACAAACCAGGTCTTGCCTCCCTGGCCTCTGCACCCCTCCAGGCCCTCATTTGCCCAAGAGCACATTCAAGGCCCCATTGACCTATGCAGCATCCAGCGCTGTTCAAGCAGGAGGCCTTAGAGTCTTAGCATGTTGGCACCAGGAGCACTCATGAGAGCAAAGTCAACTGTCCTGGGTTACACTGGGGAAACATCAGGGAGGAGGCTAAGACCACCAACTAAGATCTTCCAAGTCTTGGGCCCAGCAGACATGGTCACCACCACTGGCCTCCATGACGCCACTCCCTCCTGGTCCTCCCACCTCCCTGCCTGCCCCTTCTCCCCACCATCCCTGGCTTCCCCAGCACCAGGCCCTCCACGCTTGGCCCTAGACCTTCTCCTGCCCTTGACCACGCACATGTGTGTGCCCTCCCTGTTCTGGCCACATCTCTCCTTCTGGAGGCAGCAGGACATCTCTTCCCGTCCCCTGATGCCCACAGGCACCACATACACAGCTGTGCCCAACTAAAAAAACTCTGAATTCCCCGCCCCAAACCCACTCCTCCGCCTCCACTCCACCACAGTTGCCTGCACCAGAATTCTGGACGTCATCCTTGACCCCTCAAGACACCGCCACATTTACTACCTCCCACACACAGAGCCCCAAACTGGCCCCTCCTCCGTGGCCCAACCCCGGGCAGGTGTCCACAGAACAAAACCTGCCGTGACGCGGACCGCGCCCCTCCCCGGCGCGGCTGTCATTTTGCCTTTGTTCTGCCTTCCTGTGTCTGCCATCTGCAGCAGGAGCGGGCACCAAATGTTCAAGAAGCATTTTTGGGAGAGAAACTAAACTTGCAAACCTCTAGCTGCTAACTTAATTTCCTTTGTGCGGAGGATGGGGAGAGGTGTCGGAGGCCAAACATGAGCAGCTGATGGCGTCTGAGCTGTGACTCCTGACCCTGCCCTTATCCGCATTTCCATCATCCCTCCCAGAGTTCTAGAGTGTTCTGGAGTTCTACAGTGGCTTACTGCTTGTCACCTGCCTGTTCCCAGTGATTCTCTGAGGAGGCCGGAGAGAAGGTGGGACATCCACAGAAAACACACAGGCAGTGAGACAAAGGGGCTCGTGTTTTCTCGGGAAGAGAGGGTCAATGACCAGAGGCCTAGCGGCAGTGCCCAAGGCGGATTTCAGGGATGTTAACAGCATCAATTTCCAATTACCTAGAACTTTCCACTGGCTGCACACAGAGACAGACGTTTTCTAACACTCAATTAATCCTAGGAACAACTCTACAAAGAGGCTGCCCTCTTCCCAAATGAGGAAACTGAGGCTCAGAGAGAGAGGATGCTCGCGATCTCACGGCTGATCAGTAGCGCCCGATCCACACTCAGACCTGCCAGACTCAGCGACCCAGGCTCCCAGCCCCCAGTAGCTTCCCTCACAACCCAACACCAGGCCCCTTCAAGGAAGACCCGTTCTAACCAGTCACCCCAAAGGAGGCCCTGAAGCATGCAGGAAGGCACGCGGGCACAGAGTCCCAGCCCATCTGAGGAGCTCGGAGAAGCCAGAATTCCCTTGTGTTGGCGGGAGCACACACCGAGGAAGGAAGGCACGGTGTACACACTCCCAGCCACTTCGTACAAAGGGGCCGCTCGGGGCAGGGGGCGGGGCACTGCTGGCTGCCCCCCCCCGCCCCCCCCACCCCCGCCACTGCTGCCGCCTGCGACTCAGACATCGCCTTGGGCGCACGGGGGGCAGGCCTCCCACCCCCAGCCCATGCCCTACAGCCCCTCACCTCCAGGGAGCCCAGCTTCATGGTGGAGCCCGGCACAGTACGGGGCATGGTCCGGCTGCGTTCCCCCGGCTCAGATACTTGGCGGGCACTGGGCGTCGGTGGGGGCGGCTGGAAGGTCATCCCGTAGGGGTTCTGCAGAGACCCATAGGCAGGGCCCAGCCCCAGGCCCGAGTGGTCCACAGACAGGAAGCTGGGGTAGCCTTCAGGGTGGGCCAGTGTCTTGGCAGCCCGCCGAGGGGTGCCCTCGGGCCGGGCCCTTGGGGGCTCTTCGCCAGCCCCGCCCCCGCTGCCGGGCTGCAGGCTCAGAGTCCGCCGGGGCAGCACCATGTAGTCCCCCTCGGAGCCCGGCTCGGGCCGAAGCCACGTGAGGTCCAGCTGCCGCAGGCCGCCTTCCCCACACATGTACACGGGGTTGGCCTCCTGGGGGGGCGGTGGCTCCCCCAGCCCTGGTGAGGCCGCCATGGGCACCAGGATATTCCCGGGCAGTGGTGAGAAGCTGAGGCCGCCCTCGGGACCCACAAGGCAGGACTTGGGCTCCTCGTCCTCGTCCAGGGACAGGCGGGACAGTGTGCCCGTGATGGTAGATGGGTTGCAAGTGTTGACCTCCTTGAACAGAACTGAGGGCAGGAGTGGGAGAGAGGTAAGTCCTGAGGAGGAAGAGTCCCTGATGCCCTGGCCCAGGCTGGGTAGGTACCAAGCCCCTGAGCTTGGACTGAGTCCAAGGAGAGGAAACTGAGTCCCGGAGAGATGGCTAGGTGGGAGGCACTCTCTCACACACCAGATGGGCTAAGAAGAGGGGTCAGACCGGCCCAGAGGCCCATAGCAAGGCAGGGCAAGGGATGAAGCCAAGGGCCAGGTCCCACAGGTCAGCGCCTGGTGCAGGTCCTGACCTCTGACCCCCACAGCCCCAAGGCTGTCAAAATGGCCTTGTTCCTCCCTTCCCCCCACCCCTCCAGCAGCTCCTCCCCAGGAGCCAGAACTGGAAAGAGATTCTGGTAAGAAGTATGGAAATGATATAATAATGTGATAGCCACTCTATGCCAAGCATCCTGCTAGGCATTTGATGTCCCCTAATTCATTTAAGGCTCAGACAAGTAAGCCGTTTGCCCAAAGTCACACAGGAAGCAGTGTTCACAACTTCGACTCCAAGTTAGGGCTTTCTGACTCTACAGCTAAACCCCACAACCAGACCGTTAACAGGGCCTCCCATGATCGGGCTGGAGGCTTTCCCTTCTTGCCCACCCCTGGGGAACATTCTCGGCTCTCAGGCAGACTCACCTGTCTGACAAGCCAGATCCACATCCTTTTCAAAGTCTGACTATAGGCAGAGAGGAACAGAGCGGATGGGCAGAGAAAGGATCCATGTATCAGGGTGGGGGGGAGGGGGCTCAGGCCCCTCCCCAGCCACCCAGAGGGGCTGCCTTTGGCACACTGCCCGACGGAGCCCAGGGGGGGCCCACACAGGGTCTTGTCCAGCCTCGCCCGACAGGTAGGAACACTGAAAGGGGAAAAGACTTGCCCGATGCCACCAAGCTGTCAGTGACTGGGCCTGAATCAAACCCGGGCTCTGTCCCCTCCCTGTCTCTCATCCCCTCCATGGATGGGAAGATAAGCCTGGGGTAGGAGGACTGGGGGTGGGGGGGGCACACTCAGAACCCAACCACACCCTGCCTCGGCCTCCTCACTCACCAGGATCTGCAGCTGCCCGTTCTTACAGGAGTCAGGGGAGTCTTCACTCTCATCGGCCCGGCACACACCCATCTGGCACTTCACCACATCCTGGACCTGGGGGCAGCGGGTGCCTGCTGGGCCTGAGGCCACCACAGGGCCCCTGGCCACAGCTGGCTGTGCCTCCCACCCCAGGCACCCAGGTGGGTGTGGAAGGAAAGAAATGCATGCGGGCGTGGGGGAAGGTCAGAGGGGAGGAGGAGTCCTAGGAGGCCCTAAGGCCAAGGCCAAGGCTGCCCCAGGCCGCCAGCTTCCACACCCAGCTGGGGGGGGGGGCCCCCGGGAGGGGCTTGGCTCCTCCCCATCTGCCAGGTGAGGGGGACGGGAGAGGGCGGGAGAAGCCCGGCCCCACCTCTCGGCGCAGGAAGCAGTGCACGGCGGTGATGACAAAGCCCTGCGCCGAGTTGAAGACGGCAAAGAGGGCCTGGAAGAGCACGGAGCGCCGGTCCGTCATGGCCAGGACGGCCGACATCCAGGTGAGCGCCAGCAGGGGCAGCACGACGCAGGAGCTCCAGAGTGAGGCCCTGAGGACGGCAGCAGAGGGCCCGTCAGGGTGACACTCCAGGGGGCTGGGGGGTGGTGGGGGGATGAATCCAGGCCTGCACTAGGCCTGGGGCCCTTAAGCTGCCCAAGACTGGCTAGGGCTCCACACTCCAAGACCTCAGCAATGTCCCCAAGCAGACAGAGGCCGAGGAGCCAAAGGCAGAGAGACAGAGAACAGGGACAGAGAGCGGAGAGCGGCGGCGGGGCCAGAGCGGGAACCAGGAGAGGTGGGAGGGGCCAACACGGTGGGGCTGAGCCTGAGGCGGCGTCAGGGGACGGAGACGGGGAAGGTGGAAAGAGCCCGTGGGACAGAAGACAGCGAGGGAGGCAGATGCAGATGCTGTGGGTTTCAACCCCAATCTGCGTGGAATCACAGGCCTGGGCTGCACCCCCAGAGATTCCAGGAGAGGCGGGACGGGGCTGGACAGGAGAGATGGCAGACACAGGGAGAGAGCATGAGACGGTCCGACACACAGATCCAACAGTCAGAGAGCATGGAGGGCGTGAGCGCACACATCTTTGGGCATGGGGTCAGGCCCGGTGCAGCAGAGCCTCTTCCCCCTCAGGTCCCCAAGGAGGTGGTGCCAGGCTCCTGGGGGTGGTGGGGGGCCCACTCAGAGCCCTGGGCGGAAAGAGCATAGCTGGGGCTGGCCGGAAAAGCTGGGGTCATGACCAAACCCACGCATCCCCCACCTCCTTGACTCGGGACGCCCGAGGGAAGAGGCAGACGGGCCCTGGCATCCAGGCCCCAGAGCCATACCGCCCTCCCCAGCCACAGCCCACGTGGGTAGAGCAAGGCAGGCTTGCCCTACTGGGCCAGGTGCCACGCCCAGCCTACTCTGCCTTGTGAGCACCCCAGTAGGAGAGTCAGGCAGGGGTGGGAACGGCTCCGGACAAGGCAGAGAGATGGGCAGGGGGCCAAGACCCATCCTAGGAAGAGAAGCTGGGGGCTATTCAGCCTGGCGGGGGGGGGGGGGGGGCACAGTGGTCTCCACAGCCCCCGGGGGCGCAGCCAAGACTCAGAAAGGGGCCTAATCACAGTCATAAGAGCTGCCATTGATTAACCACCAATCCTCTGCCAGGCCCTACACTGAACAATTTACATACATTAGTTCACACTGTGATCAAAACAACTCCAGTAAACAGGCATGGGGATTATTATCCCAATTTACAGATGAGGAAACTGGAGTGTGCCCAACTGGGAAAGAGAGAGAGAGCTGGGATGCAGACCCAGCCTGGTCGCCTCCAAAGCCCAGGCTTTTCACTGCTAGTTCTGAGAGACTGGGTCGGGGAGGCAGACGGCTGCCCGAGGGCGAGGGAGCTTCCTACCACGCACAGCTTCCCAGAGACGGTGCCGGCTGCCTCCAGGAGCAGTGAGCCTCTCTGACCCCGGAGGTGTGCAAGACAAAGCTGGACCCCCACTGGTCAGGGAGGCTCTGATGGGTTTCTGGCCCTGGGTGGGAAGCTGGGCTGGGCCCAAGGACCCTGTGGATTCATTCATTCACTCATTCTGCTCTTACGTGCCTCTGAGTTTAGGATCCTTAGCTTCCGGGGGGTATGGTGGTGAATCGCTGAGATTCTCTGCCCCCCCAAATGATTGTGAGAGCCAATGCCTCTAAAATTCTAAATCTCAGATTCTTTGACAAATGATAAGACTATGATTCACGCATTCTAACATTCGTAGCTTCTGACTGTTTTATTCTAAGATTCTATCATTCTAAGGTTCTATGAGCTCAAAAATTCTAAGGGCCTAAGATTCTAAAAGCCTCTGTAGGTTGGGGGGTGTAAGGAGGGCTCTGCAGCTGTGCCTGGATAAAACAAGCTGGGAGTGGGGGCAGGGGTGGGAGCAAGGGGTGGGCACAGGAACCCAGCATTTTCCGAGAGGCACAGACATTCACTCCCCATTGCCCTTTGCCACATCAATGCCAAGCCCTTGAGAGTGTGGGGCAGTTGGCAGGGCAGGGCAAGCTTTCCAGGGCACTGGGCTCATATCCCTCCTCCCCCCAACCATGGGCACTGCCCCCCATTCTTTTGCCCCCGCCCGCCCCCACCCCCTCCCCCCCGGGGGGCACAACTAACATGGCGTTCCTGGCCGAGGCTGAGCTGAGCAGGGGGCTGGGGACCGCTCCACACGCTGAGCAGGGGAGGAGCAGGCTGGCCCAGGGGCACCGCTCCGACCTCGGGGGCGGCACAGACACGGGAGAAGGAGGGGGAGACACATGGGAAGCGGGAGGAGACGGGGCAGCATGAGCCCCAAGTGGGGTGGGAGGGGAGGGCAGACGAGAGAGAAAGAGGTGGGTTAGGGTGGGCGAGGGGCTGCCGCGGAGCACTCCAGGTGCCCACCTTGCCTGCACCCTTGATGCACCAGGGTCAGGGAGCCCCGGTCCCATCGGCAAGCCCTGAGTCTCCAAGAGGCCCGGCCCTCCCTCCCTGCACTATTTCCCACAAGGCCAAGTCACATCCCCCTTACCCGGCCCTCTGCTTCTTGGACTTGTCCGAGATGCCATCACGTGCCATGAGCTTGTTGAAAACGATGATCCCGATGAGCATATTCACCTGGGGGCCCAGTGTGTGTGTGTGGGGAGGGGGGGAGAGACAGGATTACCAGGTGCCCTCCTGGCAGGGAAACCCCCAAGTGGGAGCTGGAGTGCAGGGAGAAGGTGGAGCCCCTACGGCCACACCCTTCCCAGGACGCTAAAGGGGCACATACCAGGACAATGACAGCTGCAGGGCCCACAAAGGCATAGAGGAGGCCGCCCTCCAGGGAGAGCCAGCAGCTGGGGTGGAGGGAAAAGAGGGGGCATCAGACACACCACCGCTCAGTGCCCCCTGGGCTATCAATGGGGCAGAGCCTCCAGCTGGGTGACAGTGAGCCAGGGGCTCCTGCTGAGCCTCAGTTTCCCCTCTAACAAAGACCCAGCCCTGAGCCCACCGTGGGTGTCGAACAAGGCTGATCCCTGAGCTAAATGGTGCTTAAAGATTATCCCCAATCCCAGCACATCCTTTTACAGTCAGGGAAACAGAGGCTCGGAGACACGGAAGATTTTGCCCACAGCATGGCAGGCACGGGCCAGGACTGTAGCCTGAGTAGACCCCATGCCCAGTGGGATGCCCAAACAGGTCCACTAATCCCCCTGCTGCCCACCATGGGAGGCCCACGTACTAGCTGGATGTACCGTATCCTTTGGTGCGGGTAAAGCCGACAGACACTGCCACCACCAGGGCCGGCAGACCTGCAGGAGCAGTGGGGGGGCCACAGTGAGATGGCTGTGAGTTCTCAGAGTCCCCTCATCCTCCCAGCCCCAGCGCAGCTGACCCCGGGCCCAGAGAGCGGGGGCCAGGGCCAAAGCTGACCCTGTCCGGCGGCTCCTGCCCCCAAGGCCCAGCGACAGAGTCCAGCAAGGGCCCTGCTCACCCCAGCCCAGGCAGAGGAAGCGCTTGCGAACGAGGCGGGTACGCATCCGTCCGATGACAGCCAGGTAGGACTGCCAGGCCTCCGTGAGCACCCAGCAAAAGGAGGAGAGGAAGAAGAAGTGCAAGAAGGCGGCAGTCATGGTGCATACACCCTGCAGGGAGATGGCAGGGAGGGAGTGGCCCTGAGCAGCCACCAGGGTGGGAGGTGCCAGGCTTCCCACACCCGCCGCTGGGCACTGCCCCGGCCGCCCACCAGAGCTCCGCCCCCCCACAAAGCCCTGTCAGGCACCCCCGCCTTTCTGCACCCACACACAGCACGACACGGGCCCGGTGACACGCACACAGCACCCGACATCCGGGAGGCGGGCGGGCAGTCCACCCACGCACAGACGGGGCTGGCAGGGAGGGGCACAGACAGGAGCGGCTGTCGCGTCACGGCCAGGCGGGCCCCACGCCTGGAACTTCGTAGTGCTGGCACCGCAGAGCCGGCCGACGGGGCAGAGGGCACGGCCAGCCGAGGGCATCCACGGGCAAGCGGCTCGAGAGGCCCTGCTCCGGCTCCCACAGAATCAAGGAGGCCCCGGCTCCACAAACGCCCGCCGCCCAACGCATGCGCACACGAGCTCGGCTCACATACGTGTTCCCAGAGGCACACAGACACTCACCACTCGGGGACACACACATCCCTCCTTCCCACTCGTGCCCTCCCCCAACCCAGGGCTCGGGTGTATACGAACAGCCGCCACGTGGGCACAGACGTGCAGACACACGCACCGGCCCCGGCAAACGCTCTCCGCCCTCAGCCCTTTCACGCCTCTCTCACCCTGGCGCCCGTGACCTGCACCTGCCTTGCTCAGCACCCGTGACTGGCCCACGAGGATCAGGACATTGGACGCCAGGATGGACAGGCAGAAGTTCAACAAGATGATGGAGCGCTCGGATTTTATGAATCTGAGAGGGCACGGCGGGCAGAGGAGCTAGCCACCCTGCCCAAGCGGGGCTGGCTGGCCACCCCCTGCCTCACCCTGCCCAGCGCCCCACCTACCTCCAGAACGCGGCGTAGATGGCGAGGAGGGTGAGCAGCGCCATGCAGGACACGGCACAGCCGATCACAAGGGGGACCGAGGGGGAGCCTGCCAGCTCCAGGGTCTAGGGAGGATGAGCAGGCGGTCCACCAGGTCACGGGCCCGGCAGCTGCAGGGGTACCTTCTCCCCCTCCACTCCCTGTCTGGCACCAACTGGCACCTATACTTTTCCCCACACTCACACACGGGAGGGAACTCACTATCACATCCACACATGCACGTGCATTTATGCTCGGTCACCTGCACTTTACTACACACAACCAGACACGCATGTGTGTGTACACGCATGCAGTCGTCCCCCCCCCCCCCGCCACACATCTCTAGGCACATGTCGTCCCTGTGAGCACCCTCCCGGGGGCACAGACTTCTGTGTGCAAGTCCCCAAGTGCACCCGCTCAGATGCACGTGCGGGATCACCTGGGTCCCTGCTGACACCACCACGGATGGCTCCTGGCAACCCCGGACGGAGCACGCCCCCGCCCCCCCCCCCCCCAACCCAGGCACCTCCCTCCCACTCACCAGGTCCTTGGGCGGCTGGGCCAGCACAGCAAAGGTGGACAGGTGCTGGCACTGGCAGCGAGTGTGCGCCGCCTGTGTCTCTAGCGTCTGGCAGCTCTCGGTGTCCCAGTCCCCTGAGCTGGCATCTCTGGAGTCAGGGAAGAGGTGGAGTGATACCCAGCCCAGCTCCGTGGCCCCCCACCCCCTGGTGCCGGAGGAAATCCAGGGTAAGGCCACACCCAAGAGGCCCGGTGGCTGGGAGTCCCCAGATGTGCCCTGGACCTGGCAGGCCGAGGACAGCCCCAAGGAACCCACTCGCCTTCCAGGTGAGACAGTCCCCCGACAGAAGTGCTAGCGCTGCACCCCCCCCACACAGAGCCCCAGCCCAACTCACGCTCTGGAGTAGTCCCAGCTGGCGCAGTGGGGATCAGTGGTGCCCTGGGGAGCAGAAGCGAGGAGCGCAGCGTGGGGCAGGGAGCGCACCACCCCGGACCACCACCCCTCCTGCCGCAGCAGGCCCCACACAGGCCGGAGGTGCAGCCGGCCATCAGACAGGCCTTTGGCTGCCCACAATGGGGTACCCCAGGGTTACTGTCTGGGTCCCCACTCACGTTGATGATGTAGGAGAGCTCCACTGTGATAAGGGGCTCAGCTGGTGGCTGGGTGGGGGGCCGCACAGTCACTGTCATCACCCTGGATGTGACGGCCAGCGGGGGTCTGGGGGACAGGTGCTGAGGTCAGCTCCTGCCAGTGGTGCCCAGAACCCAGGAACCCCAAAGGTGCTCTGGATCAGGGGCAGGGGGCTACCAGGGAGCCACGGCCCGGGAAAGGCCCAGAGTTCAGCGGGGCCCGGGACTTCAGGTGAGGTCTAGAGCTCAGTCCAGCAGCCCCAGTCTCCGGGAAGCCTCTAGGGGCTGCACAGACATCTTTGAGAAGCCCCTGTGTCCCTAGCCAGGCAACAGAGCCCAAGGTCCAAGAGGCTGCAGAGAGAGCTCCCCGCGGCCAGCACGGGCTCAGTCCTCCTCTCACCCGGGCAGCCCCATCCACCCTTCCCGGGGACTCACCTGGGGGGCGGCAGGATGAGGCCCAGCGTGCGGTAGAGCACAGCACCAATCACAAAGTAGGAGGACGACTCCTCGGGGTCTGCCGGCAGGAGGCGCTGGTGGGAGTGGCCGGGGCCAGGGGGCACGGTTCCTGGGCCCCTCCCCCTGCCAGGGCTACCCACTGGGCCGGAGGCAGCTGGCTTCCCCGGGGAGGAGAGGCTGAGCACCTCCTTGGGTAGGAAGAGGCGGTCCTCCGAGTGCCGCACCCAGTCCTTCATGCCCCTGCGGCCACGCATGGGGAACGTGATGTCACTGGACACGGCCGAGACCGGTTCGCGCTGAATGCTGATCACTGCGACCCGCACCAGAGATAGAGGGACAAAGGCGGCCGGGAGAGTCACAAGGGAAGAAACAGAAACGGGAAAGACAGACACACCAGGAAGGCAGACGCAGACAGCGAGGTTGGTACGAACACACGGGTGGGGGACACGCACACAGAGAAACAACCCCGGGGGGTGGGGTGGGGAAGGGACAGGGACAGAGATACAAAGATGGGGTTAAATGAGGGAAAGAGAGGACCCAGAGAGACAGAAAAATAGGAAGAGCCCTCAGAAACCACCCCTCCCCCACAGCGGCCTGGGTTCTACCCGATCCAGCCCCCGCTCCCTAGCCTGCCTCCCGGTACCCAGGTTGTCTGTGACAATCAGAGAGCTCTGGAAGGCCTTGAGGGCATCGCCCACCAGGTGAATGAAGTCCTCCACAACACGCAGCAGGTGCACAGAGCCAGGGGATACCTGGAGACAGAGAGTATATAAGGGTCCGAGGCAGGGGTGGGTCCTGGGGGAAAAGGCCTGGAAGTCCAGCCCCTCACCTGCTGAGCATCATCCCACTTTTCCTTGTTCTCTGCATCCACCATGAAGCTCACCACCTGGAAGAAGCGCTGGGGGCAAGAGCCGTGGGTGTCAGGAGGTCCCATCCCCAGGGATGGTGGCTTCCCCCCGATATAATCACACACGTCACCTCTGTAGACTCCGCCACAGGGGCCCAACCCCCCACTGCAGGCTAGGGTGCCCTCCTTCCTTCTGGTGGGGCAGGGCGGTACCTGCACGTCGTCCGCCGAGGGCACATAGGTGGCCCTCTTGAAGGTGTCAGTGACATTCCTTAGAATGTCCACGGAGAAGAGCAGGTCCCCACTGTAGTAAGTGCGCCGGGCCAGCAGCTCCTGCAGGCTGCGCACCACTTGGGACATGCCCTCCCCTGCCAGCATGCGCTGCCCTTTGGCCAGGTGCTCCCGAAGCTGCAGGCGACAGGTGGGCTGCTGTCACCACGGGGTCAGGAGCTGGAACCGGCCTCGGGCCCATCCCACTCCAGTCCACCCACTGCTTGCATCCAAGAGGGGGAACAGGTCAGAGAGAGCTGCTCAAAGGGGCTCATAGGAGACAGGGTCCAAGAAAAAGACCTAAAGATACTTGAAAAAGACCAAAATAGAAACAGCTAGAGAAGGGAAGCGCTCAGATGTGTACATAAAAGATGACAAGCACAGTACAGGGACAAGGCACCTCCCCATCCCAGAGGGGTCATGCACGCTCCGAAGTGTAACGCACCCTCACTATCACTCCCTCTTTCAGACACGAGCTCCGAGTGCAAACACACAAGTACCAAATACAGTCAGACACGCATGACACCCAGGCCACATTCACTGCCAACATTCTTAGCATCCCCAGCAGGCCCTGGGCTGAGCACTGCGGACACGGAAATAAATCCAACTTCGCCTCTGCCTTTAAGGAGCTCCCAGTCTAACGGGACACAGACATATCGATGAGCATTCACTACACCTCACGACTGGGAGGCTCGGGGGACCAGAGGAGCAACAGAAGGAGGCGCCAGGAACAAGGGAAGACACTCGAGAGTCAGGCCCTGAGGGATGAGTAGGAGTGCGCGGGGCAAGGACAGACACAGGCAGGCAGAGGTGGGCACAGCATACGTATGCCGAGGCACACGGGCAAGAGCAGGAAGCCAAGCTCCCTCCACCCCCTACCCGAGCCTGGGACAGATCCTGCGCCACCCCAGCCCAGCGGGGCGCACTCACGGACAGGTACAGGTAGCGGTACTCGTGGGAGATGCAGCGGGCAAAGCTGGGCAGACCCCAGTAGGCCACGCCCTGGGCACTGAGGAGACAGCGGCGGCTGGCAGACCCTGCAGGGGGACAGGACGGGCCACGGGGTTGGGTGTGGGGGCCGGACTCCTACTCGCTTCACTCCACACCTGAGCACGCTTCACTCCACACCTGAGCACGGAGGCTCAAACAGGCGGGGGGGGGGGGCAGAAGGGAGTGAGCAGGAAAGGCGGGGGTGGGGGCTTCGGGGACAGCCACCCCACCGCTCACCTGAGGCATTGGGGGGGCACTTGTTGTAGATGATCTCGCCAGCAGCTGCTTTCTTCCACGTCATCAGCATCACATACTCGTCCCTGCACATCTCGTGGAAGGCTGTGGGGACAGTGGAGGGGCTCAGCTAGGCCCACAGGCTTGTCCCTCCACCCCCTAGCGTCCTGTGGCCGATACCTGGACACCTCTTCTCACTGCAAGGCTTCACCTCCTCTCCGGTGCCCTCGCAGGGGTAGCCCTGTGCGCCCGTGGCCTGGCACATGCGGAAGCGGCGCTGCCAGCCTGTGTCACACGTCTTGGAGCACAGGCTCCACGCGTTCCACGGCCCCCACTTGCCATCTGCGGCTGCAGAAGGGGGGCGTGAGTGGCCCCAGCTGTCCCCCGGGGGCCGGGCTGCCACCTGCCCCCCCCGGCTCTGAGTACTCACCCGGGCACTCGAGGTTGCTGCACTCGCGGGTGTCTGTGAGGGCCCCCGTACATGTGGCCCAGGCTGGGCCCGCCACACTGCACTTCCGGCTGCGTTGCTGGGTCCCGTTGGCACAAGATGTGGAGCACGGGCCCCAGGGACCCCACTCTAGCCACTGGCCTTCCACTGCATGGGGAGACACAAGCAGGGGTGGCCGTTGAGCAAGGGCTGTGGGGACCAGCGGGGGCAGGGAGATGGCAGAGCCTGTTAGGCATTCAGACTTGAACGAGGCCAGACCCACGGGAGAGGGGTGGATGAAGGGGGGCTGCAGTGAGCAGGTGGTGCCTGGGCCTGGTCCTGCCTGCCTGTCACCAGCTCCAGAAACTCAGGATACCTCTGCACTCAGCACCAAGGCGGCACTTGCTCTCTCTTGGTAAGGGAAATGGGCCCCAGGGACACCTCTGGATCTCTGCCCACTCTTAAGCCCAGATTTGTGTCCCCTCACAGCCAGGCTGGCCATGAGCACCAAAGGGCAATGAACAGCAAGGGTATCACAGGGCGCAGGGGAAGGGGCAGCCTTCTTCTGTTGGGGTTACTGTGTGCCAACTCCAAGTCAGGGCCGGGCCACATCACCTCCCACGCTGGCAGGTACGCTTCGCCAGTCTCCCCATGCTTGGTTCAAGTTCATGGGCCCCCAAGGGCAGGGCACTGGACCTGACTGCCTCCCCTGGGTCTCCCGACCCCCACCCGGCTGGGCAGCGCCCGCCTGGAAGCCCACGGGCGCTACTGACCCGGGCAGGCGGCCATACTGCAGAGCTTAGTCTGCAGCTCGGGACCCTCGCAGGCCTTGCCGCCGTGCTGGGGGGGCACGCAGGTCCGCATCCGGCTCCGGGACCCCCGCCCGCAGCTGCGGGAGCACAGGCTCCAGGACCCCCATTCCTCCCACACGCCGTGCACTGCAAGGAAGCACGTGGCCGGTGGCTGGGCGGCACCTTGGCCCCGCCCACTGCCCATCCGCCCACCAATCAGGAGCTCCGGCAGCTCTGCGACAGCTCCTCATTGGCTCTGCACTGGGGCCCAGGACTCCGCCCTTTGGGGGGAGGAAATGGAAAACACAGGCTTCTAGTCCCAACTCACACAGGATACCTCCTGTGGACACCAGGACAGGGAGACTAAGACCGACCCAGTAAGGGAGCCGGGGCTCCTCCTCTCCTGGGGGCACAGGAAAGCCCAGGAAAGGGCTCAAGATCCGCCCGAGCCCTCCCGATCCCCAGACCCAAAGCAAGAATCCAACATGACAGGCCTGGGGCAAGAGTAGTGCCCATCCCGACCCCAAGCGCATGGACACACAAAGAGACATGAACCTCTACACGGACAGTGACACAGAGAGCTCACACTCCAGAACACAGCTTTGCCCCAGCCTTCTGCAAGCTCTTGCCACACCCCCGGGTGCCAAGACCCCTTCCCAGGTAGCCCTACTCTAAGTCCACGGCCAGGAGCTGGTCATGGTCTAGGCACCGCTGCACTCCCTCAGGGAACAAGGAACAGGACTGGCTGAAGCGGCCCCCCACCTCCCCATGGCAGACCACCTGTCCCAGGCAGGCGCATGCACATTCTCAGTACTCCATGCTGGACTGAGGAGGCTCCCTGGGGACTGGGATGGGGCATCAGAGGAGGGAGGGGATGGTCAGGCAAGGTTTCATTTAAAAAAAAAAAAAAAAAAGACGTGTCATTTGTCTTAGATCTTGAAGGGCAGGCTGAATTGTAATAGCCAAGGTGGGGAGAGGATAAGAATAAGCCAATGCAGGGGGATGGGAGAGTGCAAGAGGCGCTGGTATGGCCAGAGCGTAGGGAACACAGAGGGCAATGGGGGTAAAAAGATGAGCCTTGATTACCGGGACACAGGCATCAAGGGAGTGCTGGGCCCAGAACCGAGCCCACTGGTGCGGGCCCTGGTCTGATTCATCTGCGTCCCCAGTGCCCTGTGTGGGGCTGGGCATGGTGTGGGGGACAGTCAAGTTTGCTGAATAAAAAAAGGAGGCAACCCACCATCTTTGGAAGATGAACCTGCCCAAGTCCCAGGCAGGACCTACCCCTGCAGGCAGAGCAGGCGGGAGGATGGGCATACCTGGGCAGGTGGCTGAATTGTTGCAGGGCCGGGTCTCCCGCAGGGGCCCGCTGCACAGGGTCCCATAGGGGGAGGACACGCAGGAGCGGGTCCGCACCTGCAGACCCTGCCCACACGTCAGAGAACACACGCTCCACGGGGACCACTCCTCAGCCGCCGGGTCGCCTACGAGAGAGGGACAGCGTCGGCGGCAGGGGGCACCTCCCAAGCACTCAGCCTCCTAGGGATCCTCCTACCCTGACCCCAAGTGACAGGCTCTTCAGAGCCTGTCAAGCCCGCCCATCCCTGCCCACAGGCCTCACGTGGCAGAGATGTGACTGAGCTCTAGGACACAGACACAGACAGGCACACGCCAAGCACACATGCCACCAGACGCCACACCGTCGGGCCCCCGCCACAAAGGAAGGGAGGCGGGCCCGAGTTACCTGTCTGCGCCATGTATAGCCCAGGCTCATCTGCAGACCTTGGCCACTGGGTTTTCACCTTCGGTTCCTCTTCCGGCTCCTCACCTGGAACACGGAGGTGGTGGCGGGGGCTCAGCAAAGGCCAGCTCTGTCCTGCCAGAGTGGCGCAGAGAGGGCGGCCTTGCTCTTCCTCAGCCCGACGGTCTGGAACCGACTGCAGGCGATGCTGAGTGAGCATCAAGTCCTTGCCCCTGCCCCACCACCATCATTTCACAGATAAGGAAACTGAGGCTCAGAAGGCCACACAGGACTCGCCCACAGCCTTACAACCGTCTTCTCCTTTTGCCTTAGCTGGACTGAGGGAGACTGGAGAGGAGTGGCCGCTCACATCGACGGGCTCCAGGAGGCTTCTGGGCCATGGGCTACCCATACCTAGCTCCTCCAATCCTCCTCTGGGAGGCAGGGACCACTGTCTCTGTTTAAAGATGAGGACACTGAGGACCAGAGAGGGGAAGTGACTTGTCCAAGAGCACACAGCCTGGTAAGCCTGAGGCCCAGGCTCTTTCCCCTCACGGGACTGACTCCTCAGGCTGACAAACAGACCACCCCCCATGCCTGCTTCCGGGACGTGACTCATGCCAAGCCAGGGGCTGAGTATCAGGCCTGGATTCTGCTCCCCATGCATCACTGGACTGTGACCTAGAAGCCCAGGTCAGAATGCTGCTCCTCTAAGACCCCAGGGCCTCGGGCAAGTGTCTACAACCTCGCAGACCCTCTTCCCCCCTGCCCCTGTGGCTGGGAGAGCAGCAGGTGCTCCCGGAGGCCGCTGCCGCCTCAGCCTCAGCCTCAGCAGGCTCTCAGCTGACCACCCTGATTTATGTGTCTGGTCTAGGCCTTGGAAGCACCACCAGTGCTGGAGGAGGGGCTGGGAGCTCCCATTCTCCAAAGCTGGCCCCTCCTGCTCAGACATGAGCTCATCCAAGCCCTCTCCCACAGGCTAGGGAACATGCATGGGAGCTGACATGAGCACAGAGGAGCAAGACCCAGCCCATGCAGAGGCTGCTGGGCAGGTGGGAATAGCATTTGGGACAGGACTCAGCCCATGCTGTCCCCGGACTAGAAGGTAGTGCTGGCCCCCAGCCCCAGGACCTCTTCTATATTGGAAAGCCAAGTCAGCACCAGGCAGGCACGGTGTTTGAAGGAACCCAAGAGGGCTATGCTCTTCCTGCGGCCCAGTCCAGGCTCTGAGTCCGAGAGAAAGCTTTGTCCAACCAGGCGCCAAGAGGACCACCTTGAGCAAACCTGCTGGGCAGGGGGCCCTGAAGTGCCACTCAGCCCAGCTTCCGGTCTCATCAACTCCAGGACCCCTCCCTCCATTTCAGCCACTAGTCACAGAACTCAATCCACATCCTCCCCAAAACTTCACCAGCTCAGGACAACTCTGGAGTCATGCCCCATGTCCCAACTGGGGCACGGACACTGACCAGCTGTGTGACCTTGGGCAAGTGTCTGCCTCTCTGTTTTCCCCTCTGTAGAACAGTACTTGGAATACCCCCTCCCTTGAGGGCTGACTTGAGGACTCCCTGAGAGGGGGGCCATGAAGCCCTTGGCACCCTGCTTGGCATGTGGTGAATGCTCCAGAAGGCAGGACCCATCTGGCTTATTTTTACCATCTCCTCCTCCCCTCACAACCTGCACCTCTTGTGCACCCTCACTTGCCAACCTTCAGCCCCCCCTCCCCGGGGCCTCCTCCCTTTAAACGGCATCTGCAACCCCTCCCGGCCTCACTTTGGGCCCTGCCTCCAGCAGGACCACAGAGAAGGTGCCCATGCCATGCTTGGCCATTCCGGAATCCCTTCACCCAGCCCTTCCACCACACCCGCTCAGCCAGTCCCCAGCCCCGGAGCCTTGTGACAAGCCGCCTTCTCCACGCCCACCCCCAGGCTGCTGAAGAAATCCACAGCTGTGCCAACTGGCACCAGGACAGATTCAGGGCTGCATATCCGCTGGGCGCCTGGGGCTTCTCAGCAGCACTCCCCGGCTCCCCGCCTTCCCCATTCCCCACCTTCGCTGTGCCAGACCTTGACCTCTCTCCTTGAGCTCATCTCTGCTCCCTTGCTCTGCAAGGAGCTCCTTTACAGAGAAAGCAAACGCTGTGACATAGGAGCCCCCCCAACCCTCACCCCTGACTTCTTGTCCCAGACATCCAACTCCCAAATTCCCTGCAGTCCCTCTTACAAAGGCCAGCCCCTCCCCACCCGCCCACCTGCCCACCCTGGCCCTGCTTCTCCCCCTCCCACCTCCCAGGAGGGCTCCACCCACTACCCTCTGGCTCAGCATTTGGTCAGCATGGTCTTCTCATGGCCACCCAAGAATGGACCTCCATTCTGGGGGGAGCCCTCCTTCCTCCTCCAGCTACTGTCCCCCCACCCCCGGCTCCTCTTCCCCATCAATAAGTGTTCCACAGCTGGCACTCTAGTTTCTCACCTGCCGCTCACATCCTGGCTCAAATGTCACCTCGCCTGGTAATCCACTGCAGTCTGGCTCCTGACCACATCTTTCTGCTGAAACTGTTCTTGACAAAGTCATCAGCGCCCTCCTTATTGCTAAATCCTATGGCCGCTTGCAGCTTCGTCCCACTTGACCCCTCGGCAGCACGGGGTCCTGTTGACTCTTCCTGCCTTGAAACACTCCCCTCCCCGACTCTCCTGCTTTCCTCCTACCTGTCTGGCTCCTCCACCTCAGTCTCCTTGACTGCTCCATCTTCCTGCTGCTTCCCACATCGGGCAGCCACGCTTTGTCGGGTTTCCGCTGCACCCCCCCCCCCCCCCCCCCCCCCCCCCCCCCTAATTTAGCCCCTCTGAATGGCTGCTCCCGAAGCATTACCCACAGCAACCCCACGCTGGGCTTCGCTCCTGTGTAGCCTCTTGCCTTCTGAACAGGTCTCCTGATGAGGGGCCCTCAAAGTCAGCTCATCCAATATGGGACCACCATTTCTTCTCAAATCTCTACCTGCTTGTTTCCCACCTTTTTCACCTCGAGAACTTCTACCTGATTTTCAAAATCCAGCTCACGTGGCTTCTCATTTATGAAGTCTTCCTCATCCCCCACCCCCCCAGGCAGAGTCAGCTGTCCCCTCCTCTGTGTGCCCTGTCGCCACAGAGGATTCCACCCTCCGACCGTCTGAACCTCCCTGGGCCCGTGGGCCCTTTGGAAGCAGGCCCTGGAAGCCATCTCCCTGAGCACAGTGAACACTGGCCCTGGATCCGGCCCAGAGGCATACCGATAAACGCCAACGAACATGCAGCTCCTAGCTCCCCCACCCCGCGACCCCACGGGGGTCACCGGATATGGTCCCTTGTAAATCTTGAGGATCAGCTCCGCCCAGCAGTCCTCCACCTAGACCAGGCCCCATCCTGACACCCAGGTCCTAGTAAACATTCTGCAGACGCTGCCCAACCTATCACAAATCCAGCTGAGAATCCCAACAACTAGCTCCTGCCTTGGCATCTAGACCCTCACTCTGTGTCTGTGGCAATCCCCAGCCGTCAGCCTGGCATCCAGGAGGGCCAACAAACCTGGACGTGATGAGAGAGCCGTCTGACCCGCTCGCCGCGGACGCCCACCACTTCCTGTGGTCTCCATGGCCTCTACAAACTGTGCACCAACCCTTTGCTGACCGTCAAGCCCCAAGATGGAACCAGAGGTGATGTCGGTGGTTTCTAGAATCCACCCGATTTGAAAATCAGAACGTGTCACAGGCCCAGCTCTTGAGTCCCTCTCCAGGCCTCCTGGGCTGGACCAGAGACGGGGGGTGGGGACAAGGCCAAGGCCACGGTGCCTACACTGACTGGCCCCCCTTCCACTCCCACCCCCCTTCCCTCAGAAGGGAAGCCAGCAATTCATGTCCCCCACAGATGAAAGGCAGTTCTGCCTGAAGGGGAGGAACACAGGTAAGACCAGAGGAGTTACCCACTGAAACCATGTTTATTCAGCATATAGCATGTGCAGGCCCCAGCTGGCTCGGGGCCCCCACTGGGGGAGTCTAAGAGGCAGCTGAGCCAACAGGACAAGAGGGGGTCCTGTTGGAGGGGGTGTGAGCACCCCCAGAACTTCCAAGTGTCTTGTCCAGGGAGCAGCACGAGCTTGGAGGACCCAGGGCTCGGATGCTCACAGTCCTGCAATCTATTGGCTTTTTTACCCGGGAACCCGCCCTGGGCGGGTCGGACCTAGTGCCTGGAACCCGCTTCCCTGCTCAAGCCCTGCTGACCTCCTAACTGCTCTGTTTTGTTTTGAATAAGGTAACATTTACTACACAACCCCTACTTGCCAGTCACCGCGCACCCTACCTCGCCTCATCTCATCCTCATGAGGATGGGTTCTCCCGTGTTACTAATGAGGACAGTGGCTCCGAGGTCGCCTGCCCGAGAGAGGCTGAGTGACATTCGAACCCAGGCCTGCCTGACTCCTCCGGAGGCCGCGCTCTTCCTACTGAACGGCGCTGGCTCTAACAAAATGCAGTCCAACTTGGACCTCCTCAGAGACGCCTTTCTTAATTCCCATGGGACCTTGAGTCATTTCCGCCCACCTGCTCGCGCCCCCCCCCCGAAAGCCCCTCACACCTGCTACTGTTATCCTGTTTTCACACCACCTTCTAATTGTTCCTTTGCATATCCACTCCCCACTCCCCACCCGAGAGACTGATTCTCTTCTGTAGCCTCCAAAGTGATCCCCTGGGAGCCCAGCTCAAACCATACACACTCCGCCTCCCCTGCTGAGGAACCTCAGCAGCTCCCCACTGCTACCAGTGTAAACCTCAGAGCCCAGCATGCGCTGGCCCCTGATGACCTGTCCAGTCCTGTTTTCCTCTCCCCACCAGGCAGCCAAGCACGCTGCAAGGTCATGTGGGCCTGTGAGAAGGACGTAGCTTTAAGAGCCAGACAGATGCAGATTTGATTCCCAATTCCACCAGAGTCTTGCTGTGTGCCCTTGGGCAAGTGGCCTCACCTCTCGGAGCTTAAACATCTCCAACTGAAAATAGAAATGATATATCCTACTACAGGTTCAGAATTAAATGAAACAAGAGATATGGACTGCCTGAATACAATAAGCTCTCCATGGAAAGGGAATGCCACCTTCTTCTTGTTATCTACGTGCTTTCCTCTCTGCATTTGGTGTTTCCTTCCCTTGGAATGCCCCTCCTCCACCTCAATCTGCCAAAATCCTCTACATGTTAAATGCTGCCTCCTCCAGAAAGCCTTCCTAGGCTGACCACACAGGAGTTTGGCTATGCTGGTCCCTTCTGTGGCTGAGACCCTAGGCTGCCGCCCTCTGCAGCTCTGAGTATCCTGGGCTCGTCCCTCTTGTGGCCACTATAGGAGGGTCTCAATCTCGCTCCTCTTGCACAGAGGGCCTAGCTCTGAGCAGCTAGACAGAAGACAGGCATTCAGCAAACATGGGCCAGATATCCCTGAGCGTTCCCCTACCCCAGTCATACAGAAGCCACTCTTGCTTCCCCCCTCCCCACCGGCACTGGCAGATAGGGTGGGCTCAGGCTCTCTGCCATTTGAGCAGACTACAGACACCTGCTACACCATGCTCTGCAGACCCTGCCCCCAAACCCCACACAGTGCAGCCCCCTCAGCCTCCTTTGTCATGAATGTGTTAAAAATAACCACGATAATCATCACTTCCACGGGGAGAGCAGTGCGATTTACAAAGCAGTCCTCCCTCCCAGGGCTCTCTACATCCTCCCTGAGGCTGGCCCTGAGGCCCTGAGTAGGCACCAACAGATCCCCTTGAAACAGGGCTCTGTCATGTCTCTCCATGGCTTCCCACCCCCAGCAGTGCCTCAGAACCCCACGGGGAGGGGGTACCGGGAGATGGCTTTGAAAACCCCAAGCTCTACCTCTGCAGTCCAATGCAACTGGGTATCCCCATGAGAGCAGATGCCCAGCCAGAATGCCAGTTCCCTGCCGATGACTTCCTCCCCCAAGCTGCTGGCCTATCTGCCCAGCCTCCCAACAGAGTGAGCTGGGGCCCTGCCACCTCCCCCATGTGGCCAGGAGCTCCTGGAGAGCAGGGACCACACCTGACTCATCCGACCTCATCTGGCCTCCCCCATGACACCCAACTTCTTGCTGCCTTAAGGCCCTCGGCCAATGGGGGCAGGGTCCCAGAGCCTTGACCCCATCTCCCACCACTGGGGCTACTGCCCAGTAATGCCAGTCTACTAGACCTCCCTGTACCCACACGCTCACACTTCCATGTCCTTGCATGGGCTGCTCCCTCCTGCAGGGTTGCCCAAAGCATGTGGTAGGAAATGACTTGGGGAGGCTCACAAACGTGCCATTAAACAACCCTGGATCATGGACTGAGGCAGTTCCCCCTTCCAGGTCTCTTTTTTAATTAGGGTGACTTCCTGCCAATCTATCTGCCTGGGGTGGTCTTGTTCATGCCTGCCCTGATGCAAGTAATAGGACCCCCTCCCCTGCTTTAAAACCTCACAAATGTCCCAGTTTAGATGATAAATTATACGGTTGCTTTACTTTTAATCCTTCCAAATGCACGCAAGATAAAGTCTCCGTGCAGTCCGAGCCTTCAACACGTCCCCAGCACGTGCTCATTTCTCTTTCTAACAAATCGAGAGGTGAGACGAGCAGCTAGCGAGAATTTACTACCGTTGCTTTGTTTTCACTATGGTTGTCCCTTCTGTTATCTTCTACTTCAAATAAGTGATACTCCTTTTCCACTTATGATGTGAAATTTCTTCCTAATATATTAAATTTTAAAAGCGATTCAATTAAAAAATATTTCACGGGCCAGTGAACTCCTATTCCTTCCTCAAAACCCAACTCAGAATCACCTCCTTTAGACAGCCTTCCCACCCCTTTGTGGTTGAATCCCTCACTCTTCCTGCTCCCTTGACATCCGGCCCATGTACATCGTACCTACTGCCCTAAATCAGGACAACACGCAGTGATTTATTAGGGATTTACCATGTGCCAGGCACTGTGCTAAGCACTGACCCACAGTCTCTTGCTGAATCTTCACTATTACTCTGTGAATAGCTCTACTAGCCCCATTTTACAGGTGATAAGATGGAGGTGAAGAAACTTGCCCACAGTCACACAGCTAGTCAGTAGTGGGGTTGGGAACTGAACCCAGGGCTGGGCGACTTCGGCCTGTGGCCTTGACCTTAAAGCCGTACACTAGTGGTCACTCTCCCCCATCAGAGGGCAGGAGGTGTGTCTGGTTCACCTCAGATCTCATTCACTCAGAGCCGACCCAAGGCCTGGCACAAACTCCACCCTGATAAAGACATGAAGATGTGCATGATGGATGGGCTGCGACTGGGTCCCTGCCGAGATGTCTCAGGAATCTGGGCCCCCCTCCCCATCCTGTGACGTAGCACACAGAGCTCCAGCAGCACAGATTGGGGCTGGAAGGTCCTTCTAGGAAATGTACAGCCTGTGCTAGGTCTCCCTGCCCAGGAGGGGTCTCCCGCCCTGAGAGAGGCCCAGCCTCCCCAATGTCTGAGCCCCAAACAAGAAGGTAAGGCTGCACTTCCCGCCACCAGACAAGGCTGGCCAAAAGAGGACAGCAGGGCCTGAGCGCTGGGAGGAGAAGGACCAATCGAGGACTGGGTTGGGCAGGTGGAAGTAGCTTCCCAGAGGAAACAGGGCTTGAACAGCGCTGGGAAGAATGGGGAAGATCTGGATAACCAAGGGCAAAGGGCAATCCAGGTGAGGGAAACATCCCAAGCAAAGGCAGGGAGTCCAGAAAGCAGGGGCTCGGGGAGCCAGTGAGGAGCCCCGGTCAAAGGCAGGACAGATTCAGAGCGAAGGCTGAATAGCAGGGGGCAGCGGGGTCTGGGGTGGGGCTGGAAGGCCAGGCTCAAGAGTCTGGGCCATGTCATGATCCCAGAGTCCTGGGATCGAGTCCCGCATCGGGCTCCCTGCTCCTAGGGAGCCTGCTTCTCCCTCTGCCTCTCTCTCTCTCTCTCTCTCTCTCATGAATAAATAAATAAAAATCTTAAAAAAAAAAAAAAAGAAAGAAAAGAGTCTGGGCCATGATGGGGAGTCTGGGGGCTGGATCAGGGAAGTGATGCACAGATAACGGGAGGTCCTGAGGCCCCCAGGGGCAGCCCCCCTGTCCAAGTCACCCAGCAGCAGTGGCGGAGTGAGGATTTGAACTCTTGCCTCAGGAATGGAGCCTGGATGATGGGGAGGTGGGTGAGCAGCAACCGGCCAAGGACGGGACAGTGGCTCCGGGGAGGGCAGGGTGTGTGGGAGAGGAGGGGGAGGGCTGCCAGAGCGAAAGAAGCCCTCTCCCAGGTATCACTCAGCACAGCGAACCCCCCGGCCAGGGCCTCATCAGGTCTGGAGGGTCTGTGGGGCAAGAACTGCAGGGTGACAGCTCTACCTCTTCCCCCCGATCCCTGCCCCGGCCTCAGCCAGCATCCGCCGAGCTCCTTCCTGCCTGCCTTCCCTTTCTTCCTCTCTCCCCACTTAACAGATTGCGGCAGCAAGATGGCACAAATTTATGGCTCAACTCACCAAAAATAACAAGAGATCTATCAAAGGCAGTTTGCGTGAAATTAACAGGCGCCTGTACCCTCTTGTCAAACGCACTCGGCTCTGAGGCGGGCCCGGGCACGGCACTCCCGCGCGGCCCACCAGCTCCCGGCCTCGGGGCTCTTCCAGTAGCGACCCAGCCCCACTCCACCTGGCTGTGCCACTGACTCTACTCCGGGTGTCCCAGGGAAGGGGAGCACAACTCCCCTGCTGCAGTACCGAGCAGAGGGGCTGGGACAAGGGTCCTCCTCTTCCTGCTCACCCCCATCCCCACCAATCTTGCCCTCCATCTGGCAGTTCCACATGTGAGCCGGCTCTCCCGTGGCTGGTACCTGTGTCCAGCCGGCCTGGTGGGCTGGGGGCGGCGCTGCCACCAGGCACAAAGTGCCCTGAGCCCTGATGATGCCCTGGCCCTCAGACGTCCCCTGCCACATGGAACGACCTGAGCCATACGTCCATTGTCTCTTGCCCCTAAGAGATCGGGCAGAAGGGAGGAGATGGCAGAGGGGAAAAGTCTCTTGCCTGCCAGGGGAGAGGAAGGAAGTCTGGGCAGCAGTGTGCTGTGCAAGCCCACTTAGGAAGAGGGATGTAACCTCACCCCCTGGCAACTCCCCACAAGGGCCCTCCCTGCAGGCAACCCCCACAAAGAGCCTGAAAACAGGCCAAGCAGGACAAGGGGCGTGAGCTGAGGTCAGACGTGGAACAGCTGGGAGCCTGGGGCTCCCTGCTCAGAGATGATACCAGGCCTCATGCCCAGGGACAGGCAGCATCCAATCTCCACCCATCCCCAGTCTCAGAGGCCCCTGCAGAGGCTGTGATGATGATGGGGACCATGGTGGCCTTCCCATCACTAGCCCTCTCTGACCCCCAAAGACACCCCAACTACCAACCAACTGCCGCTTCCGGCTTCCACCAAGCCCAGCTGGCTGCTCCTGGCTCTGTGCTCCACATGGCAGCCTGCCCAGATGTGCCCGTCCGTGAGGGTAAAGCATTGCTCCATCCACTGCGGACCACTGGGCCAAGGGACCACAGGGAAAGCCAGACAAAAGAGGCTGCCCTCTGCTGAGCACAATGGGGGAGGCCCCCACAGAGTGATAGGCAGCGACCACCAGGCAGGAAGAGCCATAAACCTCCTGATAAACGCCTGGCGCTCTCCGCTGATGTTCGACAAAGAAGAGAAATTCAATTTCTTCCCGCAGGCACTAAATCCCAGGCCGGCCTCCAGGGCCCGTAACCTGCCCACGGCCTGGCTGTCACTCGGATGGCTTCATCGACCAATGTTAAAGGCCAAGCTGGCCAGGGGGAGAGGCCAGAGCAAGGCCACTGGGCATTTGCCGTGGATAGGCATGGTGCCAGATGTTTCCTGGGGGAGGCTGAAAGCTCCCTCCACACTGCATTGGGAGAGGCCGCTGTCATGATAACTAGCCCCTCTAATTAATTCAGAGATATCTCCCCATTTTACAGATGAAGAAACTGATGCCAAAAAGTGGGATCCGCTGAAGGGAACAGTCAAAGGCAGTGCCCAACTCCAGGGCTCTGGCCTCCAAAGCAGGGGAGGGGACAGGTCATACTCCAACACTCCTAGTGGCCCTCACACAAGACCCCTTGCCTCCCTGTAAATACTCTCAGGCAGATCTAGATGCCTCTTCTGACTTCCAGCCCTGCATGACATCCTCATGCTGGTAAGGCCAGGACCTGTTACCCCAAATGGGGAAACCAAGGCCCGGAGAGGGAAGGGAACTCCCTTTCAGTACCAGAGCTGAGGACCAGAACCCAGATCTGCCTCTCCCCACCCCACTCCCTGCCAGGCCCCCTGGCCAGTCTCAGGCCTGGCACTGTGCAGCAGGCACACGGGATCCAGATGAGGGGCTAGGGGCCTTGAAGCTGCAGGAAGGAGGGCCGGCAGAAGGTGGCTGTGGCGGGAGCAAGAGCCTGTAGGACTCAGGGCTCGCAGAGCTTTTGCCCAGTCAGCAGGAAGCTCTAGCTGCTGGCAGCCTCGGTCCCAGAAGACATGGGCCCAGAGGGGGAGAGAGGGGATGCTGGGAGCTGAGCCAGCCCAGCCCTCCAAGGCAGCCTTGAAGCCCAGGCCTCTTCACCCGGGCACCGCCCTCTGCCCTGACCCTGGGGCCACTGCCAAAAATCACTGACCTGTGAGGACAGGAACACATCCCTGCTCCCTGCCTACTCTCCAGCCTCCAGGCAAACTTGTCAACTTGCAGTGTCAGGACCTGCCACGGTCACTCCCAGCTTGGGGCCTTTGTTGGCACTGCTCCCTCTGCCCGGAATGCCCTCACCGCTTCTTTGGCTTGGCTGGCTTCCACTTGTCCTTCAGATCTCTGCTCCTGTATCACTTCCTTCAGGAAGCCTTCCTTGATTGCACACTTCCCTGATCCCAGTGTGTGGAGTCCTCTCCCTCGGTTCACCACACCGCATTGGCCGATCTCTGCCCCCCATTCACCCACCTAGACTGCAAACTCTTCGAGAGTAAGTCCCCCAACATCGGGACAAGGACAGACACAGAGGGG
This sequence comes from Callorhinus ursinus, assembly GCF_003265705.2. Lineage (NCBI taxonomy): Eukaryota > Metazoa > Chordata > Mammalia > Carnivora > Otariidae > Callorhinus > Callorhinus ursinus. The sequence goes on along the minus strand of NW_027397080.1, from coordinate 12,952,196 downwards.
ACAGGGGTGAAGGACCACACAAATGGCCTGGGGATCTGCCAAGACGGGGCCCCAGAGGGCCCCCTGGGCACACCCAACCCCACCAGGGCCCTGCTCAGACTCACCATATCTCATCTCGGTGGTGAACAGGTCATTGCTGCTCCCTGAATGCAAATCGGCCTCAGCGGGTGGGGCCGGGCCCCCAGGCACCAGGGCATTGGACAGAGTGTGGGCAGCCGGAGGGCCTGGAGGCGTGGTAGTGGTGGCGGGACCGGCCCCCGCCTCCCCGGGGCAGCTGCAGCCCGGCTGGGCGAAGCCACAGGCCCGGCCGGCAGCGCGGCCGCACTCCTCACTCCAGCGGCAGAGCACACCACAGGTGAACTGGCTGGAGTTGTTGTTGTTGATGAGCAAGACCTCGACGAAGCGGAAGGCCAGGGCGGCAGGCGCCAGCAGGCGCGGGGCCTCCGAGGGCTCTGCCGACAGGCACAGCTGCACGAAGTTCTTGTCGAAGTGCAGGAAGGTAAAGGGGCCCGAGCCACCGCACAGTTCCAGCCCTGCTGCGGCCTCCTCCTCCTCCTCTGGCCGCCCCGCCTCTGCCTCCACCTGGGCCACCGCCTCCTCCGGGCTAGGCCGCAGGCAGGTAAAGTTGACCAGGTAGTGGTCCAGGGGCAGCAGACGGGGGGCAAAGTGTGTGCACACCTGCTCCTGGCGATTGAAGCGCAGGTAGAGGGAGTACTTGGTGGGGTCAGGGTTCTCCAGGGTCCAGGAGCAGCCAGAGGCGATGGTGGGAAAGAGGTCCTGCAGTGAGAAGGCCCCGTAGAGCACGCCCGAGGCCAGGGCGGAGCAGGCGCTGGGGGCGGGGTCGAAGGCGGCGGCCAGGCGCAGGGACAGAATCACAGATAGTAAGAGGGGACAGGCTGGGGTCATCCTATGTCCCTTGCCCTGTGGAGAGAGACGGCGGTCAGCAGTCCCAGGCACTGCTCTCGGTCTCCCGCGGCCTCCTCGCTGCCGGGGGTGGGCCTCTGGGGGAAGACTTTGAAGTCACCCACATCCACCTGTGTGGTCTTAGACAGGGGACTCGACTGCTTGGAGCTTCAGTTCCCTTACCTGTAAAATGGAGGCACGCGGGAGAGTGCCTGACTCTGGAAGCCCTTAAGAAACATCCGTTGTTGTCTCTGTCACCCTGTGATTCCTCGGTCAGTCCCACCCGCCACAGGCATCCGGCCTGACACCTGGATCTAGCCCCATCCCCACCACCCAACTGGAATTCTCCAGAACCCCCGTTCTCAGTCGCAGTGTATCGTGATCAGCTGTGAGGCGTGTCACGCGTAATCCAGCGGTAATTGTCAAAGGAGCAATGTTTGACAACGATTTGCTTTTTTATAAATCAGAGCAATTCAAGGTTATTCCCGGAACAATGTCATCCTCACTCGCTTGCTTTTACTGAGTGGGCGAGAAAGGGGAGGAGTTACCACCGGTGTGCCAGGGGCTGCGCACACCTGAGCCATGCCCACGGAGGGCATCGCAAGTATGAACGTCATGAGTACCGCTGTGGTGGATTTCCTGGTGGAAGCAACGGGGCGAGGCACCTGCAAAATGGGTGCAGTATTCCCCTTAACCCCTCTTCCCTTCCTGCCATGCGGTTATCGTCCAAGGCCTGGCTCATGGCCCACTACCCCCAGTAAGGCCACCAAGCTATTGCGCAGCTCACAGCTCCCGCAGCCCTTGCCTGCAAGTCCATAGCCCCAGTCAGCACCTCTATCCCCTGTTGTCTCCCCCGCGCTAGCTCGTTCATCTCAGGAGTCTTCAAGCTCCTAGGAGTGGAGACCAGAGTTCACTGATTTCTCCCTCCCCGCCAAGTGCCGCGCTGAGCCGAACCCCCAGCAGGTGTGAATGTGCTCCAGGTGTGGGCAGGCAACCAGGGGCTCAGGCCATACCCTGACAGACACACAGGGCGGTCAGGCCCCAAGTGGACAAAACCTGGCGGGCAGGGCACCTGCAGGCACCCTCCCACCCACTGGGCCAGGCCAGTGCCCACAGCCTGCACAGCCTCCACCCTAGCTGTCCAGAAAACAGAGCCTGGCACCTGGGCTGGCTCAGTCCGGCTTCCAGCCCTGCCCCCGAGGTGATCCCCATTGCCTCCCTCCTCCGTGCCGGCAGCAGAGCTCACAGCCCTGGATGAGCCCCTAGAGCCTGGTTGCTCCACATTAGAGGAGAAAAGATGAGGCTCCAAAAGGGGAGGCGACCTGCTCAAGATCACACAAGAGTGATCCAGGTGGGATTGGAAGCCGGGACCCGAAGCCCCAGCCTGGGGTTCCCCCTCATCCACCAATAGCCTCTTGCTCTGTCCCCTTCCTTGCCCAGGCTTCAGGCCCGATGGACAAGCCATTAGCCCTGGGAACTGAGTCACAAACAGGATAATTCACAGGTGTGGCCAGATGTTCCCAAGACCCGGAGGCTCCCCAGGCACAGATTTCCCCTTGGCTCTTTAGGAGCCTCAACAGTGGCTGGAGGGGTGAGGGTGGGAGGGCAGGAATTAGAACCCCAGAATTCCAATCCCTGTGCACCATCCATGGAACTCCTCACTGCCCCAGATCCTGCACTTGCCCCTCCCCAGCCATGGGGGAAAGGGAGCATAGGGGGACAAGCTCAAGGCAGGCTCATTTCCTGGGGAGGAGCCACCCCAGCCTCCTCCAAAGACCCATGTGGAGTTATTGGGCAGAAGTCAGAACAGGCTGTGTCTCCACTCCTCCCGCCAGAACTGAAAAAGGGACACAAGAGCCCTGGCCTTCCCTGCCCCACATCATGCGTGTCCCAAACTGTCCAGCCCGCCCAGCCTGCTGCAGCACCGGTGAAGCCAGGAGCTGATGATGAGTGACATCCAATCCCCCCGCTGCCCCCAATTATTTTTAAGCAGGCTGCAAAATTCAGGCCATAGCTGCAGCTCAGCAGAGGGAAGGTGGGGGCTCATTATAACTGGCCTTGCCTCCCCCACTTAGAGCAGGGTAAGGAATCTACACACACACACACACACACACACACACACACACACAGAAGCTGGAACATTGCTGTGCCATGCAGACATGCACACAAAAGCACATATGCACAGACACATGAAAAGACAGGTGTTCCCAGGCATTCTGCACGTGAAGACACATGCGCACACAGACACGCACACAGATCAGTGAAGCCACAAATGCGTGAATTCATACGCACACCAGGGTACAGGCACTCACATGTACAAGGTGTAAAGATCCAGCCACTTGTACACTTGTACAGAGATGCAAATGTACTCTCTCGTGTGAATACACACACAGGTAGCTGGCTGTTTGAGGCTTAGCACATGCCAGCTAAGTGTCAGGCAGGATCTGACTTGCTGCTCCTTCCTTTGTGTGTTCTTGAAGCTGGGGGCTCAGATACCACCCCCCAATCCCACCTCCTGGTCCTCAGCTGCTCCCTCCTCCATAGCTCCGACCCATCAAGAAGTGCTATGTCCAGACCCTCAGAGACACAGCCTGGCTTCTGTACAACTGAGCCACCTCTAAACCCTGCCCAAGCCCCCTCCTCCAATCAGTCTCCTTCAGACACCCCCTTCACACCAATTCTGGAATTTCACCCTGGGTGTGTATGACCCTCGTGGTTCCTGTGGTGACATAAGACCTCTGGGGCCCTTTATTTTAATATCCTTCCCCATCCATAAAATAAGGCAAACAGCACAATTCCAAGCTAAGTCAGAGAGAGCCTCTTCTGGGAGGGGACCTGGAAGGATCCTTACCTCACAGGCTGGGCAGGTGGTTATTAGCCGTGATCCCCCCTCCCTGAGTCTCAGTTTCCCCCTCTGTGCAATGGAGTCCACCTTCTCATTCAACCTCCCAGTGAGTTCCTGGCACAGAGCCTGGCCCAGGCAGAGCACTCACACAGTCCCTTCCCCTTCTCCCCTCTGCCTGAGAACCTCACAGACTCTCCCTGCTTCCCTGCTGAGGTCCACCGGTATCTCTGGAAAGGCCCTTTGGGCTGAACCACGGAAATGGCTTTGCCACCTCCAAGCCCAGTAAGATCACAAACGTGCCCCAAGAGCTGGAGAGGACAGGTATGGAGCTCAGCTCTGAGGAAGAACTTCCTGGGTCAGGAGGTTAATGGAGAGGATAATCAAAAGGCCTCCTCCCTCAGGACTTCAGTGGGCTGAGATGTGTGCGCTGCGGGGGGGGGGCTCCCCCGCTCCTCGGGCTACCTCCCCCGCATGCCTGCCGCCCGCCCGCAGACCCGAGAATCCCACCCTCTGCTCAAGCACACTGAGACCCCACAGGCCCGCCCGGTCTCGGGCTTGCCCTTCTGCCCCAGTGAGGGAATCGGAGGCTTTCGCAGCAGCTGGCAGGGACAAGAGCGGGGGCGGGGGGCACCTCAGGGCAAGGGCTGGGTCTCCGGGATTCCCGGGATCGAGCCCCTTGCGCCCTGCGGGCTGGGAGCAGCGGCGCTGGGTGGCGGAGCGCCGGGAGCCCCGGCCGCGGGCAGGAGAGGGGCGGCGGGGGTGGGGGAGGGGCGCGGCGGTGCGCACCGCGGTCGCGTTTATCCACCTGGCAGCTCCAATTCGCCGGCCCGTCACTCACCCTCCGCCTCCCGGGCGCTCGCTGCAGGGCCGAGTCCAGGCCGCCACGCGGGCGGGGACCTCCCACTCGGGGCCTTCGGGTCCCCTGCCCATGCACTGGCCGGGTGGCAGGGTCCTCAAGGACCCCTCTCCCAGAGCTCTGGTACCCAGGAGGGCGCACACCTCCATCCAGCTTCTGGAGCTGGTGGGCAGGACCGAGGGGAGGGGGCTCCCCCGAGTGCGGCCCCGCCTTCTCCACCCGGCCAAGAAGGCTGCTCCTCCTCTAGCTCAGGGGTCTTTCGGTCCCGGGAGGGGCCCTCCCGCCCACCGCGGGGAGGCAGACGGGGGGCGGGGCCGCGAGGGCGGCGGGGGGAGGGGGCGGTGACTCAGCCGCCCTCCGCCCGCCTCCCCGGAACTTTGCAGCAGCTGGAGCCGCCGTTGCTACAGGAACCGAAAGCTTTTGTTCCCCAATGTCAGGGCTGCCCGGGCAGACTGGAGGCTGGGAGGCTGCCACTCCCCGGTGGGACCCAGGCCCAGCCACACTGCCCAGAGGACTTCCTGCAGCAGAACGCCACGGATTCGAGCGCCTCTCTCCCCCTTACCCGCCCTTCACCAAGCCACTCCCGGCAAAGCCAGGTTTCTTCAAACTCGGGGCCCTCAGGCCGGGTCGCCCCCTAACTCTGACCTGGAGCACTAACTGTCCTGGAAAGTTCCTGATGGCGTCTGACCCCCTGGGGAGAGGTAAGAGGTTCCTCTGAGCACCATGTGCTCCTCTGGTGCTGATTTCCCACGTGGGCTCCCCTAACAGGCAAGCCTACTTTTGGGGACCTTGACTTGGGTTTCTTCCCTGCATTTATCCTACCTCCCCAACTTGAACCAGGACCTCAGAGACCTTGGCCTGGCTTTCACTGATGCCCCTCTGGCCAGAGCTGATCCCAGAGCAGTCCAGCAGATCCAGAGCACCCAGATGGTGAAGGATGGGTGAGGGAGGGGATAGGCTGACAGTTACAGGCTCCCTGGATCCACTCTGGGAGCTGGGTAGTTTCTGGCTTTATTATCCTGGGGGTTAGAGTGAAGTCACTAGAACCTGTTCTGCACTTCTCTGGGAATAGGAGTAGTGTGGAGAGGGGCCTGACCTTGGCCTTGAAGACAGCCCAATAAACCCATCATTGTTGAGCATTACTAGGTGCCAAACACTCTGTACAATCTAATTTCATTCTCCAGCGACTATATGAGGCGTTTATCACTGACCCATATTATAGAGAACCAAATGAAGCTCAGAAAGGTTATATAGTCTGCCTAGGTCACACAGTTTTTGAACCCAGGTCATCTGGTCAAAAGCTGAGTTACTAATTACTTACCCAGCTCCATTACCTGGGCGTTGGGAGGGAGAAAAGAGTGCAGAGACCATCTGAGACCTCATTTTGAGTTACAGAAATGCCTACCAGACACACAACCACCCCAGGCTAGACCTCTCCCTTTCTGAAGAGTAATGGGGGTGAGCAGAGAAGGGAAGAAGAGGGGGGAAATCTGTCAGTCTCAGTCCAGGGAAGACCGTCACTCAAGCCTCACCACCACCACCATCAAGGCATAACCCATCCAGAGTCCACACTGACCCCTATGGCAGCAAGGGGGACACTCCCCAGGTGCCTGCCCTGTCCCAGGGCCAGGTGGACTCCCCTGCCTATGCCATGCCCAAACCAGACTGAGCCCACCTTTGCCCCCACCCACCACCTAGTGGGGACTGCCATGGGGTAGACAGAGGCTCCCTGGGGACACCTGCCCAAGCCTAAACAAGCCCATCCAGACCATCTCAAATCCAGAGGCCAATCCTGCTGGTCTGTCCCTGATAGCTCAAAGGGCTTCTGAATCCCTGCTGGGATAAGCCCTCCACCCCACCCCACCCCACCCTGCCCCCAGAGCATAGGGTCTGACAACCAGAACTGTTCCGCACGGCTAGCACGAGGGGGCACCCGGCCTCGCCCGCCAACCTCCTCTTCCCCAGGGACTTCCCAGCGCCAGTCCCGCAGCCACCGCTGCTGCTCCGGCTGCGGAAACCTTGGGTTACCCCGCGGGAGGAAAAGGGGCGGCGGGTCCGGGGCTGCGGGCAGGGGGCGCCAGAGGACGCCCAGGGGCCCGGCCGGCAGCTGGTGAGGCGGGCAGTATCTCCGGCCCGGGAGCCCCTCCCCCCGCGGGCACCAGACCCTTCTTCGCCCGCTCTGCACCGGCCGCGGCGCAGAGGACTTCCCTCGGACCGAGCTGACTGCGGGAGTGGCCGCCAACTTCACAACCTACAACCCCCCCTGCCCCCGCCCCATCATGCCAGACCCCGGGGCTGCGGGAGGGTGCGTTTGGTGCCCCGCTCTATGCCCCAGGGGTGGGAAGAGAAGGATGGGGGATGGACAGACTCCGACCAAAGATGGACACGGGAGCCAGGGATGCAGGGCCAGTCGAGAACCCGGCCGGAGAGGAGGGGGCTTGGAGCAGACATGGGGGACACGGCCCCAAGTCCAGGCTGAGGAGGAGGAGACTTGCAGCAGAGATTGGCGAGGGATAGAGACTCCAGGCAGATATGGGGGAGGAGGCATCGGGACAGAAATAAGAAGGGAAGCATGGTCGGGGTACTGGCGCGGGGAAAGGCAGTAACTATGGGCAGACATGGATGGGCATAGGAAGGACTCTGGGCAGAGATGAGTGGAGGGGAGGAGCAGGGTCCGGCATCCAGACGAGGAGGGGCGATTAAGGGGAAATACACAGTCGAGCTGCAGGTTGGAGAAAGGGGCTCTAAAGAAGGTGGGGGGCGCACTGCCAGGATCCAGGCTAAGATAGGAAGAGACTCGAGACAGCAATGAGGGTAAGGTCGGGGTCAGGATTGTGGGGGAGGGCTTTAGCAAAAATGGGTAAGGGGAAGGGGGTAGAAAAGGGACTCACCAGAGATGAAAGGGGCCTCGGCCCCAGGCTTGGAACTTCCCAAAGAGATGGGATTGGGTAGATGCAGAAAGAACTCAGTTCGGGAGGGGGAGGATTCAACAGAGATGGGCCAGGGGAGCGCCCCCGAGTCAGGGCCGGTGCGGAAACTCGGGACCGCGCCGGGAGGGCTCGGTGCAGGGCCGGGTCGAGGTCTGGGACCGAGCACTCACCTGGGCGCCGTCAGCAGCAGGAGCGGGGGCCGGCGCTGGCGGAGGCAGCCACGGGGCGCAAGTTTGCCATCCCTAAGGCGGGGGCCTGGCCGGATGCGGGGCAGCTCGCGGCAGCGGCGCGGAGGGGCCGAGGCTCCCGCTCCGCGGAGCGGCGGGTGCAGAAAAGGCGCCGCGGAGCAGCGTGGGGCGGGCGGGCGCCGGGCCGGGCGCGGGCTCCTGCCGCCGCCTCCTCGCCGCGCCGCCCCCCCCCCGCTCCCCCGCCCCGAGCAGCGCCCGCGCCGCGCGCCGCCTCCTATTCGCGGGCGGCGGCCGCAGCCCCGGGCTCCAAAAGCCGGCGCCGCATCCTCGATCTCCGAGCGCCGCCGCCGCCACTGCCGCCGCCGCCGCCAAACCCGGTTCCTCCCGCCGCTCCGGCCGCTGCCCGCAGCGCGCGCCGGGCCGACTGACGGCCGAGGCGGGACGCGGCGCCTGCGCGGGCTGGGCCCGGGAGGGGGCGCGCGCCAGGCCGGGCGCGAGGAGCCGCGGGAGAAGGGGCGGGGGGCGGGGGCGACGCGCGCCGCCTCCTGTTAAAGGGGGAGCAGCGCCAGCCGAGCCAAGCGCACCCTCCTCCTCCCCGCCCTGGGCCCCAGGCGCCGGCGCGGGAGAAGCCCCGGGTAAGCCCCTGCCCCGCCCGCGGCCTCCTGGACCGCAGGATGCGGCGATCCGCGACGCCCCTCCAGCGATACCCCAGGCGGAAGGCAGCTTCGCGCACCTGAAGACAGGGTCTCCGGGGCCCGGGGGCGGGGGGGGGGGCTGAAACATTTGCCCCACCCTCCTCCGTGTGCATTGCAAATTGCATATCCCTGTGCATGCAGGTGCCACTCCTGTGCGCTGAACTTTGCATATGCTTATGCACACAGGTGCCCTATGTGTGCACTGCAATGTTGCCTGGCTGTGTGCATGCAATCGCGACACACATACACAGTGTGTTAACATGTGCTCAGGTCTGGAATGTATGTTGGCTGTTCCTATAGATAGAGATGCTATATATGTTCAAGCTTACAAGCGCCACATACGTGCTGAATGCTCTGGGTCACTTGTATGTAGGAGCCACATATGTGCGCTGCAGTGTGGTATGCTTGGTGCATACTCTAGTGTGAACTGCAATGTTGCATGTCCCTAGGCACGGGGATGCTACACGTGTGCAGTGTGTTACATGTTTTCCTGAGTGCCTGTCTATTCCCACAAGTGCCTTTTCCTGTGCCAGGGGCGCCCCCATGTTGCATCTGTTTGCGTAGAAGCAGACGGAATGTACGGACCTGCCCCCTCCCCAGCCTGGCACTGTGCGGTTGGGTGGGGCCAGAGCCCACATGGTGAAGGTGGTTCCCAGGGAGATGCCTATGGCTCAGGGCCCTGGTCCGGTGGTTTTGTGGCCTGGGGCATGTTGCCACCAGGAAGGTGGGCCGACGAGGGACACACCACTTCGGCCAAAGACAAGTAGGTTAATCAGATGGCTCTGGTCAGAGGAGGAGCCAGCAGGGGGCAGCTTTGCAGTGAGGGTTGGGATGGTTTCAGGAACCCTACTTTTTGAAGGTTCTCTGGCCAGGAGAGAGCTAAGCCTGGGAAGCAAGGAAGTCCCCAGTCCACCCAATCCCAACCCCACCTCTCCACTGAAGCCCCTTGAGTTGTGTCACCCTGGAGACCAGGGCAGGACGAGAAGACTCCACGTCCCCCTGGGGACAGTACCAGGAAGAGGCAGAGAGAAAGCCCCCTGTTCACACCCTCTGTCTCTTCCCCCCCCCCCCCAGCAGTCTCTGTGACATTTGTTGTGAGTGATTGTGAGAGATTATCGACTTTAATGGAAGGAGGTAATAAGGGGCGATGAAGGAATCTCACCTGTCACCTTAAGGGAATTTACGAGGCTGTATGAGACAGGGAGGAGGGCTGGCACCTTTCCTTTCCCAGCGGGAGCCCAAGGAAGCCTGTGCCTTACGCCTGGCACTGGCAGGCAGGGCTCCTGGGTTCTTGCTGGCACTCTCAAACATAGCCGGGTCTCTGGGTTTGGAGGCTCAGCCGCTACTGTGAAAGCCAAGGCAGGCCTTGCCATCTACAGAGTGTGTCAAGAGCCACCCCAAGGGCAGTGGGAGATCCCAGGCCTCCTTACTTGGGCATTGCGAAGGGCAGTGGGGGGTGCTGGAATTCGGCCTTAATGAGGTGGGCAAAGGTGGGGAGAGTGGTCAGGATATGAGGTAAGCACAAGGATGTAAGGACAGGTCCTCAGAAGCTTCCAGGACCCTGTACTCCAGCGCTCTAGCCCCTTCCACTCCCACAGGGAGCCTGCCTCCCTCTTTATGAGTATTCATTGAATTAACATACTAGAGACCCAGAGCCCAGAGAAACCCAGGCAGGTCTCTTGCAGATGTAATGCAGCTGGATCCCTGAGGCCCTCCCTCTCCCCCCAGGATCCAGCTGGGTGCAGGGGTAATGGGAGGGGCTGGCTCTGGAGAGACAGCAGCCTTTTGTCTGTTTCTGTGTTCCTTGGTAGCCCTCTGACTTCTCAACCCCATTCTTTCAGCCACAAAAATGTATGCCCTGGGAAAGACAGGTGGTCAGACAGAGTGAGGGACTGACAGAGATGGTACACCATACCTGGGAGCTCACGGGGCAGGGTGGCGAGGTCAGCAAGGCAGCAAGGGCTGCAGGAGCTGGGTAGAGAGAACAGACCTCCCAGGGGTTGTGCAGCAGCAGGCTAGATTAGGGCCAACCTCTGGAAGGCTCTCCCGGAGGTGCCTCCCCACATCAGGGCTTCCCCACCTCCTTTCCCAGGAGCCCCTGCCCTTCCAGACTCACTCTGGTGATAATGCCGCCCGGGAGGACTTGGAGTAATTACAGATTGTTTCCATATTCCAATCCAGCTGGTTGAAGAGAAATTACTTCTCTGACAGCCCAGGCGGGGGTGGGAAGAACAAGTCTAAGCCCTAGGAGGGGCCTCTAGGGAGCCTAGGGCAAAGACTGGGCAAGGGAAGGGGCCCCAGTCAGAGCCTGAGCATGGAGGGTTTAGGCAGAAGAAAGGGATACCTCCCGCCCACCCCTCCGCTGAAACACAAAGACTGGGCAAAGGACAATGACCTCCAGCCCTTTAGCCCCATTTGGGGCTCCCTCTAGAACCTCTGATGGGAGGTGGGGGACCCATCCCCCAAGGGCAACTAGAAGTCAGACTCTCTACCATGCTCTCACGTTGCCTCCCGAGGTGATCTTGAGAAAATCCCTCCAGCTTTCAGAGCCTCTGTTTCCTTATCTGTGAAATGGTATAAATGATCTCACCCAGCTTCCAGTGGCATAAGGGATATGGAGTAGCAAGAGCTGTGCTCCTAAAAGGCGCCTGTTTAAATCATTGTTTTAGTACCAGTTAATTCGTATTTTGGTTAACAATGACAACCACCAGTGATCCATTCTGGAGGCAGCACAGCCCTCAACAGGGCAGCTCAGGAGGGGATAGTGGGTCTGAGGGGCGCAACCCTGGCCTCACTGGCCTGGCCTCAGCCCTGCCTCCCACTGGGCCAGCCACTGCTATGCTTCATTGCCCTTTAAACAGATGAGAGGGGCTCCTGGGTGGCTCAGTCGTTGGGCATCTGCCTTCAGCTCAGGTCATGATCCTAGGGTCCTGGGATGGAGCCCCGCATCGGGCTCCCTGCTAGGCGGGAAGCCTGCTTCTCCCTCTCCCGCTCCCCCTGCTTGTGTTCCCTCTCTCGCTGTGTCTCTGTCAAATAAATAAATAAAAATTTAAAAAATAAAATAAAATAAGCAGATGAGAAAATGTTCTTCTCTTCCCACTAATTTATTTGGTCCAGAGCCTGGTCAGGTTTCCTTCCAGCCAGTGGGACCCAGGAGTGTCCCTCCCTCAGCCCCTACTCTCCACTGACACTCAGCCAGGCACCCATGGCAGCCCAGAGCTCTGAGTACCAAGGTCCCCTTTGAATCCCCCAACCCCACCCCAGATACCGATCAGAAGCTCATAACATGTTCCCAAAGACACCCAAATCCATGTGACAGTCTTCTACCAGGGTCTGTCCTGGAGCTCATGTGACAAATACCTCACTGTTGTAGATGTCATGGATCCTGGAGGGGTACCTGGAAAAGGTGGACTGTCCCGCTCTGCCTGTGAGAGGTCCTGCATGTCTAACTTCCATTCTTCCTGCTGCAGATGCCAAATGGGTTAGGAGCCTGGGGCAGCCCAGGCTGGGTGTTTGTCATTTTCTTGGTGCTGTAGATCAAGGAGAGGAGGGAGGATTAGTTGCTTTCTAGCCAGATCCTCCCAGAAGTTTAACATCTGGTTCGTATGCAGCCCTCTGGGCAGTGCTGCATTCTCTGGCCCCCAGGGCAGGGGGCAGGAAAGATCTTTAGGGTCCTGGGTGATCCTCACACACACCTTACACCAGAGGGTGCATGCAAGAGCCTGCCACCTAGAAGGTGCCTTTGCTCACCCATTCAACAAATATTTATTGAGTGTTTACTGTGTTCTAGGCACTGGGATCCAGGCCATCAGCAAGTTCTGTTGCTTCTACCTCCCAGAATATCCCAAATCTCTTCACTCTTCACATCCCCACTGCCAACACGGGAATCCAATCCACCAACATCTGGTGCCTGGACCTCCCTTCTTTAATCTCCACGCTCCCACTTCTACCTCCCAGCCCCAATCTGTTCTCCTGGAGGCCACTGAGCCCTCTTTTTAACATGTAAATCAGAGCACCTCTTCTTAAACCCTCCAATGTCTTCCTGCTGCACTGAGCACCATGACCTTCCAAGCTCCACATGATCTGGCCTTTACCAGCCTCCCCAGAGCCATCTCCACTACCCCACCTTCACCCCATCCCCATTGGAGGAACATTGGAGGAACACGGGTCTTCTTGAAAAAGTCCAAATCCTTCTTCCCCTGGCCCTTGCCCCAGTTCGCCAGGAAGGTCTCAGTTCCAACATCACCTCCTCTAGGAGGCCTCCGGGATTACACTTCTAAAGCAGCCCTACCCACCCACCCCGAATCGCTCCAAACCATGGCCTTGCATTTCCGTCACAGCATCATTATTTGAAAATATGTTGTCTATTTACACATGTCATCTGTTTCCCCTGCTGGACTATGAGTTCTGTAAAGGCAGGGACCTTGTCCCTCCATTCACGGTTGGATCCCCTGGCACACAGCATTATGCCAGGTATATGGTAGGTTTTTGTCAAGGGCACGAATGGTCAAAGGGCAAGTAAAGACCCTGCCCTCACAGAGCCTCCAGTCTGTCATCCTCGATCCATGTTTGTCCAATAAAACAGTGTTTCGCAGTTTTCCATGTGAAGAATAAGAAAGGACTTCTGCCTCTGTCTCTCACTGGTTGTGTGACCTTGGACAGGTCACATATGCTCTCCGAGCCTCGATTTTCTCTTCTGTAAGATGGAAATAATCCCAACCTAGCAGAGCTGCTGGGAGTCACAAGAGATGATAAAAGATGAAGGCCTCCACACAGCACCAGACACAGGGAGGAGTCATCGGCAGGAATGTGGCCCCCTCTTGGGACTTACTGAGGGCTGCAGCTGTTCCAGGTTCTGGGGACATGGAGATGACTCAGAATGGGGCCCTGACCTTGAGGCCTTCCCAGCGCCCCCTCCCTCCCACCCAGGCAGAGAGGAGTTCTTATCTCCTGAGGTCACTGCTGTGAAGGAAACCACCGGAGCGACCAGGACAATGTGAGTGTGTGATCCACTCAGATCACAGAGAAACTGAGTCCGAATCCACTTCTCTGCAGCACCTCCTCTCCTTATTCTCTTCCTTTTCTGTCTTCCCTGTGTAAACACACATGCACACACACGTTGATGCATGTACCAATAAACCCATATCCACACACTTACACAGTCACTGGCCCACAGACATACACGTGCCTGGGAAACGCAGGTGTATAAATAACCACACACACACAAAACCCAGGACACACACCCCCCTCAATTTTTCTGGCCCAGTGGGGACCTGTCTGGCTCATCTATGAGTCCCATCACCTCCTGCTCCAGGCTATTAGACACGACCCCTCCAGGTTGCCAGGACAGCCTAGGCTTTCCTCCTTGGTAAATTCTCCTTAAGGCCTAATTCCACACTCCCCTGCTGCAGGCCTTAAGGACAAGGAGCCCTGGCGAGCACTCTGGACACCCAGAAATGATAGCACGATCCCCTGTACCCACACCCCCAGGCTGGTGGACAGGCAGAGGGTGGAAAGGTGCCTGAGAGGAGCTGCTCCCGGCTTCCTGCCCAGGTGGAAAGGCAAGGGGAATACCTCAAGGAGGGTCTGGGACACTTGGCAGGCATGGGGCACACCGGCAGTGGGGGGCCAGTGTGCTCCCACCAGCAGGGATGCCCCATGTTCTCTCCCTCAGGCTCTATGCCACCTGGATCCAGCTGGACTGGGCTTGTGCCAAGCAGGACACACTGAGCGTAACAGGCAAGGGCAGGGGCAACCCAGAGGTCTAGAGGGACCAGCCCGCCTTGTTGAGCCCCTCTGTGGGCCTGACGCCGTGCCAGCTACTTTTAACTTATTGTCACAACAAACCCTGACACCGGTATGGTCACCCCCATTTCCCAGATGAGGAACATGGCTTAGAGGGAGGCAGAGAGCCCAACCCCCCGTCATTCAGAAAGGCCCTGCCTTAGTTTTGCCTCTGCCTTGCCCCCCCCGCCCCCGTCACCCCCTCCCCGCCGGAGGACAGACCAAGCGCAGGCTGTGGAAAACAATTTATTTCAGGATTACAGCTGATCTTCCAGGGAGAACCAGCTCCCTCAGGATGAGAGATCTGAAGGGGTCTGACTCCCAGGGCCTGTCCCTGTGAGGAAAGGCTGAAGCAGGACTCCTGGATTTGGGGGAGGCAACCGGAGTTGCTGAGGGTGCTGGGAAGGACATCTCACAGGACCACTGACTCATACACACCTCCCTGGCGGGCACAGCCACACTCCTTGCTGACACACCCCAGGAGGACATCCCCTTTGCTAGAACATACATCACCTCAGGCTGGCAGCAAAACCATCACCACTGGATGAGAGGGTGGGCCTTCGATCTCAATGCCAAACCTGACACAACTCTGATCTCTGGGGGTCCCAGGCCTGGGGGCCAGGCCTGTGGATGGGGCAGGGGGTTGGGGGAGAAGGCTCCGAGTGTTGTGGTTGGAGGGGAGAGGCCCCGGGGTGCATCGCCAGCCGGTGTTCTGCATGTCAGAGTGGGAGTGAGTGGGGCTGAGCTCGGGTACACGTGTGGGTGGTTGTGTGCGTCAATGCGTGGGGAGAGTCTGTGTGTGTGTATATGGTGTGCCTGTGCGCAGGTTTTGTATGTGTCTGCCTAGGCCTTGTACGTCAGAAGCCTGGGCCTGGCTCTGGGATCTCTGCTCTGTGTGTGTTTGTGTGTCTTTGTCTTTGTACACAGGGTGTGTGGTGTTTCATGCATAATTTTTCTGTTTGTTTATGTGTATGGCATATAGTGCATACAGGCATGTGATGCCGGGGTCTGTGTATCCGCTCGGTGTCTGGGTGAACGTGGAGTGTGTTGACAGGGCTGGGATTAGTGTTGTTGGCGTTTGTGTGCAACCAGTATGTGGTATTTCTTTGTGTTCCATGCCTGAGCCGTGTGTGTGTGTGTATGTGTGGGGGAAGTGTTTTCAGGCCTGTGTCTGTGCCTTTTGGTGGGGTATGAGTCAGGGCATATGGCATTTTCAGGTCTCTGTGTGTCAGTGTTTGGAAGGCATCCGTGCCAGCCCCGCGGTGTGTCTCCCTGAATGTACTGGGGGGTGTCGGCAGGCCTTCCCGTGGTGTGGGGGGTAGGCATCGTGGATAATACTACTATTTGGTGTGTGACTATGGGTGGTTGTGACCCTGGGTTCCCTCCATATGTGCCTAGATGAGGGGTGTGGATTGGTGTGTACTGTGTGTCTGCAGATCTGTATGGATGACATTGTTATTCTCGTCTTCGGGCACTTTTTACGCGAATGCCTCCCAGGAAGCCTCCTCCTCCCCCAAGGCTGAGATCTCGGGCCATGCTCTCCACTCCCAACCACCTCGGCCAGCTCTGCACTTGCCTTGCGGGGCGAGAGGGGTTGGGCGGGGGGAGGGGGGGGTAAAGGAACCCAGAAACTGCCGGCCACGGGTCAAGGTCGCATGGCAGAAAGCGCAGGGGCTCTTTCTCCTAGGGCGCCCCGCACCCCTCCTCTCTCACAAAGGGCCCTACCGGCGAGGCCGCCCCCGCGCTCCCCTCGCCCTGCCCTGGTCTCCCCTGAAATGAATCTTAATTTCCGCTCGGGGTGGGCGGCCGTCATGAGGCTGGAGCCAGCAGGGCGGCGGCGAGGTGCGGGGCCGCGGGGTCGCCGAGCTGAGGAAGGGAGCGCGGATTTGAATTTCAAAGGCAGCTGGGGCCCAAGTGCGTCTGCGTTGTGCGGTTGTGTGTGCGGCGCTGGTGTGTCGGCCCGGGCGCGCCTGCGTGTGTGGCGTGTGTCTTGGTGAGCGTGTTTTGTGAGTGTGCCTCTGAAAGGCGCGTGCGAGCCCCCGCGTGGGCTGCGAGTGCGAGTGTCGGGGAGCCTGAGCAGCCGGGGGCTCTCTGTCACCGTGTGAACGTCCACAGCGGCGTGTCTGCGTGCTTGCGGGCCGGCGTTGCATCTGCGAGTGTGTATTTTTAGGACGAGTCTGCACCACCGTGTGTGTGTGTGTGTGTGTGTGTGTGTGTGCGCGCGCGCGCTCCAGGACCTGCGTGTGGCTGCGAGCGTGGCCGCGCGTTTGGGCGCTCGGGTCTGTGTCACGGAGTGGACGTCCGCAGGGCTGCGAGGGTGTGTCCGCGTGTCTGTGCCCGCGTGTGGAGGCGCGTTTGCCCCTGTGAGTCCGTGTGGGCGTCTGTCTGTAGGAACGCGTGTCCGTCTGAGCCCGCGTCCCAGCCCCTGCGTGAGGCCGCGAGTGTGTCCGTGCGTCCGCGTGCCGGGGGGTCTGTGTCTCCGTGTGTCTTCCAGCGCTGGCGCCGCCGAGAGCGGGTGTCTGCGCGAGTGTGCGGCGGCCGGGCGCCGGGCAGGGGTGGGGGAGCCGGGGAGTGGGGAGGAGGGTAGGGGAGTAGGGAGGGCGCCCCCCCTCGCCCGCCCCCCCCCCGCCCCTGCAGCGGCCCCGCTCGCCGACCCGCGGGCGCTCAATGGGCTCTCGGGAGGCAGTGGCCGGAGAGGATGGGCCGTTAGCCCGAGGGGCGGAGCGGCGCTCGGTTCAGGCTCTCCTTCCTCCGAGGGCCTGGGGGCAGCTCCTCCGTTGCGGGGCGACCGGCCTGCGCCGCTGAGAGATCGCTGCCGCCCTGTGGCCGCACTGGAGACTCAAGCTAGAGGCTGGGAAGGACCGCCGGGGGCCCCGGGCCGAGCCATCTAACAGGCACTGGCACACACGGACCCCAACTCAGACACACCGGGGCACATTCCCGGGCACACTCAACACACACAGGAGTGTGGGCTAGGCCACCGACACCAACTCAGGGGTCAGACCCACTGGTGCAGAGCCAGGAAGGCACGCATATGGGTGCCCACACACACACACACACACACACACACACACACACATCCAGAGACACAGGCAAGTTCGTGGGCACATCTCGCACTCACTGGAACAAACCCCCCTCCCTGGGTTTTGGACCCTGTTGGGGGTGAAGAAGGGGGAAGCTCAGAAGCCCCTAGGGAAAAGGGGCAGCCTGAGTCACTTCGTGTTCCCTTTACTCTGTCGGGCTCTGGGTTGGGCCCTGACGGGGGTGGCTCACCCAGCATCCTACCTCTCAGAAGCTTGGGGGAGGCACAGGCACAAAGACCCCAAATCCAGTTGTTCCCGGTCATTCCCATAGGGTGCCATCCCACAGCCGGAGGCAGGCAAGAGCCAGTGGCTGCCTTCTCACGGGAGGTCCTCCAGGGTGCTGGCTAGAACAGGCAGGTGCTGTCAGGATGCCCAGAGGACAACAAATTAGGAACTAGGGTTGGGATGATGGTTTCAGGTTCTCCTTCTCTGCAGGATTGGGAGCATTTTGAGAAGGGGTAGGGGCTGACTCCTCCCAGTAAGGCTCAGCAAGGGGCCTGGCACCAAGGGGCTGCTCCAAAAACACTATTAACTAAATTTAAAAAAGAAATAAATGAGTCAGAGAATGTGGAGGACCACTTAAGGGCTGAAAGAGCACCATACAGAGGCAGAAATAGTATATCCAGGCTCTCCTCACGGCTCTGTGTGCGTGTGTGTGAGCACGCACGTGTGTACTTATGTTTGGGGGGAGCACACAGGAAGCTGGAGGTGAGACTGGAAGCACAGCACCGGGGGCCTTGTAAGCTAAACCAGAAGTAGGTTTTATTCTGAAAGCAACAGAGTTCTATGGAGCGTTCTGGATAGGAAAGAATCATAGTCAAGTTTGTGTAAGGAGAAACAGCTGGGCAACTGGAAGGTGGATTTGAGGAATCCAGGATTGGAGAAGAGGAATGGTGAGAGGCTCACTCATTCTTTCAATCATTCATTTATTCATTCAACAAATATGAGAGCTTACTGAAAGTGTCTAGCACTGGGGCGCCTGGCTGGCTCAGTCGGTGAAGCATGTGACTCTTGATCTCTGGGTGGTGAGTTCAAGCCCCACGTTGGGCGTAGAGCTGTCCGGCACAGAAGGGGTAAAATGGATACACTCTAGGTCCTCAAGGAATTTCTAGAACCTGACCACTTAACTGCTGAGCTTATGTGGGGTTCACCTTCTAGTGGGGGAGGGGAGGCAGACACAAAAGCATAAATACATGGAACGTTAGTGTTGATAAGTGCAAAGAAGGGAAATAGCGTTAGATAAGGAGGCAGGGGTGTTAGAGGAGAACAGGGGGCGATTCTAGGCGAGGTGGTCAGGAAAGGTGTCTCTGAGAAGGTACCATCTGAGCAGAGACCTGAAGGAGGTGAGGGATACGTAGAGGAAGAGCAGTCCATACAGGGGCAGTTGTAAGTGCAAAGGTCTTGAGGAGGAGTGTGCCATTCACTCACATGGGGAAAGACTTCCGGGAAGTCGATGATTTCTATTTTGGACAAGCTGCATTGAGGTGCCTTCAGGACATCCAGGGACAGGGCCCAGGAAATAGGAGAGATGCGGGTAAAGATAGAGACGAGGGAGAATGGAAGCCCTGGCACGGCTGCCGCAGGAGAGATTAAGGATAGATGGCAGGCAGGGAGGAGAATGGAGAGCAGCCCACGGTGTGAGGAGTCCATTTTGGGGAGAGTGGCTGCTAGGGATGGGTAGCAGGGATGGGGACCATGTGACCAAAATGGCACCCCCCCCCAGCGGTCCTGGTACTAGCTTCCCCTCCTCCCCATGCCCCTGGGGCCACAGTCTCTCCTCACTTGCCAGTCTACCCTGCTGCGTGGGAGAGAGCCAAGGAAACAGGTGAGGGTGTTGACAGGAGCCCCTCTCCACAAGGAGGTCCCCTGGGCTCCCTCTGCCGCTGTCCTGGCCACCAGAGCCAACCTGTCCACCTTTAGAGCTTATTTCCTCTCACCTAAGGATGAGTCCTCAGGTAACTCAGTCCTGGGGAGCAGGGGAGCCTGGACTGAGAGTCTAGAGGGCCACAGACATCCTAGGTGGCTTCTGAGCCTCCGTTTCCGCCTGTGTTGGGATTTGAAGGGACAATGCCTTAGCAGGACCTTCAGGTCCTACCAGGATCAGAATTTCTGAGGCTCTTTCATCACATTTCAAATGGTTTCGTTGGTGTGTTTTAAATTTTTTTATAGATTTTATTTATTTATTTGAGAGAGAGAGAATGAGATAGAGAGAGAGCACGAGAGGGAAGAGGGTCAGAGGGAGAAGCAGACTCCCTGCTGAGCAGGGAGCCCGATGCGGGACTCGATCCCGGGACTCCAGGATCATGACCTGAGCCGAAGGCAGTCGCTTAACCAACTGAGCCAGCCAGGCGCCCTCGTTGGTGTGTTTTAACTGTTGAACAACTGGCTCTGGGGAGGGACTGGGGAGGCATAGCCTTGATCTGTAGCATTTGCCACTTTCCATGGTGTAAATCCTCCCATGATGGTCAATTTAAACAACTAACGTGAAGTCAACTGGCTGGCAAATTCCAAACCATTTAACAATGGGCTCTCATAAACTGGTATGAGCTGTTTCAGCACCTTTGCCAGACACTTTTCTGAGAGATGGAAGAGAGGCAAAAAGTCTGGGCGGGGCTTGGGGGTATGTGCTAGTGGCAGGAAAAAACTGGGCTTTCTAGCTACGCCCATCTTCCCTCTCAACTCCAGGAAGAGGCCAGAGCCTCTGGTCTGCCCCCATTGCTCCTCTGACTTTAACCATGTGACATCCTTCCTAGGCCTCTACCCATTGCATCTCCTACAAAAGCTGGACTGGTATCCACAGCCCCACCCACTTTCCAGCCTCCCTCTCAGAGGGACCCTCTTTTCTTTTGGAAACCGAGGCCAGACAGCCATGGGCTATGCCGCCCTGACCCACAGCCAGGCCGTGGCTGCGGTCATTATAGACAGGTCACGTGGGTATCTGGCCTGCTCTGACGCCAGCTCCCAGGGCTTGCCCCTCCTGACCTGTCTTCAGTATCTCCATCTGTGAGATAGGCAGCAACCGCAGGCTCTCCAAAGGCCCTTCGAGCTGTGAGATTCTGCCATTTCTATCATTCCTTATCTCAGCCCTGATGGCAACTTGGGGCCTCCTCTCTCAGAACATTTCCCCAGCCTCCTAGACCCTCCCTGCTCCAGCGGCCCCCCACCGCCTCTGGCTCCCCAGGCTCCCCGATAAGGGGCCCAACTAATTACATTAGGATTTCATGCCAATTAGCAAACAATTACACGGGCAAATTGGTGCCTAATTTGGAGCAATAACGACAGTTCCACTGGCCGAGGCAAGACAGCTGTAGACAAGACTGTTCACCCGGCCTGGCCCTGCTGGAGCCCCGGAGGTCAGGAGCTGCGGGCTCTCCGCCCCAGACCTGGGCCAAAGTCTGCAGTTCTCCTTTAAGGATTTTTTTTTTCCCCCTTTAAGGATCTTTAAGCACTGTTTATGTTGATGGCAGGGTCTGCCCAGGCCTTGGCTAAGAGAAGGGTAGAGAGGAGGGGGAGGAAGGGTGGTAGTAGGGAGAGAGGAGCTGAGGCAAACAGGGCCACCTACATTGAGGAGGTGGAGAGGAATGAGGGACGGGAATTCACGGGCTAAAGGCTTGGAAGCTTGAGCGGGTCATATGAGCTCAGGACCAATGGAGAAAGCAGTTAGACGAGAACACAGGCTCCTGCAGGGGGGTGGGAGGGCTGAGGCTGTAGAGGTGGGTAAGGCCAGCCAGGGAAAGCCATTACAGCCCATGAAGCATGCTCCTGGAGGCCTGGGAGCCCCTGGGTGCTCAGGGGAGGAGGAGGAGACTATGCTGAGACTCATGCTGGGTCCCGACCTTGGGCCACCAGCAACCACCCATCCCACCTACAGCCGCCATGGGGTCCCCTCGAGTCTCCACTCTTAACATCACTGGAACCCACTTTTCCTGCCCCTCATCCCCCGTCTGTTTTTGCCCCCAAATGATCACCCTAAGGAAAAAAGCAAATCAGATTCCTCATTTGCTTAAACCCTCAATGGCTCCCCAGGGCTCTCAGGGTAAGTTCAAGCACCCCACTTCACTATTCACTGCCTTTTACCATCCGACCCCTGTGGACCTCCCAGCCTCCCTCCCTTTCTGCCCCCACAGCCGCCTGGTGTCCTGGGAACAAGACCCCCATTTCCTGATTGTGCCAGCCTCTTTCCCACCTCCCAGCCTTTGACTCTGCTGTTCCCTCTGCCTGGATTACTGTCCCAACACCCCTTCTTTGTTACCAAATGCATCCTCCCAGGCCCCCGTCCTCTGCCTCCCAGATTCCTCCAGGAAGCACCAATTCTTCTCTCCTCCGGGCTCCCTTTGTCACCTTCTTCTGTGGCACTGTTCACTCTGCATTGAAGCTGTTGGTATCGGCATCTGCCTGTCAACCGGGCTCGGAGCTGCTCACAGGTAGGGCCTGGAGCTGATTTACTCTGTGTCTCCTTCATCCAGCACAGAAAACAAATGAACAGAGAAGACGAAGGGATGAGATAAAAAAATTTCCCCTGAGGATAGCGGGGAAACTGAGGCAGAGACCCACAGAAATATTCGTGAATCTGGTGGATGCTGCACTTAGAAAGGAAAGCTGAGGCAGCTTTCAGCCCCCTGTTCATTGGAACCAAGCCCTGATCACATCCCTCCAGGTTTTCTTCCTGAACACCCTCCCAAAGCTTGGAGTACCTCCCTTCAACCCATTCTTATCCAGCTGTTTTCACCTCTGCTTTCAACAAATCAGGTAAAGGAAACCCCTACTAAGCTAAGGATAACTCCCAAAATAAAGGCAGCTCTCATGAGCACAATGGCACAGTAAATTGAACTGCAACATGAAGGCCTAGGGGCAGACTCAAGGAGGAACCTACTGACCATCAGCACTCAGCCCCTAAAGTGATCTCTAAAGGAATGAGCAGTGGGGAAGGGGCGGGGCAGGGGGGGTGTCCTTTAAAGGAGACCCAGCAGAGGCCAGGGATGGAATGCAGACCTTCCTGGAGGCAGGGGGATGACCTAGCTGACTTTCCTGAGAAGCTTGGTTCTCACTTGGGGGGCTGCCACTCCATCTCCAGGCCCATCACTCACGTTAATTACCAAGAAAAAGCCGATTTCTCCTCATTTCCAGACTCTAAGTGACGGTATCATTAGGCTTGTAATGTGCAGAGAAATTGTGCGTGTCTGTCTTGGAACATGTCCTGAGGCAGAGTGGGTGAGGGCACCCCCAGCTAGGGTTTGTCTCAAGACGCTCCCTGTGGCAGAGGGCCAATCTCAGGAAGAGCTGCTGTGCCACCAGGGCAAAGGTACTCTCCCTCTCTGTTTAGTGGACATCTGCCAGATGTAAACAAAGCCAGCAGTTCCCTTCTCAGAATTATATAAGGGCACAAACCCCCTTGTCTCAGTCCAACTTGAACTTAGGCCTGTCTGCTATCATGGCCCATCCCAGTCTTGCCCAGACCCTTCGCTCTGAGCTCCCTGCCCACCTCTGGACCACCAGGCATCTGGGTACCATCTCATCTCTGGGAGTGGGGAGTTGACTCTTCCTGAACATTCCTTCCTCCCTCAGCAAAGCCAACATCCATGAGCAGACCTCAAACAACAGCCACTGCTCACAACCCTTTACACACCTTTTCACACTCTTCGTTGTGCTTAATCCTCACTGAAACCCACTTCCCGTAGGAGGAAAGTGAGACCCACCCACACAAGCAAAGTGATTCTCCTGAGTTCACATCTCAGAGCTAAGCTTGACCCCAGCTCTGCCCAATGTCAAAGCTCAGGCTGGAGACAGAGTCTTCAATTCAATCCATCCAGCATTCTGGCAATGCTTCCTCTGTCCCTGCTCCTGATACAGAGAATTGGACCCAAACAGGCTCTGCCCTCAAGAGCTGAAGTTGGTGAGAGAGAGGCAGGATGTAAAAATATAATTATAGCTCAGTGTGTTCTGTGCATGACACAAAAGAGAAAATACAAAAGATTTATCCTCACCAGTAATCAAAGACATGCAAATTAAAACAACAATACGATGCAGTTTTACCTCCTGAAATTAATACAGTTGTGTGTGCATGTGTGTGTTTTTAAAGACAGCACCAGTGTTGATGTGAATTGAAATCTGGGGCACTCTTACATTCTGCTGATGGAGGAGTAAATTAGAACAACTTTTCTTACATTTTTTTAAGTAGGCTCCATGCCCAATGTGGGGCTCAAACTCAAAACCCTGAGATCAAGAGTCACATGCTCTACCAAATGAACCAGCCAACCTCCCCCTAGAACAACTTTTCTGGAAGGCCATGCTGTCAAGAGTTTTAAAAACAGACCTCTTCGGGCACCTGGGTGGCTCAGTCGTTAAGCGTCTGTCTTCAGCTTGGGTCGTGATCCTACAGTCCTGGGATCGAGCCCCACATCAGGCTCTCTGTTCGGTGGGAAGCCTGCTTCTCCCTCTCCCACTCCCCCTGCTTGTATTCTCTCTCTAGCTGTCTCTCTGTCTGTCAAATAAATAAATAAAATCTTAAAAAAAAGAAAAGACATCTTGGTCCTGTTAATCAACTTTTAGGAACTCGATCCAAGAAATAACCAAATATTGAAAAAGAACCATGCATAGGGATACTTATTCCCATTATTTATAACTGTGAAAAATCACAACCAACATAAATGTCTAGCAGTAGAGGGTTGGTTAAATAAATTATGATATATCCACATATAAAAATATTATGCAACCATTAAAAGTCATGTTTTTGAAGAATTTTTAATAACGCAGGAAAATGCTCACTATATAATGATAAGTTAAACAAAGATATACATATAGGATGCTCTTAATTTTATAAAAAATATTTAATTCATTTAAAGAAAGTCTGGAAGGAAATAAGTTAATCTGAGAGGATTGTGGGTAATTTTTTTGTTTCAATCAGTACTTTCTGTTTCTTCTAAATCTCCTCCAAATTTGTGGGGAGAAGTCAAAAATACATGCAACATGGGGGCAGGGGCGCAGGGGCGGGGAGGATGTCATAGGAACATAGAGGCTCCTAACCCCAGTCAGGGAAGGCTTCCTGATGCCCATGCTGACTCTCAGAATGACTAATCCAAAGGAAGGAGGACTGGTTCCAGTCTAGGAAACCACGTGCAAAGGCACAGAGCCAAGAGAGATCCTGATCTCCTCTGGAAACTCTTAGTCGCGTGTGTGGCTGGCTGAAGGGGCGCAGGTAAACCCAGGCAGTGAGCAGAGACCACTGGGGAAGGCCTAGAAGACCAGGCTGAGGAGCTGGTGCTTTGCCCTGAGAACAAAGCCAGTCGATGGTCCCAAGCAGGGGGATCATCGAATCCAAGTTGTGTTTTAGTGGCTGCCAAATGGAGGAGGGGAGACGGGCACGGGAGGGAGGGCGAGGCTCAACCTTGACCGGGAAGGTGGGGAGCGCTGAGAGGAGGCTGCTGAAGTGTCTGGGTGAGGGAGGGGGTTGGCCTGGGCTGTGTGTGGTGGCAGAGAGGAAGAGAGGAGGAGCAAGCTGGGGCAGTGATGATGAGGAGATCTAACAGGACTTGGTGATTAATTGGAGAGGGGAAGCCGGGAGGGGGAGGGCAGGCTTTGCCTCTGACAGTGACTAGGGCACACGCACACACATGCACACCCTCAGAAATTTAGATCACACAGTTTCAGGAGTGACTTTTCCCCCCAAAGCCCCCAAAGGGGCGGATTGGGGCCTTATTTGATCTTTAGCTGCTGACCCTGGAAGAGGCTGACCTTGGTCGGGCCACCACACCTGACCCCTGGCTCACCTGCGCGCCCCTGTGCTCCTGTACTCCCAGCCTGCACCCCTAGAGAGTGGGGGTGGGCAGGGTTAAGGGAAAGCCCACGGGGAGTCCGGGGGGGGGGTGCGATGGGCAGGAGCAGACATAAAAGGCCACCGCTAGAATTTCCCTCAGGATCTAATCCATGCTGTCACACACATGGACCTGGATACACAGAGAGCACAGTCACCCCCGGGGACTCGGAGAGTCAAGTCACAGGCGGAGATGTACACAGAGACCGCCTGTCGCAGGCTGCTCTACACAGGCCTGTCACACACACAGTCACACGCCCACCATCAGACAGCCTCCGACACAGCCCCAGACAGGTCTCACCCTCAGGCCACTGGCGCCCCCAGGTCCTCCGGCTGCTCCTGCCCCCGCAGGAGGGTGGACAGAGGGCTGGCGGAGGGGCCAGCGGAGGGGACTGGCACAGGGACCAGCAGCCAAACGGGGCAGCCAGGAGGGAGGCCTCTGAGAAGGGGTTGCCAAGGCAACAGGCTCCTGCAGAACCAACCAGGAGCTTAGATTCTTGACTCTTATTTTTAGAAGTTGGGCCTGGGCTGGTTGGGCCAGCCAGCCAGCGGGCCCGGCTCCCTTGGGCGGTGCCTGAAGACATAGACACCAGCCTCAGCCCCGCTGGGGGTTCCAGTGGGCACTACCCACACCAGGTTTCTCCCACACGCCCCCAGCCTCCTTCCATAGGTCATGCATGCCCTGAGTAGGATCTTCTACTCCCTTCTGTCTTCACAGAGACCTGGGGTCCTACCGGCAGTACCCTCTAACTTCCAGGCCCCAGGAATGGGGGACACAGCCTACCCTCCCACTGCAGGCTGTTGATGTCTGTGGTTTAATTTACAGTGTGTTGGGGGAAAAGGGGGAGGGTCGACCTTGGCCAGATTTGTGCGGTGATATGTGTGAGGCTTGTGCCTGAATGAGGCATCTTAGGGGTGACTCTCACATCAACTCTCCGTGCATGGTGTGCGCGTGTGTGTGCGTGTGTGAGAATTCTCCCTTCCACAGGGGGAAGACAGAGTTCTCCCTCTCCCCCAGCCCCACTCACCACCCTTACCCCTATCCTCCACCCCTGCCTGGATCTCTTAAAAATGGAGGGAGGGCAGAGATCTCAAGCTGGAAGGTTGGGAGAGAGCCTGGGCCTTGCTGTCCGCCCTTGCCCAGACCCTCCCTGTGTCGGAGCAGACAGCTCCTGAGTGGGGCTGAAGAGTGGTGGCAAGGACAGGGAGGCCCAGACAGACCCGGGTGGACGAGACTGGAAAAGGAGGGGGCTGGGGAAGCGTGCTCCAGTGAGCTGACTTTATGGTGACTCCTCCAGCTGCTGGGGATTTCTCTGTTAATCTGGGACTGCTCTGTTTGCATCTCATTTGCCTATATTTGCATAACAAGGGTCTGGCTGGCACCAGAGATCGAAACTCCTAGCCTGAGTAATTGTGTGAAAAAGCCTCAGGAGATGGAGCGGTAATTTGGGGGCCAGGGAAACAGAGGCAGGGAGCTGGATGCACTGATATTGCTGGTCCCCATTCAATCCCAGGAGCCTCCATTTCTTCCCTAATGCCACTGCAGGAGGGGTGGGGATGTCAGTGGGAATGAGGATGGAGGGGCAATAAGACTGAGAGCCCTGGGCTCCCACATGGAGCCGGGCACAGAGCACTCCCCTTGGTGGAAATGGCCTGAATTTGGTAAGAGCGGGAGCGGGGAAGTAAAACTCGGCTAGTTCTGTGCCGCGCACCACCCCGCCCTCAGCCCCCTGGCATCCTCAGCCCCCACCATCTAGTTAAGAGCTGATCTATCCAGAGCTCCTGGGATGGTCTCCTGGATCTGCCACTTACCACCCCCAATACTCCCAGACCTGGGCAACGGACACCCCCTGCCCTGGGCCCTCTACTTCAGGCGGCCCTCTTCTGCATGGAATAACGAATTTCAAGGTCTGCAGGCCCACAGGTCTGCATAAGAAGCCCCTCACACTGCTGCCTGGAGGCCCCCGGATGAAGAGGAGAGGGATGGGTGGAGGTCTAAGGGTCTCCTGTTGAATTCTTGCCCTAGGCTTTTTAAACATTTGGGTGGCTCTGATAAGCTGTTTGATCTTGGGCGAGTTACTTAACCTCCCTGTGCCCCCAAGTGGGGTTAATAATAGTACCTGCCTCATGCAGTTGTTAGGAGGAAGAACTGACTTAATTCTCGTAAAGCACTTAGTGCGGCGCCCGGCACAGAGTAAGTAAGGGCTTGTAAGCATTCGCTATTATTGTCTATATTATCCTGGGATTTGGCTTTTTCCCCTCCACCTGCAGAAGCACCTTTTCTTTCACTTTGAGAGATGAGGAAGAAGTAGGGAATGGGACATCCCTTCCACTCCTCCCCATCATCCCTCCGAGCCCAGCCTCCCCCCTAATTTCGCTCCCCAGCTCCACCCCCCCAGGCCAGGCTGCCAGAGGCCGGGACAGCCAGGTCACTGGACCGGATAGAATGGTTTGTTTAATGTCCTTACTGGTTGAATGAATGAGTGAACAAATGAATGAATGAAAAACAAAAATTGAATGACTAAAAGTCAAACAGAAGGCCTGATGCACTGACAGAAGGACAGGCCTACAGTGGATGTTTTGGCTTTGGGGGCCCACAGATCTGTTTCCTGTTCGCTTTCATTAGATGGGAAGAGGCAGAGGGGGGTTAGGGGCCAGGCCAGGCTTTCTGCAAAGTCAGCGCTGGCTTTGGTGAATGGCTCATGCCTCGGGAGGGGGGTGGCTGTACCCCCGCAGGGACTAGAGGGGGAGGGGGTGTCTGCCTGCCTCTGGGTCCTCTCGTGTCCTGTGGAAGCCCGAGTGTGTGGGGGTGGCTCTGTATGGATCCATGCATCTCTGTGTCTGTGTGTCCCCGCTCAATAGCTCCTCCCTGCTCAACAGTGAAAGGCCCTGGGGCAGGCCTCGTCCGGGTGTGGGGTGTGGGGTGTGGGGTGTCGAGGGTGTTGATGAGCTTCACTACCTCCTTATTTCCACCACTGCCCCCCTCTGGCAGAGCCAGGCCTCAGTGTGCCCGCCTGTCAGCTAGTGGGTTAGCGGTGACAGAGAGCTCTCCTGGGGCCTGGCAGCCTCCACCATCTGGCCAGGCTGGTGTTGGGGGGATCTGTCGCAGGACACCCCTCTGGGCCCTCAGGCTTGGAGCTGGGCTCATCTCAGAGAGTAACGGGTGTAGGGGCACATGGGAGTGCAGGTGTGTGTAAGCATCACCGCAACTGTGCCCATGGGTGTGTGATTTCGTGTGTGGCAAGACTGCGCGTGGGCTGCTGGGTCTGGGTGTGACCGTGAGTAGAATTTTATGTTTGTATTTGTGACTCTCTGTGTTTGCGCGTCCTCATGGCCGGATCCTTGTGGTCTGGGGTTTCAGTGTGTGACGACCTATGTCATAGACTGTGGGCGAGGTGCTTGGGTCTTGGCTCTGCAGGTTTTCCACGAGAAGCTCCCAGGCACAGGTGGGAGAAGGAAAGGAGCCCATTCTCAGCTTTCAGTCAGGAGAGATTAACCTCCAGGCCCATTTCTTTAGAGACAGTCTCATTTCTCTTCCTCTGCCTGGGTGAGGCCCAGGGGTGCCTCGTCCCCCTAGAGGGGCTGGAAGTCCCTGTGAAGGAAACCACATCGCCCCAGGAGCCCTAGAGCCCTGTTCTCTAGAGCCGGGCCCTGGTACCCCCAGGCTCCTGGGGAGCTCCTACGGGGACTCCCCTCACCTGCCACAACACAGACAGGACACAGGCAAAGCCACTCTGAGCATGAGCACTGGCAGAGGATCACACGTGAACCAGAAACCCACATAGTTGTCACAGCTCCGCTGAACACGAGCACGTGGACACACACCCGTGCATACATCTTGCCCTACCGACATTCATGTGGGCACACAGATGGAAGGCGCGTGCCTATTTCCACACAAGCACATGCCCATGAGTTGTGAGGACACACATGCTTCGAGTTACATGCGTGCAGACATGCTTGCATGTGTGTGTTCTCACACATTCTGTCCCTTCCCACCCTGGTTCCAGTTCTCAGTCTGATGCCCTACTGCAGCTCTTTAGGGGTGACCCTTTGCACGGCGGGCATCAAAGGATGGCAAGTGCCACGTGCATATGGGCCCCCCTGAGGAGACAGCTGTGTCTGTCCATGTCCAAATTTGTACACGTGCCATTGTATGTCTCGTGGGTCTGTGTGGTTCTAGCTCTGTGTTAAACAAGGAAGCATCTCTATGTGACACTGGATATTTTTCTGGATCTATGTGTATTTCTGGTAGGACTTATGTGTGTCTCTATGTACACATTTTTGTGAGTGTGGATGACAGTGGAGGATTTGTATATTGTGTGGCTGGATCTTGTGGACTGTCTGTCCACAAATGTATGTCTGTATATGTTGTGTGTTTGCACATATGTGTATTTCTTGTGTGTATATGGCTCTGGGGTCTGGAGTCCTCAGGCTGGCTGGGCTGGCTCCCCTCCCTGCAGAAGCTGTGGCCTGGGGTGGGGCTGGGCGGGACTGGACTGAATCCCTCAGCCACTGACAGTCATATTTACAGAGCTCCGAGTAGGACGTAATTGCTTCTATTAATCTTTCTCTGGTTGTTAATTGCTCACTTATCGGGTTGTGTATTATGCCGACTGTTGCTCTTAATTCGCCTCCGTAGCTGCAGGTGTTTGCTGCCTTATTAACTGTTAATCGGCACGGCTAGGGATGGAGACTTAATTGGCCCCCAGAGTGGGACACAAGCGGGCCAGCCGGGCACTGCCAGGCTCTCAGCCTGTCCCTTGGAACCCTTACCTGTGGAGCACAGGTGGCTACAAGGGAAGGAGTTGGCCCACTGCCATCCGCAGGCGGGCAACAGTTTTGCATCCAGCGGTCAGAGTGACAACTGTAGGGTATAGGCCCCATGAGCTCCTTCCTCCTCCAGGAAGCCAACCAACCAATCAGAATCCAGCTCCTACCCTCCCTCTCCATCACCAACAAACTTCATCTACCCAGGAGAGGAGCCAACCTCATTTATCTTAATTATCTGAACCTAATTGAGAACGAAGGGACCAACATAGAGTGGAACTGATTCTCCTCCTTTAACACCTCCTCTGCTTCTCCCCTGACCCTAGCAGTCAAGGCTAAGGTTAACGGAGACTCTGCGAAAAAGGAAGGCAAGAGCAGGAAGGGCTGAAGTCAGACCCAAGAAGGACTTTCCAGCTTTTGAAGAGGCTATACAGAACAACTGGAGTCCAAACAAAAGCGAGAAATTCCAAGAGGAGATCTGTTGCTCCCTCCCAGCCGTGCTCCAGTCCTGCTCAGCCTCTGCTTCCATAGCCCCAACAACAGGGAACTCACTACCTCCGTAGCACTCAGTGCAGCACTCCTGCAGCAGTGACACAGTTCTTCACCCTGAGCTGACCTCTGCTTTTTTTTTTTTTGCCCCATGTCTCAGCAGAGGAGCCCCAGTTGTCCACAGTGGGGAGACTGAAGCCCAGAAAGGGTAAGGGAGTGGCCCTAGGGTCCCCCCCCCACCCCCGTCCTCTCTGGTAAAGGCTCAGATGTTTGGTTCTCTGAGCAAAGTTTCTGCCCTCAGCCTCTGGCCAGACCCTGCTCCATCCCAGACACCTCAGTCCTGGGGGGACTTTCTTGGTCGCCACCTCCCTAGCTCTGGTTTTTAAGCCTTTTAAGCTCAGCTGCCACTGCTGCAGAGGTCTTGGCTCCGGAGCCTTTGAGACAGAAATGCAAGGTTTCTGAAAACTGTCGGTCCCTTAGAGGGAAAGGTGTAAGGACGTGCATGAGTGTGTGGTGGTGTGATGGATGGGGGATGGGGGTCCATGCTTCACCAACCTGGCCTCCAGCCTCCAAGGACAAACAGGCAAACCAATAGTCCTCATCCTGTGCCTTGAATCCCGACATCTGGAAGTCCTTCCTGGTGTTTAGTTGTCAAGTCTTGAGCTGCAAAGGAAGTTAATTTGCTTTGGTTGGGTCCTGAGAGGAGCTGGATTCTAAGAAGGGAGGGTAGAAGCCATTACTAAGGGCCTGCTATGTGCCAGAAGCAGCATAAGTGTATGTAAAAGTGACATCTCATCGAATCCTCACATCATCTGATGAATTAGGGATTAGTATCCCTATTTACAAAGAAGGAAACTGAGCCATAGAGAGGGGAACTAAACTTGCCGAAGGCCACCCAGACAAGAAACGGCAGAATTGGGATTCCAACCAGGCCTGGCATTGTGTGGGGCTGCTGGTCAAGGTCTTCGGTCAAGAGTACTTGGACGGATTCATGCTAATGGTTCAATAAGGCGACCGGGGGCCAGAATGGTAGGTCGCTATTACAGTTCACCCACCCACCCCAATTCTGGGAACATTAACAAGCAAAACGCTCACGCATGCGCGGCCCACGTGCCCCTCAGACGGGATGAGAGAGAAGCAAAGGGAACCGTCCAGGGAGAGTTGCCCAAACAAGTTCCGGCCCCGCCTCTATGTTAATGACATGCAGATATATGCAAATTTCAGCACGCTACTGCTCAAACCTTCGGGAGAAATGGGATGACACAGGAGCGGTTGCTATGGAAACCCAAATGCGACCCCCCCCTCCCCCTCTACCGCTCCAGCAAGCGCAGAGACACGTGCACAAAGACCCAGGGTTCCTCGCTCCAGAGCCCAGAGGATCAGAGTCTCGGAGGGTGTGAACCGGAAGGGCCCTCGGAAACTGCGTCCAGCCCGGGGGAAGCTGAGGCCCGGGGAAAGCCGCGGGAGAGCAGCTTCGTGGGGCGCCTTCCACTGAAGCCGAGGGGAGCTAGGTGGCCTCTCCGGTCCCTGGGGACTCCTACTCAGGCCTAGCAACGTGAGCCCCGCCCAGCGTTGCTTAGCAACGTCCCTAGAGCCCAGCAACCGCCGGTCACGCCCCCTAGTAACAGCTCGCCTAATCCTTGCTCCTGGCCTCCTCTGCCGCAAGAAAGGCGAGGAGACAGGCTTGTGGACTAGGGCCAAAACGTGGGTGGAGGTTGTATTGATCAGCCCCCAGCCTCAAAACACGCTGCAGGATTTCGCAGTCCACCTCTAGCCGTCTTTGCGGGGCGAGGTGCTAGAAGGTCGAGTCATCACCCCCATTTGCAAGGTCGGGGGGTGAACTGAACTCCGAAAGGAAGTCCCGGCCGAGAGTACAGAGCTTGTTCTTCCCCGAGTGCCCTGAGAAGGCAGCAAACGCTCTCCTGTCTCCCTAGGAGGAAGCCCAGGCCTGGCGAGAAGGGGTGCGCAGCCGTCTTCCCCTTGACCTGCCCCAACAGCATTAGGAAAATGACCCAAGTTGCCGACTCAGATCAAGCGGCAGGTTGCATAGTAATTTGCGTCATTTACATACAGCACCGAGGCTGGGGCGCTCACCAGCCGGTCGGAGTCGGTCAAGTTACCGAAGGAGCCCCGCCTCCGCCCCTGCTTCACTCGTCCAGTCCCCTCAGTCCCTTCGCCGTGTCCCACTTCTGCCCCCGCACCACACCCCCGGCCCCGCTTCCGGTCCCTCCGGCTACAATTCCGTACCTCTCCCCGCCCCCCGCTCGTCCTCCGGTCGGCTAGCCCCGACCTCCATCCCTAGGCCGAGAGCCCCCTCTGCTGTCGGCCGCGGGTAGGGCAGCAGCAGAGCTCATGGGGCGGAGAAGAGGGGCTCCCCTAAACAACCAAGGCCCTATCCTTCCCAGTACAGCACTGTCCAGAGCGAGGCTAGTGCATGGGTAGACTTCCAGAAGGATGGACGGGGTGCCCCCCTTTAGGACCGGGGAAGGGGGTGAGGAGGAGGGAGGGGTCCCGCCAGAAGTTCTTTCCTCTAAGCCAGGCCCTGCCTCTTCCCACTGGGTTAGGCAGCCAGGGGGCAGCTAGTTTCCAGGTGGGTCCCCGGACTAAGTTCTCCCAAGGTCCATCCCACACTGAAATATTTTACAATTGTAGATGCTGTTAGGAGCTCACTCCTGGCCCCAGGCAAAGCAGCACCATCCAGCCCTAACACCAGCTTCCAACCCTACCCTGAATGCCCACTCCCTCCCAGGCCAAGACCCTTGGCTTTCTCCTGTACCAGTCTCGGGGAGCTCACAAGAGGCGCAGAGAAGAGTCATCCTATACGGCTCTCCCAACTTACTCAACAGAGACCCACACACAGACATGCAATCAGACATCCATACATACAGATGCACACAGACACAGGGAATATGGTGGTACCCAACTAGCCAGATGAAAAAAAATCTTGGTAGCTGAAAAAATTCTTTTTGGTAACTGAAAAATTTAAAAACCACTGCAACTTGCTCTCCTCTTTCTCCCTAACAATCTCTAGATGTCTGTGCCCCTGCCAAAGCCTCATTTCTGTCCCCCCCAACCTAGTTCTGCCCTCTCTACCATCGCTTCTTCCTCCTAGTTCCGAATACTTGCAGAATGCCTCCAGAACCCACCATGGCAACAGCCGTGCCCTGGGGCGCAGTGATGGTTCAGGAGCTCAAGAAGCAACTGGCAAGGCTGCCCCCTCCATCCCCAGCACTTCAGCTCTGCCACATCTGTGCATAGAAACACACACCTACCCTGACCCACACCTGGCCCGCCCCAGCGTCTCTCCTGATCAGCCAGCAGATGCAATCTCACCTTTGCCAAACTCTTTATTGAACCAAAAATCAACACCAAGCAGACTGCAGAACAAGAATCTCAAAACAGCTGGCCCTCCCCTCTTCCTCTGCCCCTCCCTCTGGAACAGCTCAGGATTCCGTCCCGGGGACGGAATCAATGTCTCTCTTCTGGTGGGTAATGAGAGTCAGGTCTCTCCGGGGAAGGTACACTCAGAGCCAGCTCCATCTGTAGGACCCAAAGAGTCAGAAGCCTGGCCAGGGGGCTCTGGAGCTATAGGGGGCTGGCAAAGTAGGCCAAGAATTCCAGGGGCCGCAGGGGGTGCGGCAGGGGTTGGGGGGAAGAGCCCCTGGCCTGGGGATCTCAATGAGGCTTGGAGCTGGTGGCTCATGGACACCAGAGATTCCAGATGCTGGAGCAGGGCCTGGTGGGGACAGGAGGCCCTGTGGAGGTGCTGGCCGGGGCCAGATGATGCTGCTGAATAGGGTTGCCAGGACTGGCATTGGCGTGGTTTGGGGGGCCGCTGCCCTCGCCCAGGACTCTGCCAGGTCTCTGGCTCTCCCCACAGTCTCCCCCTGCCTCTGCGGGGCCTCTGCCAAGCACAGATTCCCCTTGGAGCCAAGCTGCTATCGCCCTGGCTCGGCTGCAGAGCGCCCCTTGGGGGAGGGGAGCCCTTTGGGGCCACGCTGGGACTCCTGTCCTCTGGCTGATAGCATCTTCTCTCTACTTTTCTGTTGAAGGAGACCATCTTTCGAACCTTCCCCCACAAAGGGCCGGACTCCGCTGTGTCTGGAAGCCCTGCCTTGGGGAGCAGCACGGCTAGGACCAGGCTTGAGTGGGCGGCTTCCAGGCCTGGGGAAAGAGGAAGTGGAGAGACCAAAGGCCGGGTAGGAGAGAACACACTGTCCCTAGAAGCTGCATTGTGGCTGCAGCAGGTCTATCGAGGCCCCAGGGAGAGCTCTCCAGCAGTGAGAGGGGGGGCCCACGAGATGCTGGGAACAGTAAGGAGGAGGGTGAGCCTGTCTCGGGCACGGGATCGGACTCACCTGACAGAGGGTAGAGCAATGGATGGTCTGACCTCAAGACTGTATGGATTCAGAGTCTACCACATTGTCCCCAGGACAGGCAGCCCAGAAAGGCCAAGTGCTCTACTTGGAAATGGGCACAGTCCACCCCTTTACCCCCCCCACTCCCACCCCAGGTGCTTTGCTGGAGCCACGCCCTGTGCACCAAGGCCAGCCTCGGCCTAGGACCGCTGTGGTGAAACATCCTCCTTCCTGTCGCTTGTTCGTGGGTCCTGCCTCTGTCCCGCTGTGTCTGCCTCCAGTGTGGCCGCCCCCTGAGTCTGCAGCCGTGCCGCCCAGCTGTGAGGCCTGGCCCGGCTCCTGACTGGCCGTGTGACTCCGGACA
The DNA here is from genome assembly GCF_003265705.2 of Callorhinus ursinus. Classification (NCBI taxonomy): domain Eukaryota; kingdom Metazoa; phylum Chordata; class Mammalia; order Carnivora; family Otariidae; genus Callorhinus; species Callorhinus ursinus. The sequence continues at coordinate 12,917,124 of NW_027397080.1, read as the reverse complement.
AGCCACCTGCTTTCCCCCTACCTCAGTTTCCTCATCTGGGAGAAACCGACAGCAGCATTCTAATGGGGTTATTCTGAGGACTCGAATTAATAGAAGTGAAGCTTTTGGAACACGGCCCAGCACCCAGTGAGCAATATAGAGCTACTCCTGTCAGCCCACATGCCCGCTCCGGCTGGCCCGGCCCGGCATTGGGGCACTCACCAGGGCCTCCCAGAGGGCGCAGTCTGGGGGGCAGGGGCTGGAAGGCCGGCAGGGGCAGCAGGACCACGCCCACGTGCTCCACGGCTGCCAGGCCATGGCGCTGCTTGTTGTTGAGATAGGAGTAGAGCAGCCGGCAGTTCTGGGTGTCCCGAGCCCCGTGTGGGCACAGTCTGGCCACGCAGATGTCCTGCAGTTGTAGGAAGGAGGGTGGCTTTTGGAGCAGCCATCCTTTCCTCCTGCGAACACCCCTGCCCTCATCTAAACCTCTGATGACCCTGTGAGGATGTGTGGCCTCACTTTCCAGAGGAGGAAAGAGAGGGCCTTGCCCAGGGTCACACAGTATCTACGGTTACAGTGGGAACTAGACCCAGACACCCTAAACCAGGCCTCTGCTCCAGAGGTGGAGAGGCGGGGGCACAGGGCTGGGGGGGTCCCCAGCTAGGAGGAGAGGGGGTGCCCAAGGATGGCAGTTTACCTTGGCCTCGGCCGGGCAGATGCTGGCCAAAAGTTCCCAGACAGTATTGGAGGGGATGCAGCCTGCTGAACGGATCACCTCAGGCAGGGTCTGGGGGCAGGCAGGATGCCCAGTCAGCTCCCTAGCTTCCCACCCACTTAGGGCACACTCAACACTGGCCGCCTCGAAGCCACAGCCTTTGGCGACGAGGATGGACGGGCGGTATACCAGAACCCCGGGAAGGTCAGTGGCTGCCCAGGAAGCCCTGACTGCCCCTGGAGGCCTACAGCCTATCTGGGCGAGTCTCCTGCAGCTCCTCAGAAGCCCCTTCCTCGTTCCTTGAACTTTCCACCCCCATCCCAGAGTTCAGCTGATCATTCAATCACTCGACAATCCCTCCTAACACCCTCCCCTGGACCAGGGAGGCACCACACTGCTCTCCTGGGGCCCTCTTGCATTATGCCTTGGGTCACAGGCAGTCCCTGACCCCTGTGCATCTCCGCAGGAGTGGGGCTGCTGACTCATTTGCCCCATGCCCAGCGCAGGGCCAGGCACAGAGAGGGTACCAGTGCCTTGTTTCAGAATGAGGGAGTAAAAGAATGAATGAATGAAAGCCGCGTGAGCAGCTGACCAGCCAGCATGTGAGGGACACAACCCTGGCGAGCAGGGCTGGAGTACCATGAGGAGCCGACAACTGTTTCCAGACACCAGCTGGGCCTTGGCCCTGAACCGCTTGATGGAGAACATGTCCAGAGCTCCCTCCCAGGGTGGCTGGCTGGGCAGGGCCTTTGTGGGCCCAGCATGCATCTGGAGCCTAGAAAGAGGGACAGAGAGACGGGGCCAGACAGAGCAGGTTATCAGGACATCCCTCAGCATCTCCCTACTTTTCAGAGAAAGTCCTGTGTTCCCAGTGTGGGTGCTGGAACACTAGTCTGAGCATGGCCTTGTGAGGCGGGGAACCAGCAGGCAGCGATGACTGGTTCCATTGCACAGATGAGGAAACTGAGACCCACAAAAGAGGCAGGATTTGCCCAAGGCCACAAAGAAAGAAGAGCCCATACTGCATCTGCTGCCCCCCCCAGGTGGCTGCCCCCACCGACCCTCTCCCAGCCCCAGCCCCACACCTGTCCTGGAGCTGTGTGGGACACTTCTCCCTAGTTTGGGGCATCTCTGGAGAGGACGCGAGGGTTGGGCTTGGGGCTCTCTGAAAGACACTGTTCCCTATCCTCCCAGTAGCTTTGAAGGAGCCTGGCAGCTCACCCGAGGGCTTCCAATCTACAAAGAACAGAAGCAGAGACTGGTGGACAGGCAGCTACATGAAGCCAGCCTAGGGCTTTAGAAGCCAGGCTTTAAACGAGGTTCTTTTCGAGGTGACCTGGGACACAGGTATGCCCACCCTGCCACCTTCTCCCCAGGCCATGAATCCCTGTTGCTGCTGAGCCCCCTGCTCAGCCCCAGCCTGCCCACCACCCCTGCACCCAGCCTGTGTCTCCCCCCAACCCGTGCAGATGCGGCAGCTGGGGTCCAGGAAGTGGTGCTCGTGCTGACCCGTGGTGGCCTCGTTCTGCTCCGGGGTGGCCTTCAATGTGGCAGGCAGGGCCAGTGGGCTGCAGTCTATGGACACCATGGGTCCCTAGGAAGCACAGGAGAGAGCAGTGGGCTGGTAAGGTGCTAGGGAAGTCAGCAGCTCTCCATCACTAGGGAGCCTCAGGGATATTTTTTCCAAATAATACATTCTTTTACTATAGAGCTACCGTGAACATGTCAGAGAAAATTTGGAAAATACAGAAAACGTGAAAATTACCAAAAAATCACCCCTTGTCCCAGCACTCAGAGACACTTGTTGGCACCCTGGGTATCCTTGTAGCCGTTTTCCCACACACAGGGTGTGGCGGTCCTTTGACTAAAATAGCTGGGATAAAATAGTCCACCTGTATTCTCATTGCATAACTTTTATCACTGTATTTTTCCTGGGCGGAGGGAGGGGGGGGGGGCCGTCGTGTATGCATCACCTCCACTGCTGGATGGTGGGGGTCGTTCCCAGATTTTCACCATCACAAACAGTACTGAGGACATCCTTATGCAGAGAGTATTTTCCTAAACTTTCAACTCTGTCCCTAGGACAAGTTCTCAGAAGCAGATGACAGAATCAGGGAGAGTGAGCATTTTTAAGCCTTGATGTTCACTGCCAAATCAGCTTTTCCCCTCACAATAGAAACAGCTTTAACCACAAAACAAACATGGCTTTAGGAAGATTTTTTTTAAAAGATTCGGAAACTCGACTCTGGCCTCATAAACCGCCTGCAGAGTAGCACGAAGGCACACGCTTCAAATCACAGCTCCCCCAGGACCAACTAAGTGACCTTGGGCAAAGGGCTTCTGGTTCCTCATGCAGGACACTGGCATCACCTCCCTCGTAGGTCACTGTGAGATCTGAATGAGGCACTGTTTGTCAAAGGGGCGCACAGCAGGTGCTCGATAAGGAGTAAAGATGTTGTCATGTGTTATCCCCCCTCCGCTACTCTGCCACTTCCCCCCTCCCCAGCCCCAGTGAGGACTTCTTTTTGGTCTTCTAGTTCCTCCCTCCACACTTATGTGCAGTTTATTCAGGGAATACAGATTGGTTTCGGCTGGGGACTCCCTTCCATACAGGCAGCGGTTCTGGTGCCTGGCCTGGACCCCGGCTTGGAGCGGGGCGGGGAGGGAGCAGGGATTTTGGTCTGTCATGTTCACTGTCATTTACAGAGCACACATGGCTCAAGGGGTCCATCTGTGCTGTCCATCCCCGACACAGAGCTGATTAGAGGCGGGTGAGCTTCTGACCCACAGAACACCCAAGCCAAGCCAGAACAGCCTCCCGGGAACGACTGAAATAAGCCAAGGGGGAGTTCAGATTGTCGGCGGGAGGCTGAGCCGATGATGAGTTCATTGGTTTGAGGGCTGCGGAGCCGCCATGGCAGGACATGTGCAAGACGGAGGGGCGACAGGGAGGAAGGGGCAGGATGGACGTGAGGACAGAGCAGATCTCCGGCGATGAGAGGGGAGTGCAGCAATGCCCTGGGCTCCGGGTGGTTCTGTGCCCCCAGCACCCCTAAGTCCCACCACCAGAGAGAGTAGGTCTCTGTTCCTCACATCCCAAAACCGTCGCTGATTCAGTGTGGCCCTCCTGCTTCCCAGCCAGAGATCTGGCGGGAATGTCTGGAGCTGGGGAAAACTGCAGTGATAAGACTTATTCCCACTCTTGTGGGGTGCCATGGCGTTAGGCCCGAAGGAGGGGACCAGCACCAAGAAGGTGAGGACAGGCCAGTCCCAGGGGTTCAAGTCCTGCCCCATGTTCACCTGGACCCCTGTGGCAATGACCATCCCCTTGTGCACAGTGAAGACCTTGGCACTCACAGCAATCCGGTGACTTGCTCAAGGCCACCCAGCTGCTGAGGTGAGGAGTGGGACCCTGGGCACAAGGCTTCCCCTCCCCCCACCCCCGGCATCGTCAGGTCAGGCTGCCTCTTACCACCATATCCTCCAAGGTCAGCGTCTGGTCCACGTCCCTCAGGATCTCGACCTCACCCTTGTGGGTCAGTTTGAAGGCTGGGAGGCTGCACGGCTCCTTCTGTTGCTGCTCAATGATCTCCAGGCCCTGGAGGGGCCAAGCAGCCCAAACTCAGCCAGGTCAGGGGCTCCCAGGCCACCACGAGCCCAAGCACTCCCTCTCTTCCCCGGAGGCCCCTCTCCCGCGGTACCCCCTGTGCCAACCCCCCCCCCTCCCTTCACACTTCGGTTTCCACGTTCCTGCACCTAACACGCCCTCCCCCCTCAGCTCTACTGCTCCATAGTCCACTCATTCGCCCTCCAAACTCAAGCCCTGCCTCCTCCAGCAAGCCCTCCTGAACTTCATCTTCTCCCACAAGTCAGTTCTGCCTCTGCCCGTATGCCAGCCCATTCTGGGAAGAATACAGTGTAGCCGAAAGAGTGTGCAGGCTCGGGAGCATCACCTGGGTCATGACTAGAGACCCCCAAGGTAGTGTGGCCTTAGACAAACACTTCACCGCTCTGAGCCTCGGTGTATTTGTTTTCTAGGAATCAAATTAAGGGCATTAAATTAAACATCAAATGTAGAATGCTTGCCTGGAGCCTGGCTCACAGTAAATGCTACCTGTCATTCTTATTGTTGATCAACGTCATCCTATCTGAAACGTTTCCTGGGAGCCTGGAGGAGGTCCCATCCTCCCTGGAGGGCTGGCCTCATGGGTGTGGGCTCCTGTGGTTATACCCCGCATGGCCCTTCACAGGACCCCATGCTTCATGCTGTCGCCATCTTGAAATTCTTAAGAGTTGTTGAGCAAAAGGCCACACATTTTTGTCTGGCACCGCCCCCCACAAGTTATATAACTGGTCCTGCTCCTGGTGCCTCACAGGTACCTGGACAGCAGCTCAGCCTACAGTGGACAGAGTCACCCAGTGGATTCTAGGTCAGTCTAATCAGCCCGGTGTCTTCCAGAACAGGGGCCGCAGAACCCCACCCTGTCCCACCGGCCTACTCCGAGATCAGCCCCCTCTCCTTCAGGGGCCACCAGCAAGCACTCCCCCAAGCCCGCTCAGTGCCCACACCTTCCCTGTCCCTGAGCCGTCCCCAGGAAGGCAGAGACCCATGGACACAGGGTGTATGGGGACGTGACTGTGAAGCATGAGGGCTGTGGGGTCCCTCCCCCAGTCTGGGGCACCAGGAAGACTTTTCTGGGCCTTCTGAGACTGACATGGGAAGAGGGGCCCCCCAGGGTGGATGACATCACTGGTGGATGACAATCCTGGACTCCAGACCCTAGACCATCACACCCAGTACCCCAGCCCCCGCCCGCAGCCTAGCTCCACAGAAAAGCAAGTGGAAGGTGATACTTCTCGAGGGTCACCTCTCTACCAGGTTCTCCATCCCCAGTCCCTTTCATTTTTGCCTCTTTTCCATTTTTTTGTGGAGAGAGTCTCTCTCTCTCCCTGTCTTCCTGCTCTTTCTTTCCATTTCCTCCTTTCTCTGTCTTGTGCTCCCCGAATTTCACTGTCCCCCGCCTCACTCTGCCCTGTCCCTCCTTCTGCACACCCGGGCCCTCCCCTCCCCCATCACCCACCCTGACTTGACCCAACAGCTCACCCTTTTTCCCTCCTGGTCCCGCCAGCGGGCCAGCTCTTGGGGCGCCAGCTGGGTGGAGCTCATCCGCACCAGGTCGTGGGGGGTGACATCTCCCCGAACCACTTTGAGAAACAGGTCCTGCAGGGGCAGGCATGGGGGCTGCACCACACTGCTCCAGAAGCCCCCAAGCCAACATCCTGCCAGGGCTCCAAGCCTCCAAGGGAGGGTCTGGCCTAGCCCCCAAGCCCCGCTCACCGGATTCCGGGGGTCGCGCAGGTTGAACAGCAGGCTGCGGTACTTGGTCTTGTAGCGACAGCTGGTGGCTTGCGTCAGGTCGAAGAGGGCTATCTCAATACCAACAGCAATGCCCTCCACCGCCTCCTCACTCAGCACCAGATTTGGGAGCTCCTGGAGGCTGCGGGGCAACAGTGGAGTCACAGGTCTGAGCCCGCAAGGTGACCTAGGCACCGGCTGGACAGGCAAAGTACGGGGAAGAGTCTGGAGCAACTGCGCTTCTATTCTGGGCATCTTCCTATGTATACATATTCATTCTCTCTCTTTTGTTAAGATTTTATTTATTTATTTGACAGAGAGAGAATGAGAGAGAGAGAGCACGAGAGGGAAGAGGGTCAGAGGGAGAAGCAGACTCCCCGCCGAGCAGGGAGCCCGATGCGGGACTCGATCCCAGGACTCCAGGATCACGACCCGAGCCGAAGGCAGTCGCTTAACCAACTGAGCCCAACTCTGTGAGGAAGCAGTATTCTCATTCTCCATTGTGGATAGGGTGAGCGAGGCTCAGAGAACATAAGGGGCTTGCCCAAGGCCGCACGATGGGTGGCAAAGCAAGATCTGACTGCTCAGCCCATGCTTTGTCCTTGGCCAGTGGAACTGGGATGGAGGAAGCCTGGGGGGGAAGGGGAAGGCATCAGGCAGGCAGGGGACAGAGCCCTGGCCCTGAATGTAACACGGACTCTGCCACCGGCCTGCTGTGTGGCCTTTGCCAAGTCCTACCCTCTCTGGGCCTTGGTCTCACCATTGTAAACGAGAGCTCCGGGCTCAGAGCTCTCAGATGCTCCCAGGAGAGTCTCACTGTGTCTGAAAGCATCTGCTGTGGGTGACGACCACGAGCACATGAGCAGCAGCAGTGGCTTAATGGGAGGGCATGACCTTGAAGCCAGGGAGACTCAGGTTCAAATGTCAGCTCTCCACCAGCTCACTGTGCAGGCAGATGACCTCACAGCTACAAAATGGGGTTAGTCATACATGCAGAAGCCCTGAGGACATGGCAGCATGGGCCTGGGAGGTGAGGACAGCTCTCGGGATGTCACAGATGTCAGAGAAGTGGGAAGCGAGGACTTACCGACTCCACAGCACCTCCTGCATGGCATGGACCACCGTACCCCGTACCCCAATATCCAGGGATAGCTTTTCCTGGTGGGGCTGAAGCTGAGCTGTAGGGAGAGGGAGAGAGAGAGAGAGAGAGAGAGAGAGAGAGAGAGAGAGAGAGAGAGTCACAAACTCCCATGGGATGCCGAGGAGCAAGGGGTGAGAGAGACTCAGTGCTGATGGATTTAGGCAGGCAAGGGGTGGGTCCAACCTCAGGGACTGGAGATGTCTAGGATCCAATCCCAGGTAGCCAGCAGCCCCCTCCCTCTGGGGAAGGACTGAGGCCAGTAGGAGGAGGGGGATCAGAGGTGAGAGAGGAGACTCCTAGCAGGGACTGGGGCCAGAAGCTGGGCATGAGGCCCTGCTAGTCCCCAGCAGCCCCTGGAAGACAAGCAGCTACTGAGGGGGCACCCTCCCTGGCCCCTCACCCGAGTCTTCTCCCCCGTCTTGTTCACCAGCCTCCTCCTCTTCAGCCTCCCCTGGGCCGCACTGCAGGGAAAGGGAGAGGAGATGAGGCCATGACTCTGGGAGCAGACTCCCGGCCCCAGGGGGCACTGGTCCCCCTGTCAGCTCCCCATGCTCCAGCGGGCAGGGGGGAGGAGGCACTCACCCCGGGACACTCAGCACAGGCCTCACGAAGAGGAGCCCCCTCCTGCAAGACAAAGAGGACATGGAGAGGGTGGGCTTCGCTGAGGGGAAAGGAATGACTCCTCGGAAGGCAGAAGAAGTCAGAGGCCACCAGGGGCCCATGCTGTCCCTCCTGAGGACCTTAGGACGGCAGGACATGCTGGTCAGCCAGGAACAAAGGTCAGCGACTGCTCCCTCTCCAAATGCACCAGAGGCTCAGCCCCTCCCTTGCTCCGGTCGAGCTCCTGAATTCAGGAGTGCTGGCACAAAGAGCATACAGACCCCGCGAGGCGGACAAGTGGGGGACTAACCCCATCTCTGGCTATTACGTTCGGTGTGACCATGAGCAAGGCCCAGCTGTGTGGTGGCGGTGACAGCTCTGGGAGGCAGGTGTGAAAGCGTCTCTCTGCAGGGATGATGTCACACTGTCCATGTAAAGAACCTGTTCAGTACCTGGCACCCGGTGGGGCCCTGGGCCCTGGGCCTTTCCTTCCTTCTGGGCCTCTGGACAGGCGATGCTAAGCTGACCTCCATCATGTCCTCCAGAACCTCTAGCTTTGGAGGCTGCCGCTCCCCTGCCTGGCCATGGCGGATGGCCCCCAGGAGGTGGAGCACTGCCCCGGAACCAAGCTGCAGGGGAAGAAAAGCGCTTCAGAACCGAGCGGCCAAGGCCCTTCGGAGCAGCTCTCAGTTCATCTGTATTCGTTCAATGTCTCTCCCCCCCACTGCGCTGTAAGCAACACGCGGACAGAGAGCGTGGATGCCTCGGTCCCTCTCTACTTCCAATGCCTAGAACAGGCCTGACGCAAAGTAGCATTGCAAGACATGTTTGCGGACTGCAAGGCCTCTGTGCCAGGAGAGGAACCGGTCTTCATTCTCATCCTCTCACCTCCAGGCTTTTATAAGCATTTCAAGGTGCAGAGTGGTTTCTGGTTTTTTTCTGAGCTATAGAATCTATCCTGCTGCCCTTTCTCCTCTGGCTGCGGGAAGCTCAGCATTAGCTCGGAGTCCGACAGTTGTACCTTTCCAGGACTGGCAGAGGGTGAGAGCTTGTCACGCCAAGATTTCCCCTTCTCTTCCCCCTTTCCTCTTCCTTTAGGCTTTTATCCCATTTGAAGTATGTTTTTATTCTTTGAGTTTATTGCAAACCACGGGGAACTACTGTGAAAGTAGATGGGTCTGAAATCTAATTTTTGAATGAATTCTCATGAATGGTCAGGCTCCAAAGTTTGGGGAAAACTGGAAGCCTGAGGTTCAGCATCACAGGGGGTGGGGGAGTACTACTGTGCTCTGGAGGAGAGCAGGCCAGGGGGCGGCCGGGATCGCCTCTCCTATGGAGGCCCCCCCCCCAATCCCGCCAGACCTGAGGAGAGGGAGGAAGAAGAGCAGTAAGAAAAAGCAAAAACCTACGTAACACACGTGCTTCACCCCATGGGGCATTTCCACTTCTTCCTTGGGGAGAAAGGATGCGGAGGTTAGGATCCAGAGGACCAGTGACCCCACTGGAGGGAGTTCACAAGAAGACACACAAAGGTGAATGATGTTCAGTGTTCACAGGACTGGCGGAAAAAACCCACAAAAAATAAATGTGTACCCTCCAATGACCATCAAAGGGGGAATGGTTAATAAACCATCACATATCATACTGTGGATTCTAACTGGCCACTAAACAGAGTGAGTCATAATAAAAACTATCATTCATCCGAGGCTTACAAAGTAGCTGCCCCTGAAGGAAACACATCACGTATGATCTTATTATGGTCTCAGATCAACACCATGAGGTATGGGCTATTTCTACGCCCATTTTACAGATGAGGAAAACTGAGGGTCAGAGAGGATCTGAAAAGTCCCACAGCTAATAAGCAGCAGAGCTAGGACTAGAGCCTACTTCTACCTGACTCAAGCCCAGGCGCCGAACCGCGGGCTATGTGGGCAACACTGACAGATGTGGAAAATTCACGGAAAGATGTCAGGGTGTATTATTTGGAGGAAAAAAAAAATAGGTTACAGAGCAGTATCTGTTGCATAAGCCCATTTATGTAAATATATATTTATAGACACATAATGAAGGTTATCTCTGGGGAATGAAATTCCAGAGGGACTTTCAGTTTCTGCTTGTAGACACTTGGGTATTTATGTTAGTCAAAATGAGCATGTATTTCTTTTATAATCAGAAACATATTTTTTAAATTAAAAAACAAGTTTAGAACAATGTGTGTAGTGTGCTACCATTTGCGCTAAAAGAGAAAGAATTTTTAAATTTGTATTCGCTAGAATCTGCATAAAATATCTCTGGAAGTATCCATAAACCTAAAAACAGAGGCTGCCAGGAGGAAAGGGAGCTGGAAAGGAGGCTTTTCACTTTTTTTTAAACCATGGGGATGAATCAGCCTTTCAAAAAAGTAAATTGAGGAAAAGACGGCGGAGGGGGGGAAAACAGGATGACTGGAAAGTAAAGCAGGAAAGATATTAAGAATAGCCCTCTGTGGCTTAAAACTTTCTGACTGGCCCCTGTCTCGGGATCTGTCCATCAGCGTTATGAGGCTCCAAGACAACAGGCAGACAAATCTGACCAGCAAAGACTTTATTTATTTATTTATCTTTAAAGATTGTATTTATTTATTCGACAGAGAGAGAGACAGAGAGAACGAGCAGGGGGAGCAGCAGAGGGAGAGGGAGAAGCAGGCTCTCTGCTGACCAGGGAGCCCAACGTGGGGCCTGAGCCCAAGACAGATGCTCAACCACTAAGCCATACAGGTGCCCCCAGCAAAGTCTTTACATGCTGTATTTATCAGACTAGAATACAAAATATGTGTACTATGTTTAACAAAACAAAAGAAGGAGTCGAACACATGAGTGCAGGGCAAAACAATATTAAACAATAACCGAGCAGATTTGGTTGGAAACCAAACACAACTTCTGGAAATAAAAATATGATAATCATGAAAATGTAAGACTCCATGTCTAGGTTACTGGTAGCCAATTAGACACAGCGGAATAAGTTGGAGAACTAGAAGACACTTTAAATGATCCAGAGTATTCACAACACAGAGGCTGTGAAACAGTGAACAAGACAAAAGGACAGAGTAAAAAGGACTAACTGATTAATCTGACCGAAGTTCCAGAGGAGAGAGGAGAGCCAGACAGAGGCAGTGTTTGAAGATATATGGCTAAGACTTTTCCTGAATTGATAAAAGACAACAATTTACAGATTCGAAAAGCTCAGTGAATCTCAAACAGGATAAGTAAAAGTAAATCCACACCTTGGCACAACGTAGTGAAATTGCCCAACACCAGTGAGGAGGAGATCCTAAGAGCATAAAGAGAAAAAAGAACAGCTAACACTTTAATAGCACTGAAGATGTGCCACCACTCCTGTGAATGTTTTCCATTAGCTCATTTAATCCTCACCAAAACCCTATAGGCTAGGTGCTGCTACTATTATTGTCCCCATTTTACAGAAGAGGAAACTGAGGCACACAGGTTAATCAGCTTGTCCAGTGTCTCACAGCTACCAGACCAAAGAGCTGAGATTTAAATCCAGGCAGTCTGATTCTAGAGGCCACACCTTTAACCATAGGCATAAATGCTTCTCTCCAAGACATTTTTAGCTACAAAGGAATGGCAATTAGACTAACAGCTAACTTCTCAATAGTCACAATGGAAGGCGAAACAGAGTAGAATAATATTTTCCATGTGCTTAAAGCAAATAACTATCAACTGGGGACCCATACAAAATATTTTTTGAGAATGAGGATCCAACAAAGGTATCCTAGAGAAAACCAAGAGAATTATTGTTATCCTTGATAATTTTCTTTTTCTCAAGAAGCAAAATGGTTTTTTTTTTTTTAATTTATTTATTTGAGTGAGAGAGAGCACGGAGGTGGGGAGGGGCGGAGGGGGAGGGACAAGCAGACTCCCCGCTGAGCAGGGAGCCTGACCCGGGGCTCCATCCAGGCGGCCCTGGGATCATGACCTGAGCCAAAGGCAGACACTTAACTGACTGGGCCACCCAGGCGCCCCACAAGAAACAAAATGTTAAAGGATGAACTTGAGGCAGAAGAAAGGAAATAATACCCGAGAGAAAAGCTGAGATGCAAGGAGGAATTTTGAGCAAAGAAAATAACAAATATGTTGTTAAATCTAAACGAACATTGATCATATGAAACTGTAACAGTGTGTAACTGGGGGATTAAAAAATAAGATAGGACCAATTTACTGGATAATAGCACATATATTGGGAAGGTGATTTAAAGCAATTAAATGTAATTAACTGCATTTAATTAAAGCATTCCAGGATCCTTATATCATTTCAGAGGCAAATAACAGTAGTAACTACCTTTAAACTTTGACAAGTTAGGTATTCATTTTAAAATTTCCAAAATTGGGACCCCTGAGTGGCTCAGTTGGTTAGGCGGCTGCCTTTGGCTCAGGTCATGATCCCAGAGTCCTGGGATAGAGCCCTGCATCGGGCTCCTTGCTCAGCGGGGAGCCTGCTTCTCCCTCTGCCTCCGTCTGCTGCCCCCCCCCCCGCTTGTGCTCTCTCTCCCTCTCTCTCTCTGACAAATAAATAAAATCTTTAAAAAAATAAAATAAAATTTCCAAAATCACCACCAAAAGAACATAAACAGGGCATAGAAAATTCCAAACTACTAGAGGGGCAAAAAGGAATAAGAAAAAAAAATAAATCTAAAGGGAGGCAATAAATGGGGGAAAGTATAGAAAAGGCAGGATATATACGCAAAGCACAAAATAAGACACTAGGAATAGACTCAAATAAATTAGTAGATACAACAAATGAAAATGGACTAATCCTTGAGATAAATACAAAAAAATCAGACCTTTAAAAAAAGAAAACCTAATTAAAGGATATTTATAAGACCCACCTCTAAAATACCAAAATGCAAAAAAGAGTATGAGAAAAAAATACAATAATATGTGAACAGGCAAATACCAAGTGAAATAAAGCTTTGTAGCTATATTAATATCTGACAAGACAGACTTCAAGGTAAAAAGCTAGGAGCAAAGACCTCACTACATAAAGACAAGCAGTTTCACCAGGAACCTATCACAACTCTAAATGTATAAGCATCTAATAACATAATCTCAAGAAATATAAAGCAAAAAGTGACAAAACTGCAAGAAAAAAAAAAACAAATCCACCATTATAGCAAGAAATGTTCATGTATCTCCCTAACTGTTGATCAATGTGGCTGACAAAACAGTAAAGATTAAAAAAAGATTTGATAAAAACTATTTATTTTTTAAAATTTTTTTTAAAGATTTTATTTATTTGGGGCACCTGGGTGGCTCAGTCAGTTAAGTGTCTGCCTTCAGCTCAGGTCATGATCCCAGGGTCCTGGGATCAAGCCCCGCATCGGGCTCCCTGCTCAGCGGAGAGCCTGCTTCTCCCTCTCCCTCTACCTGCTGCTCCCCCTGTTTGTGCTCTCTCTCTCCCTCTTTCTCTCAAATAAATAAAATCTTTTTATTATTTATGTGCAAGAGAGCACAAGCAGGGGGAGCGGCACAGTGAGAGGGAGAAACAAACTCCCTGCTGAGCAGGGAGCCCGATGCGGGGCTTGATCCCAGGACCCTGGGATCATGACCTGAGCCGAAGGCAGACACTTAACTGACTGAGCCACCCAGGTGCCCCTGATGAAAACAATTTAAAAAACTTCATCTGTGTACATATATAGAACACTTTTCCTAACAAATAGAAAATACATATTCTTTTCAAGGATATATGTGACAGATAAAATTAAGCCTGGACCATAAAGCAGATCTCAACAAATTTCAAAAGATTAGTACTTTTTACACCAACACTGCCCAACAGAAGTATAAACATGAGCCATGTGTGTACTTCCAAGTTTTCTGGTAGCCACATGAAAAAAAAAAAGTAAAAAGAAACAAGTTAAATTAATTTTAAGGATACCTGGGTAGCTCAGTCAGTTGAGAGTCCAACTCTTGATTTCAGCTCAGGTCATGATCTCAGGGTCAAGAGATCAAGCCCTTTGTCGGACTCCACCCTGGGTGTGAAGCCTGCTTAAGATTCTCTCTCTCTCTCTTCCTCTGCCCCTCCCCCTCAAAAAATTAATTTTATATTGTATTTAACTCAACATATGCAAAATATTACAACTTCAATATGTAATCAGAAATTTATTAGATTTTTACATTTTTTTGGTACTAAGTTTTTGAATTCAACATGTACTTTACACTTACTCAGTTTTGACCAGCCAAATTTCAAATGCTCAACAGATACAAGGGGCTGGTGGCCGCCATATCAGACAACTCAGATAAAAACTGCATTCTCACACCACACTCTGATTAAGCTAGAAAGCAATAACAAAGAGAATCAGAGAAAGAAAAAAAGAAGCCCAGAAGAATGGGAATTAAGAAAAAACACTTCTGAATAACACATAAGTCAAAGACAAATTGTAATAAATATTATGAAATATTAGTAATTGAATAATGAGAAGAAAGACTATGTATTAAAGTCTCTGCATGCAGCTAAGGTGATAATTACAGGTTCCTTTGTAGCTTCAAATGACTTTATTAGAAAGGAAAAAAAAGACAGAAAATTAATAAATTCAACATAACTCTTAAGATTTTTTTAAAATAAGAAAATAAATTGAAAGAAAGATAACACTGAAAACAAACACACAATGGAAAGGATCAACAAAACCAAAAATCAGTTCTTTGAACAGACTCAAAACACAGACAATTCTCTGGCAAGATTAAGGAAAAGAAGGATGATACAACTAGACCGTATCTGGAATGAGTAATCATGAATGCACCGATATTAGAAAGATAAGATGCTCTCATGAAATACGTTATGCCAATTTGCCAGTAAATTTGAAAACTCAGATTAAATGGATACATTTCTAGAAAAATACAACTCGCCAAAATTGACCCAAAGAAAAAACTGAATAAACCTATAACCATAGAATGAATTGAATTAGCAGGGAAGGAGACATCTTCCCTAAAGAAAACACCAGTCCAACCTCTTCGTCACCAGTGAGTCTATCAAAATGTTCAAAGAATAATTCCAATCTTATACAAATTCTTACAGCGAGCAGAAAAGGAGAAAACACTCTGCAAAAAATGCAGAAATCCTATTTGGTCAAACGTACTGTCCATTCAGAATAATGCACAAACCAGCAATAGAAGGGAACTTACTTAACTTGATAAAGGGCATGTATATAAAAATAGAGCAAACAGGGGCGCCTAGGTGGCTCAGTTGGTTAAGTGTCTAACTTCGGCTCAGGTCATGATCTCAGGGTCCGGGGATCGAGCCCCACTTTCAGTGGGGAGTCTGCTTCTCCCTCTTCCTCTGCCCCTCCCCCCACTTGTGCACAGGCTCTCTCTCTCTGTCAGATAAATAAAAATCTTAAAACAAAACAAAACATAGCAAACATACTCTGGTGAAATGATGACCATGTTCCCTGTAAAGTCCAGAATAACACAAGGGTCTCCGTTATCATCACTTCTGTTTGACATTATACTAAAGGTCTTAACTAGCACAGTAAGGGAAGAGGGCAGAGAATATGCAAAAAATGGAAAGGAAAGAAGAAAACTGTCATTATTTGCAGATGACATGATTGTCTACATAGAAAACAAAATTTTAATAGGTAAATTATATGAATAATTAAAAGAATCCAGCAAGATTTCTGCAAAATCATTTGCATTTTTATACACCGACAACAGTTAGAAACTGCAATTTTTATTTTTTATTTTTTAAGATTTTATTTATTTATTTGACAGAGACAGAGACAGTGAGAGAAGGAACACAAGCAGGGGGAGTGGGAGAGGGAGAAGCAGGCTTCCCACTGAGCAGGGAGCCCGATGTGGGACTCAATCCCAGGACTCTGGGATCATGACCTGAGCTGAAGGCAGCCGCTAACGACTGAGCCACCCAGGCGCCCCTAGAAACTGCAATTTTTAAAAGTTACCATTTTATGATAGCATCAAAACATATAAAGTAGTACAATCAGACATGATGTGATTTTGGATCGAAAGACCACACTACCACCTATAAAACAGTCAGGCCAAAAACTGAATCCAAACCTAATCAAAGTTCCAGATTCAACCACCAGTTCACAGGAAATACAGAAGACAGAGAAACAAGTGTCACTAAATGATGGGGATGCAGTAAGCTACAGGACAAACAATCTAGTTTCTTCAAAAATAGATTGCAGGAGGGGTGCCTGGGTGGCTCAGTCAGTTAAGCATCTGCCTTTGGCTCAGGTCATGATCCCAGGTCCTAGGATGGAGCCCCAGTCAGGCTTCCTGCTCAGCAGGGAGTCTGCTTCTCCCTCTCCCTCGCTGCCCTCCCTCCCCCCATTCATGCTCTCTCTCTAATAAATAAATAAAATCTTTTTTAAAAATAGGTTACAGGAAAAACAAGATATGGAGAGAGAGCCTAAAGGCTAGAAGAAACGTAAAGGCATATCAACCAATTGCAATGTATGCATTTTATTTAGGTCTTGACTCTAAAAGACAAAGTATAAAAATAATCATCCTTATGAGACTATTGGAAATTTGGATACTGAGTGAATATTAGGTGATATTATTGGAACTACTGTCAACTTTCAGACAAAATAACAGATGGTTGGTAGAGTTGGGTGATGAGTACAAAAAATTTCACGCTAGGGGTCAGCAATTTTCTTCTCTAAAGAACCAGAGAGAAAATATTTTAGGGTTGCTGGTTATATGGTCTCTATTGCAACCCCTCAACTCTGCCTTTGGGGCATGAAATTAGCCATAGATAATATGTAAACAAATGGTTGTGCCTGTGTTCCAGTTTATTTACAACACCAGGTGAGGTGGCCAACCCCTTCTTACAATTCAGTCTATTTTTACAATTATTTGAAGTTTTCCATAAGAAGTTGTAGACAAA
Source organism: Callorhinus ursinus (assembly GCF_003265705.2). Classification (NCBI taxonomy): domain Eukaryota; kingdom Metazoa; phylum Chordata; class Mammalia; order Carnivora; family Otariidae; genus Callorhinus; species Callorhinus ursinus. The sequence continues at coordinate 12,900,438 of NW_027397080.1, read as the reverse complement.
TAGAGTATTTAGGAATAAATCTGAAGAAGATACGCAAGATATTTTATGGAGAAAATACAAAACTTTATCAAAAGACAATAAAGATGATCAAAATAGATGGAGGAATATACCATGTTCATGGATTGAACATATTATACAATACTTCACATCTTTACAATATTGTAAAGATGTTGTAAAGATGTTAGTGCTCCTCAAAATGATTTATAGATTCAATATCTTTCCAGTCAAAATTCCAACAGGTTTGTGTGTGTGTGGAAATTGACAAGGTGATTGTAATATTTATATGAAAGAGCAAAGGGATGTAAGAGTAAAGATCCTCCTGAAAACAACAAAGATGGGAGACTTGTCTTGCCAGATATCAAGAGTTATTAACAACAAGCTACTATAAGTAATATTCTATAATATTAGCAAAGGGAAAAATTTTTGGAAAAGATGATTACAGGGAGACCAAAAACTAATCCCACATACATTGAGACTTGACTTGTGAGAGATCTGGCACTGCGTATAAGTGGGGAAGGACAGAATTTTCAGCAAATGGTGTTGGAACAATTGAGTATCTATATAAAAAACATATAGCTCACATCATTCACAACAATTAATTCTAGGCACATTATAGACCTTAGTGTGAAAGGCAAAACAACACAAGGTACAAGAACATCTTCATGACCTTGAGATAGGAAAGGAATTTCTTTAAAAGATTTTTATTTTTTTAAAAGATTTCTTTAAAAAGATTTTATTTATTTATTTTGACAGAGAGAGAGACAGCAAGAGAGGGAACACAAGCAGGGGGAGTGGCAGAGGCTTAATGACTGAGCCACCTAGGTGCCCTTAAAAGATTTTATTTTTAAGTAATCTCTACACCCAACATGGGGCTCAAACTCACAATCCTGAGATCAAGAGTCACATGCTCCACTGACTCAGCCAGCTAGGTGCCTTAAAGATTTTTTAAAATACATAACATAAGTGAAATAATGGATAAATTAGGATACATTAACATTAGGAATTTCTCCAGCAATTCTACCTCTTTTAAATTACACTTTGATTCATTTGCCACTTCTGGGCATAGTAGACACAAAAGAATTGAAAGCACAGACTTGAACAGATATTGGTACACCAATGTTCATAGCAGCATTATTCACAATGGCTATAAGGCAGAAACAAACCAAACGTCCACTGACAGATAAACAGATAAACAAAATGTACTACACGCATACAATGGAATATCATTTGGTCTTAAAAAGGAATGGAATTCTGATACATGCTACAACATGAACCCTGAAGACATTATGCTAAGTAAAATAAGCCAGTCACAAATGGACGCATATTGTACAATTCCAGTTATATGAGGTACCAAGAATAGTGAAATTCATAGAGACAGAAAGAAGAACAGTGGTTATCAGGGGCTGGGGGAAGAAGGGAATGGGGAGTTACTGTCTAATGGATACAGGATTTCAGTTTGGGAAGATGAAAAGATTCTGGATGGTGGTGTTGGCTGCATAACTATGAATGTACTTCATGCCACTGAACTATAACTTAAACAATGTTAAAATGGTAAATTTTATGTTATGCATATTTTACTACAATGAAAATTTTTCTTAAATAATTTCTGCTCATCAACAGACACTATAAGGCAAGCAAAATAAGAGCAACACTTTGGGAGAATATATTTGCAAAACATATAACTGACAAAGGAATAGTATCTAAAATATATAAAGAACTCCTACAGGGGCGCCTGGGTGGCTCAGTTGGTTAAGCATCTGCCTTCAGCTCAGGTGATGATCCCAGAATCCTGGGATCAAGCCCCATGTCAGGCTCCCTGCTCAGAAGGAGAGTCGGCTTCTCCTTCTCCCTCTGACCCCCCCCCCCCACCCAAGCTCTCTCTCCAAAAAAAAAAAAAAAAAAAAAAAAAAAACCTCCTACAGATCAAAAGGGAAAAGTTAAACAACCAAAACAATTTTTTTTGGCAAAAGAGTTAACAGGAACAGCCAAAATGTATCCAAAGACTCTCCTTAGTAATAGGGAAATGAAAATAAAAAGTAGGGATGCCTGGGTGGCTCAGTCAGTTAAGCATCTGCCTTCGGCTCAGGTCATGATCTCGGGGTCCTGGGATTGAGCCCTGTGTTGGGCTCCCTGCTCAGAAGGGAGCCTGCTTCTCCCTCCCCCTGCTCTTACACTCTCTCTCTCTCTCTCTCTCTCTCCCTCTCAAATAAAAAAATCTTTAAAGACAATAAAAAATGAAATTAAAAAACATCTGGCATTGTTTAAGTAAAGCTGAAGATGTGTATACCCTGTAACCTAGCAATTCCACTCCCAGGAATATTCCATGGAGAGACACTTGCTCATATGTACCCAGAAACATATACAAAACTGTTCATCATAGGGGCCCCTGGGTGGCTCAGTCGTTAAGCATCGGCCTTCGGCTCAGGTCATGATCCCAGGGTCCTGGGACCCAGCCCCGCATCGGGCTCCCTGTTCCACGGGAGGCCTGCTTCTCCCTCTCCCACTCCCCCTGCTTGTGTTCCCTCTCTCGCTGTCTTTCTCTGTCAAATAAATAAATAAAATCTTAAAAAAAAAAACTGTTCATCATAGCAGCACCAGATGTAATTGCAAAAAAAATGCAAACCACCCAAATGTCCATATGGAGTCAATAAATAAATAAATTGTAGCACATTCATGCAATGGGACACTTGCCGCCAACATTTAGGATCTGTATAATCTTGGGAGAATTAATCTCTCTGTGCCTTAGTTTTTATTTTATTTTTTATTTATTTTTAAAGATTTTATTTATTTAATTGACAGAGAGAGAGAGAGAGAGCATGAGAGGGAACACAAGCAGGGGGAGTGGGAGAGGGAGAAGCAGGCTTCCAGCTGAGCAGGGAGCCTGATGCGGGGTTCGATCCCAGGACCCCGGGATCATGACCTGAGCCGAAGGCAGTTGCTTAACCAACTGAGCCACCCAGGCGCCCCTCTGTGCCTTAGTTTTTATATCAGTAAAATGGGCATAATACCAGTCTCTACCTCATAGTGTTGATGCAAGGACCATCGTTATTCAAGGTTCTTAGAACAGTGCCTAGAACACAGCACATTCTCTCTGTGAACACTGATGTTAAGCTTCCTGGCTCATGCCCTGAGAGATCCCCTCCTGATACCTGACCACACTTAAGTCTCTCCACTTGATTCAAGCAATGTTGTCCCTGCTGACCTCTCCCACCTGAGTCCTCCCCCTCCAGACCCCATCCCACCTACTGCTCCACTCCTGTAACACTCCAAGCCACCTCCTGCCTCTGTATCTTTGCCCATGCTCTGCTCCCCTCCTAATATGTCCTTCCTATCTTCTCTGCCTGCCGAACACCTACTTCCTCTGCCCTGGCCCAACTCAGACAGCCCCCTCCTCTGCCCTACCCTACCTTAATCTCTCCCACCTACCCCTCCCCAGGGTAGACTCAATTGCCCTAAAGTAAAATTTTAATTTAATTTAATTCTAAGGTCGGCTGGGCCTCAGTCCATACCTCTGGTTACTTGTTTACCTCCTCCCACTGAACCATGAGATCCCTGGAGGAGTCCCCCTGCTTGTTGAACAAATTATAATAAAGTCCCATAAAAATCCAAACCCCTTACCCAGGCCTTTGGCAGCCTGGCTCAGAGCACAGACTCCGGAAGCGTCCAGGCCTGGATTCAAATAGTGGCCCCAGGGGCACCTGGGTGGCTCAGTTACGTAAGTGTCTGACTCTTGATTTTCGGCTTAGGTCATGATCTCAGGGTTGTGAAACCGAGCCCTGTGTCAGGTTCTGCACTCAGCTAGGAATCTGCTTGAGATTCTCTCCCCCACCCTTTGCCCCTCCCACTCCTGCTCATGTACTCTAAATAAATAAATAAATAAATAAATAAATAAATAAATAAATAAATAAAATCTTCAACAACAGCCACAAAAATACCAGCTCCACCACTTTTACTTGCTGCGTGGCCTTGACGGAGTCACTTAACTTCTCTGAATCCCAAACAGGAGTACTAACACTAACTTTTAATGCTATTGTGAGGATTAAATATGAGATGGCGATATCATGTGAAGCTCCTGGTATACAGTAAGCACTCAATAAAAAGAGCTATTCTTAGGCTCCCCATCAGCTAGGAAGACACGCTCCTCTCTCGCACAACTCCTGACACTTTGTAGCTGCCGACAGCGTACCTAAGCCGGGGCACCTGGTTGGGGCCAGAGGAGCTCTGCGCCTCCCCAGTTGTGATGGGCAGAGCGGGGGTGCTGTGGCCAAGCTGCTCTCCCCACATCACCTGCTGTTCCGCCCACAAAGTGGCTCCAGACCTCACTGGCCACGGTGGGGCTCGGGGCAGTTAAAAAATGGCATTTCAACCCACCCTGCCGTGTCCTCCAAAGGTCTGTATCTCAAACCAGAAGAACCCAACACAACCAGCCTCTCATACTGGATTGCCATTTCATAGAGGAGGCAACTACAATTCAGGGAAGAGAACTCTCTCATCTAAAGTTGCCCTGTGGCAAGAAGCAGAGACTAATCTTGAACCCAGCTGTTTGCCCCAGGCATGAACCAGGTTGCCTCCAGGAGAAGGTGCTAGCGCCCTGAAAGGGGCCCAGACCGGCTGGACACTACGGCCACGCTCGCCCACGCCCCACTCAGCCCTGGCCTTGACCACCTGTCCGTCCCTGTCACAGCCCCGGCTCGATTCTTCTCCTGCAGCTGGCACCAGTTGCCATAGCAACGGGCTGTTGGGAAGCTGCGCTGCTGAGCCAAGGATGGGGCCTGGAGGAGGGAGCAGCTGTGGGCTCCTTCAGTCAAGGCAGGTGGGCACCTGGTACCACCACCGAGCTCCAACAAGCCCCTCAAACCGCTGCAGGCCCCCAAATCCCAATTCTGGGCATCTGGCCCAAATAAATCATCAGAAATGGGGAGAAACCAGACGCACAGGGGTGTTCACTCCAGCATTACTTAGAAGAGCACCCAACTGCATGTCAGTAACAGGTAACATTTTTGAGTCTTTATCTTGTACGAGGCACTGTGCTAAATACCAAACACGTGTCCCCTCATTTGCTCCACACGACCCCCGTCAGGTAAGCACCCTCCACAACCCCCAGTTGGCAGATGAGGAAATGATGCTCAGAAAGGCAAAGCCACTTGCCTAGGTCAGTCAGACAGAGGCAAAGCCAGGACTGAAGGCCAGTCTGCCAGCCTCCAGGTTTCGTACTCTTAACTACACGACGGCGGTCAGAAAGGAGAGAAGGAAGTCCCAGCCCATCCTTTGGTCCTGGCAGCGCCTGTGGTCATGACAAATATGTCTGCAGCCTGCTGGGGTACAGGGCTCAGGAAAGGCACGGATTCGGCAGGGCAGTACGTACCTACTTGGAAAGATCTCCAAACACTATAATGCTTGAAAAATAAAGTACAAATCCCAGAACAATGAAGCGTAGTATGAGCTTATTTATATGGACAATACAGAGATCTAGATGTTCAGAACAAGGGGGCTGGAGGGACTCCAACCCTGAACACGGATTATCTCCAGACAAAGGGCAATGGGGCCTGGAAGCATTTAAAGGGACTTCCTCTTTCTGTGTTAACAAATTAATTGTGTCGGGCGCCTGGGTGGCTCAGTTGGTTAAGCGACTGCCTTCGGCTCAGGTCATGATCCTGGAGTCCCGGGATCGAGTCCCACATCGGGCTCCCTGCTCAGCAGGGAGTCTGCTTCTCCCTCTGACCCTCTTCCCTCTCGTGCTCTCTATCTCTCATTCTCTCTCCCTCAAATAAATAAATAAAATCTTAAAAAAAAAAAACAAATTAATTGTGAAAAAAAATTTTTTTAAGTAAACTCTACACCCAACGTGGGGCTTGAACTCACGACCCCAAGATCAGGAGTCACATGCCCTGGGCGACTGGGTGGCTCAGTTGGTTAAGCGTCTGTCTGACTGTCTGACTCTTGATTTTGGCTCAGGCCATGAACTCAGGGTCATGAGATCGAAACCCACGTCAGGCTCCACGCTGGGTGTGGAGCCTGCTTAGGATTCTCTCTCCCCCTCCCTCTGCCCCTCTCCCCAATGCTCACGTGCTCTCTCTCTCTCTCTCTACATACTGAGTCAGCCAGTTGTGAAAATTTTTAAAAATACCATAACCAAGTTATACATTTGACACACATGGTCCTATTTCTAGGTGAAGAAAAGATATGCATGCACAGGAAAGAGATGAGAGGAAGGACATACCAAAAAGTTGGCATTTGGAGTTTTAAAAATTCCTTATTTTCTATGATAAACACATACTCATTTTTTTTATTAAAAATTGGTTTGAATGATGTTTACAAAAGCGATGTAATAGCATTCTCATGCAATTGTAACACCGAATCGTGGTACATCACAGAGCTGCTCATTTGTTCTGATCCCCGTTCTAGGAATTTGCTGTTTGGCCTTGAACTAGTCATTTCACCTCTCTGAGCCTCAGTATCATCAGTAAAATGGGTAGATATCAACAGCCTCTACCTCACCAGGTTGTTAGGAAAACAAAGTGCTTAGTGTAGTGCCCAGCACACGGTAAGCAGGCTAGATGCTCTCATTATGGTGATGCCAACAGGGAAGTGACACAAGCAGGCAGTGCGGTGCGCTCTCAGGACAGACCGCCAGCCTTTATGTACTGGCTCCATCGCTTACCAGATGTGTGACCTTGGGCCAATCACCTTACCTCTCTGGGCTTCATGTGAATATTCAGTCAAAAGTGCCTAGCGCAGAATACGTATTCGATGAATGTGATAAAAATTCCACCATGTGAGAAGGCGCCACCTTCTGCCTTGTGTATAAACATGACAGCTATCGGGGCGCCTCGGTGGCACAGTCCGTTAAGCATCTGACTTGGCTCCCACTCAGGTCATGATCTCAGGGTTTGGGGATCAAGCCCTGCATCGGGCTCCGTGCTCAGCACGGAGTCTACTTGGGATTCTCTCTCTCCCTCTGCCCCTACCCCCGCTCGTGATCGTGCACTCTTTCTTTGTCTCCCTAAAATAAATAAAATAAAATCTTTTAAAACAACATGTTAACTATTATTAATAAAATAGCAATTTAATTAAAGAACAATGGAGAGAGAAGTAGTGAATACAGGAGACATGGCAGGGCATTGACTCTCTCGCTGGGTGAGCTTGGAGGAGTTTGTTAACTTCCCTGAGCCTCAGTTTCCCCATCTGGAAACATGGAGCTAATGCCCATCTTACAGGGCTATTAACACTAAAGGAAACACAAATTTAACATAAATTAAGTAATTTACTTCGTGCATTATGCAGTGCCAGGCACATTATTTTACACCATCATCTCACTTAATCCTTAAAACAACCCCCATTAAATTGGAATTATTATCCTCTTTTTACAAATGAGGAACTTAATTTAAAAAATATTCCAAAGTCACTCAGCTAGGAAGTGGACAGATTTGAGGGCCGCATACTTCCTGTTGTGGCAAGATTTGAACCCAGGATTCACCAACTCCAAAAGCTAATGAACCCTCATAAGATGGTCAGCAAATGAAGTTCATTTTCTCTTTCCTGACATGGTGGGTCTCAGTTTACTCACGTATAAAATGGGTGTGAAGGATAATGCCCACTAAGAGCCTCTCTAGCTTATTAAACTCTACTGCCAAGCCTGGTGTTAAGACCAGCCAAGTTCATCCTATCCCAACTTCTCAGGCTCAACTTACCAGTTTGGGGAAGCTTCCTGGGCGGGATTCCTCTGGCTGGTCCTGGCTGGAGTCGTCTGCACTCCTGTCTGCGCCCTGGTGCTGGGCACGGGGCACTGGGCCTCTCCTTGACCTCTTAGCATACTTGGATCTTCTCTGTCCCATGGATGGGCCTGAGCGAGGCTTGCTGGTTGCAGGCTCCAGGGAGCTGGAGGGGCCGTCAGTGGGAGCAGGGGGTCTTTGTCCCAGCCTCCCCCTGGACTCTGGCTGAGCCTTGACCTCCAGCTCCGCCTGACTGTGTGAGACAGCAGGGCCATCATCACAGCCAGCCCCGACTTGCAGCTCAGCTTCTTGCCACTCTGTGAAGGCCGCTCCCAGGCACAGTGCAGAGCTCTGTGGAGGATCCCAGGCAGCTGGCCTGAGGGACTCTCCTCCATCAGGCAGTGGGACCCCAACAGGGTCACAGGGGCTGCCTGGCTGGGCCCCGTTCCCCGCAGCAGGCAAATATTCGAACTTTTCAGTCCCTGAGACACATCCCACACAGGTTCCACTTGGATCTCCTGACCCAGACTCCTCTCCCTCCTTGAGAGAGAGAGGACCGCAAAGGTCTCCCAAGGACTCCAGGTCAGCACGTGGTGGGCGGCCTCCCTCACACGGAGGGTTGTCCTCACCAGGGCTCTGACCAGGCCACAAGAAGCCACCTGGCCCCTTCTCACCCTTTGAGCAGGCCGCATACTTCCTGTTGTTCTTTCTTGCCACCACAGGGGCTGGGCCTGGTGAGGATGGAAGGCTCCTTTTGGGGGGCTCCTCTTTGCTGAGGGGGGGGCCTCCTTCATCACTCCTACCTCCTCTGGCCTCTCCTGGCCCGGGGCAGCTTGTCGTCCCCACCCCGGCCAACCTCTCCCCGCCAACCAAAGCTCTCTCCGGGAGACCCAGAGGAACGCTACACGGGTTCCCGGACCAACTTTCAGCGAAGATGTCGTGCAGAGAAACCTGGAGCCTCTTGAAGGTCCGAGCCTTCCCCTGAGCAGGCACCATGGGCTGCTGGAAGTGGAGCTGGGGGCCAGGCACCAAATCCTGGCTTTGTCCCACGGCTTGCAGCTCCAGGGCCATAGAGTGGGCCTCAGCCTCCAGGCGGGCCCCAGGCACACCCCCAGCCTGGGAGCAGGTACCTTGATGGGTCTCTTCCCTCAGGACCCTCTTCCTGCTGCCAGCCCGAACTCGGGCCCCAGGGCTCACCCCCGGCACCTGTGGTGTCAGGCCTGACACAGAGCTGGCTTCTTCCACATCCTCCTGGAAAAGCCCAATGCCGCCGCAGGGACTGAGGGCAGGGTCCTCTGTGCTGGAGCCCTCTGCGGCCCCCTCCTGAGACATGTCTGTCTGCCTACAGGGGCCAGAAGCAGGACACAGCCCCTGTGAGGAGACAGACAGGAGACTGCATCATGCGGCATCTGGCTGCCAGCCCATTCAGGACACCAGGCCAGAAAGCTGTCTCCCTGCCAGGCGGTAGGCCTGGAGGCCACAGGGAGACAGGACCCAGTCATGTAAGCACCCCAGCGGGGCCTGGGGCCCCAGGGGAGGCAGGGGAGGCCTGCCACCAAACAAGGTTGAGCTACAGCAACCCTTGAAGTCTTCTCATCTGTGAGGGGCCCCACTTTTGTTTAAACGGGATGTAATAATAACAGTTGCCATTTCTTAACTACCTACTATGTGCATTATTTCATTTCATGCCGGCAGCCACAGGTGAGGAAACTGAGCCACAGGGATGTTTAGTGAGTCACCAAAGGACACACAGGAGTGGAGGAGCGGGGATTCTCTCCCCCACCGAAAGCCCAGCTCCTAACCACTGGGCGGGGAGCAGGCCTCGAGCGGGGTAATTCCCCTCACACGGATCCCGCTCCCGTTGATACCCCCACCAGGTTCCCAGGCCTAACCGCGACAGTCCCCTACCGCCCAAGCCGTCCAGAAGTTCTCACCTGGGCTCCCAGGGCTCCCCCGCCCAGGCTTCCACCCCCGAGCTGGGAGGGAGCTGGGGTCACGTGAGGGGGGAAGCGGGGGAGGGGGTTGAGGGACGGGGGCGGGGCCTCGGAAGAGGCGAGGAGGACGGCACCCCAGGCGTGCTGGCGTCCTGGCACCGGCAGAGGGCGCGCGCGCTCTCCCGAGGGCTTCCCGGCGGAGGTGCCAATCCCTTGGGCTTCCGGGCAGGGGTAGGTGGGCGCCTGAACCAGAGGGCGGAAGCATTGAGGGGTCTTGAATCTGTGTGACAGTTTAAACTTGGTCCTAGGGCCATGGGGAGTTACTGAAAGTGCCAGAACTCCGAGGGGGAAAAGAATCACACTTTTGCCTAGTTACTTATTATTTTCATTGTCTCAAATATAAAAATATAATTCATATGGAGGAAAATGCAAGTCCAACTGAAAGGTTAGAAATAAAAAGCTTACTTTTTACCTCTCACTTCCGGACTTTTGGGAGCAACCTTTCTTCCTTTCACCATGTTTGTTGTCGTTTTAGTTTTTTATTCATGCTGCTTTCATAACTGTAAATGATCTCATACTCTATTACTAAGTAATAATATTAATAATAGTCTCATACTCTATTACTTGACTTATTCACAGGAATAGCCTCTATTGACTCCCTGCTCTGGTGATTGCGTTAACCACCTGTCCTCCTTTCTCTTCCCAGTTTTTCTCTTTCATATTTATATTGCTTTAAATGGACATTAAAATGTCCATTTCTTCCTTAGATTGCCTCTCTCCTTTGTGTGAAATGAACGGTTTCCCCTCCCCGCTGCTGCCCTTCCTCCAGCCACGCACCTTTTGGCTTTGTCAAGGTTTGTGGCACGCACATCCTGTCCTGTGAAGATAATTCAGTTTGCCATACTTTGCCTGTAGATTGATTCTTAACATTAAAACCAGATGACATTGATGACATTACGGCTATGTAAATATTTTCACTGCGGAACTAGGAATCTGATAGACATCACTGAGAAGGAAATGGAATTCGCTGGCAGTAAACCCGCACCACGTGAGGCCAGGAGCAGCTTTCAGGTTGTTGTAATAGTCCACGGCCGTCAGAGCCAAGGCACTAGATCTGTAGATCAACATGGCTGTATCTCAGAGACATAATGTTGAATTTAAAAATCAAGATAATGTCGGGGCGCCTGGGTGGTGCAGTCTGTGAAGCCTCTTTCTGACTCTTGCTTTCCACTCAGGTTCTGATCTCAGGGTGGGGAGATGGAACCTGGCATCCAACCCCGCCTTGGTCTCTGCACTCAACGGCTAGTCTGCTGGAGATTCTCTCTCTTCCTCTGCCTCTGCCCTTGCTTGCACATGCTCACTCTCTCTCTCAAATAAATAAGTAAATCTTTGAAAATCAAGATAATGTTAACAGTAAGGGAAACGGAGTGCCAGGTATATGGGAACTCTCTGTACTAATCTTCCATTTTTTTCTGTAAATCTAAAACTCATAAAAAATGAGGTTTGCTACAAAAAAAGAGAGAGAAAGAGAGAGAGAAGGTGTTGTGTGATCCATATCGTAAGCTGTCAGTCTCGATCTGGCTGTCAGAGTCACAAATGAGGTACAAGTTGAGACTGGATGCTACTAAACATCCAATACTGCTCTAAAGAAATGATTTTTTAAGTGAAAAGACCTCCCACTATGGAATGTTCCAGTCGTGATGGCAGAGACTTGATCAGGTCTCCTGAGACCAGGGGAACTGTTATTCTGGTCCATTTCGATAATGGAAGTCTCCCACCATTAGCAAAGAAAGGGGAATGGTGGTGTTATTAGCACCACGGGGTACTGAGGATAAAAAGACAGTGATCGCTAATACGTGTAATGCTACTTTGAGCCAGAGACTGATCTACATGTTTTACCTATATTTATCTATGTTAATTTGCCCAAGTCTCTCAGCTTTTAAATCATGTTTTTCAAATCCACAGTGATCTATAGTAACTTGAAACTGTAGAAATCAGTGTTCAGGGCAGACAACAGAAACCACCCCAGCATCACCAGGGGTTGGGTGTTTACCAGGTCTCTGGAAGGGCCACAAGAGTGCAGGCCAGGCTGGGCTTGGGGACACCGCCCTGAGCGCTGTCTACAAATACAGCATGGTGATAGCCAGCCAAGATCGGGACCCAGCATGGCCACTGCTGCCAGTGTCCCAACAGTCACAAAACTGGAGGCCAGACGCGGACACAGAGAACCCCAGCGCCTCTCCCACTGAGCCTGTAAGCGGGAACGGCCCAAGGAAAATGACAGTGGCCTCCGCCTCTCATCCGCCTTCCAGATCTCTCAGTGGCACCCAGGGCCGGAAACGAGTCCGCATTTGGAACACTAGCTGTAAGGGACTCTGGGAAACCGTTTTCGGCTTTCCATCCGCTGCAAGATAAGAAGGCACGCTAGCACGTGGGAACAGATGTGGAGTGAATCAGTCTGCGTTAACCTCTATCATATTTTACATTATTTTTTATCTACTTGATCTATCCATTTCTAAGAGGTGTGTATTTTTTGTTTTTTTTAAAAGATTTTATTTTTATTTATTTATTTATTTGAGAGAGAAGGTAGGAGCGAGAGAGCACAAGTGGGGAGCAGCAGAGGGAGAGGGAGAAGCAGAGTACCCCCCTGAGCAGGGAGCCCGATGTGGGGCTCGATCCCAGGACCCTGGGATCATGACCTGAGCCGAGGGCAGATGGTTAACTGACTGAGCCACCCGGGTGCCCCAAGAACTGTGTTTTTTAAATCTCATGTTATTATTGTGGACTTGTCAACTACTCCTTTACTTCGCTGAGTTCTGCTTTATATATCTCAAACACCTTTTAAGGTGTATGCAAATTCATTTATTTTTACCTCTTTTTGGTAGATTATAACTTTCATCAGTGCCAAATGTTCTTCTTCCTATCAATGTTCTTTTAATTCATTTATTAGTTCATTCATTTATTGTTAATAATAAATTATTTGTTATAATAATTAGTTATTCATTTATTATTTGCTTGAATTTATTAGTATCCTGCTTGCTTGTGGTCAGTGTTGACCTGGTATAATTTTTCTATCCTTTTATTTTTAACCTTTATGTGCAGTTCTACTTTTTACCACACCTCTTGTACATGACGTAGAGCTAGACTTTAGGATTTCAATCAGAGCATCTTTGTCTTTCATCGATGTGTTTAACCTAGTCATATGCTTGGGACTACTGATATACTTGGGTCTTATTTCTACCGTTGCTCTTTATGCTTTCTTGCTACAAATTGCCTGCTTCCTTTGTGTTCCTTCTTGCCTTCTTTCAGATTTATCAAATCACACCACCTTTATTTTCCTCAAAAGATTGGAAATTAGATTTTCCTATTTCTTTTTTTTAAAGATTTTATTTATTTATTTGTCAGAGAGAGAAAGAGAGCACAAGCAAGGGGACCTGCAGGCAGAGGGAGAAGCAGGCTCCCCGCTGAGCAAGGAGCCCGATGCAGGGCTTGATCGCAGGACCCCGGGACCATGACCTGAGCCGAAGGCATGTGCTTAGCCGACTGAGCCACCCAGGCATCCCTAGATTTTCCTATTTCTAATCTTCAGTAGTTACCTTTAAACTTATAACGTGTGTACTTTAATTTCTCCCTGTCAAGTGGGCGAGGCCTCTGTCAGAGCCCTCCAGGGACACCCCTGGATGTGGCTGCCCCTCTAAGTCCTGGTTACAGCAGAAGCGACTAGATTTCCCATGCCCCTGAGCTCCCAGCAGCTTAGGCAATGGTCAGGTCCTCCAGGGCTCCTCATTCCCATCCCGCAGGGTCGTGGACAGCCAGTCGGGGGTGAACTGGAGCTGGGGCTACTGCAGGTGGGTATGCTTGTGTTTATGAAAAGTGGACATTTTCCAAGGCTGCCAGGGCCTGATGGCACCCTGACCAAGGCTGCTGATGGACGCACATCACATCGCTAGGACTTATCCCCATTGATGTTGACCTTGATCACCTGGCTGGGGCCTGTTCGCCAGGTTTCTCCTCTAAAAAGCTTACTCTGCCCCCAACTGTACTCTTAGGGAGGAAGTCACTGCATGCGGCCCACACTTAAGCAGCTGGGAGCTATGTACCACCTCCTTGGAATATCTGCATAAATTATCTGGAATTCCACATGGGAGATTTGTCTCTTTTCAATCATTTATTTATATCATTTATCCAATCATTTATTTATATCAGTATGGACTCATGGATATTTGTTTCAGACTTTGGATTGTAACCCAACGCTGCCTCATTTATTTTGTTGCTCAAACTATTCCAGCTTTGGCCACTGGGAGCTCTTCTAGTTGGCTCCTGTGTCTCTTTACATTTTGATGTATCCCCAGTTTGGGGGAAGACGGGGAGGGGGTCGGTATATTTCCTACCTCCTTGGAGACTTTTTTTTTTTTAAGATTTTACTTATTTATTTGACAGAGAGAGACACATCGAGAGAGGGAACACAAGCAGGGGGAGTGGGAGAGGGAGAAGCAGGCCTCCCGCGGAGCAGGGAGCCCGATGCGGGGCTCGATCCCAGGACCCTGGAATCATGACCTGAGCCGAGGGCAGACGCTTAACGACTGAGCCACCCAGGTGCCCCCCTCCTTGGAGACTCTTGACCCTAATGATATCAGATGTCAGATGCCTCTGGGACCCAGCCCGACCCCTCCTTCCCTCACCCCTGCCACTTGTTACTGGCCTCCGAACCCCAAGCCCTGGCTTCACCTCTGATCAGGGGAGACCCCAGAGCTGCTGGACACACCGAACTCGAGACCCTGCCCTCTCCTCCCTCCCCTAGCCGCCGCCCTGAAGAAACAATGCCCTCTCCCCTGGCTGAGTCTTTCTGCCCGTTGCAGGCCCCAAAAGCGCTTTGTAGCCTTAGTAACATAATTGCTATCCTCAGTGTGAGAATAAACTTATTTAAAGGACAAAACAAAAAAAAAAACTTCGTCTCTGTTATCTTTGAAAACTTACCTTATCGTCTCCATTCCTGAGACTTCAGATAAATGTCCTCTCGCTGGAGACTGTTTATTGTTACACATGCTTGGATCTGGTCAGCAAGGCACCAAGGTCTCCAGAGATTCCCGTCTAGGGGCCCGGGTGGTCACTTGACCTCACAAAGCCTCTGTTTCCTTGTCTGTAAAGGGGGGGATCATGAAAAGCCCTCACAGAGCTGCCGCTGATGGAGCATCTGCTACATATGTTAGGGGATCACTTACGAAAAGCGCCTAATAGGAGGGCAGCCACACACAGCAGGTGTTCAGCAAACGGAAGCTGTTACCACTGTTCTTAGTGGGAGTAGCCTTTAGTCTTGCCCTCCCCGGCCTCTTTCTCAAATGCCCCACCCTGCTCTGAAGCTCAGACCTCACACTGCCACTCTACCACCCCCAGTCCTTCCAGGATCCAGAAGACCGCAACTCCCTGCCTGAAGGGCTTCCGGTATCTTGCCCTGCACCCTGCCCCTGGCCTCCTCTTCCCTCCCTGCCCAAGTCCTGCCAGACTATTCACGGCGCCCTGAACAGGCCTCACTTCATTGCCTTTGCCTGTGCCCTTCCTTCTGCCCCCAATGCTCTTCCAGCCTTTCTCCATCTGGGGACGCCCAGGCCTGGGTTTCTGTTCTCAGTGACAGAAACCAACCAATCAGCTGGGGCTTGTGGCTCCTGCCCGCCACGCAGCACCTCCCCACTCCCCGGTGACTGCTACCCGGCTGCCCTGCTCCTGCCCCCCCCTCCCCCACCAGGCTGCCCCAGGCTCAGGGGCCCTTTCCTTGGAGCAGTGAGCGAGTGAGCAGTAAGGAGGAAAGCGCATGGACTCAGGGTCCCACAAACCCGAATGTGACTTGCATTTGGATCCTGGCTCTGCAGTTGATCAGCTGTGTGGTCTCAGGCAAGTGCCCTAATGTCTTTGAGCCTCATTTTCCTTATTTATAAAATGACAATAATAGTAGTTGTTTCATAAGAATGTTGTAAAGTGGCTAATCCATGTGAAGCACTTTGCATAATGCCCAGCACACAGAAAGCGCTTAATAAACCGTCCGGGTCTCTCTTCTCATTAATACCAGGCAGCCAGGAGTTGCCTGCTCTGCCAGACTCCGTTTTTTGATGGATTCAAGGCTAAAAATAGAGCTGCAGCTTTGGGGACTAGGTCCTTCCAGAGCCAGGAAGTGATGCCCTTGCTACTGTGGATGGGGAAGGAGTCTGCTTCCCCCTCCGGGGGCTCTCAGAGGAACACACATCTTGACGCCTTTCTCTGTGGATTCCAGGGCAGGCATGCTGGGGCCAGACCAGCCCAGGCTGAGGAGCTCTCCTAGCAGGGGGTTCTGTGGTCCTACCAGGTGGGTTTCTAACTCCAGCCCTGCCATTCACTGGCTCTGTGACCTTGAGCAAGCAACATTCCCTCTCTGAGGGTCATGATTACTCGCTAGCCCGGGGAATCAACAACGGTAATAACACAACTTGTGACAACAAACAGCTTACATGCACCGAGGCCTGAGGCCAAGGATAAACTCTGGGACTCTGGGTCAGGACGTCCCCTTCCTGAGCCTCGGTTTTCCTATCTCTGAAATAGGCACAGTAGCCCTCACCTTGGAAGGCTGTTGTGAGGACCCAGAGAGGTCCTGGACAACAGCTGCTGACAGCAGCAACATCTGATGGGAACCTAAGTTATCCGGGGGGCCCTGGTCTCCCTGTCAGAGCAAAGACAAATTAATCTTAACTGTTTGTAGCTATTGATCCACCAGCCTTGGAGAATGCAAAGAAAGGCATCCAACAGAAAAACACCTCTCACCCTGTGCTGCTAACAAGCTGGCCCTGTCAGTGGGGAAACCACTTCTGGGCAAACGACTGCCTGGCCGTCAGTTCAGTGCTCGTGGTGAGTTGTTTTGTCTCCCTGGACAAGACCTGATTCAATTAAAGCAGAGCCTGAATTGAGGGCAGGAGCCTCCACTTCCCTTTCTGTAGCTAGTCTTAACAGTGACATCAAAGGGCATAAATCTGGCTTCCAGGAACATTGAGCCAGACTTCTTCCCATAGACATGCAAGGCCTGGATGGCCCAGAATCCCAAGGCCACACACCCTGGATTGTTTCTCTCCTTCTTCCCTTCCTGGGACAGGTCTAAGTAGGCTCTGGCCCCTTGCTTCTTTCTGACCATAAGATGGATACATAATTGTATGACAATACCATTAATAAAAATATACAATCTGGGGTGCCTGGCTGGCTCAGTTGGTAGAGCATGCAACTCTTGATCTCGGGGTTATGAGTTCGAGCCCCATATTGGGTGTAGCGATTACCTAGAAATAAAATCTTTTAAAAAATGAAAAATAAATTAAAAAAAATACACAATCCCATCCCAATATATATCACCTTGCAGTCCTCAAGGAGGAAGACAGAACGGTACTCCCTGCGAGAGATCAAGAGCCTTTGGTCAGAGCACCAGGTGCAAAGGCTCTCCTCCCAGCCATCTGCAATCCGTGCACCTGACAAGGGGGCGGGCGGGGGGGAGGGCAGGGAGACAGTCGTGTTCTTCTGCCCAGGCCGAGCATGGAAGAAGGAAGACTGGATAATCCTGTGAGGGTGCCAGCAAGCCCTATAGCACTGATCCCACCAGGTGGGGTGTCACTCCAGCAGCACCTAGGATGGGAGGTCAGGGTCTGGATTCTCCCTCCTGGGTTTGGATCCCAGCACTACCCCTGGGGAACCGTGGGCCAGTCTCTTAGCCTCTCGACTACTTAGTTTCCTCAGTATGTATATTTATTTGTTTGCGTAGTCTCAGTATTCTTGCTTGCAGACAACAGAATCCAATCCGGCCAGTTGAAGTAGAAAGGGAATTTACTTAGGGATGTTAGGCCCTTTGGATGATGGAGAAACAGGCTCTCGATGCAGCTTTCAGGAGCATCTCCAAGAAGCACACTACTAGATCAGGTTGACGGGGGAGCTGCTGCTGCTGTCCTTGACCGCAGAACAATACTGCCTTGGCCACCACCCAGCCCAGCCAAAGGTGTGCCCCACGCGCACCCGTTTCCTCACTGCGTTTACCTCCTGGTTGGTATCTCAGATGCGTGAGTGGAACTGGAGGAAAGGAGGTCACATGCCTGCACCCTAGCTTCAAGGGAGGCAGGCTTCTCTGCTTTGGGAAGAAGGAACTCAAGATATGAGGAATAATCAAAATGTAGAAAGGAATTTTTAAGATTGTTGGGCAAGGGCAAACATTCAGTACATTTTCTCTCTTGTCTGTTTCCCCCACCTTGAATATAAACTCCACGGGGCAGGTGTCTTGAGTGTCTTCTTTACCTCTGTGTCCCCGGCACCTAACATGGAGCCTGTGGGGAAATGAAAGAACCACCTGTACTTTGAGGCTATTGACCAACTTGCAGTCTCTCAGGGGGCTGGAGCTCCCTGCCAGGGTTGAGGGTGGGGACATCTGCTCCTCCTTAAATCAAACAATACATTTGACTCAGCAGACCACAATGGGATGCCCATTCCTCCACAGCCCCTCACCTGATGGTGAAATTGTCTTCATCCTTTATTTCTCAGTTCTGACTCACCTCCTCCTGGAGGCTTTCCTTGATTTGTAACTCCATCACTACCATCATCACCACCATCACCACCTTGCCCCGGGGAGCTGGTTTGGTATGGTGGTTAAGAAGGCAAGCTCTAGGGGTACCTGGTGGCTCAGTCGGTTAAGCATCTGCCATCAGCTCAGGTCATGATCCTGGAGCCCCGAGATCGAGCCCCGCGTCAGGCTCCCTGCTCAGCGGAGAGCCTGCTTCTCCCTCTGCCCCTCACCCTGCTTGTGCTCTGTCTCTCTCTCTCTTTCAAATAAATAAATAAAATCTTAAAATAAAAAAAGGCAAGCTCTACAGTCTAACTGGCTGACCTCAAATACTGGCTTCAGCTCTTACTAACTGTTGGAGCGTGGATAAGTCATGGTAGCATTCTGAGGATCATTCTCCCCCATCTGTAATGATTTTAAAGATCATTCTCCTCATCTAAGTCACAGAGCTGTTGTGAGGTTTAAATGAGATACTGTGTGCGAGTTCTTCGAAAGGGGCTGGGTGCAGAGAGCTGGCTCAATTGGCCATTGCTGTAGCCGCCTTTGTAGTCCTCACAGTTCTAGCATGTACCGAGACAACACTGATTGTTTTCATGGCTGCATCCCCAACTTAACTGGAAATCAGGAACCGGGGTGTCCTTTACTCCCCCTCTCCATACCACTCTATGCGCCTGTCATATGGATCGGGTGTTCACACAGTGTTTGTTGGATAACCAATTAACTAAGTCAAAGAAATCTACCAATGCAAAGACTGATAGATAAAACACCAAAAGTTTGTATATTAGAAAAGTAACTAAAATGTAAATGTCACCCAGGAGTGGGGAAAATGACAAGTGGTTAATGTCTATATTATGTAAGGATTTCATATACACCAATGAAAAATAGGTTGCTAAGAGATATCTGGACAAAGGTCATAAGCAAGCAATTCAAGTGAGGAAATAGAAGTAGTAAGTAAACATGGAAGAATATTCAACCTTCAGTAGGAAATAAAAAGGAGATACCAAAGAAAGCAACAATACCATAGAATATATAACTCAATAGGAAATCGTTTGTAACACTACAGAGTGTCCAGTTGCAGAAGGATGGTTTCCCTAAATAACGACACCTTGATTCAATGGCTTGGTGTTCCACCATCAAATTATTACCAATATGTGGAAACAAATGCTTACAATATAGTAGGTTTACAAGCAGACTGCAAAATTGGATTCAAAGCATGATTGCAAGTGTGCAAAATACTCATCTTAACTTGATGAAAGCTTGGCAGAAAATACAAGAAAATGAAAGCCGTCGCCTTGATAATGAAGAGGAACTTCACAGAATGCCCACCATACACCAGACGTTATGCCAAGGGCTTATTTGTACTAAACAAGAGTACAGAGAAGAGATAGAAGAGCTCACAGAAATAAAAGCAAAACCACCGAAGGAACTACAACAAGCTGTCAGGATTCAGGAAAATTATGATAGTGCAGACCTAAAAATCAGTGTGAAGGTAGCACCACAGAGCACAGATTCTGCTGAAACGCCCCAAGGGACGGAGACGGTAGAAACGAGGATGTGAGAAAAATAGAATGAAAAAACTTTTTTTTAAAGTTTAAATGATGAGAGAAAAGGACAGAGACCATACACATGTAACAGAAAAAGTAAACCAAAAATGGCATCAAACCAATATTCTAAGATATAATTCAAGAAAATGCTTTAGGAAAAAAAGGAGACATTGACAAGGCAATGAGACCAGGAAAACTGATTCATAATGATCACTATCAACTCTGTCCTAATGAAGGTATTAGATCTCAAAGTCATAAAAGAAATAATAATCCTTTGGGCAACTCGACAAAAGGGAACTAGCCACTTACAAGGAGTGGGGGGGGTGGGGACACCAGGCTGGCCTCTGACTTCTTCAGGGCAGCATCCGGCATTAGAACTCAATAGAACACCACCTACAAAGTCAGCGAGGAAAGTGTGACTCAAGTATTTTATTTTGAGCCAAACTGCTGATCAAGTATAAAGGCAGAAGACAACGTTTTTGAACGTGTGTGGGAGTTTGGAGGCTGAAGCAAAAGCACAGTCTGGATTTGTTGGAAGAACAGGATTTTTTTTCCTTTTAGCGACCTAAAGTTTCAGTCCAGGGTTCATTTATGTGTGTATTCAACAGACACACACATAAAGACCCTAGTATGTGTTGGGACCTGTGCCCCCAGACTATAAACGAATCTTCTACCAAGTGCTAGGGAAGCTGGAAGGAAAGTTTCCTTGAAGAGGTGAATTGGCTTTTCCAAGATAATTGGGAGTAAGTACATGAAGGGAAGGGTATCCCAGACAAGGAGGAGAGCAGGCCGGCACTAAAGCATAGGATAGATCTTCTGAGATAGAATTTAAGATCTCATCGAGGGTGTGCTCTGGAATGTCCAGACATCTGGAATGGGATGAGTGGGTCAATCCTAAAGACTCAGGATTGGGAAAGGGTAAGAGGCCTTGAATGCTAGGCTTTTAAAAGGCTTAAACTTCTTCACACAGAGACTGGAATCTTGGAATGGTTGAAGGATGAAAACCACTGTTTGGTTGCAAGAAGAAAAAGATCAGAGGTTCTCTGAGGATTCAGATTTCACTCTTCCCACAGCTGCTTAAACTAGCATTCATACTTGATGATGCACATTTGAACCATTCCCTTTAAAGTCAGGAACAAAGCAAGGTTGCCCACTAATACTGCTTTTGTTCTATGTTGCACTGGCAGTTCCAGCCAGCACAGAAGGACATGAAAAAGAAATTAAAACCTTAAGGATTACTATCACCATCTAAATATTGTTTGTTGCTGAGTTAAGAAGTGTGCTTGTATATTTCCTTCCTTCTGTGTTTTTATGTTTTTCCTGGGGGTGGTTTTTGTGTTTTGTTTAAGATTTTATTTATTTATCTGACAGAGAGAGACACAGTGAGAGAGGGAACACAAGCAGGGGGAGTGGGAGAGGGAGAAGCAGGCTTCCCACGGAGCCCCAGTGCGGGGCTCGATCCCAGGACTCTGGGATTATGACCTGAGCCAAAGGCAGATGCTTAACGAATGAGCCACCCAGGTGCCCCTGTTTTGTTTTGTTTTAAAGTAGGCTTCACACCCAGTGTGGAGCCCAACCTGGGGCCTGAACTCACGACCCTGAGATCAAGACCTGAGTTGAAATCAAAAGTCAGACGCTTAACCAACAGAGCCACCCACGCACCCCTTTCCTGGAGTTTTTAATTGTCTTTCCTTTGTTCTTGGACTATTTGCCTTTTTTACTGAGGGCAGAATCTTCCCAACAATTTGTAAGGTCAATTTTCTCATCCCCATTTTATAGATGGAGAAGGAGGCTGTGAGGGGTTGACAGAGACCACGGCCAATACACAGTGGAGCTGGAACGCTTATCGGTCTTGATGGGATGACCCCGCCAACCTTAGGCTGGCCCTATATGAGGAGATGAAGTGCATGTGGAGGAGACGGAGGTGTGTAGTGAGGGTATGTCTCAGTTATTGGAACTTCACCAAGTTCAGAAAGAGGAGTGTAGAAAATCCCAAAGGGCATCTAATTCATGAAAAGTCTATGAAATGATGCACGGAGGGCTAGCCAATTTGGCCAATGTTCAACTCCCCAAAGGAGCCAAGCAACCCGTCCCCAGCGTCAGGACTTTTGCACATTCCATCCAACATCCAAGCACATTCCAGGCACACTTCTTGTGCCTGGACGCTCCTCATTCTTCAGGTCACCACATTCTTTCCCCTCCTCAGAAAGCACCCCCCCAACACACACCAGTTACTCTTCATCTACTCTTCATCTCCACTTCCCTGGATTGCTCACAGTTTAGTTACCAAGTCAGCCTCCTTCCTCCCTGAGTGCGGATACTTCTTGGAGGCTCCCGAAGGCCTGGGGTGTCCATCCCACCAGATCATCAGATTGACCCATTCCTATAGAGGTCACAGCCTAGGTGCTAATGGACACCATCCCCAGCACCTGTAGAATTAAGGGAAATAAAGCACTTGGAATAATCCAGGTTATTTTGCACCTGGAAGCAGGGGACTTCTTTTTGAGTTCAAGTGAGAACCCCTTAGGTGTTCCCTCATCTCCTCCCTAAGCCCCCACATCTAATCATCTATCTATTCAATAAATTTCTTGAGCACTTCTCATGTGCCAGGCCTGTGCCAAGCACTGGGTATACGCACCGGGGCAGGTCACTCACTACACAAGGGCACCCAGTTGAGAGACAAGTGGGAGCCAAGATCCAGCCGACAGACCAATCACCAGGCTGGGCTCACAAAGCTGTGTCTACTCAGAAGGGTGCCTTTTTCTAATTCCTTCATAAGCACTGTATGGGCTAGAAGTAGCCCTGCACATTAATGAATTAAACCCATTTGGTACCTGCTCATGTGGAGTTACAGGTCAGTAGGGGACAAATGATTAAACAACTGAATATGTAATTAGAATTCACTCTTATTTTGCTGGTGAGGACACTTGGTTTCTGAGAAGCAAAGTCAGTGGCCCAAGGCCACTCAGCTAGTGAATGACAGAGCCAGGCTTCAAACTCAGCTCCTGGCTCCAAAGCCACAATCTGCTCTGCAGAATGAAAGAGGCTTTTGGGGGTACATCGGCATTCAAGGCGAGCATCAGTCCCAGCCTTCATCATCTCAGTTTCTCCCTCATCCTGACCACACGGGTGAGAAACTTGGCTTTCTCTGATCCTGATGGTCCCTCCTCTTGACTTTGCCGGCCTCTGTGGCTCGGCTCGCTTGGATATACCTGCTGCCTATTGCAGAGGCTTTTAATGAAATGACATTTTTTACTTCCTGACTCATGTGTCTTTTGGACCCTGCCATTCATCCCAGGGGCTGGGCTGAGGACAGACCTGAGGGTCAGTGCCTATGCCATACCCATGATTCCGTTCACAGTGGCAACTAAAGTCATCATATATCTAGGAATAAGCTGATATGAACAAAATTATAAAAACTTTACTGAAGCACATAAAAAAGGATCTGAATAAATGGAGAGACACACCATGTTCCTGGATGGTAAAAGCTCAGTATTATAAAGATGTCAGTTCTCCCCCAAAGTAATCTATAAATTTAATGTAATTTCAATCAAAATATCAAAGGTACTTTTTATGGAATTTAACAATCCGATTCTCAAGTCTAACAGGAAGAAAAAAATAGACAAGAATAGAATAGCCAAAAGAAAATGTTAAGAATTTTTTATTGGAGTAAAATATAGATAACATAAAATTTACCATTTTAACCATTTTCAAGTATACAGTTCAGCAGCATTAAGTACACTCACACTGCTGTGCAACCATCACCCCTGTCCGTCTCCAGAGAGCATTCATCTTCCCAAACTGAAACTCTGTCCCCATTAAGCAATAATTCCCATTTCCCTCTTTCTACACAAGAAAAAATGAGTTTCATGAATAAAAACGAGGGGGAAATATGAAGCCAGAAATAAAAATACTTATAAAACAAGAGAATTTTTCTTTCTCTTTCTTTCTTCCTTTCCTTCTTTCCCTCCTTCCTTCCATCCATCATTTATCTATCATTTATCTATCTATCTATCTATCTATCTATCTATCTATCTATCTATCTATCATTTATCTATCATCTGTCTTTTTTTTTTAAGGAGATGGGAGTTTATTGGGTACACTGCAAGAGAGCAGCAGACAGGATAGCAGAGGACAGACTGTCCGCCTCTTTATCTGTCTTAAGTGGAGCTTGTCAAATCCATGAGCAAAGTGTAGACTATTTAATCAATGGCATTAGGACAAATGGCTCTCCAATTTAAAAGCTAGAAAGTCTGAACTCTGCCTTACACCAGACACACATACAAAGTATTCAGAAATCAAGTATTCTTTGATTTAAAGAACTAAATGTAAAAAACAAAACCCCATAAAAGCTTTAGAAGAAAAGTAGGAAAGGTGGCTGGATTTGACTACATTTAACTTGAGAATGACAGAGACTACACGAGCCGAGTTAAAAGACAAGTAACGGACTGGGGAAAACAAACCTGCCACAGACATGCAGGAAGACAGCAAGTCCATATCCCAAAATAAAGTTTTGCTTTTAGTTTTTCCACTTCACCTCCAGGAGAATTAGTGCTTTTATAGCAGGAATATAAAGGGAGAGAAACAGCCAACGTTCAGATGTCATTGTTTTTTAACTTCCCAGATCATCTGCTGAAGCCCGCATCAGAAACTACACTTTTGAAAGGCAGAGACTTTGATCTGCAAGAGGCTGCGTTTGCTGAAGGAAAATGCTCTTGAAAATCAAAAGGGTAGATCCTGAAGGAAGCTAGAGATAGAGTTTATGCATTAACTATAGATTGAAAAGAGGACAGAGAAGACCCAGACCATGTGCCACCTAGAGAAATCAATGCGGACATTGGGCTGGGAGGGAAGAAGAGAGTGGGATCAGACATGACCTTGGAAGAGGTCAAGGACTGGGATGAGGGAACCAGACCTCAGGGGCCACAAGGAAGGGAAAGGAGTCAGTGCCCAGAGACTGCTAAGCCCTCCATCATCACACCAGAAAGCTTCCTGGGGGCTGGGTCTTCACCGGCAGATCCTCTGTGGCCACTTACATGGGTGCGTGAGGCCACTTTGGGCATTCAGCTCTTCACTCTCCAGCTGGGGCCTGCATTGACAGCTGTCTGGAGTGCTCAAAAGGAGTGATGTTTACCCCTGTCCTGAGATTTTGTGGAGGGCCTCCATCCACACTTACCCCTATCAATGCCACCCCTTTTTAAATGACTTAGGACTTCTGTCAGCCTCCTAAACCAAAAGGTGGGATCTTTGACACCCATAGAGGAGGTGGTACTATGGAAGTGAAGACCCCTGGCAACCTGTACTTGGCTAGAACCAGATAATGAATGGTAAAATCTACTTTGGCTAAAGAAATCCACAATATATAAAGA
This sequence comes from Callorhinus ursinus, assembly GCF_003265705.2. NCBI lineage: Eukaryota > Metazoa > Chordata > Mammalia > Carnivora > Otariidae > Callorhinus > Callorhinus ursinus. The sequence goes on along the minus strand of NW_027397080.1, from coordinate 12,875,325 downwards.
ACTCTTATAAATCAATAAAAATAGATGAATAATCCAATAGAAAAATAGGCAAAGGATATGAAAAGTGAAATTCACAGAAGAAATACAAACCTCTAATAAGTGTACAAAAAGATGCTCAGTGTGAGCTCCAATTAGCAAAATGCAAATTAAAACAATAGGATGCATTTTGCTTATCAAATTGGCAAAAATTAGAAAGGCAGATAAAGGAAGAAAGCACTGTCATGTGCCATTGGTGGAAGTATTTATTGGTGAAGCCTTAGTAAAGGGCAAGTTGCCAAGGCCATAGAAATTCTAAATGTGCACACCTTTAATCCCAGCAATTCCACTCCAACCAAAATGTCCCTCCAGGCGATGGTTGAGGAAATCAAAAATCATGGTTGAGAAAAATCCAGGTGTCTGCCCAACAGGAGTGCAGTAGAGTTGTTTCCCAACAATGTTGTTAGACTGAGAAATTGGGTACCAGACTGGGAGTGCAGTTGGGGGGTGCTGCCATGTAGGGAGGGTGGACATGATAGCCTTGACAGGCAGAGTAATCCTTCAGATGTGGGAGGTGAGAAGTGATACACACAGACTTGGGAGAAGACATTCCAGGCAGTGGGAATAGCCAGTGTGAAGGCCCTGAGGCCGCAGCATCTTCAGGAAAGGGAAGCTGCCGTTGTGGCTGGAGCAGAGTGATGGGCAGGGGGAGACGTGTCTAGAAGGAAGGCACACGGGGCACCCGTGGGAGGCAGGGTGGGTAGGCAGGTCACGTAGGGCCTTGTAAGCCACCGTAAAGGTGCTCTGATATTTGCTCTGAGATTGGAAACCAGTGGAAGGATTTCGTATTAAAATTAAAAAGCAGAATATAAGATGAAAGTATAAGATGATATGTTTAGAAAGTTGTTTTAAAAAGACTGAAAGGAAGTAACTGAAATTGACCACAGCTGCTGAGTTAGAGTGACGGGATTATTCATTTTTTTCCCCTCGATCCAACTTTTAATGCCTCTTTATAGCGTGTTTGTAATTAAAACCTTTTTATAAGAGTCGTTTTTTAAAACTGGCTCTTGAGGGGAAAACTAGGCTGGAGGAGGAGGAGGAGGAAGGGCGCCCAGAGTGTTGGAGAGTTAGAGGCGGATCAGAGGCCAAGATGCAGGCAGACATGGAGGGAAGCGGCGCTGAGCGGGGAGAGAGACAGGACTGGGAAGGACAGATGGAGAGAGGAGAGATGGCCACCAGGATGGGCCAGAGACCAGGCGCAGCCCCACCGTGGCCTCACCAGGACTCAGGCAGCTGAGCCGCATGCCAGCATCTCAGGAGGCCCCACGGCTGCTGGGATGGTCCTAAGCAGGGAAGCGACATGAAGGAACCTGAGTGCTCACAGAGCCCCCATCTGTGAGCAGGAACCGGGGCAAGCACTCTGAGAAGCACCTGGTACTTCCGAGAGTGAGGCAGGGGCTGCACAGCGCTTTCACACCATGTGCGCACACACACGCCGACAGCACGGTGAGCAAGGCAGGGGCTGCACGGCGCTTTCACACCACACGCACACACACAGCACGGAGAGCAAGGCAGGGGCTGCACGGCGCTTTCACACCACGCGCACACATGCACACACACGCATACACGCACGCACGCACACACAGCACGGAGAGCGAGGCAGGGGCTGCACAGCGCTTTCACACCACGCTCACGCACACACGCACACACGCACACACGCACACACAGCACGGAGGGCCCGCACTTCTGCTACAGCCTGCACGGAGAAACTCTGGTACCGGGTGAGATCCACGGTCTGAGCTGGAGGCAACTGTAGGGAGGGCAGCCGCAGCACCTGGAAGCAGGAGTTCTTTCTGGAGCCTCTGTGGGAAGGCGCCGAAATGCCTAGGATGCTGGCGGGGCCCCTCCCACATCCCTGGGGGCCCCTGCCTCGAGGCAGCTGGAGAGGCCGGTCTGCCGCCTCCCCACATCTCACTGCCTGTGTTCTCGGCCTCGGGCTGTTTCACGGGGAAGGCCTCTCAGCCCTCCAGCTGGGAACAATTTAGAAACGCAGGAAGCTGATGCCCTTGGCCAACCGATAACAAAGGGGGCCTGGAATCTTGGATAAACACCTCAGCTTTCATTCAGGCCTCAAGTGGGACAATTCTGAGGCTCTTCCTAGTCCTCAGAGGGGCCCCAGCCAAACTGAGCCCAGTTGCTCTCAGTGGTAACCAACTCCGAGAACATCCTTGTTAAAGAAATCATTTGTCCTGTAGAATGTCCCCCCATTCTGGATTTGTCTACCTGCTTCTGTGCGGTATTATTTACCTTGTTCCTCCATCCCCCGTATTTCTTATAAATAGAAGCCAGCACCAAATTCAACCCTTCCCGCAGGGCACCACAGTGGGTGGTGTGGGCGCTTCACCTAATCCTCCGGGCCAACCCTGGCAGCCACTTACAGACATGCCTGACCAATGCCCTTGCGGGCCGTGCACCCCGAGGGCAGTTTCTGGTCTGGAGAGGAGCAGGGGAGGGAAGGCCTGAGGAGCAGCCTTGGACCAGTGCAAGGTGGGAGCCCTGGTGGCTCAAGACCCCGGCCTCCTGGCCTCTTCGAGGAGGTTCCTGACACTTTTGCAGTCCTTCAGAGGATCCCCAGAGAAACTGGAACCCAGTTGTCTGAGTGGTGGCCACTCTTTATTTCACTTTTTATTGATTTTCTTCTTCCCCTGCCTCATTTCTCCACTCTCTTAAAGGTACTCTCTGGGATCATCTCTCAAGTAAACCATTTGCACCCAAATCTTTTTCCTAGAGTGTGCTTTTGAGGAAATCCAAACTAAGGCAGGAACTTCACAGGTAGGGCTGTGCATATCATATGACATCACGTCAGGGGACACATGTGGTGGCGCTAAGATGGGTCAGCAGGCCCAAGCAGTGACAGCCCGACGCCCTCCATTATAAAATTCCCTATCGGCCTTTCATACAATAATTTCATCCATCGTGATTATTGCCTAAATCCATTATTTTATTGGTGGTTGTAAAAAAAAAATAAAGATGATTTTCTAATCCTATCAATCCTTCTACATTTATTAGTTGGGATTTTTAAATAAGGAACTACCGCTCATAAGCGACAGCTTTAGGTTGAGATGAAATAGTACAAGAATGACAGGATAAAGGCCTAATTCTCTCCTTGTTCCTGCTAATTCTCAGGATGAGGATTGTGGCCTGGTTACTGCCAACAGTGTTTAATAATATTTGGTTGATTTGAATGTCTATCTCTTTCTCTGAATGTCAATATGGACAAATGAGTGCTTATATATTCAGTGTGATCCCATTACTCTGTGACAATGTCCTTGCTTCCTGGCTCAACAAGATGTCCCAGGCTTGTGTGGTCTATTTCCTGCCCCAGATCTGGAATCCGCTGCTTCTCCGAGGAGTCCTGATTCTGGGTGGTTGGAGAACACAATATGGGCACTAGGTGTGTTCATTGATAGCGGGTTATCACAGCTTCCAAATTTTTCAGTAGACAGAGCTGGAAAATTCATAACTTTTGAGGGGCACCTGCATGACTCAGTCATTGGGCGTCTGCCTTCGGCTCAGGTCATGATCCCGGGGTCCTGGGATCAAGCCCCCGCATCGGGCTCCCTGCTCGGCGGGAAGCCTGCTTCTCCCTCTTCCATTCCCCCTGCTTGTGTTCCCTCTCTCGCTGTGTCTCTCTCTGTCAAATAAATAAATAAAATCTTTAAAAAATGATAATAATACATAACTTTTGAACAGAAAAATGAAAGAATTATGAGTTTCTGCTAATATTTCCAACTCAAATGTCACATTTCAAGGTTTTTACTTAACTTCTTTGGTTTTATCCTCTTTTCTTTTCTGTCTCTTTTCTTTTACACTGAAGATCTTGGATTCTAGTATTAACATAATTACTTATTTGCATTATGCTATGATTTATATAAAAGAGTTTCAAAAAACAACACCAATATTTGTACTAACAGTGAAACTTCTAAATACAATTTTAAAATTTCTTTGCAGCTCATTTTGTTCTTGGAAAATATTTTTTTGGGCGCCTGGGTGGCTCAGTCAGTTGGGCATCTGCTTTCAGCTCAGGTCATGATTCCAGGGTCCTGGGAAAGAGTCCCACATCGGGCTCCCTGTTCAGCGGGGAGCCTGCTTCTCCCTCTGCCTCTATCTGCCGCTCACCCTGCTTGTACTCTCTCTCTCTGTCAAATAAAGAAAGAAAATCTTTAAAAACAAAATATTTTTTTAAGCACCTATCATCAATATATTGTGTTGTGGAGCAACTTCAGGTAATTATTTCCACTGAGTGGTTATATCACCGATATGATACACATTTAAGGTCCTTCATTTCAGATTGTTTTCAAATTTTAGACATCATTTTTTTCTCCTTTCCTTTAGATTTAATATTTTTTCCTTTTTTAAAAAGATTTTATTTATTCATTTTATTTGAGAGAGAGAGAGCAGGAGGAAGGGCAGAGGGAGATGGAGAGAATCCCAAGCAGACTCTGTGCTGAGCATGAAGCCCGATGCTGGGCTCCACCCCATGACCCCGAGATCATGACCTGAGCCAAAACCAAGAGTCAGACGCTCCCAGCTGAGCCACGCAGGCGCCCCTTGACTTAATATTATTTTTTGAATGTGTGCAATATTTATCTGATTCCACAACCAAAACCACATAGCAATATGCATTTAGAAAATTTCACTTCCATTGCTGTCCCTTCGCCATGTTCTTTCCTCCATAAGTAATCATTTTTATTGTCATTGGGTGGTTTTAAGGTTTTTTCGGTTTATTCTTCCAGTGTTTCTTTTTGCAAATATAAAGTTTGTATACATATTTATACCCCTTCCCACCCCCATTGTTACACAAAAGACAGCATGCTGGATATTCAGTTCCACACCTTGTGTTTTTCACCTAGCAGTATATCCTGGGGATTGTCCCATTGCAATGCGTCTTCCACAATCCTTGTTAGAGCTGGATGGTATTATTTGGTTCCTTGGTGTGAATGTATCACAGCTTTACTCAGCCAGTCTCCCTAATGATAGACATTTGGATTGTTTCCAATCTTTTGTTATCTCAAATTATGCCACAATTAATAACCTTGTGCATAAATCATTTTAACATTTTCCCCAGTGTATCATTAGGCTAGAATACTGGAAGTGGGATCATTGGGCCAAAGGGTAAATGCGTAAGTCATCAAGGAATTTTTTTTTTTTTTTAGGTATTGCCAAGGTCACCTCCCAAACAGTTGTACTATTTCACATTCTCCCTAATAACTATTTTTCAGTCATTCATTCAATAAGCACAAATCGAAACAGTGACAAAGATCAACACGGTCCCTGAGCTCAGGAGCTTGCAGTATGGTAAGGAAGCCAGAAGGAACAGGTAATCACACAAAGAATCGTCCACAATGTGTATCAGAAGGAGAAGAATTAATTCTATAAGAGTTTACAACCAGAAGCCCTAACTTGATGGGGGAGGGGTGGTCAGACAGCCTTCTCTGAGGAATAATGTCTAAGCTGAAATCTGATGAACAGGTAGGAATTCATCAGGAAAAGTGGGTGGAAGAAAATGCCTGAGTAAAGAGGAAACAAAAACAGAAATCACAGTAATCAAATTAAGGGAAATTTATATCAAAATCTATGGAGCACAGTGATCTTCATTCAGAAGATAATTTATCATTTGCAATTTCTTTGTTGTTAAAATATGCTGAAAACGACCAACTCAATATGCAGCTTAAGACCTGGAAAAAGAACAAGATAAAGAAAAGCAGAAGGGGGCGCCTGGGTGGCTCAGTCATTAAGCGTCTGCCTTCGGCTCAGGTCACAATCCCAGGGGCCTGGGATCGAGCCCCGCATCGGGCTCCCTGCTCCGCGGGGAGCCTGCTTCTCCCTCTCCCACTCCCCCTGCTTGTGTTCCCTCTCTCGCCGTGTCTCTCTTTGTCCAATAAATAAATAAACAAAATCTTAAAAAAAAAACCAATAGTTATTTAAAAAAGAAAAGAAGAACAAAATTCATAAAAATAAGATAAATTAATGAAGTAGAAGAGAAAGAAATAAAAAGCAGTGGAAAGGATAAAGAAAAACTGCTTCTCTGAAAATATTCTACCACATCAAAAACTAATGATGTATTGTATGGTGACTAACATAACATAATAAAATTAAAAAAAAATATTCTGTAAAGTACAGAACCGCTAGCAAGCCTAATTAAGAACAGAAGGTATAGCACTTTTCCAAACAGATACAGATCATGGGAAAGGAGGGCCGACAGGGCTAAGGGGATTTAAAGAACATTATGGCAATACATCTGAAGGCAGATGACACTCTATCAAAATATAAATTACCAAAATTGACTCAAGAAGTAGAAAAGCTGAACAGACAAACAAAGAAAAGGTCTTTCTCCCTCCCTAACTTTCTCTCTCCCACCCTTTCAACTCTCCACCTTTATTCCGACGTTGGCTCCATACCCTCGTGCTACACAGTCTCTTTGTGACCAGTGAGAGAGCCACTGGCAACCTCAGAAGCCACCTCCCGGACAGCCTGCACCTCATCCCCTTGTGAAACAAGAAAGAGCACCAGCTGTCCTGTTAATTATTATCGTAATAATAACAACCCTAATAAAACCTCCTGTCTGATTGCCCAGCTTGAGTCACAGCGCGGATCAGTCACAGGACCGGCCTAGGCTGGGTCATGCTCCCCGACTCCATGGCTGTGGTGTTGGGACACCATGACCAACAGCTCCACCCAGCTCGCACAGGAACAGTTACCCAAGAGACCCTGAGCCAGTACAACAGTCCACTGCAGCCGGCTAGCACTTTCAGACAATGAAACAGGGAGGAGCCAAGGAGAGCAGGTAATAAACTGGAGAACGGTGTAATGAATCATGACCTCGAGCCAGACCAAGCCTGTGATGTAGCTAAAATTGAACTAGATATTATCCCAGATATTATTCACTCACCATTTAACAAATATCTATGGGGCACAACCTGGCTCCAGGCTCTGCTCTGAATCAGTAAACAAAAGAGACAGAGTATCTAAGAACACCTGTCCTTGTTTCCATGTGGGTGGGAGGGATCAGGGAGGGGAAGGGGGAGAGGAAGAAGCTGACTTCCTGCTGAGCGAAGAGCCCCGCAGGAGGCTCAATGCCAGGACCCCAGGATCATGACCTGAGCCTAACCAACTGAGCCACCCAGGTACCCCAAAACGTGGCAGAATTTAAGTTCCCATCCAGTTCAAAGGTCTTTACTGTAAAATGGAAAACCATGTTTACATATTTTAAGAGATAAAGAAATGCAAAATCCATCCCCAACCTGGGTGGGAGTGCAGCCTTCTTTGAAGAAACAGATTTAGATAATCTGAGTACCTGAAATCCAAAGAGTAGTTCCCATGAAGGTTCCCATGTTTTAAGCTACAAAGAGGCAGTCTAGAGTAGGGATTAAGCACATGGATTCTCGGTTCAAATCCCAGCTCCACCACTTATTGGCCAAGTGACAAGATTTAGGATGGCAAGTTGAAATCTTACTAAAGTAATGCACAATATTGGAACATCTAAGTGAGTCTGGGCTCACCATATTTATTAGTTTAATTTCCTAGATTGATAAGAATTATTTTGTACCTAGAAAGATTGTTTGTTAAGTGAGAAAATTTAAATACTTAAAAAGAAATCAGAGGCACCTGGGTGGCTCAGTCGTTAAGCGTCTGCCTTCGGCTCAGGTCATGATCCCAGCATCCTGGGATCGAGCCCCGCATCGGGCTCCGTGCTCGGCGGGGAGTCCGCCTCTCCCTCTCCTACTCCCCCTGCTTGTGTTCCCTCTCTAGCTCTCTCTCTCTGTCAAATAAATAAATAAAATCTTAAAAAAAAGAAAGAAATCAAATACATTAAATTTATCAGCACGGTTTTACAATGTGAGGGTGTTTGAGTTTGTAAATGGGACCAAACATTTAAAGTGTCCTTAAAAATTATTCTGAAGATGAATTGGGCTTATAAATAGAATAATAATAAGATTTGTGAGTTGAACATAAAAATCTGAGAAGAACTAAGGTTTTTGGACTTGTAATTTTAATAAATTGACTCCATTTTTAAAACCAAAAATAAACCTTCTTAATAGTCTTCTCTACAGACAAAAATCATGCTCAAGGGCACCAAAGAACAGCATCAACAATTTCCAGAGACAGCTGCTTCTTATGGGAGAAGCAATCAGAGCCCAAAACAAGCTACCTTGCTGGGGAGGCTCATGTTGGGGAAGGGCAGTAGGGGGTAGGAGGGACTGGACAGAGGGGATCTGGTCCCCCAGCTTGGGTGGGAATTGAGAGTGAAGGGCTGGATCTTCAAGGCAACTGGGAGGTGTGGGTAAGACACGTGAGAGGAGAAGGCGGCAGCTTCAGACGGGAGAGCTCTTCGCTGAACTCCCTTCTACTCTGCTCAGGACATGCCATGGAAACTGAATTGCTTTTCATTTTGGTCACTGAACAGTCTTCCTTCCAACACAATTCTAGGCCAGAGGGACAATGTGGGGTCTTGGTTTAGGAGAATCCAAGGTGTCCAGGCAGCTAACTGACTGTTGAGAAGGTCCCTGCAGCTCTGTCCTGGCAAGAGGTGTGAAATCTGGAAGGCACGCGGAGTGGGGGTGCTAGGAAGGGGGTGCTGCTCTAGGCAGAGATCATTTCTGAGGCTTTTCCTCAGCTTGGAAGGAGCCACCCTCAGGACCACCCTTCCCCTTTGACCTGAATCCTGGTTCACCAAGTAGCCTTTGGGTTTTGTTTTGTTCTGTTCTGTTTTTCAGCTCCTATTTAGTGTCTGCTGTGTGCCAGGCATCGTTCTCTCTTCCATACACAATCATCTTGTTAACTTCTCCTAAGAACTCTGGGTGGGGGTGGGTGCCCAGGGTCACTTAGCTGGCTAGTCTAACCCTAGAGCCCAGACTCAACCACGATTCTACGCTGCCTTTCATTGACAGAGTTTGCTTCCCAGAGACTTTGATACCAGGTTTAACAAGGGCGGTCCTAGCAGATCTCAGTCCCCTCAGGCATAATATGGGGAAAAATGCAGCCTACACATTGGGCAGTTACATCAAGCAACAGGGACAACTGTTGGATAAAGAAGGAAATATTTCCGGTTTTCTTTAGGAAGACCCTGTGCCCCAAACTCAAGGATAGTGCAGAAACGGAAAAGAATAGAGACCAGCCTTGCTCATTCATATTGATGCAAAACTCCTGAATAAAATCGTGGCAGAATAAGAAACGCGATATTTCTTGTACAACTGAGTTTATAGTCTGAGTTCATACTCTTTAAAAAAATATTAGCAAAGAGAACCTAACAGTGTATTAGGAGAGAAATATGCCACGAACATGTGGTATTTATTATAGGAATGTTAAAATAGTTCAATATTAATAAATCTATTAATATAATTTATTGTAGAAAATAGACAATAATAATCATTTAAAAGAAAAATATTTAATAATATTTAATATTTAAAAGTAATAATAAATAGTAGTGATATTTTCTTATGATTATTGCTTTCAAAGGTCTCTAACTTTAAGCATCATGCTTCACAAAGAAACCCTAGAAATAGTCTCATTAGGTAAAGAATAATCAAGGATTGAGCGCCTGGGTGGCTCAGTTGGTTAAGCGACTGCCTTCGGCTCAGGTCATGATCCTGGGGTCCCGGGATCGAGTCCCGCATCGGGCTCCCTGCTCGGCAGGGAGTCTGCCTCTCCCTCTGACCCTCCCCTCTCTTGTGCTCTATCTCATTCTCTCTCTCAAATAAATAAAATCTTTAAAAAAAAAAAAAGAATAATCAAGGATCCTTACCACCATGCATAATTAACAGTTCTGAACTCTCTAGCTGATTTAATTAGGGAAATACATAAAAAGGTATAAATATTAGAAAGAATCATTAGTTAAAGCTAATATGATTATATATCTGGAAACCCCCCCCAAAATCCATTAACAATATTGAGTCCAAGAACGTGGCCAATTACAAAATCAATACACAAAAATCAATAGCATTCCCATCAAACAATAAAAAGCAGAGGGATCTTGTTTGGATGTTGTGCTTGCGTAGAAAATATGCGGGGTTTTGGCTTTTTTTTTTTTTTTAAGTAGGCTCCACACCCCACATGGAGCCCTATGCAGGGCTTGAATTCATGACCCTAAGATCAAAACCTGAGCTGAGATCAACAGTTGGACACTTAATGGACTGAGCCACTCAGGCGCCCTAAAAATATGTGTTTTTGCTTAACCGGCTTGGAGGAGCTGATGGATATTACAGAGAAGTGTTTCAGTTGGGAACTGATTCAAGCAAGAGGTAAGTTAAGAGCTAACCAAGGCTTAACTGAGTCAGGGTATTTTCTTTTGGCTCCAGTGCCCTTATGGTGGCTTCTCATGTCTCCCGCTCTGCCATTCTGCTACTCCAATACCACTAAGTCACAATAAGGAAGAAGAGAGAATGCATATAGAAAACGCACCACCAGAGTCTTCCACATGGGGGATAAAGTCACCAAGCCACACTTTGGCACCACCACTATGGAGCCTTGATTAAAAAGGGAGAAAAAAGTCCTAAGAGCTTTGAAAGTCAGCTTTCAAAGGATTAGATTTGATTAGAGGAGAAGCAGAGGGAAGTTTTGGAGAAGCCCTATACCTTCAAGGTTCCACTCCATGTGTGCATCTGCTGGGTGGGCAGCCCTTAACTTCATCCTTGGCTCCCAGACAGTATATGATATTGCAGCCTTGCAGGGACATTGGCCTTCTCAGGATGGGCGGTGGCAGTGGGCAGCATTCTCCAAGAGCCCTCACAGTGGGACCTCAGCAGGAGAGAAGTTAATGCCATCTGGAAACAGTAGTTTACTTATTAGTTTGGGGACCCTTGTACTGGTAAGCTGGCTCTAATTTTTTTTTTTAATTTAAAAAACCATTCTGATCTGTAGCATTCACTGATTTCCATGGTATAAATACTCCCAGTGTGGCCAATTTCCAGCTACCATGGTATAACAACCAGCTCACAGAATTCCTCAATATTTAACAATCAGCTCTTAGGAGCCTGCACATGCTACCTCTAGCCTGCCACTCCTAGGATCCGTTCTTTGGGGACTCCCAGAAATAACTGGAGGGTCCCTTTGAGGAGAGACTGAGGATTTGCCATCATGTGGATGGGGTGTTAAGTTGTTATAAGTTGAGAATGAAAAGGCAACCAGGCAATTAAACCCAACTTTGTAGTAAAAAGATGATGAAGTTAGATATCTGGGCTATATTTGCATTAAAATCTTTTAATGCTCATCTCATTGTAAAATTGACAATGATGCAGATCCATCCATTCAGCAGGTATTTATGGAGAACCTCCTCTGTGCCAGGGATGGTTTGAGACACTAGGGATGAATAAAGTGAATAAAATAAAGTTCCCGTCCTCATGGAGTTTATACTCCAGTACATATGAAATGATGTCAGGTAGTTAACAGTTGCTATGAAGAACACTAAAGCAGAGAGGGGAGTAGAGCGATAGGACTTTATTTTATAAAAGGCATTGGGGGAAGCCCTTGCTGATTAATTAACGTTTGAGCAGAGGTGGGAGTGAAGTGAGGGAGGGAGTCAGGCTCGGTCTAGGGGGAGAACTCCAGCAGAAGCGAGAGGAAAGGCCCTGAGATGGAGCAGCAGGATCCCAGTGCAGCTTCCGGGGCTCAGTGAACAGGGGCAGCATGGTGTGGAATGAAGTTAGAGACATAGGTAGCAGCCACAGCAAGTACACTATGTATGGAGTTTGCATTTTACTCTAAATGTGATGGGCAGACATTGGAGGGTTCTGAGCAGGGAAATAACAATATCTCCTTTGCATTTTAAAAGGATATTGTGTCAACGTCATGTGGGTGGTAAGAGAGGAAGCAGAGGGCCCAATTAGGAAGCTATTGCTACACTTGGGGGTGGGGGGAGACGATGTGGTTTGAGCTAAATTAGTAGAAGTGCAGGAAGTAAGAAGTGGTTAGATTGAAGTTCATAAGACTTAACAAAGAACCGGATATGAGATGAAGGAAAAAGAAGATGACTCTCAGATAACTCTAATATTTTGGTGCTCCCTGTCCAAATTTGGGGATTGCTAGGGAACAGCAGGTCTGAGGTAGGAAGAACTAAGAGTTCAGTGGATGATGATAGGTCTTTATTTTGTCTTCATTCTTGAAGGATATTTTTGATGGATGAGTTCTGAATTGACAATTTTTTTCATCATATTAGACATGCAGAAGAAAAACAATCATAAAGTGACATTTCCAGACAGAGGAAAAACTAAAACAGTGTGCCACGAGCAGATCTAAAGCCACTCTAAAGACACTCTAAGTATTTTATCTCAGCCAGATAGAAAATGATCTTGAGCAGAAAGCCTAAATGAATATTGAATGTAAATAGTAATAACAGTAATAATGTTAATAATATTAATAGTACCTTGAAGTTTCAAAACTAAATATCTCAGTCAAAAGGCAAAGACTGCCAGATTGGACAATAAAAGTCCAATTATAGGGGCACCTGGGTGGCTCAGTCGGTTAAGCGGCTGCCTTCGGCTCGGGTCATGATCCCAGGGTCCTGGGATCGAGCCCTACATTGGGCTCCCTGCTCGGCGGAGAGCCTGCTTCTCCCTCTCCCTCTGCCTGCCGCTCTGCCTACTTGTGCTCTCTCTCTATCTGTCAAATAAATAAATAAAATCTTTAAAAAAAAGTCCAATTATATATTTATTGTCTACAGGAGATACATTTAAACTATAAATACACACACAAAAAAGATTGAAAGCGAGAAGGTAGAAAAAGCATGTTATGCAAATACTAAACACAAGAAAGCTGACATAGCTAGGCTAGTTACAGAAAAAAATACACTTTAAAGCCAAAAACACTTCACAATGGGGCATGGGAGTTATTTAATAATGATAAAAATTTCATTTAAGAATATATAACAATTCTAAATTCATATGTACCTAATAACATGCTTTTAAAAGGTAAAAAATGGTAGAAGGAAAAACAGACACATCAACCATCATAGCAGGAGATTTCAACATATCCCTTTCAGTGATCGCTAGGACAAGCAGACAAAAAACAGTAAGAACAGCGAAGATTTAATGATTAACAAGCCTGACCTCGGCGCCTGGGTGGCTCAGTTGGTTAAGCGACTGCCCTCGGCTCAGGTCATGATCCTGGAGTCCCGGGATCGAGTCCCGCATCGGGCTCCCTGCTCGGCAGGGAGTCTGCTTCTCCCTCTGACCCTCTTCCCTCTCGTGCTATCTCTCATTCTCTCTCTCTCAAATAAATAAATAAAGTCTTTAAAAAAAAAAAAAACAAGCCTGACCTAGCAGACATCTGTAGAACACGGTATCCAACAAACTGTAGAATTCATGTTCTTTTTCAGGACACATGGAACATTTATAGAAATTAACTATATCCTGGGCCATTAAGCAAGTCTGAACAAGTGTCATAGTATTGAAATGATATAGAATATGTTTTCAGGCCACAGTGAATTTATGTTAGAAATTAATAAAGAAAAGGTAACCAGAAAACCCCTATGTGTTTGGAAATTAAGAATTATGCTTCTAAATAATTCATGTTATTCATCGACTTACATAAAACCATAATGAAAATGTCTTCTGGGGGTTGGAAAGAAAAATAAGATTGTGAAATATATATGCAACAATGGCATACAAGTTGGAGGCTAGTTATTGGAGTTAAGGTGTTTTAAGGTTGTTACAAAGTTCAGGGGGAGAAAAGACATTGATTAATTTTAGACTTTGGTAAATCAGATAGCAAGGTGAAATTACGAGGGTAACTACTAAAAGAATAGGAACAGGAAGTATTTCTTTTTTTTAAAGATCTTATTTATTTATTTATTTGAGAGAGAGAGTGAGAGAGGGATGAGGGACAGAGGGAGAAGCAGACTCCCCCCCACACACACTGAATAAGGAGCCCGATGCGGGGCTCGATCCCAGGATTCTGGGATCACGACCTGAGCCGGAGGCAGCAGCTTAACTGACTGAGCCACCCAGGCGCCCCGGAACAGAAAGCATTTCTTCCAAACTGATGGAAGGGAGAAAAAAAGAACAAGACAAAACAACAGACCTCTCCTAATTGATAGAAGAAGTGAACAAACTATTAATAATGATACATAAGATTTGAATACATGTGGACTTCCTCCTGGATGGTGAAAATGCTGTCTCCAGCTGTATCTGGGGACTGGGTGGGAAGGTGATGTGGTGTGGGAAGATTTAGTTCCCCGCAGACGCCTGGTCCTGGGAATATCGGTATCAGGATGCAGCAGACACCGCCGATTCTCCCACCCTCACCTCTCAGTCTGATCCCCTCAGTCGGCTCCAGCGAACTTCTACTTTCTGCCTCTCATTACCTGAAGGCTTTTCCCAAAGCTGCAAAAGACCTCTCTGCCCTGAGAGTGACTGACAGGGGAGGTATATAAATACCCCAGCTCCCTCACCCCTCTGGTGAGATCACCCTATGACATTCTCCAGAGTTTTCCCACGGACTTTAGCTCCGGTTGCCAAGAGTAGTAGCCGGTGATAACATACCCTTCATTGGCAGCCTTCCCTTCCCTGGGGCATTTCCCCACCCACCCCTGCTGGGGTTTCCTGCACTTCCTGAAAAACTGTGTACACTTTAATCCATATCTCAGGGTCTGCTTCTGGGGGAAGCAGGTCCCACGTTAGAGAGAGGCTACTGGACCCAAGTGGCTATTGGACACAAGAGCCGTCCCTTAGTGGATGCTGTTCCCAAGGAAGCCATGGACCTGGACCCATGGGAGGATCCTCTCCGTTTGACAGGGAAAGGCAAGACTTAGGGTTGGGCTGGACAGCCTGGAGGCCTCAGCTGGTGAGAAAACCCGGAGCGCCCAGGGTGCTTCTCTTGGGGCAGAGAGGACAACAGGTAAATCTGCTTCTCAGGAGGACAAGGCTTTAGGCAGTCCTGGGCCTGCTCGCTGACAGTGGTGGCCCAGATCCAAGACTTTCTGGACAGTACCCAGGGAAGACTGGGTGTCTTTGTTGGCAAGTACATATACCTTCTCGTGGGGAAATGGATCCAGGACTTTTGGAGCTCCATTTCTGTTTCAGAAGAGCTAGATGAGAGACCTTCCAGGCTCCTTGCCCACAAACCCCTTCCATCCTGTGGCTGCAAGAAAGGGAATTTAAGGAACCCTATTTCAGTAGTCAGGACACAGCACGACTGAGAGGAAAGAGGGTGGGCTGTAGAAGGAACAGAGCTCCATTCTAATCCCAGTTTTGTCCCTTGCTGGATGATGTAGATAGATGGCTTAACATCTCTGAACTGCCGTATGCTCACCTATGAGACAGGGATTATAACTGTATTACCTTATAGGATTCTTGTGAGGATTAGCTTAAATAATGCTTATAATGTGCATGGCAAGTATCTCTGGTACATAAAAAGTAATCTATAAATTGTACATAATTATTATATTTGCCAAAAGCTTGTTTATTTTTTTTTAAGATTTTATTTATTTGACAGAGAGAGAGCACAAGGGGGGGGGCGGGAGAGGGAGAAGCAGTCTCCCCACTGAGCAAGGAGCCCAACCCGGGACTCAATCCCAAGACCCTGGGATCATGACCTAAGCCGAAGGCAGATGCTTAACTGACTGACCCACCCAGGTGTCCCGCCACAAGTTTGTTTATAATAACAAAAGAGAATGGAAACAACCAAATGTCTATCAGAGGGATATTGGTTAAATAAAGATGTTACAGGGGTGCCTGGGTGGCTCAGATGGTTAAGCGTCTGCCTTCGGCTCAGGTCATGATCCCAGGGTCCTGGGATAGGGTCCCACGTCAGGCTCCCTGCTCCTTGGGAGCCTGTTTCTCCCTCTGCCTCTCTCTCTCTCTGTCTCTGTCTTTCATGAATAAATAAATAAAATCTTTAAAAAAAATAAAGATGTGGGTGCCTGGGTGGCTCAGTTGGTTAAGCGACTGCCTTCGGCTCAGGTCATGATCCTGGAGTTCCGGGATCGAGTCCCACATCGGGCTCCCTGCTCAGCGGGGAGTCTGCTTCTCCCTCTGACCCTCTTCCCTCTCGTGCTCTCTGTCTCTCATTCTCTCTCTCTCAAATAAATAAATAAAATCTTTAAAAAAAATAAAGATGTTACATCCAAATATACAGTGGGATTCTGTGCAGCCATTAAAAATTATGATGCAGATCTATATGTGTTAGTGTGGAAAACTATTTATGTACAGCTGGTTCCCGACTTTACGATAATGGGAAAGAGATACGCATTCAGCAGAAAGTATATTTCACAATTTTAAATTTTGATCTTTTCCAGGGCTAGCCAATATGCAGTACTGTACTTTTTTGTGATGCTGGGCAGCCACAGATCCCTGTCAGCCACCACAATCAGGAGGGTAAACAACCAGTACCTTTACAACCATTCTGCACCCATATAGCCATTCTGCTTTTTCACCTTCAGCACACTGTTCAATAAATGACATTTGGGTCAGATGATTTTGCCAGACTGTAGGCTAAGTATGTGTTCTGAGCACGTGTAAGGTGTAAGACTAAGCTAAGCTATGATGTTCTGTAGGTTAGGTGGATTCAATATGTTTTCTTTCTTTTTTTTTTTTTTAGATTTATTTATTTATTTGACAGAGATAGAGAGAGCAGGAACACAAGCAGGGGGAGTGGGAGAGGGAGAAGCATGCTACCCGCAGAGCAGGGAGCCTGACACGGGGCTCGATCCCAGGACCCTGGGATCATGACCTGTGCGGAAGGCAGACGCTTAACGACTGAGCCACCCAGGCGCCCCTCAATGTATTTTCAACTTACAACGGGATTTTGGGGATGTAACCCCATCTTTTTTTTAAAAAAAGATTTTATTTGTAAGTAATCTCTACACCCAACATGGGGTTCAAACCCACAACCCTGAGATCAAGAGTCACATGCTCCACCGACTGAGCCAGCCAGGCACCCTGGGGATGTAACCCCATCTTAAGTCAAGAAAGATCTGTATTTATTATTTAGTAGAGCGAAAAAGCAGGTTACATCTCAGTATATATATATACACTGACCTGATTTTATGTTTAAACCCAACTTTGAACGACTGTATATACACGTATGTGGAATTCTATGTATAAGTGCTTAGAAAGATATTTGGAATGAGATACGCCAAACCATTAACACTGGTTATCACTGCAGGGTGAGGACATGAGTAGAGTTTTTTTTTTTCTGCTTATCTGTATTTTATTTTGTTATTTTTTATTTTTTTAGAGAGTGAGCAAGGTGGGAGGGACAGAAGGAGAAGGAGAGGGAGAGAATCCTAAGCAGACTTCACACCCCAGACAGAGCCCAACACGGGGCTTGATCCCACAACCCTGAGATCATGACCTGAGCCGAAATCAGGAGTCAGACACTTAACCAACTGAGCCACCCAGGCACTCCTGCTTATCTGTATTTTAATCTTTTAAATAATTACTATGGGGCGCCTGGGTGGCTCAGTCGGTTAAGCCACTGCCTTCGGCTCAGGTCATGATCCTGGAGTCCTGGGATCGAGTCCCGCATCGGGCTCCCTGCTCGGCAGGGAGTCTGCTTCTCCCTCTGACCCTCCCCTCTCTCATGTTCTCTCTCTCTATCTCATTCTCTCTCTCAAATAAATAAATAAATCTTTAAAAAAATAATAATAATAATAATTACTATGTGTGATATATGAAACAAAAATAATAATAAAGGAAAAGATAAAAATGTGTGGTCCAGAACAAGAGCTCCAAGTGAGGTGGACTCGACACAAAGCAGAGCAAAAAAGGAATGAGGTTTTTGGGTTTTCCAAATGAAAGGGAAGCTTGATAAAAGCTTTTTTTTTTATTGTGATAAAATATACATAACATAAAATTTACCATTTTAGCCATTTTAAAATGTACAGTTCAGTGACATTAAGCATCTTCACATTGTTGTACAATCAATACTGCCACCCGTGGCCAGAACTCTGTCATTTTCTCAAACTGAAACTGTCCCCACTAAATACTAACTCCCCTTTCCCCTCTCCCTTCAGCTGCTGCAGCCCCCAGTCTACTTTTTATCTCCATGAATTTGACTGCTCTGGGTCCTCATACAAGTAGACACATAGATTCTTTGTCCTTTTGTGTCTGGCTTATTTCACGTAGCATAATGGGTCACAATTCCCTACTTTTTAAAGGCTGGATAATATTCCACTGTATGTCTGTGCACTTTGTTTATCCATCTATCTGTTGGTGGACATAGGGGTTGTTTCCACATTTTGACTACTGTGAATACTGCTGTTATGGACAGCGTGTTTTACAAGATTTTATTTTATTTATTTATTGTAGGGGGAGGCAGAGAGAGAGGGAGAGAGAATCTTAGGCAGGCTCCACGCCCAGTGCAGAGCCAACACGGGGCTCGATCCCACAACCCCCCACGACCCTGAGATCATGACCTGAGCCGAGATCAAGAGTCAGACGCTTAACCAACTAAGCCACCCAGGCGCCCCTGTCTTACCAGATTTTAAATAAAAGTCACCATCCATCAGTCTCTGTCTGGCTTCTCTCCAATTGCTGATTAGGTTGAGATTCAGCTAACATTTAACAAGCAGCCGCTGAGCTCCCAGAACTAGGCTAAGTGCTTGCAATCCACTGCATTATGTAAATCCTTAAAACAGCCCTGTGAGTGAAGTAAGCCACAGTTATTCCCATTTTATAGAAAAGGATACTCAGGCTCAGAGAGGTCGAAGTAGCATGTCCAAGGCCACCATATCAGGACGGGCTAGGTTATGCTATAAGTAACAAATGCCCCAAAATCTGAGAGACAATTTTTCTTCTTTGACAAATATTTATTTCTCACTCATGCTAGGTCAGCTTGTCCGTCCTCCAAATGACCTTCACACAGGGCTAACAGAACAACCCCTCTCGGGGCCATTGCTGGATTCATGACAGAAAGAAAAGAGAAAGATGGCAGCCCACAAGCTAACCCTTAGCATGACTCAGCTTAAAAGTGGCATGGCCATTTACACCCACATTTCACTCCCCAAATCAACTAATAATATATAATAATTATATATAATATATGTATTGTACATATATAATTGCATATACACTATTTTTATATATTTAGTGCATGCATATATATAATGATCTTGCCTGCCTATATTTTATATATATACATAATATATATGATATATATGTTATATATTAAGCAGATTATATAATACTACATATTATGTATCTATAATATATGTATGTATATAAAATTTAGGCATTCAAGATCAGAGCAAGCTCAAGAAGGTTGCTTTTCTGGTGATTTAATTATGGATATTTTGATTTTATGGACATGTAGATACTTAGAAAAAGCGATTTTCTGATCTGCATGGACAGGGCCATGTCCTCGCAGAGCTCCCGCAGTGGGAAGGAAAGACAAGAACGAGTGGTTTCCATAAAGTGTCATGGACTCCCGAGAACCTGAGAGTGGTTAAGAGCTTTTCCTAAAATTGCCCAGTGACTAAATGGTTAAGGGCACTTAAATGGAGTGTTTAAGAGCAATAGCTTTAGCTTTGAATTCAAAATCCCAGTTCCATCAACTTGGCCATGTGACACCCCCACCCGCCAGCCTCCAGGCACGTTACTAACCCTCCCTCTCAGCCTAGGTTTTGCGCTCTGTAAAATGGGTTGTTGTAAGGCTTACTGAGACAATGCTTGGAAAATCCTGAGCCCGGTGCCTGGCCCACAGAGAGTCGCTGATATTTAAGAAGACACTTGACCCAGGGTTTCCAAACCCAAGTTTGTGGCCCTTCCCAGGCGCTTGCACTGCCTCTAGCTAGGGACAAGGCCTACTTCCTCAGCGACAATGGTGCTCCCTACACTGCGGTAGGGACCTCATGTCTCTTCAAAGGTAATAACTGACAGGAAACCGTTGCCTCCAGAGAGAGAGGGAGCTGGGACGTACGCAGGTGTGAGGAGACTACATAACCTTCTGAACTGTTTGAGAAGACCATTTACTTGTTCAGAAATTCCTTTCAGGTTTAAAAATATGGGAATGAAATTATTTTAATGATTTGAATTCATGAACTATTCAGTTAGTCCTTCAGTGGAAAGCTCTGTTCCCTTTGCAGAGCATGGTTTTCCTCAAAGTTTAGTCTGAGGACCACTCGTGTTAGAATTCTGTGCTCCCCCCCACCGCTGGCTCCAGTGAACCAGAATTTCTGGGGTGGAGGAGGAGGGAGCCTGCTTAGCCTCACTTTTAATTAGCTCCCCTGGTAATTCTTAAATTAAAAACACCAAAGTTTAAGAACCACTATTTTATGAATCCTTCAGCGTATCAAGTGCTTAGAAATGCTACCTTCCCTTCACTCTGCCTTCACTGAGATTATATTGCAGTTCAGAGGGCCAAGAGACTCCCCCTGCAATTTTGTTGTTACTTACTGTGCAAACTAAAATTATTCGCCATGTCATCCCATTGTCCTACCAATACCAGTGGTCAAATGCTGCCTCAACTGGTTGAATAAGTGTAATGGAATTTTATGTAACTATTAAAAAAGAGTAAGCAGGCTCTTTCCACTGTACTGTGGACTAAACCCTGAGATATGTAAAGAAGAGAAATCAAAGTGTACCAGAGTGTGTTTAGCCTGCTAGCACTTGTGTAAAAGTGCTATGCACACACACAAGATATATACACATACGTGCTTGTATATGCAAACCTTCGTGTGTGCAGATCTCTGGAAGAACGTACAAGGGACTGGGGTGGAGAATTGTGGTAACCTCTGGGGACAGGGACCCAGTGGCTGGGGACATGGGTAAGAGAAGGGTCTTTTTTAAAAAGATTTTATTTATTGGGGCACCTGGGTGGCTCAGTCATTAAGCGTCTGCCTTCCGCTCAGGTTGGGATCGAGCCCCAAATGGGAAACAACCTGAATGCCCATCAATACATAAATAGGTAACCAGTCATGGCACATCAGTCCAACAGAATACTACTTAGCAGTAAAAAAGAATGAACTACTGATACTTGCCCCAACATGGATGAATCTAAAAATAATTACACTGAGAGGAAAAAAAGCCAGACGGAAAAGAATGCACACTGCATGATTTCATTTATATAAATCTCTAGAAAACGCAGGCTAATCTACAGTGACAGAAAGCAGAGGAGTGGTCGCTCAGGGGTAGGAGCACAGAGGACTGGGCGGGAGGGATTACAAAGAGGAAACTTTTTGGGGTAAATGGGGATTGTGGTGAGGGTTTCACGGAGGCACACATATTCAAAACTCATGAAATTACACACTTTAAATACGTGCCGTTCACTGTATATCAAATATTCCTCAACAAAGCTGTTTTTAAAAAAAGAATCTCAGGGTATCACGTGTAACTCCAGAAACAGGTTATGCTTTTTGGTTTGAAGGAAATGTTCTCTATCTTGACTGTGGTGGTAGTTACATGACTGTATATTTGGTTTTTTGTTTTGTTCTGTTTTGAATTTTATTTTTAGGTCATCTCCATACCCAACATGGGGATTGAACATATAACCCCAAGATCAAGAGTCGTGTGCTCTACTGACTGAGCCGGCCAGGAACCCCTGTCAAAGCTCATTGACTTGCATACTTAAAAATCAGGGTTTCGTTTCATATAAATTTTACCCCCATGAAATTTATTTTTAACCAACAGGACATACACGTGAGCACACACACACACACACACACACACACACACACACACACAAGAGAGAGACACAACAGGTCAGCAGCTAGACCCCAGGAACATCTGGCGGCCACCTACCACAACTGCAAAGATGCTCATTCTCCATCTTTGTCTCTTGTCTCTGGTTCTCCATATGCCCACATTATTCCTCTCTCTATCTAATCTTCTCACTCAGCGATTCCTTTCCAGTTCTCTGGCCTAAAAGGTAGAACCTTCAGCTGCCAGTACTTTCTGAGCTTTATATGTTAAGGTCCAGGCATCCAAAAAAGGAAGGAACTTCTCTCGGAGTCAAGCTACAAAATTCATGGGGAAGGATTCAAGGTTGTGTGTGGGCTTTAATTCACTTACTAGAAAAATATGGAGCAGCTCTTGCAGGCATCGGGCCCAGTCCCGGGGTCCCGTGGAGAATGACGCTAATTGAAGTCTTTGCTCCCGTGTGGCTTATCGTCCGGGGAGGAGACAAGCAAATGACACTCCTACTACAAATCGTGATAAGCACTTTAAAGAACAAAAATGAGAGCAACAGCATAGATTGTGATGGGGCACGTGTAACTGCAGATAAGTAGCCAAGGATGGTCTCTAAGGAGGTGACATTTGAATAGACATGAAGGATAAGGAGTCAACTCTCCAAAGATCTGGCTGAAGAGAGGTTAGGTCCAGGTAGAAGTCGTAGCAGGTGTAAAGCCTGGAGAAAGATGTGTGAGTCACTGTGGCTGGGGCTTAGTTAGGAGAATGGAAAGGGGTGAGGGCAGGTCTCGGAGGGCCTTGCAGGGCCGGGAGAGGAATTCACAACTCATTCACAGTGTCTTGGAAAGCCTCTGGAGCAGCTAAAGCAGAGGACTGGCTTGATGTGATTTTTTTGGCTGCTATGAGAAGAACAGGTTGTCATAGGGCAGGGGAGGAAGCAGGGAACCAGTAGTCGCCCATGCTGGGGCTACAGCCCACAGGAGTGGTGACAGCTTGGGTGTTGGGGCAGAGGGAGGGAGAGGGAGAGGGGAGAAAGATGGTGTGTAGGCAAAGACAGGAATAAAGTGCCTAAATGTGGCCAGGGCGGAGTCCTGCTTACGGACAAGGCCCTGCCCACAGTGATCACGTGGCTGAAGATGGCGACGCCGTGAAGGAGCAGTCAAAGGAATATGTGCCTATTTTAAATTCCCTCTCTGAGTCCCAGTAAGGAGGTCTGGAAAAGGAGATGGTTGGAATAGCTTCAGTGGTTCTCAGCGGGGGCGGAAACACCCACTACAGAATACTGACATTTAGAGGAGGGGGCTGGGGGTTCTACACATCCAGAAATATGTAGGACCATCCCACACAGTGACGAATGGTCCCATGTCCCACTTTCAAATGCCCCACTGCACATTTATGAAGATGAAAAATCTATAAAGTTATCTGAGCCTGGAATCTAACTCCATTTTACATACAAGTATGGTTTTTAAAAAATATTTCCCAGGAAAGCAACTCAAGTGAAAATCAAAAGATTTCATCTGTTTAACGATTTGCCTAAGGGGCGCCTGGCTGGCTCAGTCGGTAGGGCTTGCGACTCCTGATCTCAGGGGTCATGAGTTCGAGACCCATGTTGGGTGTAGAGATTACTTTAAAAAAAATGGGGCGCCTGGGTGGCGCAGTTAAGCACCCGACTCTTGGTTTCGGCCTAGGTTGTGATCTCAGAATCCTGAGATCAAGCCCCGCACCGGGCTCCATGCTCAGCACAGAGTCTGCTTGAGATTCTCTCTCCCTCTCCCTCTGCCCCTCCCGCTGATACTCTCTCTCTCAAATAAATAAATAAATAAATAAATAAATAAATAAATAAATAAATAAAAGATCTGCCCAAGGCGCATGTCACCAATGGCAAGGCTCAGAGTTTTTGAAGCACAAGACGCCCCTATCGGTCTGCATTTATAGCTGTGGCATCCAGGGCAATTCTACGTAGAGGTGCAAACACCTATCTCAGTCTCTCCTAGGGTAATCATGCCTAGGTATTCACAGATTTAAAGTGCATTTTATAAATTACTTTCCTTTTATTTCTCCTTTTTTTTACAGTTGAGATTGCAATCCCAAACATATTACATATATAAACTCATTTAATCTTCAACACAGTCCTGTGAGATAGCCGCTGTCATTGCCCCCATTTTATAGATGAAGAAACTGAGGCACAGAGTCAGATCCCAGTTCACACAACTAATAAGCAGCAGAGCAGGGATTCGAACTTAGGCGGTTTTATTCCAAATTTTATATCATCAAAAGCACAAGCACTACATCGTATAGACTTTAGGTAGGTTTTCTGTGAATTTTACTTCAGGACAGCAAGGTCATTACTAAGTATTGATCTGCTAAGAATGCAGCACCCAGGGGCCTAGGTGCCCTCTGGGCCTCTCCCAGCTCTAAAATCTGTTAACTCTGGCTGTGTGCTTCTACAGACGTTCTCATTCAATTTAAGCTTATGCTTGGAAGCTGGAGGAACTTCCTGAAGAGGAACGATGTTACATCAAATCGGTGAAGTGGGCTGGTGGCAGGGCAATGAGCAACCCCTTCTCAAGAGAAGTTTGGTGATACACCACATCCTTTGACTCTGGCTTCACTTCAGAGAATCTTTCCTTAGGAAATATTTTTTATCGCGGTAAAATACACATTACATAAAACTTGCCATTTTAACCATTTTAAAGTGTGCGACGCAGTAGCGTTGAGTACATTCACAATGTTGTGCAACCAGCACCACTATCTTGTTCCAGAACACTTGATCACCCCAAAGGGAAACCTCATACCCATTACACAGCCACTTCCCCAGTTCCTTCTGTCACAGGCTCTGGCAGCCCCGAGTCTGCTTTCTGTCTTTATGAACTTTTCTATTCTGGGTATTTCATATAAATGGTATCATACAAGACATGACCTCCCGTGTCTGGATTTTTCACTCAGGATAATGTTTTCAGGGTTCATCTGTATTGAAGCACACATCAGCACATCATTCTTTAAAAAAAATTTTGGGGGGCGCCTGGGTGGCTCAGTCGTTAAGCATCTGCCTTCGGCTCGGGTCATGATCCCAGGGTCCTGGGATCAAGCCCCGCATCGGGCTCCCTGCTCCACGGGAAGCCTGCTTCTCCCTTTCCCACTCCCCTTGCATGTGTTCCCTCTCTCGCTGTCTCTGTCAAATAAATAAAATCTTAAAAAATAAATAAAATAAATTTTTATTGAGGTAAAACTCACATAACATAAAATTAAACATTTTAAAGTGTACAATTCCACGTTGTTTAGTACATTCACAATGTTGTGCAACTATTACTCTACCTAGTTCCAAAACATTTCATCACCCCCAAATAAAACCTGTACCCTTAAAGTTAATTCCCATTCTCCCCTTCCCCCTAGTCCCTGGCAACCACCAATCCACATTCTGCATCTAAGGATTTATCTATTCTGGATATTTCACACGAGTGGAATCATTTATTATGTGACCGTTTGTGTCTGGCTTCTTTCACTTAACGTTATGTTTCTGAGGTGCGTCCACACTGCCGTATTATATCCGTACTTTATACCTTTCTACGGTTGAGCAATATTTCATTGTATGCATAGACCACACTTTGTTTATCCATTCATCCACTGATGGACATCTGGGGCATTTCCACCTTTCAGTTCTTGTGAATAGTGTGCTATAGACATTCATGTACACGTTTTTGTTTGAATACCTGCTTTCAACTCCTTGGGGCATATACCTAAGAGTGGGATTTCTGTGTCATGCACTAAGTCTATGTATACATTGCTGAGGGACCACCATCCTGGTCCACCATTTTACATTCCCAACAGCAATGTTCCAATTTCTCTATCTCTGCATCCCTCCAGCAATTTTTTAAAAAAATTATTATGGTTATCCTGGTGGGTATGAGGTGTTGTCTCATTGTGGTTTTGATCTGCGTTTTCCTAATGACTTGTAACATTGAGCATCTTTTCATGTGCTTATGGGCCATTTGTTTATTTTCATCAGAGAAATGTCTATTCAAGTCTTTTGTCCGTTTTTTAAAATTGGGTTGTCTTTTTGTTGTTGAGTTGTGCCTAAGGAAATCATTTTAAATTTGAAAAAGATATCTAAACGTAAAAATATTCACCACAGTATAATTTGCAATAGGGAGAAGACTGAAAGTGACATTAATGTCTAATAATAGGGGATACAAAAACAATCCCTGTTCTCAAGGGGCACTCTGTCCTGCCAGCAAGACACAAGAAAGACAATAAATTCAGTGATTCCTATATTCAGGGTGTGCGCAGGGTGCCAAAGGAACTCAGAAGAGGGGTGGGAGGGTGTCAGGGAAGGCTTCCCCAGGCAGGTGAAGAAATGTGAGGGCGGGCGCGTGAGGCAGAAAGCTGGCACCCACCCAGAGCTATGAAAGAGAATGATACACCTGGAGAACCACAAACAGTTTTTTGGGTTGTGGTACAAGTTTCAGTGCAGCGGGGCAGGAAGGAGCTAGAGCAGGAAGAATCTTTTGTGCTAAATCTTTACCTGAAAACTCAAGGAGCCTCTAACGGAGGTGAATTCCAAACATCAACTTCATGTTTTGGAAAGATCACTCTGACAGCCGCGTGGAGGATGGGCGATGGTGGAGACAGACTAGGGGCTAGTCAGGAGGTGTCATAAGACAGAATGAACTAAGACAGTGGCTGTAGAGAGGAGGTAAGAAGGTGGGGGATCAGATATAATTCCTAGATCATAGTTCCTGCCTGATATGAGTTGGACTGTCTGCCCCCAAAACAGATACGTTGAAATCCTAGCTCCCAGTACCCCTGAATGTGACCTTATTTGGAAACAGGGTCATTGCAAATGTAATTGTTAAGATGAGGTCATCCTGTAGTAGGGTGGACCCCTAATCCAATATGACTCATGTCCTGATAAGAAGACAGAGACACACAGGGAGAAGGCCGTGTGATGATGAAGGCCCAGACCGGGGATGTGCAGCTATAAGCCAAGGAATGCCAAAGATTGCCAGCAAACCACCAGAAGCTAGGAAAAAGCAAAGAGAGATTCTCCTATAGGTTTTAGAGGGAACATGACCCTGCTGACACAGGGCAGGAGGGGCAGAGGGAGAGGGAGAGAATCTTAAGCAGACTCCCCACTGAATGTGAGCCCGACGCTGGGCTCAGTCTCACGAGTCTGAGATCATGACCTGAGCCGAAACCAAGAGTCAGATCCTTAACCAACTGTACCACCCAGGCTCCTCTCAGGCTGAGTTTTAAATGTTTTACTTAGAGCAGCCCATTCCATCCTTTCAGCTCTCTGTGAGGAAATTCTATTATTATCCTCACTTTATAATTAAGGAAACGGAAACACAGAATGGTCAAGCAAATCTCCCAAGGTGACAAAGATAGGTAAATGGAAGAGCCAAGATTTGGTGCCTGGCAGGCTGACTACAAGCTCTCATGCTCTCACCCAATATGCTACACAGCCATTTTGGATAAATATTTGCTGTAAGTTTCAACGGATGGATGGATGGATGGATGGATGAGTAAATCTGGATACGGTACAAGCGTGAAAAATGGGGGCAATGAAAAAAGAGATAGATGGAGGATGAGCCCTTGTATCTGGCTCAGTTGACTTAGTAAATAAAGGCATCTGCATCCATAGAGGCAGGAAAAAGAGGGGCAAAGTCAGCTTTGAGGGGTGGAGGTTGAAGACTGAAGAAGGAATGAATACAATCTTGAAATGCTGAGTTTGAGTTGCTGTAAGTAAACAACTCAAGTAAGATGTCCAGTAGACTGCTGGACAAATGGATCTGGAGCTCCGGAAAGAGAGGTGGTTAGGAATTACAGATTTGGGAGCCTTCTTGGTGCTGAATGTCGGGGAGTTGAATGAGATCACCTAAGCAAGATGTGTGGGAAGAGACAAGCAGACCACCCACAGCACAGCCCTGGGGAAAACTGGAATTCGGGGGGCCAGCACAGGAAAAGGAGATTTTACCTACTAGCACAGGATCTGTTATAGAAAGGACAGAAGTCAGCTTGTGGTGGGCTGGGGGTTGAATAAAAAGTGAACCAGAGGGTAAGCAGATGAGCTGCAGGTGATAGAGTGAGACACATAGCTTTGTGGGTTGGCGTCCAAGAACAGGTGCAGAGATGACTCTCCACAGTGCTGTGCTGGAGTAGCCCATACCAACTGACTGGTACATTTTAGGAATTTGCAAGCTGGTTGTTAAATACAGCCATTATTTAAAATTAAGTTGTAAAAACTTACAAATAAATTATATTTAAAGACAAAGGTCATAAATTTTCAAACTCATCTCTCCCTAATTACTTACTACATTTTACTATTATCTGTGCCATTATTTGTTGTTTCTGTATAGCAGAAGTACTACAACTGCACTCTTCCCAGTTCTATGTTCAGTGACGTCTACTGATAGTTTGCAATTGGCCATGGCACGGAGGGTATTTATACCATGGAAACTGGCAAGTGCTACAGGTCAGAATTTGACTTTTTGTTGATTGTCTACACTTAAGAAAGTAATAGAGAAAATGTTAGTAATGCATATTAAACTTAAAAGTACGTAGTGTCTATAGCCATTACATTGTAAATGACGCCAAAAGTTGAGGAAACAGTCTTCCAGTATTCAAAAACTATTACCCAGTTCTGCAAAGAAGTCACTCACATTGTTGATGGATGAGTGAAGTTTTAACCTAAATCTTCATTTTTTTACTTTTGAATCTTTAACATAGAGAAAAATTTCAACCAACATTTATGTTGGGTTTGTCAAGTGCAACCATAGACCGGTTAGGATGTAAGAGTTTGGCAAAAATCAACAAAAGCATTCCGTGAGAATCAACTGGGGGTGCCTGTGTGGCTCGGTTGGTTAAGCATCGATTCTTGGTTTCAGCTCAGGTCATGATCTCAGGGTCGTGAGATCCAGTCCCGTATCGGGCTCTTAACTTAGGGGAGTCTGCTTCTCTCTTTCTCCCTCTCCCTCCGCTCCTCCCCAAGTGCTCTTTCTCTCTCTCAAACAAATAAATAAATCTTTTTAAAAAATTGGGGGGGGTGCCTCAGTCGGTTAAGCATCTGCCTTCAGCTCAGGTCATGATCCTTGCGTCCTGGGACCAAGTCCCATAAGGGGTTCCTGCTCAGCAGGGAGTCTGCTTCTCCCTCTGTTCCTCCCCCCCCATGCTCTCTCTCTCTCAAATAAATAAATAAACCTATAAAAATCAATTGGCTACATGGAATTTATAATAAAGAGTAATACATATTTTATTATTTTTAAATTGTATGTTACACATCCTTTGTATCAGTAAAATTTATAGTAAATTATTATGTGTGTGGGTATACACACACATACACACACACACACACACACACTCCTTCAACCTCCCGACTCCAGCAGAGGCAGAACAGTCTCACTCCTGGGAACGGGTCATTGGAGTGAAGGTAGCAAAAGCCTTCAGTGCTGAGGGGCTATAAGATGCACTGAATTTGCCCAGGATGAGAATGCCACCCAAAGAACTCCATGCACTGAGTGATGGGGAGGGTGAGCAGAAGACAGCAGAAATGAGGGGTAGTGGTTGTAACAGCCTGATGGTCATTGTCTCAAGCTGGTGTTACTCAAGGATGGAAGAGCAATGGTCTGGACTTGGCCATGCATGGATTGCTGAGCCCTAATTCCCACTGGCCTTTGTAGTACAGGGGTCACAGAAGAACAAGTAGCCTTCATTTTTGAGGTCCCAGAGAAAGCAGTGTCCTCAGAGGACAACTTGGTTTCAGTTAATAATAACAGCTTCCTCTTATTGAGTGCAAAGGGAGCCTAGTGATATGATCAGGGTTTCTAAGTTAGACATTTCAGGTTAGAATTCTGGCTCTGCCACTTCCTAGACATGTGATACTGGGCAAGCTATGTACTCTCTGAGCCCCACACCCCTGCCTCCTTATCCGACCTTACACTCAAAGGGCGCCTGGGTGGCTCACTTGTTAAGCATCTGCCTTCAGCTCAGGTCATGATCCCAGGGTCCTGGGATCGAGCCCCCGCACTGGGCTCCCTGCTCAGCGGGAAGCCTGCTTCTCCCTCTCCCACTCTCCCTGCTTGTGTTCCCTCTCTCACTGTGTCTCTCTCTGTCAAATAAATAAACAAAATCTTAAAAAAAAATTACAATTACACATGGGGGGCGGGGAGGGAGGTAAGAGGAATACATCATAATGTTAACAACAGTTTTCCCTGGATTGCAGGACCATTTAGTTTTTCTTTACTTCCTCTGTACTTCCCAAAACTCCTACAACCCTATTTTTATGTTCATTCTGAAAAAATATTTTTTAAAGCAAAGATTAGTATAGGAAGGAAAATCTTCATTTATTTTTTAAAATAGATTTTATTTATTTGACAGCACAAGCAGCAGGGAGAGGCAGAAAGAGGGAGAAGCAGGCTCCCCAGTGAGCAGGGAGCCCGATGTAGGGCTCAATCCCAGGACCCTGAGCCGAAGGCAGACACTTAACGAACTTGAGACACCTAGGCACCCCGGAAAATCTTCACTTAAAAATAAAAAAAGACCAGTGTTGTCTCAGGACATGAGAAAATTTTTAAAGTCTTCTGTGGTGAGTACACAGTCCTATCACCAGAGCAAATGACAGCAAAGGGCAGGAAAGGCATTTGCAGAGTTTAGCATTTCCAAGTCATCCTTCTTCACCAGTAAAAAAATGGATTCAGTTCAAAGGCTGTCTCCTCTTCTCTATTTTCTGTCTCATCCTGTGATTTTTACATTTCAGGAGGACTTATAATGAATAAAAGTGCTATACATTAATCTAAACATGATTCAAATCTTTAATTTATGTATTCATTAAAATTTTACCTGTTATCAATCTTAAGGTTCTAGGTGTTAATGGCAATTCTAAATGAAAGTCAAATATAATCATTTGCATAAAAGCATTAGAAGATGATTAACTGGTATTTTCATACAGCTGTGATCCATTCTGCACTTCTAGAGCTGAAAACAATGTTTCCCCTAAAAACATTTACCTATGCTAATCCTCATGAAGCTGCAGAACACCTTCCAGTTTTTCATGTACTTGGCTACATTTACAGCATGTTCATTACTGGAGTCACATTTCATATTTCCTGATTTTAAAAGACATTACAATTGTGCACCCATGAAAATTGGGCTGATTTCCACACCATCCCTTGAATATTTATGTGTTCCATTCCAACAGGAAGCTAAAGATTAAATCTACCCATGTTAACAAATTCCCATTTGTGTGTTTTAGCACGATTTGGGGAATTTATTCCAATTTCAAGGGAATATATTCCAATTTCCAGGGGCCTAAACTTGAGGTACCCTAAAAAAATAAGTCACAGGGCTTAGGTAGAAAAGTGTTTTCGGAAAAGTGCTTTATCTATGCCGAATAAAAGCTGTAGCACTGGCAGCTCAGATCCAGCTCCAACTGCTAAAGCATGTCCAGGCTGGTTATCTAATGCCTCTGCAGGAATTTAGGCCATGCATTAATGCACTGAAGATAAAATCAATTTGAAAATTTCTTAAATCAAATACCAATCCTGGCATAAACTCTATGTGCAGGAGAACCAGCCAACAGTAATAGGAAGCCAATTATAAACTATAAAGCACTCTGCTCAAACGTCCTGGTTTGTTCCTAGTAGGGCCCATTACACAGTTTGCACAAGTTAAACCCACTGACTAGACAGAACTAGACATATGCATACATGTGCTCCCCCCACCCCATGCACACACACTCATAAAGATGCAGCTCAATTAACAGGAACTCGCTGAGTGCAAAAACTCACAGCAACATCCTGAATACAAACATCTTCCCATTCTGCTAAGGCAGAAGGAGCCAGGCATTTTAGAAATCAGGAGTGAATGCATATACTAGCCTGGCCAACTCCTTGCTATTACTTCCCTTCTCAGTTTCCTCATCTATAAAATGAGGTTAGCAATGAGTGGAAGCCTATGGAGATTACATGAGACAATGTATGTGAGATTCTGAGCACAGCTGTACTCGGCAGATCTTCCTCACTGCCCTGACCCCCAAACAGCAAAGGCATGGATGGCACTGAACTCTTCTAGCGTGGTTGGCAAGCTTGCGAGCAGTGAGGAATTCTATTTGCTTTCTTTATGGGTTGGTTTGGTTTTTAAGATTTTATTTACTTATTTGAGAGAGAGAGCACAAGTGGAGAGGAGGGACAGAGGGAGAGGGAGAAGCAGACTCCTGGCGGAGCACAGAGCCCGACGTAGGGCTCGATCCCAGGACCCCGGGATCGTGACCCAAGCCGAAGGCAGATGCTTAACCGACTGAGCCACCCAGGTGCCCCTCTATTTGGTTTCATTTGCAAGTGTGCTCTGCAGAGAAACTTAGAGGTGGGGGCCATTTTACAAATCTTTCCCAGGCCAGATATCCCAGCTGATGTAAATTAATCCCTTGAAATGTGAATGCAGATATACTGGTCATCTTTTCATGTAATCCAGGCTCTAAGGGCTGTAAAAAAGGATAGTTTTCTACCCTACTCCTCTGCTGCTCCCTTAGATGAGGCTCCAACCTCTGTCCTGGCCTACCACAGGCCATCATCAACCCACCATCCACAAATGGTTTTTCAACTTCTATTCTCTGCAATTCATTTTCACTCATTCAGCTGGTATTTATTGCATGCATAATGCGAATCAGGCACGGGGTTTACAGGGACGGTCTCTAAAGAGCTTCTTGAATAACCACTCTGAGCACAGATCTGACAATGTAACTGCTGTGCTTACCAACCTTCAGAGGATCCCCATTGCTCAAAGCAGAGATTCCCAACTTCGAGACCGATTTGGAATGACCTCGGTCACGCCTGGGCGTGGGTACTTTGAATAAACCACATGGTTGAGTCTCATGTCTCCTCCTGATTGAGAAACAGTAGAAAAACTTGCAAATTTCTTGCTCTGACTACGTAATACCCTCTGCAACATGACCCCAACCTTCCCAGGCTCACTAAACACAATTTGGCCTCTGCCTAAAATTTTGCCTTTCCTCCTTACTATACTCCAGCCATACTACCCACACGGCTGTTTTGTGAGCATACCAAGCACACTCTTTCAAATTTACACATACTGCTACAGGCACTACTTGGGAAGTGTTTCTAGCATTTTCACATAGCATTTCCACATAGTAGGCTCCTTCACCTTCCTCAGAGATCTTCCCTGACCATTCCATCTAACTCCATACATAACTCCAGTCACTAACCCCTTACCTGCTTTACTTTCTTCCAACCTTCATAGCACCCATCGTTATCTGCATATATATTCCTTAGTGGTGTCCCTGTTTATTCTTTCATCTCAACCAGAATGTAAGCCCTGTACGGGCAGAGAGTTTGTGTAGTATGTGGTGGGGGCTCAAGCGCTTAGCCACTAAATCATCACTCTTTCTATAGGTGCTTCAGTCACAGCACTCAACATGCTATTTGTATAATCAAAGTCTAGGTTCTATTTGTTATCAAGAAACTGACTCAAACTCTTTCACAGAAGGGACAGGGGAAGGGGCAGAAACTGCTGAGAAGGCCTCAAGGCAAAGTGGAACTTGGCTGGGCCAAGGCATTTCTCCCCAACTCCCAGGCCAGAGCCTTTTAGTTTTGTTCCCTAAGCTGCTACTCCATCCCCTTTGTCCTTTGTTTACTTAGCTCACATAGGACCCAACATATATACTAGCCCTAACTGGCTTCTCAACATCTAAGAGTCTCCCTCAGTAAAAAGTAAGAACTTGCTGGCCACTGGTTAGCTTTGGGCCA
The DNA here is from genome assembly GCF_003265705.2 of Callorhinus ursinus. Lineage (NCBI taxonomy): Eukaryota > Metazoa > Chordata > Mammalia > Carnivora > Otariidae > Callorhinus > Callorhinus ursinus. Next base: position 12,841,970 of record NW_027397080.1, on the reverse strand, counting down.
ACAGTCTATCTCTGACCCAATTAGTTGTAGCCTTGGGGATGGAGAGGGAGGCACAAGGGAGGAGTGTCTAGCATGCTTCCTAGAGTTTGAGAATGACTGAAGCAGCCTGGCACAAATCCATACCCTCCAGAGATATCAAATCATGCCACTTCTCCCAAACATAGCTTGCTCTTTCATACCTCCACTCCCTTGTACTGGTTTTTCTGCCTGAAATGTACTTTCCCCATATCAACCTTTTTTTCTAAGTGCATAATTCAGTAACATTTAGTACATTCACACTGTTGTGCAACCATCACCACAAATTCCAGAACATTTCATCACTACAAAAAGAAACCCCATACCCATGAGCAGTCACTCCACATCCTCACCCCCAAGCCAACCCCAGGCAACCACTCATGCTTTCAATTCTCTCGGGTATGTATCTAGAAGTGGTTATTGGATATATTGGAATTGCTAGGTTATATGGCAATTCTAAGTTTAACTCTCTGAGAAGCTGCCAAACTGTTTTCAAAAGAGGTTGCACCATTCTACATCCCCATCAGCAATGTATGATGGTTCCAATTTCTCCACACTCTTGCCGGGGCTTGTCATCATCCATCTATTTTAGCCATCCTAGTGGATGTGAAGTGATACCTTGCACATCAGCTTTTTCTACGACACACTTCAAAGCCCAGCTCAAATATGACCACTGACCACTGTGGAACTTCCTAACATGCTCCTGGACAGTTTTAGTTACTCGCTTCTCCATAGTACCATCATTTACCTATTAGTGCCAATTCATTCAAGAATTACTGAGCACCTACTACATGCCAAGCATCATTCTAGGTGAAGATAATAGTGAACGAAACAGACACACAAAAATCCCTGTGCCCTATGGGGCTTAGTCTGGTGGAGAGAGGCAAACAATAAAAAGTTTGTGAAATGGTGTTAAGTGGTATGGGGTAAAGCAAAGCACAGCAGGGCAACAGAACATGCCAGTGGTATGGGGGTGGCAATTCTAAAGTGAAGGTCATGGAAGGTCTCATTGAAATTACAGTTGAGCAGGAATTGAAATTGTTTGAACTATGGGACATCCATGAGAGATGTCAAGTAGGCTTTGGAAAATGGGTCTGGAGTCCAGAGAATAGAGTCCAGGCAGATAGAGCAGTAGTGGAGATAATGAAGAACCAGAACTTCAAATTCAGGTATTGGCTGCTAAACTAGGTGAAAACTCGAGTAGAGGTCTGTCCTAGAAGGCAAAAATCTGTGTTCGTTTTCTATTGCAGCTGTAACAAATTAACACAAACTTGTGGCTTAAAACACAAATTTATCATCCTACAGTTCTACACAAGTCCCACATGGGACTAAAATCAAGGTGTTGGTAGGCTGAGTTCCTTTTTGGGAGACACTAGGAGAGAATGTTTCCTTGATCTTTCCAGGTTCTATAGGCCCCCTTCCTGATCTTCCAAGCCAGCAACATTCCATCTCTCAAACCATTCTTCCTTAGTCCCATCTCCTGATCTCATAGTCAAGAAAGATCCTCTGCTTCTAAGGACTCATGCAATTAAACTAGACCCATCTAGATAATCTGAGATAATCTCCCCAACTCAAGATCCTTAATCACAGCCATGATGTCTCTTTTACCAGGTAGCCTATTTACAGGTTCCAGGGATTTTAAGTATGGACATGGGATGGGGGTTGGGGTACTATTCCTCCTACACAGTAAATGAGGAAAGCATTTCAAAGAGGAGTGATCAACCATGTAATATGCTAACATGTCGGGAAAAAAAAGTTAAGGGTAAAGAATTGACCATTGGATTAAGTACCATAAAGGTTCTAGTAATCTTTACATGGGCAGTTTCAATGGAATTAAAATCCTCATTGGAGTGGGTTCAAGACAAAAGTACAGCGTGCAGTTGGAGAACTCTTTTGAGTTTTGCTATAAAGAGCAAAGGGGATGAGTGTGGGCCAAACAGGATTTTTTTTTTTTTAACATGGAAGAAGTAATAATATGTGGTAGGCTGATGGGAATGATCCAGCAGAGGGAAGTTAACGAACAGAACGTCTAAATCTGTGCCCTCGGAATGGGGATGGGATCTAGTACACAACTAGAAGAGCCTGCCTTACCAAGGGCATGGACAATCTATGTGCCTGGAGGAAAGACAGAGCATACAAGCAGAGATGCAGGTAGTAAGTAGATGTGATGGCAGGAGCCTGTGGAAATTTCCGTGTTTCTATTTTCTAAGTTTGGGGACGCGGGGGGAAAGGCCATAAACAGAGAGAATGGGAAAGTATTAAAATCTAAGTGTTTTCAAGGAGAGTCGAAGAGTATATGAAATAAAGAAATGTAGCAGGATTGTCAGATGGTACTAAGGCCTATTTGAGGTCATGACTTTAAACACAGAGACAGAGTCAGCATGTTCAGTTGCGCAAGTGCGCAAGTGCAGATAAGGTGGCAGACTGAACTTAACCAAAAATGGAGTTTAGCCAGGCAAGTATAATGAAGCAAGAGATGGGGCAGGGTAATTTGCTGTGTAGCTAAGAGTGAATTTAACAACTGACCACTGAATCTAAGGTAGGTAATGAACAGGAGGTGGGAAATTTAAAATAGGGAAAAGGATCAATGAACTCTAAGTCACACATGTATTGTAACCGCTTACTCTGTTCGTAACATCTACAGCTCTAACTCCTCTTCCAGATTAAGATCCTCCAAAGCGGGAAGTGTCTTCTCTTCTCATTCTTAGTACCTTAGCAGATAAGCTTGTTTTCTGAATGGATGGATGGACGCTTACCCTTGGTCTAAGGGAAATTCCCCACCCCCCAGTCCTATGATATAAAGTTCCTCCTTTCTCACTGTTCTCTAAGAGTTTGAGTAAAAAGTTGCAATGCTTCATCAAAAGCTATGGTATAAACAAATCCCTTGGAAAGAGACTAGATGCCTAATTCCTGCAGTGTTGTGTCCAAGAACTAAACCACAAAATGTACCAGATGCATCCCAACTCCAGTTAAGTTTACCCTTATTGAACACCTGGGTGGCATGAAATCTTTGAACTTCCCAACCTCTAATTATTTCACCTCCTTACAGTAATTAACAGAACAGGCCTTGAGAATACCAAGTTTTCTAAGGAGACATAAATGAAATTGAACCTGGGGTGGAGAACGATACACAGACAAAGAGCATGTAAAATAAGTTTTATTGTTCTTTAAAAGGGTTCAGGGTTTGGTTTTAAATCAGGCTGCACACCTTTCATCAGTCTGACATCTCTCTCACCATGTCAAACTGGCTTCAGCTAGCAATACTTCATTAAATCCAAAAGAAAAAAACTTTTAATTTTGAGGAAGAAAATCCAGTTCTGAGAACAATTAACATTAGTATGTGATTTAAAACAAAATGAGGGATAATGTTTCTTGTCGCTTTATACACCCTTCTCCGCATACAGAACCAGGAATGTAATTTTCCTATCTCAGGCAGGCACTGATGCTGCTGGACACTGCACACACATATACACACACATACACACACACTCCCCACAAACAAAATCAGAGCATGTCAAAGGGAAAAAGGTTGTTACTGTATTGATCAAAACCCTTGAAGTCAATAGACAGTCTAAGTTTAGAGGGTATGCTGTTTTGATCTTGATCCTATGTTAAAGGAATCTATTGTCATGTTCTGAAATAAAGAATTTTGGAGAGTACCATCATTTTTCACTTTAAAATTCTAGAAACAGTTTCAAAAAGCATTATTTTGTTTTGTTTTCTGGGATGGGAGAGGAGAGAATCTACAGATATTTATTTAGTTAAAAATCAAAACAACTCCGGCATAGGAAATAGGCAGTTCACATAGCCAGCCAACGTCTGAGGTATCATCAGTGTGAGACAAGGTCCCAGTCCATTCCTACTGGCCTAGCTGATCCTAAAAAAAATGGGAAGTTTATGGCTCTGCATAGCAAATTCCAGCAAGACAAGATGACCCTAAGCCTTTATTCAAATCCTTAGAAGCAGAGCACTATTAATATTTAGATGTAGAGCGCAAGAGCCCCCGATGGTCTCCTTCAACTTGCTTTGTCAATGCAGCCCGGTCACAACTGCCTTCTGCGAAGGAGCAGAATAGCTTCTCTAGATCAGCACATTGAACCTGGCAGAGAATCCGTGAAAATAACAGTACACCATTTCATCAACAATAGTCTCTTTGCTACTCATTGGGTTGCTTTATGTCTCTCTTCTACCCTGTATGGCCTGTGGACACATACTCACTAGGTATTGTTGGTTTAGAACCAGCAATTTTTTTTTTTTAATCTCATAAAGAACCTAGTAAGAAAATAACAAGGCAATCAGTGGTTAAACTGAACTGTACATATGGGGGCAGTTTGGAAAATACAAATCACAGGCATTTCTCAAGTCCAAAATATCCTATCTTTGCTGTTATTCCTTTCACCGTTCCTGAAAATTCATAGTACGAGTAAGTCCTAAATAAAAATTTTAAACTACCAGCATTCTCTGACATCATCAGACAGAAAATCAGAGTAATGTTACAAACCCACAATTCTAGAAAGTGTAGAAAGTGTGCTAACTCTCTGCCTGGACACTTCTTTAGTGATGGCCTGGAGTGCTCCCCTTCAGAAAAGAGAAGTTTCTGGGATACCCACTTAGCTTCATTGGTTGGAAAAGAGAAAAATTCGACTCTCAGCTAAGTTCTTTGAGAAGAAAGACTATTCTTAAAATGCCTTTTCCCCACTAATTTACCAAAATAAAAACCAAAACAAAAGGCTCTTGGCTACTTTGCCTAATGCTGAATAGGGTTTTCAAGAGAAGAAACTAACATGAACACCCATCATCAGTAAAGACTAAAAACCACCTGGATCATATAATATATATGCCACTGCTTTTTTTTTTTTTTTTTGGTGTTTTTTGTTTCTTTTTTTGTTTTGTTTTTTGTTTTTTCTAAAAGTGCCCAGGTGGGCTTAAGGCTGCCAGACTGCACACACACCTACAGCAACAAGGGCTTCTCCTATTCCATCTACAACATGTATTAGGGGAAAAAAGAGGGATAGGGGAAAGAAGAGCAGAGGGGGAAAATATACACCCACCACCACTGAAAGAAAGAAAGAAAGAGAGAAAGAAAGAGAGAGAGAGAGAGAGAGAGAGAGAGAGAGAGAGAGAGAGAGAGAGAGAAAGAAAGAAAGAAAGAAAGAAAGAAAGAAAGAAAGAAAGAAAGAAAGAAAGAGAAAGAAAGAAAAAAGAAAAGGAAAGGAAAGGAAAGAAAGAAAAAAGAAATGAAAAGAAAAAAGAAAACAAAGGAAAGGAAAAGAAAAGAAATCCCACAACAGGGAGATCTATGTGCCAAGCATAATGGAAAAGTGTGCTCCCCAAACAGATGGTTCTGCACAGGCTAATGTTCTGCTGGTTTTCCTCAGAGACCTATTTTGAAAAGTTAAAAAAGACAGGAGATTTTGATATAATTCAATCCTGGCAGAAATTCAAACTCCAACAATTAGGAGCAAAATCATCCTTCACTGAATTAATCCCTTTTTTCTTTCTCTTTTTCTTTTCTTAAACATTTTATTCATGTTATAGAGGGATTTCTTTTTTGTTTGCTTTTTTCCAATCATTAGGAAAGTGGTTGAGGAGTACTGAATCCATCACTACTTTGGTGACACAGTTAAAGATTCCAGATTCACATTTCCAGGTACCAAGAGTTCCCTCTAAATGTACAATCAAGTCAGCCTTCGTTTACACTTCTTTCTACTGAACACAGCAGTGCCCATTGGTGTCTCTGACGCGCAATCGCATCTTAGGTCGGTATTTCTCCAGGTAAAGCAGCTGTTTGGAATTGAATGCTCCCCTTCTTTTTCTGAAAATACAAGAATGACAAACTTGATCATGTAAAAAAAGAGCTGTCTCACTGAAATGCATTATTTATGGCCTAAGGCCTTTCTAACTCCACACAGCTCAAAAAGAGCATTATTTCCTATACCGTATCACTTAAGAGGAAGGGCTGATGGGTGAGCAAGCAGTGTGTGAAGCAGCAGGCACAGATGGCATTCCTTTAACTATGTCACTTTCCTAGAGCTGCTACCATACATTTCATGCCCTCTTATCAGTCTTTTTTTTTTTTTTTTTTTTTTTAAAGAAAAGGTTGAAAGGGAAAGGACAAGATAGTGACTGCCAAAGAATTCTGGACAACAAAATAACACGGCCCATTATTCCAGACTGATGCCAAGATTATCTGAGCAATACCATCCTGATTTGTGCCTGAACAGGTCACTTAAGAGGCATAGGTGATTAACTCCTTCTCTATGGATTCTTCCCTGCCTCTTGGTCATAGCTGCATTTGGAAGGTATTTTAGATATCCATTAAGAGAGTCACTAGATCACTTAGACTACTACCTGGCAATTCATTTTAAAGATTCCTAGATATTCAAGTCACATACTGGACATATTCTACAGTGTCCAAATTTGCCAGCTAAATTAGCAAATCTTTAAATCTGGGAGCCAACAGGACTATTACGAATCTCTCTACCACTTGTTCCTTTTGATTTCTTCAATCAATCTTTTAAGCCAACAAATTATTCCATACTACAAAGGGTACTTTCCATAATTCCTTCTTCTTGTATGGTCTTCTTTATGTGTTTCTGAACATAAAACTTCATACTCACTGTCTTATAAACTGAACTGCATCTTCATACTTCATTCCACATTCAATCAAAGCAAGTGCAACCAGCACAGGTGCCCTACAGAGAGAAACTCATTTGTAAATACCCACAAGTCTTTGGAATTAAAGGATTTTTTTAAAAAAGATTTTATTTATTTATTTGAGAGAGTGAGAGAGGGGTGAGGGGGAAGCAGACTCCCCACTCAGCAGGGAGCCCAGTGTGGGGCTCAATCCCAGAACTTGGGGATCATGACCTGAGCCAAAGGCAGACACCTAAGCAACTGAGGCACCCAGGCACACTGAAAGACTTTTTTTAAAACCCGGGATTACATATTACCAAAACAATGCAAAGCTTGAGCTTTCCTTTTCTTCCCTTATATTAAAATATCTGTTTTCCCTATACAGTAAAAATGTCTGTATCATGATAGTGTCTATGGTGTCATCCACTTTTAGTAAAGCACTAAATTCTACATCTTCATTAAGAGATCTTTATTCTTGGGGCACCTGGGTGGCTCAGACAGTCAAGCGTCCGACTCTTGATTTCGGCTCACATCATGATCTCGGCTCACATCATGATCTCAGTGTTGTGAGATCAAGCCCTGTGTGGGGCTCCACATTGCGCATGAAGCCTGCTTAAGATTCTCTCTCCCTATCCCTCTGCCCCTCCCTGCTCCCCTGCAGGCATGCACTCACTCTCTAAAAAGATCTTTATTCTTTAAAACATCAATTATCTCAAATTTACACATTATAGGTCATCAAAAATTCATCCGGCTTTAACCATCATCACACAGTAAGAAAAAAAAAATGACCAAATGTGTCATCTATATTGAGTATCTCAGAAATTTCATTACAAATCCATTTTAGTAGCTTTTCCTCAATACTAAAAAGGTGCTAGATTTCTTCAACAAAATCCTTTCTGTGAGCTAGGAGAGTGTCAGAGAATTGGTCATTAGGAACAGTTCTCTATGTAAGTATGTGGGGTTTTTTTGTTTTTTACATCTAACAAGGGACACTGAGGCCTGAGCAGGTCTCAACCTGTCTGTGGTTTGGGAATATTATATGCTTCAAAAAGCAAAGTAGAGGGTTTGTCTTCTGGGAAGACAAAGCTGTCTTCTCCTCTGAAAAAGTCTCCAACATAGTTGGATTTGGCATCTTCTAGGAATAGGAAGGCAGGGATTGAGGCCTCATGAGTCTGGGTTTACAGCTGAGGTAGAGAGAGAAGACAGTGATTATAACCAGAAAGTCCAGGTGAGCTGTAGTTACCTCCAGTACTCCTCACTATTAACACCCACTCTGGGTTTCAGGACAGTCACAGAAATAGATTCCTTAACAATAAAATAACAGTAATACACACACAGACAAAAATCTAGCAAGGGAAATGACGTTTTAAAATGTCCACTACATGGCACCAACTTTGGACTACCTGCTAGGATAGCTACCAGTTACCAAACTGCGTAAGTCAAGTTAGAACACTACCTTCACCCTTCAGAATAAGGACTGGAACTTCTGACCCTGAAGAAGAAACTGTACCACACTAAACTGCAAAAAAAGGAAAAGAGCAAACAAAAGGGCTGAGCAGGGGTAATAACCTGAGTCACCACCACCTTGAGGCAACAGCAGCCTGCACTAATGTTCTTCTGAGTCAAAGTGCACATCATAAACTGGCATTTAATCTGCTCTTGATGAGAGTGTTGCAACACCATTCCATGCAATGCTCAAGGAAAAAGGTCTTAAAATCAAAGTTACTTTTTGTTCTCCGTACATCTCCTTTCAGAAGTTTAAAGTTCAGCCATCTGCTCTGCACCTATTAATTTCCCATTCATCTCAATCCAAAATTAACCACATATAGATTCTTCAGAATCTAAAATTATTTTAATTTTGTTGCCCATTTCAAAGACCTAAGCCTCTGAATATGTGAAATAATGAGGAAAAAAACTCATACTGAATTAACCAATTTTTAGCTCAAATATAAAATAATTACATTAAATCAGTTTCGAAACAATTTCTGAGCCATCATCCACTAAATCTATTATGGGCATCAGAATCAGACAACCCACGAAACACAAAAAGCTGTCTTAAGAAACCATTACACGAGCTTCTGCTCTCATTTTCCTTTCCTTCATGCAATTTAATATTTGGTGTAATAAATACAAACTTCTACCAAAGTTAAATTTTTGATAATGAATTCTGGGACAAAAAGGTAAGAGCTTACCTTCCCAATCCTGCAACACAATGCACTGCAACACAGCAACCTGGCTCTTCACGAAATTTGGTTTTTAACAGGTTTAGCCAATCGTCTACTATCTGATTAGGGGGTGGCGCTCCATCATCAAATGGCCAATCCTGGAAAGAAAAGATCTTTTACATTAAATTGTTATTTTCTGTGGAATAGTATCTAATGCAGAACAGCTGCATAGAACACAGAGTGGATCTAACTTTTTTTTTTAGGGGGTGGGTACAGAGAGAGAGGGAGGGAGAGAGAGAGAGAGAATCTTTTTTTAAATTTTTTATTGTTATGTTAATCACCATACATTACATCATTAGTTCTTGATGTAGTGTTCCATGATTCATTGTTTGTGCATAACACCCAGTGCTCCACGCAGAACGTGCCCTCTTTAATACCCATCACCAGGCTAACCCATCCCCCACCCCCGTCCCCTCTAGAACCCTCAGTTTGTTTTTCAGAGTCCATCGTCTCTCATGGTTCGTCTCCCCCTCCCCCTCCGACTTACTCCCCTTCATTCCTCCCCTCCTGCTATCTTCTTCTTTTTCTTTTTTCTTAACATATGTTGCATTATTTGTTTCAGAAGTACAGATCTGTGATTCAACAGTCTTGCACAATTCACAGCGCTCACCATAGCACATACCCTCCCCAATGTCTATCACCCAGCCACCCCATCCCTCCCACCCCCCACCACTCCAGCAATACTCAGTTTGTTCCCTGAGATTAAGAATTAGAGAGAGAGAATCTTAAGCAGACTCCATGCCCAGCACAGAGCCCAATGCAGGGCTTAATCTCACAACCTTGAGATCATGACCTGAGCCAAAATCAAGAGCTGGACACTTAACCGACTGAGCCATCCAGGTGCCCCTACATATCTATTCTTTTTTTTTTTTAAGATTTTATTTATTTGAGAGAGAGCACACAAGCAGGGGGAGGGGCAGAGGGAGAGGGAGAGGGAGAGGGAGAAGCAGACTCTCTGCTGAACAGGGAGCCCTACGCGGGACCCTGAGATCATGACCTAAGCCGAAGGCAGACGCTTAACCGACTGAGCCACCCAGGCCCCCCAATATATACCTATTCTTAATAACACAATTCTGATCACTGCTGAAAGTTTTTTCTAAGATCAAAATTCATGTGTGCCAAGGAACTCAGGCTTCTCAATGACATGTTGTCAGCACTGTAAGCATCTAATTTTATCTTACAGAAATCTCTTATCAGAGTGATAAGAAACTAGTGTTCTTCAAATATTTTATCTGAACAAAGCAATAATTAGACATAATAGAGAAAACTCTAATTAGGGCCTCGGCAAAGTAAGAGAGAATACAACACCTGTCAATATAATTTAAAGGTCCACTCTGGCAAAGAAGCGTATCAACTAGTATCTCATTGATCTCTACAAATATTTTGAGGATTATCCCCCAAATAGTTCTAAGCTATGATGCCTTTTCTTTAGAGAAAGGCTCTCTCATAAGAAATCTCCAGTAGTGGGGCACCTGGGTGGCTCAGTTGGTTAGGCGACTGCCTTCGGCTCAGGTCATGATCCTGGAGTCCCGGGATCGAGTCCCACATCGGGCTCCCTGCTCAGCAGGGAGTCTGCTTCTCCCTCTGACCCTCTTCCCTCTCGTGCTGTCTCTCATTCTCTCTCTCTCTCTATCAAATAAATAAATAAAATCTTTAAAAAAAAAAAAAAAGAAATCTCCAGTAGTTAGCATATCATAACAGAAATATACTACCATCTTTGTGCTTGTATATTTTTAAAAAAGGGGTGGGGAGCACCTGGGTGGCTGTCAGTTAAGCATCTGCCTTCAGCTTGGGTCATGATCCCAGGGTCCTGGGATCAAGCCCCGTGTGTCTGGCTCCCTGCTTGGTGAGGAGTCTACCTCTCCCTCTTCCTCTGCTCCTCTCCCACTTGTGCACACGCTCTAATAAATAAAATCTTTAAAAATAAATAAATAATAGTAAATATTTTTAAAGCTCTGCCTAAATTATACAGATCCCATCTAACAAGCACAAGTGCCACATGATAGGGTCCTGAGCAAATGGAGACCTTTTTCCCAAGTATCCCTTTCTCTTTTAATATTCATCGATTTGTGTATGTGTGTGTTTTTAAGTAATCTCTACCCCCAAGGTGGGGCTGAAACTTCACAACTCCAAGATCGAGAGTAGCATGTTCTACTGACTGAGCCAGCCAGGCGCCCCTTGGGTTGTTTTTTAATTAAGACCAACCCCATGTGCATATAGGCAGGGTTTATCTTCCTTTCTACCTAGCAAAAGGGCCTAAGAAACCAACATAAATCAGCTTTAAAGAAAGAGGGGAAGGGAATTCACATTTTGCATTCCCTCTCTCCCATCTACCTTCAAGGACAGAAATGCAAAAATGCTGGGAATTTTTTTTAAAACATAAGATTATTCTGGGGCACCTGGGTAGCTCAGTTGGTTAAGCGACTGCCTTTGGCTCAGGTCATGATCTTAGGGTCCTGGGATCGAGCCCCGCATCGGGCTCCCTGCTTGGCGGGAAGCCTGCTTCTCCCTTTCCCACTCCCCCTGCTTGTGTTCCCTCTCTCACTGTCTCTCTGTCAAATAAATAAATAAAATCTTAAAAAAAAAACCCATAAGATTATTCTAATGAGATTGGATAAGGACACTTTAAGATGCTAGAGAAAGAAAAGTGACAAAGCACTAAATTGATTCTGCACTCATTATGGGCACCACTAGAACACTTCATGTAGCACCATTAGCTGTGACAACACATTATGTTTGATTTGTCAACTACACCCCATAATTAAAGGGCTGTCAGTGTTATCATTACAAATGTCACTAAGTTTAACTGTAAATAGCAGTAAAATCAGTAAGCAAGTACCTTGAGAGCTTACTTCCTCTAATACTCCCTAAAATACATCCAGTTAAGTAACAATAATATGAAACATGCTTCACTTACTCATATAAAGCAGTTTCTATCAAAAAAAAAATCATTAAAATAATTATTTAGAACTGTCTGAACTTCAAACTGACAACTGAAACCACCATTAGTCTTTTCCAATATGCCTCTGATTTGCAAGAACATTAGTCAAAAGATTTTAAAGGTCTTATTTTGGGGACAACCTCTTACAAAGTATTCCAGGGGCGCCTGGGTGGCTCAGTCAGTTGAGCATCTGACTCTTGGTTTTGGCTCAGGTCACGACCTCAGGGTCATGAGATCAAGCCCTTCATAAGGTTCCCCACTCAGCACAGAGTCAGCCTGAGATTCTTTCTCTCTTCTCCCTCTGCCCCTCCCCCCACACTCGCAGGCTCTCCTTCTCACTCTAAAATAAATAAATAAATAAAATCTATAAAGTATTCCAAAACTTCTTCACTTAGCAAAAGTAGATTAACAATCCACTTAAAATCTCTGGAAAAAGCAAAGAAATTCCAAGCTTAATTCTAAATGTCCTTCTTGTTTAAAAGTTTAAGTTAGACCTTTAATTTTATCCGATCATAGCTATTTAAAACGAAAGTGTAGATTTAAAGGTGTAGAATAAATCCCAGACCTACCATTATCTTTGACAAACTGGTTCAAGTTCTTTAGTTCATCTCTATCTCATAAAGGTGTTTACCAACATTACTGATTCAAACAAACTATAGTCAGTCCACAGTTCATTTTCTCACACATGCCATCTGTCAAAACAAACTGATTTCTCATCTGCCCACTGGAGAACATACTCACAATACAGGAAAAAGAACTTGTAGTCAGCCTAGTTTCAGAAGTTAAAATTTTGTTTTTATATTTTTAAACACGGGGTTACATTTTATACATGTTTATATGTATCCCCAGTGATTTCCAGCCAGGGCACCTTAAAGTCCTTTAGAAATGGGAATGAAAGCAAATTATCACCATACCATTCTATTAAAAAACATAATGATTGGCTATTTAGTTTTTGTGTTTTCACCAAAATGGAGGTGAGGAAACTTTGTGGATCAGACATGAGACAACTGCCTTACCAACAGGACATTTATTTTCTTTGCATGAACTGCCTTCCCAACTACTGACCAATGCATAAAGACTACAGAACTACCTCTCAATAAAAAAAAAGGAACATAACCTTGTACCAGTATCTTATTACTTTCTTCCTAACCAACTACTTAAAAACTCTCCAGTTCTCTTCCTACAACACTGTCTTCCCATGATTAAATCAAAGAACTCTAAGACACCTAAGACTATAAGGTCATTTCATTACATGCTCTTGCGGTTTAGACAACTATTTAGGCAAGAAGGTACAAAATTTTACCTAACCTGAGGCTCCTGTTTCCAATAAATGAAATAGTGTATTTAGGGACTAAGGAGGAATTTAAAATAATTCCAATCACTTTATGTTCAAACTGAAAACCTTCTTAGAACCTACCACAAAGTATCAGGAACTATGCCTTCTTCCTCTCCCTTAACCTCTTCTCCAGCCTTTCTGTCCCCTATAGGTTATCCACAAAATAGTAACTAATTAGTACTTGCAAAATCAGACAGAATACAGCTGACCCTCAAACAACACAGGTTTGAACTGTGTGGGTCCACTTATATGCAGATTTTTTCCCAATAAACACAGTAGAGTACTATAAGTGTATTTTCTCTTATTTTTAAATAAAATTTTTTCTCTAGCTAACTTTATTGTAAGAATATAGTATATAATACATGTAACATACAAAATATGTGTTAATGGCCTGTTTATGCTATTGGTAAGGTTTCTGGTTAACAGTAGGCTATTAGTAGTTAAGTTTTTGGAAAGTCAAAAGTTATATGTGGATTTCTGACTATGTGGGGGTTGGTGTCCCTAACCCCACATTCAAGGGCCAACTGTATTTCCATGTGACTTAAGAATTTCTGATGGAAATTACTTTCAGTTAGATTCAAACCAGTAGCCTAGATACAAAAGTTAAATATTGCAATAATTTCCTAGAGAAAATAAAATACAAATTTCCATTTTCTTGAAATAAGTGTACACTCAATTTTGCTTTTCATTTGTTGAAAATACTCTGCATATATAAACTTTAAGGGCACAAATGGACAAAACTGCCAATGCAAAAATTTTTAAAGATTGTTACCAACTATATCTCCTATAAGCTTAAAAAGCATACTACTGAGTGCCCAGTTTTAAAAACAGTTAAGTTTAAAAGGTACTAGTTGTTTGTAGTGAAAAATTAAAACACTACACACTCACTAGAACGTGGATTCCTTCTTTTTCAACTGGAGCTTTATCATATGTAGCATCACAAACTCGAACCAAAGTTGTCACTCCATACTTCTTAAGTTCCTTTAAAGAAGAATATAAGGGAACATGCTTTTAGAATCTGCAACCAAAACTTTGAAAATGTACTATTATAAACTGAAGCAATGAGACATCATTCTTAGACGAAGATAAAAATCATTCTCATGGTGGCAACATATAGAATGGACACTCAGGCTCTTAGTGGAAGCATCAACACAATCACCTTTATGAAGGACAATTTGGTAACATATCACAAAAACTATAAAAGCACATATACACTCTGACCTAGAAATTCTACTTCTGAGAATTTATACTAACAAAGTAATTAAAGATATACCCAAAGATTTAGGTACCAGTGTGTTCAGCATGGGCTGTTTGGAATGGTAAAAAGATGGAAACATGAATGGTCCAAAACAGGGGAACAGTTACAGAGTATGGCACATCCATACAGGATACTCTGACAGCTATAAAAATAATATTAAAAAGGTTGGGGGAAGATTTTTTCTAAAATATAGTATGATCCTGGGGCACTTGGGTGGCTCAGTCGTTAAGCGTCTGCCTTTGGCTCAGGTCATGATCCCAGGGTCCTGGGATCAAGCCCCGCATCCGGCTCCCTGCTCCGCGGGAAGCCTGCTTCTCCCTCTCCCACTTCCCCTGCTTGTGTTCCCTCTCTCGCTGTGACTCTGTCAAATAAATAAATAAAAATCTTTAAAATATATATAAATAGTGTGTGTGATCCTATCTATCTGTATATAAATAAATATACACGTATATGCAGAGAAAAACATCCAGAAGCCGGATATTAAGAGTTAAGTATTTTCAAATTGTCTTTTTGTTTATGTGTATCTTCTGATTTTTACACAGTAAGTACTTATTGCTTTTTTAATTTAAAGAAACAAAAGTAGAGCGCCTGGCTGGCTCAGTCAGTGGAGCATGCAACTCTTGATCTTGAGGTTGTAAAGTTCAAGCCCCACAATGGGTGTAGAGGTTACTTAAAAATCTTTAAAAAAAATAAGATAAAATGAAAGAAACAAAAGTAATCTTGAAATTAAGATTAAAAAGTGGTATATTACAAAGCCAACAAACATACCATTACAGCCAGAAGCCTTGCTCCTTTAAAACTTTTCCTACCGTAATGCCTAATCCAGTGACCACCTATCTTCAATGGGCCACCAACATCTTTTTATAGTTGCAGGACAGTGGCCTCTGCCACTTTTGGAGTCTATGACCATGGAATCCACAGGCTGAAAATAGTATCACATAATTCAACCAGGCTTAAAGATGACTGAACCTAAGGGCACACAGGCCTGGAATCAACTTGTACACTGTGTACACAAAGTTAAGAAGCTCTGGGAATTAGAAGTATAAAGAGCAGGAACAGTGACATCCTATAAGAAGTGTCCATCCATCACTTGATTCTCCAAAGAGTCAAGTTATTTTTTGATTCTCCAAAGAGTCAAGTTATTTTAACTGCTAACGAACTTTATTTTTCACAGAAAGGCCTTCTTCTAAAACAGACTCAGGAAAGTTGTTGGTATTATATGCAGTCAGTTAATTTTAAAACATTTCAAAATACAGATAAAATCCTATTAAAATGAACTCCATGGTAGCCAGTCACAGAAAGGTTATAGAAATTTTTATAGTAAATATTTGTGTCCTTAAGCAAGTCAAAACCTCTTCTGAACTCAGTTTTGCCATCTGTAAAATGTGAGGGGTAGATTAATAATCCCTAGGAGTTCATTCAGCTCTTTAAGTCTACTCCATAAATACAGCAGAGAAAATGAAGGATCTGACATAAAAATGTTACCTATAATACCTTTCCTCCCTGTAAGGTTCTGACCCTTGCATATGATGGTCACTATTGCTAAGTAGTTCTGGAGTAGATTTTTATCAAAACTGGCTAGAATATTTGAGGCAGACACGGGTTTTTGAGTCAAGAGACAGTTCTACCATATGCTGTGTACCTTTAGGCAAATTACTAAATTACCAAATTGCCCTGAAACTCAGTTTCCTCATCTGTAGGAGGGAGATAATACCAGTACCTATATCTCATAGGGCTATCTTCAGTAGTAAATGATACAATGCATAAAACTGCTTATTGTAATGTTGGATACATATACTAAGAGTTCAATAAATGTTAATTATTTTTATTATTAAAAATATGAACTAACTATATAGAAAGGATATTTAAAAAAAAACCTACTAGATAATCTCTAAAGTCTCCCCAAATTCCATAAATGTTCTTTTAAAAAACTAATTCAACCCAATTCAAACAAAGATTGGTAGGATGACCATCCATATTCCAAACACGGAAATAAATGGCCTTGTATTAAGAGATTTCTTCATAATGCTGTTCATCTATAACTTTACCTATAAATCAATCCAAAAAGTAGACCATACTACAATCTTACCTCTGTGAACTTGTTGAGGGTCGCATTGGTAGGGTTGTGAGTTATCAGAAAACGCATATTCTCATAGGAGATCTCCACAGGGGCTGGACGGTTCATTATGGCAAATAAAAAGTGTGAGCGTGCGTGTGTGGGTGTGATGGGGAAAATGAAAAAAAAAATCAAATCCTGAAATGTTTCACAGCAGAAAACATTAAAAAGACCACTAAAATGCCTAATATTGATCAGTGTTTTCTCTATTCAACTTGTTTATTCTTTAAGAAGCTTCTCTCTTCAAGGTAAGCAGAAGTATTTAGAATCCACTTGAATCCAAATTCAACTTGGGCCTCAATGTCTGCAGATGGATACCTTCGGACTCCAAAAAAATCCAACTACATACAAAACTTAAGTAGCCTTTACTACATTTAGGCACTAGTGAGACAAGTTAAAAGTGTAGGTTGCTTTCCACTTTTGTTTACTTGATGCTTAATTTTACTGGAGTCATTAAAAGAAATATGCTTGCAATAAAAAAAAAAAGCCAACTATTTCTGAGGCCAGTCTCGGTGTCCAGAGTCTTCAAGGCAATGTTAATTATGGCACATAGAACCCCCAAGCTCACTTGTCAGCGAAAATGCTGTGCTGAGCCTGGCAGAAGTCTGCCCTCACGCTCAGAATCGCCATAAATGTGCAACGTATATTCCAACGAAAAACCTAGAGGAGAAAAACATAAGTAAAATGAACTGGAGATTGACAGCATGGTAAACATGATACTCAAAGTCAAGAATACGTTCTCTATGAGTCCAAAGACATCTGAAATGCCACCAATTCTAAATTATTGTCATCTACAAAAACTAGGATAAAAATGTATACCAAGAGTTTTAAGTCAGAAAATTCAAAAGTATGTCTTTCCTTTTTCAAAAGGGGGTTCAACAAAATTTCTGTTTGGTTATTTGTAACTCAATTTTTTTTTAAGATTTTATTTATTCATTTGAGACACAGAGATAGAGAGAGAGAAAGCATGAGCAGGGAGAGAGGCGGAGGGAGAGGGAGAAGCAGCAGCTCCTCGCTGAGCCAGGAGCCCGATGTGGAGCTCGATCCCAGGACCCTGGGATCATAACCTGAGCCAAAGGCAAACACTTAACCATCTGAGCCACCCAGGCGCCCCAACTCATTTTTAAGTGACCTTATTTTTAAATCCATTTAAAAGATTTATTAAGAGATCCTTAAAGAAACCTTCCCTCCACAGACTCTTCATAAAGTTCACAATGATCTTACTCTTCTGCTGTGATGGTTAAGTCCTTCACATATACACTTTGCTTAAAGTAAGATACATCTGTAGGGGCGCCTGGATGGCTCAGTCGGTTAAGCATCTGGCCTTCGGCTCAGGTCATGATCCCAGGGTCCTGGGATCGAGCCCCGAGTCGAAGCCTGCTTCTCCCTCTCCCACTGCTGTTTCCCCTGCTGTGCTCTGTGTCAAGTAAATAAAATCTTAAAAAATAACAATAATAAAATAAGATACATCTGTAAATAGATGAAGGGTATTTACCAAAATTCCACTTTGAGAATGTAATTCTTTCTATCCAAAGGATATGCATGCATTGGCCCCCAATTATAACACTAGTCCATAAGTACTTTTCAAAAAATTAATTTATTTCCCTTACAACTCTAAGTAGTTGTTACTACCTACAAGGAATGAGGAAAGAGGATCAGAAAGTGAAGTGACTTGTCTAAGGTGAATGTCTTCTGTTAGTCCAATGTTTTTTCCAATGTACCGTAATGCCTGCTGCCTCAACTAATGCATAAATCCCATCATCTCATTTCTAGTCCAGTTAACCCTTTTTTTTATTTTTTGAGAGAGAGAGACAAAGAATCTCAAGAAGGCTTTATGCCCAGCACACAGCCCGATGCAGGGCTCAATCTCATGACCCCAAGATCACCGACCTGAGCCGAAATCAAGAGTCGGACACTCAACCAACTGAGCCACCCAGGTGCCCCTAGTCCAGTTTACCTTTTTACTACTTCTCACAACACATCACTATCTCAAGAGTACAAAAGCATCTAAAGGTCATTGATTCACACAGCATTCTCCTACCCATACCAAAAACAAGATGAGAACGAAAAGTGGCAGAATTTTTAATATTATTTTGGGCTTACTGTACTGAAACACAGTAATCTTTATAGTTAGCTCAGTCAGAGTATCAACATAATCATAAATTGCTCTGGGGGCACCTGGCTGGCTCAGTCGGTAGAGCAAGCGACTCTTGATCTTGTGGTCATGAGTTCAAGCCCCATGTTGGGTGCAGAGATTACATAAATAAATCTTCATAAATAAATAAATAGATAGCTCTGAAAATAGGGACAAGGTCTAAGTTCTTTCACTTGCCTCTTCTCTAATGCATTAATAAATGCTTATTTAGTAGTCTCTGAAAAGATGACTGTGACCAGATAGAAAAAGACATGAAAGATATGTACTATAGAACCATTTCAGGAGGAAACTAAAATACAATTAAGGAAGAACCAAGGCCTACAAACTCTGAAACCTATTCTATCCACAAGTCTTTTTATGATATTCTTATGGCACTGTATTTTTAAAGTTACATACTTGTGCCAATATTACCATGGACACAAGCACAAAACTCAAACATTCCTAAAATATGAAAGATACATAAGAAAATCGAAATTCAAAATGGCATTCTAAGAACTTCAAAACCTCAGAAGTTATACACTACAGTAAAATCATGAAACTTCTAATACTCAAACTAAGAAAAATAAAAATATATACCATCACTTTCCTAATTACAACCCCAAAACAGCCACCTTAGATTACACATTTCATAGAGTACTCCCTGTGCAGTCAAGGAATTTTAAAGCTAGGAGAAACTTAGAGAGCAAGGACTCTGATCTTTAAAAAGAAAAGAAAAGAAAAAGAAAAAAAAAACAAGATGATATTTGTGAGCAAGAGAGGTTAAATGACTTAACTAAGACCACATCACTAATTAATAGCAGATCAAAGACAAGAACCCAGGTCTCCTAACTCTATTCATTTTTTCCTTCAGGTTTGACTATGGAGGTATCCACATATTTTTCAAGTCATAATCTTTATCATGTAGCTGTAACTTTTCTTCAAATATTTGCTTGGATGTTGATCTGCAACTCTGTGACCTTAAATAAGGGGAGAAAAAATTATTAAAGTAACCACTCAAAGAACAAAGGTTTGCATGCAGTGAAAAGCAAAACATAAGGAAATTCTAACCTGTTTGAATCCCTTTGGTTTAATGATGTTATCACAGCTAATATGTGTGTCAGCTGAGTAAAAGCACTGAAAGACCTGCTTTGTAGTGATAGCCAGGTTTGAAAGGTTACAGCTCTAGCATTAAGTTTTCTACCTAGTCTCCAGTGTTTGTCTGCTCAGCAAACAGAACAAGTTTTATCCCATCTTTCTCCTCCAACCTCATTTTGGAAGGACCACTTTCAAGGTTAAGGATAATTCATTATTAGATTTTCAATTCTTAACACCAAACTGAGATCCCCAGCAAAGGAATTTCCGCCAAATGAAACAGTATGTTCTATCAATGTTAACAGATACATGATAAAAACAAGCTTCTGTTCCTTCTCCCACCCCCAAGAGTTCAATTACACATCAAAAATTAAATGCTCTTGCACCTATAAATTCAGATAAACTAATGTTAATTCCTGTAACAGACATAAGAATACAAAGCAAACAGTCTGTAAAAAAAAATCATAACCTACCACAGCTGGAAGGTACTCAAAAGTTACAAAGCCCTGTATTTTAGCATAAACTCAGCACCTATACATCTTACAGGAAAACTTTCTTCTAAACTCGTCTCTCTGACATCAAGTAATTTTATCTTTTATAGAACCTAACTTTTAAAATGTTAAATTTTGGACATTCCCATTTCCTATGCAACATTTGCATTTTGAAGCAAAGAAGATAACTTCACTGCAGGATTAGAAAGAATGGTCTGTGACAGAGAAATCCTTTTAAATTAAGAAGGAGGAGAAGGAATGGGAAAGAGGAAAAAGAATGAAGAGGAGTCTGGAAGAACAAGCAAGAAGCCAACCAAGCTAAGATAGTGTACTACCACTAAGACTAAGTCAGTAACACAACAGAGACTACTTAAAACTTTGGAGAGAGGTATGTCAGAGTTTAAATGTCCTGTGTCAATACTCTAGTGCTAACATCTAACCTAGATGAGACTCAAAAACCAAATGCATGAAATAATACAATAACCATCATTTAATCATGACATATTTTTTTAAGATTTATTTGAGAGAGAGAGAGAGAGCACATGAGAGGGGGGAGGGTCAGAGGGAGAAGCAGACTCCCTGCTGAGCAGGGAGCCCAATGCGGGACTCGATCCTGGAACTCCAGGATCATGACCTGAGCTGAAGCAGTCGCTTAACCAACTGAGTCACCCAGGCGCCCTAATCATGACATATTCTTAAAGTGGAACATTATGCCGAGGTTAAAAAGAATAAAACAGGGTGCCTGGGTGGCTTGGTCGTTAAGTGTCTGCCTTTGGCTCAGGTCATGATCCCAGGGTCCAGGGATCGCGCCCTGCATTGGGCTCCCTGCTCAGCGAGGAACCTGCTTCTCCCTCTGCCACTCCCCCTGCTTGTGTTCCCTCTCTTGCTGTCTCTCTGCCAAATAAATAAATAAAATCTTTAAAAAAAACAAAAAAACCCCAGATCTATATGAAATACGGAAAGATGGCTGAGACACTAATAACTGCAAAGAGCACATGATAGTATGAACAGTATATACAGAAATATTTGTGAGTGTTGTACAGCTTTCATACCCATCAACTATCTGGAAAATTACAAAGAGGTAACTGGTTGTCGGGGTCAAGGGGACTGGAGCTGGAGGCCAGAAACATGATTTACTTTATCATAATACATCCCTTTTCAAATGTTTTGCTTTTCCCATGTACATGTATTACCCTTTTTTTTTTTAATTCTAGGGTGATAAAAAACCCTACAATGATTTACAATTTAACCACGTTCTCAAAAGTGCTATAACCATAGGATTATAAAGAGCCTTAAGAGAGCTAAGTCACTCCTGGTCCCAGGCAGGACTATACCTACACAATCCACAGACAGTTTTCTTCTTCGTTAAAGATACTAAATTATTGGGGCGCCTGGGTGGCTCAGTCCTTAAGCGTCTGCCTTCGGCTCAGGTCATGGTCCCAGGGTCCTGGGATCGAGCCCCACATCGGGCTCCCTGCTCGGTGGGAAGCCTGCTTCCTCTCCCACTCCCCCTGCTTGTGTTCCCTCTCTCACTGTGTCTCTCTCTGTCAAATACATAAATAAAATCTTAAAAAAAAAGATATTAAATTATTGAGTAAAATTCAGGTTCTTCTATGGCAACTGTAATTCTAAGTTTAAATATATGGAGAATTTGAGGGCAACCCAAACTTATTAGGCATCCTTTTAAAAATCCTGTCAATCCACTCACACCAAGTTTTCCACTCAGAAATTCTCTATTTCCAAGTTAAAGTAAATGATACAATAAACTCTCTAATTTGATGGGTTATGCCAGGATTCACTAAATTAAAACAATACATTATAATATAAATACACAATAAAGAAGTCTAGATCTAAGAAAAAAGTCTAAAAGCAAAGGTCTGGAAAAACAAGTAAGCATACATTTACTGTTACTTTTCTTACCAGAAGTTCTACAGGAAGTCATGCAAATTTGAGTCAGCTTGGTTTGTACAAACAGGCAACATGAAAGCATTATACTGCATATAAGGCTAAAACCTTGCAACAATTTTTTCCTAAAACAAACTCATCTCACTTTAACAAAGACAACTGCACCTCTCTTAAAATAAGTATGAATAATCTATCAAGAGTAAAGAATTCATTCTCATGAAGAGTTAAGACATCTTCCTTACAATTTGGCTAATTAAGAATTTATTAATAATTCACATATTTGTTAGACACATACTATGCATCTTTAAAGTGCACCAAGAGTAGTAAACAAAAATTCTTGTCAGAGTGTATCTTGTATTTTAGTTAAAGACAGAAAAAGATAAAATATGCCACTGTTATGGAGAAAAATGCAAAGCAGGGGTATCTAGTGCCAGAAAAGAGAGGGCTTCTAATTTTAAATAAGGCTATCAGGAAAGGCCTCACTGAAAAAAAAAAATGACATTTTATCCAAGACCTGGAGGTGTGAGCCAAACAGATATTTGAAGGAGCATTCTAGGCAAAGGGATTAGCTATTGCAAAGGTTATGAGGTGGGGCCATGCTTGGAGTGTTCTAGGAATAGCCCTCTCTCTGACAAATAAATAAAATCTTTAAAAGGGGGGGGCTCCTGGGTGGCTCAGTCGTTATGCGTCTGCCTTTGGCTCAGGTCATGATCCCAGGGTCCTGGGATCGAGCTCCACATCGGCTCCCCGCTCTGCGGGAAGCCTGCTTCTCTCTCTCCCACTCCCCCTGCTTGTGTTCCCTCTCTTGCTGTGTCTCTCTCTGTCAGATAAATAAACTCTTAAAAAAAAAAAGAAAGAAAAAAGAAAAAGATACACTTTAAAGCAGATTTGTCCACAGACTGGATGTGGGGTCTGGGAAAAGAGTCAAGGCCCTGAGTAACTGTAAGAACTGTACGAAGCCTAACTTAATACAGAACTATTCACACAACAGACCAATAAAATCCTCACAACTATCAAGGAAGAAAAGTAGGAAAATTCGTCTGTAAAATACTACTGTATCTACTGCATTCTGACCATTTGAGGAAAAATGTATCTTAAAGACTTATTAAAGCGAACTTAACTTTGCTAATTAATCTTCTAGTTAACTGGTCTCAAACTGAAATCGTACTCATCTTTTATAACCTACGCCCAACTCATCAGAGCCTTATGGAAATAATAGTTCTACTCTCTCTGCTACTTATTTTGTTCATCCCTCTAGCTGCATTCATCAAACTAAAACTGTATAGATCTGGCTCCTTGAACTTAAGACAATTCAAATTAATGTTAGTTCCCCTCCCCTACCATATACAGTCCCAGGGAGCTGATAGGGAAAGAGGTATCATTAAATTCTACACAAATTAGGATCCAAAATATCTGTAAACAAGCTAAAAATAGCTTCTTTACTGCTAAAAAAAAGTTTCATAGTTACTCTCTTGGTTATTCCCACTTTTCCACTTCCTCATTTAAGGAGGGAACTTGAGAATCAAGTTCCAGTACAGAAATCAATAATCACTTATATAAAAAGAAATTATGACCTTGATGGTGGGAAAATATCATAACATTTCAGAACCAGCATGAGATACACGGCAGGACACTCAGAAAGGAAAGGAAAGCAATTAACCAACAATCGCACCTGCTTCTGAGAACAGTGACCGTTATTTACTGAAGTCCTGTGGGCCCTGTTCCCACTCAAATGAAAAGGGAGTGGTTTTCAAATTTGTGTGTACCCTAGTGATTAGAAGTACTTGTCATTTTCTAGTAATTCCTACCTCTACAAATAACTATATGACAAAAATTGCATTAAATATTTTCATTCCACACCTGAGTATTTACTTTTCAATTCTCTACTGTTCCTCTAAAGATTAGCAATTCTCCAGTTGAATTTCTTGTCCAAAAGTGTTATTTTTCCTTCCATGAATAAAATTTAAATGAAGGTAATAGGACTATGGCCAATTTTCACTTTTTCCAAAAAATTATTCGAATACCAGTAACACCATTAAAAATCCTACCAGCACAATTCTAATATTGGGCATAATCTTATTGAGCTCAGTGAATTTTTTTAAAAATTAAGCTAAACACTTAGCTCTATTAAATTGATTCTATTTATTCATACTTTTCATTTCCGGGCAAAGATATCGTGGCTATCCCTCTTTATGCGCTTTATGCTTAAAGTTTTTGTGCACTTTAAGAGTGCACAAAAAGCTTAATGCTTTTAGTTTATGTGCACTTTAAGATTCCCAAGCTTTTTTTTTTTTTTTTAAGATTTTATTTATTTATCTGACAGAGAGAGATAGCGAGAGCAGGAGCACAAGCAGGGGGAGTGGGAGAGGGAGAAGCAGGCTTCCCGCCGAGCAGGGAGCCCGATATGGCCCTCGATCCCAGGACCCTGGGATCATGACCTGAGCCAAAGGCAGGCAGGCGCTTAACGACTGAGCCACCCAGGGGCCCGCCAAGCTTCTTTATTATAAAGTTTAAGCGCATTCTTTTCCTAAATAACTGTGGTAACCTCCTTAATAAATAAAAACTCTCAAATTCAGCAGCATTCCCATATAATTAAATTCTAATATTTGTTTTCTTCTTTTCTTACATCCTTCTTTTAATCTCAAAAGGCTAAGTAATTTTCCTGGAGAACAATTTAAGTCTTAATCATTTTAGTTTCCAACATCACTATACATACATTAATCCAGAACCACTAAATTTACTATTTCATTAATAAAGAAATGTATGAGATTCTGAACTTCAATAGTAAAAAAGCAAATTCGGTAGTGAAAATCAGAAAAGAAGGAAGGAA
Organism: Callorhinus ursinus; assembly: GCF_003265705.2. NCBI lineage: Eukaryota > Metazoa > Chordata > Mammalia > Carnivora > Otariidae > Callorhinus > Callorhinus ursinus. The sequence goes on along the minus strand of NW_027397080.1, from coordinate 12,816,991 downwards.
GGAAAGAAAGGAAGAAAGGGAAGAAAGAAAGAAAAAGAAAGAGGAAAGGAAATCCAAAAGGACACCTGGATTCATCCTGTCAACACCACTTTGAAATACTTTCTGAGCTATATCAGGACAGTTAGAATGACTGTAACAGCTGTGAGTTCCCTGAGGTTGCAAAATAGATACTTGGGAAAAGGTTATTTGAATCACCTTTCAAAATAACCTACAGCACAGGAGCAGCATGCAAAGTAAGAACTTCCCAGCTATTGTTAGCATTATTTAAAATACATGTTTTGGAGCTGAGCAGTTTATGGGTCAGTTTAACTCTTTCATTTCCCCATTTTGTCAAATGCATTGAGTATTTAAAAGTCCTGTTCAAATATCCACCACTACCAAGGAGGGAAGGAAGCTCTCTATGTACAGGATACAGAATAAAAACATTCCAAATTACATCTTGTCAGCATAAATTCTTTTGTTTGAGCCCCAGAAATTTTTCTGCTGTTAAAGCATTTTGGTCCAAGTTTCCCCTAAAACCTGTTAAGTTACACGTCACTTCCTCTCCTAAACTTGCTTTTTATAAATCACATTGTATTTCACAGCCATCTCTCTATGTACTGAGTATAATACAAGATAAACAGTCAAGAACACAAATCATTCTATTTGGAGCTGCTGGTGGCTTTTTAAAATATACTGTCTACCCACTAATTGTCCAATAATGGCTTGACGTTTATTTTCGTAAAACACAACATTCACAATCTTTAAAAAACATACAGTGAAAGCAGTTGTTTCACATTAAAACACGGAAGTGAAGTAAAAATAGAGGTGAAATACCTCTATAATGCCATGTCAAGGGATAATTATTCTTTGCTCACCAGCTTAGTTCAACATGGATTCGCCTTCCTTCTCTTCCCACTTAAAGAATGCAAAATTTGATCTTTCTTGTCCTCTTCCTCCAAATACTTACTGAGATGGAGGACAATATGTCACCTCTGAATGATACTAAAATGCAGCATATCCAAGCTTACAATAAGCATTGTGGAGCTCTTTGCGCATACCATACAAACACTATCCAGGATCAAGATACTAGGAGAATCCATGTGAGAGAAAAATGTCTGATGAAGGACATTAACATTTCATACTAATGCTATATACTTTGAAGACAAAGTATGAGCAGAAATGGAGTAGGATTAATTAGGACTTCCGAGGAAAGGTAAAACTTTTATAACATGACTGTAGAAACAGTGAAGGGCCGTGGTAGCCTAATAAAGGAAAAAGAGTCTTTGGTTAGATAACTCTTAGGAGGCTTTGACCATGCTGAGAATTTCAAACCAATTCAAATGCAATAAAAGCTCTCAGAAATTTAAAAGTATGAGTAGTAGTCAGGGAGCAACTCTCTGCTCAATGAGAGAAAACAAATATGCCACATTGGTGGGCATCTTCTGATCTACAGAGCAGCTCCATAATTAACAACAAGCTTCACAAAAATAGACTCTCAACTTACTAACTCCTACCTCATAGGTGAATTATTTTTCCTAGTAAACAGATATGAGTTTAACTAAATTCTACTTGCTGATAACCTCCAAATGAAGATCTCATTTCACTAGAAAAACAATTCAGGGTATAGTCTATGACTTAAATTTGAAGTGTTCCTCATCTGGAACGATCTAAGTTATTTGAATAATTTAAACCAATCACCAAAAGGAAACTTGTTTGTAACCACACGTGTGGAATGAAGAATAATGTCACTAGAATCTATTGTTTCTCCATCATATCCTTCTCAATTTGCTGACAAATCCTGCCGATGACTCATATCCTTCTGCACTAACCAGTCACTCTGTTCCCTCATGATAGGCTTTTCACCAATAACAGAAAGTAGAAAACACATCAATTTGTTTTGCTACTAAAAGCAATAAATATCAATGTACGTATATAAATCCAATTTATAGATACTGTGGTGATACAATCTAGTGAATGTCTCCTGTAAAAGACTGTAAAAAAAAGTTATGCTCAAATCTCAAGTAAAACTAAAAGACGACTACAAGAAAGCAGACTGAATTTGAATTCCTGTCAAACGATACATTAGTTAAGAGCCAACATTTTTGACCACTGCAGAAATAAAAACACAAAGCAATTTATCTGATCTGCTAAAGCAAATATATCATGTGTTCATTTTATGCCAAAAGAATTAACATTTTCTGAGAAGAATGAAATTTCAACCCAAAAATACTATGAAAGGAATTAAATATCTCTAAAGGTAACGACCATCCTAATCATCAAAATATTTTTTCAAAACAGGCTCAACTAGCAAAAAAAGGGTCGGAGCAGAGCTTAAAATTCTCTAGAGTTTAAAAAGGCAATATTGTGCAATGTAAATATATGCTCAAATGATGAGATTTAGTTTCTAGGCCACTTACAATGGAGTTGATGCTGTGTTACAGAACCTATGGGTAAGAAATCAGTGCAAACAAAAAACATTTGTATTCAAATCATATAAAAACTGTTGGTATAATCTGTCAACTCCTCATAGTCATTTTTCCAGGAAAGATTTTGTGCCCTGTCAGTCTATGTTGATTGAAGAGATAGTTCGGGGGAAACCACGTTAACACGTGCAGAAGGGTCATTTCCTCACCTGGGTCCTGGTAACCCCACAGGGTAACTGAAAATGGACAGAGCCTGCAATGCTGTGCAGCTTCTTTCTTAGAGGTGCTAGAGTAGTGACAGTTTCTGGTTTAGCCTAGACCTCTACAACTCCAAGGAGCAAAAAAACACAAAACAAAACAACATGTAATATCTACTTGAGCTCTACACCCAGCAATCCTATAGGGCTGCAAGTCCCAAGACAGTGGCCAAAGGAGCTCGAAAATGTGGTTCAGTCAATAAAACAAAACTAGAGAAAGCTACCAGACACCTCTATACGTGTACTACCCCTAAAGATGAGAATGGATAAAAGGCTCTTCTAACATTCCAGATTAACAGACTCCAATCACCATTTCCCAACAAAATTATAATTGCTGGTATCCACTCTTCACTAACAAACCCAAGATATAAAATTATGTGAACTGCAACATCACAGACTCTCACTTTATAAATTTAGAGAATCATCATCAGTTTCTATATAACCCAACGAGTTCTTAAGAAAAATCTCAAAGCAACATCCCCAAAATAAAAAAAAAAAAAAAAAAAAAAGCAAGTAACTGAAGTATCCTTACATAAAAAAAACGTAAAAAACAAAAAACTAAATTTCAGACAAAAAGGCCAATTTCTTTAATGTCCACTAAACTCCTATATAATGACCAGAGTTAACTCAAAAATAAAGTTTAGCAAGAGATTTAAGTACCTTAAGCCCCAAAGAGAAGCTTTTTTATCTACTGCCATCTATTTACTGGTATCTTTAACTTCAATTTCAAAACCTGGAATTCAACAATTGATTCTATAAATCAATCTCCTTATCTGTACAACTGAAAGTGCCACTTACTCAAAGGACTATTATGAATTTTAAATAAGATGCTTTATGATTCAGCATTGTAAGACTCTAAAGGAACAGAGTGTTGAAACCTAAAGCATAATGTTGGAGTTCATAAGGTGTCCTAAGACCGCAAGATCTCTACCACTGCCCTACTCAATAAACATAACTAAGTCTACCAAGTTGAAATTTTGGATCTTGATTTCCAATTGCTCAAAATTTTTAAAGATCCCCAACTTTTATAAGTAGTATAGCTGATTACATAGCACTTGAAGAAATTGAGCTAACTTGGGTTTCACTCTAACTTAAGTTTTGATCTTCCAAGAGCAACAGCTATAAATTTATGTACTGCTCTTCTGCATCTTATTTGTAAATGCTTTTGCTAGAGGCTTCACTGGTTACCAATTCCACATTCCAACAAAAAGGAACAGTACAAATCCTGTTAAGTAAACCTCTACTAAACTTAATGTGTCAAAATTCTGTAACTACTACATACAGAAATGCCATCTTTAAAAGACAAAACGTTAAATAGAATGAAGAGTTAAATCTTGGGCGCCTGGATGGCTCAGTTGGTTAAGCGACTGCCTTCGGCTCAGGTCATGATCCTGGAGTCCCAGGATCGAGTCCCACATCGGACTCCCTGCTCAGCAGGGTGTTTGCTTCTCCCTCTGACCCTCTTCCTTCTCATGCTCTCTATCTCCCATTCTCTCTCTCTCAAATAAATAAATAAAATCTTTTAAAAAAAAAGAGTTAAATCTTAAGAAAAATAAGTATTTTACCTTGCTTCACACAAATGTCTTTTCAAGGAAATATAAATATGGGGCTTTCAAACTTTTTAAGAAAGTTGTATCAAAAGCATTCAAACATTTACTCTTCCCTAGTGCCACCACAGTTCAATGATGTTGTAAATGGTTTCTGCTTATAAATTTGGTTAGTTCAAATTAAATATTACTTGACTGACTCATGGAGGGAGTGGTTTGACTTTTGCTGTTCTGAGTCAGAACAGACCCAGTTCAGCAGTTCTAAACAATTTTTCATTTGTATAGGTGTCCTAAACGCTAGCTTTTTCCAGTTACTAAATATAACAAACGGTTGCCTTACTAAGAAGAAAGGTCTTAGTAGTAATAATACTTTGAATCTATAGTTCAACTTATAATTAACGAAGTGCTTCCACATCTATTTTCTCACTTGATCTTCACAATCTCCTAAGTATCTCATACAGATGAACAGAAACACTTTCACATAGGAGTGACAACTTCTAGTGCTCGCTTCGGCAGCACATATACTAAAATAGGAGTGACAACTTCTAGTTGACTCTTACCCCAATAAATATACTCTTCCTCTTTCCCCCAAAATAAAAAACATAAAAGGCTGCTGGGTTTCTTTAATCAGACTTTCCTCTCCCAGACATATCCCAGGTGCCTCATAAAAACTATGTCTCAAAGCACACACCCCCTGGGGCCCCAAGAGTTTCAAGGCAGAATCCCCACCCACATAAAAGCCTAGCTTAGGCCCCAAAGAGCCTCAAGTCAGCATCTCCTAAATGATCCCCTTGCCTCCAGCCATCTAGTCTTCTGTATTAAATTCAACATTTCTCATCTGTACAAGCTGCTAGGTCACTGTGTGGTTGAGAAACCTCAAAGTGAGACAACCTACTGTGAGGGTGGTAATGGTATAGTGGAAAAATCAAGGACTCTGGAGTCAGACAGACCTGGGTTTTTAATCCATCTCCAATTCTTATTATCTTGTTTCCTAGGAGAAGTTACTTAACCCTCTTTTGAGTCTCTATATCTCTTCATCTCACCACTGTAAATCATCGAGGGCTCATCACTGTATCCCAAGTGTCTAGCAAATAGAAACCACTCAATATGTGCCAAATGAATGCAAATGAGAACCCCTACCACCTTTAGAGTGTGAGAATTATATATAAAGGGAGTGTATAAAAATATCTGGTGCATAGTAGGCCCTTAATACTAATTAATTCAGTATCCCACTAAAAATTAACAATGCTATTCAATATTTCTGAAAGCACAAAACATGCTAATGATTGAGAAAAAAGACACTCTAGGAAAAACATAATTTCTGACTTCTAATCACATATCAACGTTTTGGCCTATAATTCTCTTATGTCTACTATCAGCCGTCTCTGCTCATCCGACTGAAAGACTCCCAACTTCTAAGAAACTTCTCATCATTAAAGTGTAAAATCCATTATCAAGGTACTCTTTATCAAGAACCCCTAATTCGGGCGCCTGGGTGGCTCAGATGGTTAAGCGTCTGCCTTCAGCTCAGGTCATGATCCCAGGGTCCTGGGATCAAGTCCCGCATCGGGCTCCCTGCTCCTTGGGAGCCTGCTTCTCCCTCTGCTTCTCTCTCATGAATAAATAAAATCTTAAAAAAAAAAAAAAAAAAAAGGACCCCTAATCCCACAACACAAGAATCCATACAGGGCGCCTGGGTGGCTCAGTTGGTTAAGCGACTACCTTCGGCTCAGGTCATGATCCTGGAGTCCCGGGATCGAGTCCCACATCGGGCTCCCTGCTCAGCAGGGAGTCTGCTTCTCCCTCTGATCCTCTTCCCTCTCGTGCTCTCTATCTCTCATTCTCTCTCTCTCAAATAAATAAAATCTTTAAAAAAAAAAAGAATCCATACAAAATCCATCCAATCCTGACAAAAGTCCCTAATATACATTCACTATCCAATATGAAACAATTTTTTAAATGTCAAGATTAGAATACAGGCAAACAACTTCTCCCATCTTCACCAACACAAGGGCATGCTGGCAAGTAATTCTGAAGCCTTAAAAATGTGTCATTCTGTAGCCTTAATTTCCTTTTGCACACTGAACAAGGCATAACTTCATTCACTTCCTGTCTGAAACTACTCTAATACAGAGCATGGCAGCAAGTAACTACCATATTCTAATCCACCAGTTCGGTGATTCCAAACAGACAAGCTTGCCTACAGTGATGCTAGAACTGCTAGACACTTTTTATGTATCTTGACAAACTCCAGGGAATAATAAACTGGCCTCTGGTTCTTCATCATCAACGTTACATTATTTTTTTTTCAAGAGTTCTTCTCCAGAAGAGTAGAAAAGAGCTAATATCTGATAAAATTTTTTTCCATTTACCTAACGATAAAATACCTTTCACCTGAAAAACTAGCAGTACTTTACAAAAGTCTATGCTTCTGAACACTCTACAGGCAAGAGCCTAGGATCCTGGGCAATAGACAAGATTGTTTTAGTTAGCTCTCAGAGCACCGGACGATGGGATGGCGACCACGTCCTTGACAAATTTAGAAATTTATAGTCATAAAACATGGGGGAAAACATTTACCCTCCCCCCCCGAAAAAGCATGACCTTTCTTTTAAAAATCCCAGAGCCAGAAGACTCTAGTGCCACTGACATAGACTCCTATACCGTTTCCTCAGAGTGGAACCCAAGAACCCAGGGACAAGACGCTCTTGGAAAGAACTCCCTAACCGAGGACACCAGGGTTCTCTGTCGCCGTACACAGCGATCACGATCAACGCAGAGCCTCCAGGATGCCCGCTCACACACTGGACAGTCGCAGGCACACCCTTTCCACGCTCCCTCATCTGCCATTCACCCTCTCCCCAACCTCCCTCTCTCACACTGCACTCATATTCCCCCCACACACTCCCCCACTCTACCCTCAATGGGTACACTCAATGCTCTCCCGTTCCCACCTCCTCACTCTCCCCCATTTACCCTCTCGCCCACGCGCACTCCTCCCCACACCCCACTGTCCTCTACACTCTGCCAGCACTCACACACACACATACTGCCTCCGGACACGGCCCCCAACTATCTCATCCACACTCCCCCCCCCAAACTCCGTCTTCCCTCACCCCACATGCACACCCAGCTCTCTCCCCAACTCATACTGTCCCCCTCAAGCACGCACACTCCCCCCACATACAATCCACATTCTTCCACACGCACGGTCCCCCCCTTCCTCACCCACCCTCGTTCTCCACGCTTCCCGGCCGCGCTCCCCCCGCCCCCGGCCCGGCCCAGCCCTCCTTCCGGGGACGTGTCTCGGGCCTGCACTAATGGCTGCGGCGCCTCCCGCCCTCCCCTTCCCCGAGGCCCCGGAGCCGGCGCGGGGGCCGCCCGGGAGGAGCGCACTCACGCTGGCGAGCTGGGAACTGGGCATTGAAGTCTGGCGGCGGCGGGAGCGAGGAGGCGCCTCTCTCCTCAGTCACCTCGGCGGCGGCGGCGGCGGCGGTAGCGGTGGCGGCGGCGGCGACGACTCCCCCCCAGCCTCGGCGCGCGACACCCGGCCCGGCCCGGCGGCGGCGGCGGCGCGTGTCCACGAGTCCGTCTTGCTGCTGCTACGGCCGCCGCTGCGTCTCCTGCTGCCGCCGCTGGCCCCGCTGCCGCCGCTGCCCTGTGGCGTCGCCTCGCGCCGTACCCGGCCGCCGCTGCCGCTCCAGCCGCTACCGGACGGACGACGGTTACAGCCCGGCCGATCGCGCCGCCGCCACCACCGCTGCGCGCGCAGCCGGAACCAGCTCCCGCCGCCGCCCCTCAGGGGGCGCTGCGGGGCGCGGCGCGCGCGCCCACTGGCCAGCCCCCCGCGCCCGCTGACTGGCTGGCGTGCCGGCTCGCGGGGCGGTTGGGCCCGCCCACCTGCCCCGCGGGGCGCTGACCCACTGCCCTCGGCGCCTCCCCCTTCTCCTCCTCTTGGTTCGTTCCTTTCCGCACTCCCGGCTGCGGAAGGCGCGTCCATGTGACCGGGGAAGGGGGCGGAACGTGGCCAGGGGAGTCGTTCGCCCACGCCGCGGCCCCCCACATCCCATCCGCACCTGGGCAGAGGCGAGGGCCAGCGGCCGCCGTGTGACCTGCAAGGTCGAAGGGCTTTTTCCGGCATCCCGAGCCGTGAGGCCTGGGGCCAGATCCTGATGGGACGGGGCGGCGACCGAGCCCTTTGCTCGGGGATTTCCAACTCAGAAGTGACAACCAGGGCAGCTCAGTTCTTGGCTGTCCTTCCTCGAGGCCCCAAATAAATAGTGTGCGTGCGTCTGCAATTCTGCAATTGCGAAGGATGTTTCTGCGCCTCTCCTGGTCCCATCCCGGCACGACACACACACACACCCGGTCCCATCCCCGCGCGACACACACACACACACACACACACACACACACACCCCTATGAATCCTTCCTGACCAGAATTCAAACTTTGGGGACACACACACACACCCGGTCCCATCCCCGCGCGACACACACACACACACACACACACACACACACACACACACCCCTATGAATCCTTCCTGACCAGAATTCAAACTTTGGGGACGTAGCATCTTGGGCAAGTTATTTCCTCTCTCTGAGTATTCTAAACTATTAAATGGAAATAGTTTTCAGCTACCTCATGGGGCTTTTTTCACGTATCAATGACATAATGTATGAGAAATGCCTGATAAAGAGAAAATCCTGAATTTAAAGGTTTCCAACCAAATGTCCCCTTTAACGACAGAGATTATCCTAGAGATTCCAGTATTCTCTCTTGCATTTGGAAGGTGACCAGAAATTCTTTAATTCTTTGTCAGACCACGAGTTCTGAGTTTTGGTTTGGAAAATGTGGTTGCCGGTGAGTTGGGAGACTGGTCTGGGCCACTGGCGGGTCTGACGGCAGCCAGAAAGAAGCACTGGAGACTGGCTTGGGAGGAGGAGGGGAGGCTCACCCATGAGAGTTGGGGGTGGGGGGCTCTGTCTTCTCTATCCACCCTAGGAAGTCTTACCTGCCCAGAACCCGCACCTATCTAGAAGGGACTCCTGCCCCTTGGGCAGCTTCCCCTCCGCCATGACCACACACATGTCCATCTGGCCCTGTGGGGAGAAGCAATGGTCAGTAGGCATCCTTAGGCTGTCACCATAAGATAGACCTGGGGCATTGCTCCTGACCAGAAGGCTTCTATTAGAGCTTAGCAGTAAAAAGAAAGGTCTTATGACTCAGCCACATCAAGCCACAGAACAGAACCCAAGATGTTCACCACCAGCAGGTGGCCCAAGAGAGGGTATTCCAGGGCAAGGCTGGCTGGCAGGACTGCGTGGGAGTTGAGAGGCCCTGAAAGGAGGGGCTGCGGATCAGAATCAAGGCCCCTGGATGAGGAGCAGAGGCTCAGCTGCTGCTTGCATTCTGCCTGCCTCCAGCAGGCAGCATTTTCCACTTCCTGGAAACACAGACTTGAAACAGAGAACTACCTCCTCCGCAAAACTTTTGTTGAGTCTCCTGGTCACTGATTCTTCCACTAAAGTCTCAAAACACCTTCCGCAATCCCCTATCATAGCACGCATTACAGTGTATTGTAAATGCCTATTTTCATGATTCTCCCCTCCTTAGACTGACCTACTTGGGGCAATCTGGTACACGGTTGAACAAATGAATAAGTCTTCCCTCATCTAGCTCTCCGCCGGGCCCTAAAATGTCAGTAAATAATACAATAACAACATAAGGAAAACAATAATGGCCATGATAGTGGCTACCAATTATTAAGCATCTACTCTATTCTAAGCCCGAGGCGAGCTGTTTTTAAATGTATTATCAAGTTGGGCGCCTGGGTGGCTCACTTGGTTAAGCGACTGCCTTCAGCTCAGGTCACGATCCTGGAGTCCCGGGATCGAGTCCCGCATCGGGCTCCTTGCTCGGCAGGGAGTCTGCTTCTCCCTCTGACCCTCTTCCCTCTCGTGCTCTCTGTCTCTCATTCTCTCTCTCTCAAATAAATAAATAAAATCTTTAAAAAAAATAAATGTATTATCAAGTTTACTCTTCAAAATAACCTTCCAAATCAGGAGGTTTTATTACCTTCATTTTAAAGGGGATGGGAAGTTCAGAGAGATCAAGTGGCAGGCCCAGGATTCAGCACAGGTGTCTGCCTCTGAAGCCCAAATAAGCGTAATGTTAATCTCTGACTGCAATCAATAACTGGTGTCTCTCAGAGTAGGCTGGAACCCTTTCTGAGATGTTGGAAACACCCCCCACTGAGAGCGAAAGCGAGACCATGATACCACCATACCTCCAGGTCAGCAGGAAAATGCTCTAACCCCTGACATGAATGACCTCACCCAAGTGGTTTCCCAGGGAAGGCTGCACACCTCAAAACAGATCAGGTACTGGGCTGCAGGCACCTTAGTACAGTGCGAACCAGCCCTTGGCAGTGAGTTTCACACATAATGAGTGTCCCGAGTCTATCCAGTGCCTTTGCTGAAACCTTCCCATCGCCATTAGCTCATTAATCTTCCCAGTGCCCCTGTGAGGCAAAGCTGGCGGTATTCTGGGCGGATTTTATAGAGCGTTAGCTTCCAGAGAGCAGGAGCTGTGTGGGCCGGCCAGGAGTTAGAAGAAGTAATTAATGGTGGTGTGGCAAAGAAATGGAGACCCTTGAAGACGTGGTTTTAGATAGAGGTGGGGACACAAACCAGGTGCCTGGCTCCCACCCTGGGACTCTAGACTGTTTCATCTGGCATCCTTACATTTGCCATTAAGTTCCTGGTTAGCCTTGGGAAGTTACAGCCTCTAGTTTCAATTTCCCCATCTGTAAAATGGCAAAGGTAACAGTACCTGCCTCCAAAGGTTGTTCTGAGCATCACAGGAAGTAGTATATATAACTCAGGTCGAACCACACTGGACACACAGTAAGTGTTCAATAAATGTTAGCTATTATTACAATTATTAGAATGGTGCTTGGCACTGTGGAATGCTTCAATGGAATAAGCTTTGCTACTATTGGTTCTACAGAATTTCTTTTTTTTTTTTAAGATTGTATTTATTTGACACAGAGAGAGCCAGAGAGCGAGCACAAGCAGGGGGAAAGGCAGGCAGGGGAGAAGCAGGCTCCCTGCTGAGCAAGAAGCCCAACGTGGGGCTCGATCCCAGGACTCTGGGATCATGACCTGAGCTGGAGGCAGCCGCTTAACCTACTGAGCCACCCAGGTGCCCCTACAGAGTTTATCTCAAAGTTGCAGGCTCAGCTACTTACTACTAGCATTATGACCTTAACTTCATGAGTGAACCTGTCTTCATCTGTGAAATGGGATAGCCCTGAAAGGAAGATAATGAAGATCTTGAAAGTGCTTTATAAACTGTGGAGCACTATGTAAACATTAACCCTGTTTTGTACTATGACTGTACAGGAATCCTAGCTCTGCCCCTTAAATTCCTGACCTCTAAAGTTTCTTCATGTGTAATATGGTCATGGTGATCACATCTATCTCGGGGGCTTGTTGTGAAAAAAAATTAAATGATTAATGACAATATAACTGTAGTGCCCAGCAGGGTGCAGGTGGACCATGCCTTACTTCCCTACCCCCTGACAAGTGCTGCTTTCCAATGTCCTGAGCTAAAGGAAACTGTAGGATGTGGTGGGAAATGTATGAAACCAATAGAGCTGGGATTATTTCTGGCTCCGCCACTGTGAGGCCTTGGGCAAGTTACCTAACCTCTCTGAGCTTTCAGATTCCTTGCCTCTATGGCTACTTTGCAGTTTCGGGAAGACGAGACTGACCGGGCACAGACCTTGCCTCAGAGTAAATGGGAGTTACTAACAAATGTACAGACAGACCTATGAGCTACTCTTATGGAAAGGACCCAGTTGGAAGCAAGGACCAAAATTCCCCAACCCAATACTAGATGGGGTCATGAGCTGCAAAATAAGCGATCCAGGCTCTACAAAGTTCAACTGAGTTTGGGAGGCTCCCGCCCAGCACTGCCTCGCTCGTCCCGACCCTGTGGACCGGTCAAGAGAAGGCCTAGAGGACCCAACCCCTCCCAAAGTGATAACCGGGGAGGAGGAGGCAGGGGGAGGAAAGAATGTACTGATTCACCGCCCCACCCATCCCCTGCCTCTAATCTCTCTTCCGGAATTTTACAGCCCTCTTGTACTGGGGCGGAGGCGGAGGGGGCAGGGCGCCGGTTACCGCCCGCTGCTGGACCCCCCCACCCCCACCCCCACCCCCACCCCCACCCCCACCCCCACCCCCTTGCCAATCAGCTGCTGCGGGAAGCCCCGGGGAGTGGTGCACACACCGCGGCAGTTTGCTCCCAGGCGTGCGTGCTGTTGTGGGGAGCCTGCGGGGAGGGTGAGGAGCTGTGAATTCCGACAGGCGGCCAGGCTCGGTCCCGGTGGGTCCCTCTCCTCTAGCCGGTAGGAGCTGGAGAGCTGGGGCTGAATCCCGACTCAGGCCTGAGTGCCCTGGAAGGCCGCGGCCTCCTTCGGGAACCTTCCCGCGGCCAACCAGCTCTCAGGATCCCCATCTCCACCGCAGTCAGGTGTAGCTGGATTTCAGCCAGAAATCCAGAGAGAAAACGACTTCAGGAACTGGCCGCGAGGGAGAGGGAAAGGTTTAGAAACATAGCTCAGCCACCTTATTTTATCTTCCTAAAGATGAGGCAAGTGCAGCAGGACAAGGTTGGGATCGGCTGGTAGGTACCGAGAACCGGCGGTGGATTCCCCAGTACTTTAACCTGCCCTGCCCGCTGGGTTTTAGTTTTAGTTTTTAGAGATTTAGTTTCCCCGTTTGGCATTTGGGAAATATAAATTTGTTAATAATTGAAACAAGAGCTATTGGACCTGTAACTTCCAACAATGGGATTAGGAGGTAATGATGTTCACAGCTAACATTTATTGAGCGCTCACTATGTGCCAAGGACTGTTGTTTTAAGCACTTTATACGAATTAACTAATTTAATTTTCACAATAATGCCAGGACATGGAAATTTTTATTATCCTTGTATGGAAACTGTGATAACAGCAAAGCCACTTGACCAAAGTCACCCAGCCAGTATATGATAGAGGCAGGAACTGAACCCAGGGAGGATTTTTCCAGAGCCCCACACCCTCAACCACTATGCCATCTGCCTCTCCTAATGAGAATGTGGTTACAATCAACCCACCTGGACATTGGTTTAACAGTGTAAGCTCTTTTCATTATGGCAACCTCTTTCAGAGTGACTTAGTGTGTGTATAAATGTTTAATATGTGCTCTCTGACTGTGATAATGTATCTACACAGGCATCAAAGCACCAGGTTAAATGGGGCAATCAAGGTCCTTTCTGAAATCGAGAAGATTCCTTCCTCAATGGTACACAGTTGTCTTAATTCTGTCAAGTCCTATGGCCAGAATCTTGACTTTCCCTCCATAGTGGGTCCCATTTTACCTAGTGGTAACCTGGAGTACCCATCTCCACACCACTGATCCTAATTTGACTACTGCTATGTTTTTCAAAAATGTTGCCCTGCCCCTCAAAACATATCCCCTACCCTATCCTCAGCTGTGTGCATAAAAACTGCACAACTGGAGGTTTCTTACTTGGTTTCAAGTCAAAATGGTAGTTCATCTTTTGTTAAAATGCAAACATTACAAGAGAGAAAAATAAACTGGATATCACCAGCCATTTTCGTGTAATGAGAACAAGATTACGAGAGCCTCCCTAAAAATGAGTTTTGGCAGAAGAGAGAGAGGAGGCCTATGAACCTCCCTGAATTAATGTCTGAAAGAACAGCAGAAATCATCTAATGCAGGGGCGCCTGGGTGGCTCAGTCGTTGAGTGTCTGCCTTCAGCTCAGGTCATGGTCCCAGGGTTCTGGAATCGAGCCCCGCATCGGGCGCCCTGCTCCACGGGAAGCCTGCTTCTCCCTCTCCCTCTGCTGTTCCCCTTGCTTGTGTTCCCTCTCTCGCTGTGTCTCTCTCTGTCAAATAAATAAATAAAATCTTTTTAAAAAAAAATCATCTAGTGCAAAGCCTCCTTTTATAAGCCCAGCTAAAGAAAAGGAATGTGCGAAGCCACTTAGAGATCCTGAGATCCTGAGAAGGGGTAGGGGGAACCATTGTGAGGAAGCGAACAGAAATACAGGCAAAGGGACAAAAGACTGGATGTTAGCCTCAATGTCAGAAGCCTCTCCTTCCAGGGGTGGTTTCTTTTTTGTTTTTCCAAGCAAGCTCTACGCCCAGTGTGAGGCTTGAACTCAGGACCAAGAGATCAAGAGTGGCATGCTCCATCACCTTGCCAGCCAGCTGCCCCTCGGTGGTGTTTTAAAAAAAATCTGTTCTCCGGGTGCCTGGGTGGCTCAGTCGGTTAAGTGGCTGACTCGGCTCAGGTCATGATCTCAGGGTTCTGAGATCAAACCCCACGTAGGGCTCCCTGCTAGTTCAGTAGAGAGTCTGCTGCTCCCGCTCCCTCTGCCCCTTCCCTGCCCCACCACTCCTGCTCCCTCTCAAATAAATAAATAAATAGAATCCTTACAATTTAAATAAATAAATAAATAATCTGTTCTCCCCACAGCCTTAAAAATAATATATATATGGTATGTAAGTTATACTTTAATAAAGCTGTTAAAAAATAAGACATGCTTCTTATAAAAATTTTTTAATTATAGAGATGAATATTCAATAAAGTAAAAGACCCCACAATCATACCCAGAGAGGGAAACACTTTTAACAATTTGTATTATATTGTTCCTCTAGATTTTTCTCTGCACATTCATATTTTTTTCAGTGTATTCATTTAACGTGCATGCACACACCCATGCACATGTGTATGTTTAACAAAAATGGGATAGTTTCTCTTAACAATATGTCTTGGACAGTTTTCCATGTCAGTGCATTTAGATCTACTGTATTCTTTGAAAGGCTGCCTACATAGTATGGACGAACTATAATTTACTTAGCAGGTTCCCTACTGATAGATATTTGGGTTGTTTCCAATATTTTGCTATTACAAGCAGTACTGCCATGGACATTTTTGTACATGCGTCTCGGAGCCCTTTTAGGGGAATTCTGTATGATAAATTCCCAGAGAAACTGTTCCTTTTACAACAGCAGGCTTCATAAATTACCATTTTCGTCTTCTTCCAAGGGCCTTGACATAATAGCCCGTTCCTGATCCAAATCACACAAAAGTGCTTAGGAAATATTGTACATTATTTTGTTTAAGATTTTATTTATTTATTTGACAGAGAGATAGAGAGCACAAGCAGGGGAGCGGCAGGCAGAGGGAGAGGGAGAATCAGGCTCCCCGCTGAGCAGGGGGCCCAAATCGGGGCTCGATCCCAGGACCCTGGGGTCATGACCTGAGCCAAAGGAAGACACTTAACCACCTGAGCCACCCAGGCACCCCAGAAATAGTGTACATTAAATACCTATTGGTTATTTTCATGATTATTATTTCCTTTGTTTCACAAAATCACTGGTTTGGTGGGGTGGGGAGAAATCCATTCCTTCAGTCAACGGTTCTGATGAGCTCTGCCCTCAAGACGTTGACAGTCTCATTGTGGAGGGATGTGTCAGCTGGCCATTACAACCCCATGAGGTAAATACTCCAGGGGTGGTAACCACAGGGGAGATAAGGGAGCCTGGAGGAGGGACATTAACCAGTCTTAAGAAGGGAAAGGGATGATGAGAAAGAAGTAACAGCTTCAATTATCCAAAGATGTCAGGTAGTTAGTTCGTGCCCCGACCACCAGAGGTATCCAAGCAAAGGCCAAGGCACCATCCCCAAGGGATACAGGTAGGAACCATAAACCAAATCAGCGGTTCTCAAACCATCCTCAGACTGGTGCAAGTGCGTGGGGAAAGGAGGAAAATAAAGATCAAGCGGTGAATTTTTATATGCTAAATTTGTTGGATTTATTTTTTTTTAAGATTTTATTTTGAAGTCATCTCTACATCCACCGTGGGGCTCAAACTCACAACCCTGAGATCAAGAGCCCCATGTTCTCCTGACTGAGCCAGCCAGGTGCCCTTAAACTTGTTCAGTTTAAAAGATAGTCTTTCAGGGGGCGCCTGGGTGGCTCAGTAGTTAAGCGTCTGCCTTTGGCTCAGGTCATAATCCCAGAGTCCTGGGATGGAGCCCCGCATCAGGCTCTCTGCTCCGAGAGAAGCCTGCTTCTCCCTCTCCCACTCCCCCTGCTTGTGTTCCCTCTCTCACTGTGTCTCTCTCTGACAAATAAATAAATAAAATCTTAAAAAAAAAAAAAAGACAGTCTTTCGTTCTGAGAGTACACCCTTCCTATTTTTTTTGGTATTAAAATGTCTTGTCTTTTATGAAGCAGTGGTTGTTAGTACATGATAGTTGTTTTTCTTTAATATTCTTGTCTGGCCAAACTAAGAGCTGGCAACCACAGCTGGAACACCCTCCTCATTTTTCAAACTTTTGACCATTGATGACATCTGAAAGTCTGGGGACCTCTGAGCCAAGGGACTTCTTTTATCATTATTACTGAGGTATAATTAACATACAGTGTTATAGCTAAACCAAGTGACTTCTAAGGTTCTTTCCATCCCTGTGGTTAAAAGATCCTCTGTTCAACAGTGATTAAGTCCCAAAGTTAAATTAAGTTTGGAATCCGTGAACCAAATCTTTTTCAACAGACCCAAGGTAAAAAATAAATGCATAAATACCTGAATAAATAAAAGAAAGAAAAACGATTTGGTACCCTCTCGAACATTTTCATTTTTTGGTTCCCAAAACACGTAAGAGTGCCTCGAGTTTTCATCTAGACTTGTTCTCCTATTCCCAGGAAATGCAGCACTGAAGAAGAGAAACCACAGAAATAACGGAAGTGATATGGGAAAAATCAATTTGATGCTGTTTTCACAAACCTTTAAAATAGAGCAATTTAGGTGATGATGGGGTTTCTTTTTTTTTTTTTAAGATTTTATTTATTTATTTGACAGAGAGAGAGAGAGACAGCGAGAGAGGGAACACAAGCAGGGGGAGTGGGAGAGGGAGAAGCAGGCTTCCCGCGGAGCAGGGAGCCTGATACGGGCTCGAACCCAGGACCCTGGGATCATGACCTGAACCCAAGGCAGAGGCTCAAGGACTGAGCCACCACGTGCCCCAGATGATGGGGTTTCATGATTGGCGACAGAGCCTCTGATGGGAATGCTGGTGTTTTCCTGGCATTTCTCCAAGTGGGTTGGAAGGGGAGGAAAATGGGTTTTTTTCCTCCCCTTCCACTTAAAGAAAATGGAAGCAACGAAAAGCAAAAGTCTCCTATAATGCCCCCATTAAGAGGAACAAAGGAAACACAGCTCCCCTGCAGCCAGAAAATGCAAACCCTCAGACCGACACTGGGCAGGCCCTCCCCGCTGATGCTGCGGGCACAGGCTATGTATTCACCACCACACCTGGCCCTGCTGTTGCCATGGCGACTCCTCACCTTTTGCATTCCTTGACTTGGGGGGTGAGAGTGGTTCAGGGCGCACTTGAGCTTTCATGTTTCTCCTTGGCTTCTGGAAAAGGAAAGGGGAGGCAAGGGAAGGATTCTAAGTTAGCTTGGCCTGCCTTGGCTATTTGCTTTTGAGCTCGTGTAACTAAGGCCTCACTAGGTGAGAGAGGCCTGCAGCAAGGGCAAAGAGTGGAAATGGCTCTGGCAGAGCCCAAAAGACCTAAGTTCAAGTCCCAGCTCCTTGATGATTCCATTCATTCATTCAAATGAGCCCTCGTCTGCACCAGCACTAGCAGGCACAGAGAGATGCCTGAACAGCCAGGGTTGGCCCTCAGAGGGCAACAGTCCAGATGGGGAACTGGGACAGCAGAGCCAGTATAAGTGACTTCACAGAGGCAGGTGCCTGCTCTATCACTGCCCAGAGACGTGACCTTCTAGGGAGGGGAGAAACGATATGCAAACCCTCATGGTTTGCATGGTCAAAACCACATGGCATTGAGAAGCACTCTTAGGAACGCTCCAGCAAGGATTGCTTCCCCTTGAGCATGAAGGCATCAAATTAAGTATG
The DNA here is from genome assembly GCF_003265705.2 of Callorhinus ursinus. Classification (NCBI taxonomy): domain Eukaryota; kingdom Metazoa; phylum Chordata; class Mammalia; order Carnivora; family Otariidae; genus Callorhinus; species Callorhinus ursinus. The sequence continues at coordinate 12,798,771 of NW_027397080.1, read as the reverse complement.
ACAAGAACTGAGACTTCCACTATGACCCCAGGCAAATTAATTCACTCTCCTGAGCCTCACTTTCTGCATCTGCCTCACCAAAGCTAATGATAACCACCTGACTCTCATTGAGAAAAGTTACATTCGTTAATATATAATGATGAAGCAAAAAGCAGATAGACCCAGATTCAAACCTCGACTCTCCAGTGCTCAACTGAGTGACCTTGGATAATTCTGAACTTTCGCCCTTCTGGGCCAGTTTCCTCACCTGTAAAAGTGTAACCATAAATCATTCTGATTCATAAACGTATTGCTAGAATTACATGAGATAACTCATGTAAACCCCATAGAATCCGCATGTAGCAAAATGCTGCTGACTTCTCATTACAGAAGTAGGGCTCCTGATCCAGTGCCTGATATGTCCTAAGTCAGATATTATTGTTATTGTTCCACGGCACCTGGTCTGCGTTCTGTTTTTCCCAGCCTTTTTGGAGCCTTTCCTCCAGCCACTCCACATTTGTGCCTTCTCTAGGTTTCCATAGTGTTGGCTATTTCTCTCCCAGGCCAAGAAGGATACAGCTTGAGGTCTGCATCCTCCCTCCCCAGCATCCCCTTTTATCACCTTAGCCTTAGCCTCTCTCCGGGGCTGAAGGAAGTGGGGAGGGCCTGGGCCTGCCCTCATGGGGCTCCCCTGAGAGTGAGGTGGGGAGAGGCAGGGAGTACGTCAGCCCTGATGCAATCACAGGCTCATTGCTTGGCCCACTTCCTTCTCTTTGGGTGTTTACGGGAGCCGGGATTCCACAGGAACCCAGGAAGTGTGTACTGACAGCAGGGGCAAGCAGCACATGAAATTAAAATTGTGTGACAAAGCCATACTGTGCCCACCTGGGCCTCATGCGCCCTGGCTCAGAGACACAGGAAAGAGATACTAGGTGTGAGTCCTGAGGGAGAGGCAGGGAAGGCAGACTCCAGGAGGGAGGGACTAATCCTCAGCTGATGCCAGGGCCAGCTTCCAGACCCAGCTCCCTGAATCCTGATGAATAGGCCCTTTATCCTTGAACTTAGAAGCTGAGAGGGAGACAGCCATGGAAGGGGGTCTCAGGTGACATGGAGCCTCTGAACAAGCTCAGAGGATCCTGTCTCTTCCTTCCCAATAGAAATCCTAGCTGTAAAGAAGCTTGTTTTCCAATCATTTGTGTAGGATGTTTGTTCGGGGGGCCCCTCACCAATCCCTCAGCCTTGTTGGGTCACCTAGAGACATCCTAAGAAGTGCAGGGTTGCAGAGTGGTAAAGAACATGGCTTTGGGCAGTCAATTCTCAGCTGTTCCAGCTACTGGCTGGATGCCCCAGGCAAGCCACTTCACGTCCACCTCTCAACTTCCTCTTGTCGAATGGGATAATAAGAGTAGTTGACTTCAGAGGCCCACAGAACAGTGCAGGGCAATGGTAAAAGTGTTCAATGACTGTTAGACGTTGTTATTTTTATTCAGACGTTGGGGGGAGGCAGTGACAAAAAGCATCCCAGCCTCAGCTTTTTGCTCCAGATCCAAGTCCTAGAATTCTCTAGTGCTTAAAGAGCTTTTCTTTGCTTTCTTTTTTTTCCTGAGGCTGGGGCCTAATTGTCCTTTCAATATCTAATGACTCTTTCCCAGTTATCAGGAAAGAATCTGACCTCCCCTCCCCCAGAGCTCAGAAACTGAGTAGCAAAACTTGCTCAAGCTCCTGAGTCATTCAGCAAAACCGGCCCAACGTAATCGGTGGATCAAGGAAACCAGAGGCGGAGTGGGGAAAACCCAGCCACAAAGTCGGGGCCTCCTCTTAGGGCAATTCCCTCTGTTGGCCCCTAGGATGAGCTTTCCTTTCGCGCAGGTTCCACAAACAAGACAGCACCTGACACCTGAGAGCTTCCCGGGGCCCTCTGGTGCCGGAACAAGACATTGGCTGCACCTGAGTCTCCAGCCCATGGCCAGGCCTTCCCACGGAATCTTGTTTGACACAAGATCTGCGACAAACTTTCTCCTCTGTCCCTTCACACCCTAATCCTAGGGGGAGTCGACACCCTGTCCTCCCATCCTCCCCACCCACTCATTTCTCAGCCCCTGAGACTTAACCCAGCCACTCGGCTGCCATCACACTCAGCGATGATCTCTTAATTGACAAAGACTATCTCCAGGCCTTTCCTTCCTGCCCTCTCTAAACACCCGGCACTGTTGACCACTCTATTCTGTGAAGTCTCCTTTCTGGGTTTCTCTGAGACCACGCCTGCCTGGTTCTCCTCCCTGCTCTGCAACCAGCACTTTTTGGTCTGGGTTGCCGGCTGCTCTCCATGCTTTAACAGTTGCTCCCTGGTTCTGATCTTAGCCCTCTTCCCTCCTGGTCTGCATTCCCCTTCCAGAGTTAACCTGTGCCCAAGTCTTTAACTTCCACCTCTTTGCTAGTGACTTCCCAGTATCTCCAGCTCAGATCTTTCCCCACATGTCACCTGCCTACCAGGCAGCTCTATTTGCATGACTCCAGGCACAGCAAACCCCACAGGCCCCAAAGTGAACTCTTTATCTCCCTCCCCCAAACCTGTTCCTCCTCCTGTGTTCCCTTGATGAATGACACCACCTTTTCACCCTGTTACCCAAGCTAGAGGTTCACATGTCACCCTGGCCCCCCTCCCCGTCCACGAATCACTATGCTCTTAACATCTTCTCATTCCTCCCTACTCCTTTCCATCCCCAGCTTCCCTACTCCTTTCCATCCCCAGCTTCCCTACTCCTTTCCATCCCCAGGGTTAATGCTTCTGTTCAGGCCTTCAACAAGACCTGAAGCCTAAATTACTACAGGTCTTATAAGTGGGCTCTAGGCCTTAATTTCTCCCCCCTTTGTACTGGACTCGTCTTGGAGTGTCTGCCCAGCTAGAGTCCTTTTCCTGAGGACGCACTGTTGCCCACAGACCTTGCTGAAGAGGTCCCCCGCGGCCCCCATGTTGACCTCATTGAAGCCTGCCCTGCTATCACCAGTGTTTTGAACCAGAGGTGCGCATCTGACCCAAGTTGAGTTGAATTCTATCTCCTGGGACTGTGGCCTGGGATATAATGACTCTAGTCCAAACACCCCCAAGGGTTGCGTCAGTAATAAAAACGAGTGCAACAACCCCAGGCGAGACAATGGGGAATGGGCGATTGTGGCAAATGGAGAGTATGTGCCTGTCTAAAGGTAGCAGCTGCTACTCTGTGTTTGCAGACGGTTGCCATGGCAATATAAGCCTGGACTTGTCAGATATTCTGATTTTCCAGGGTTTTTTTTTTTTTAATGTGAAATTTACCAATTTTTGAATTTTGGGCACTAAGTCATTCTTTCAAATGCCACTGGCTAAGCATCTCTTGTGCATGATATTCGGCCTACAGGGCTGCCAGTTTGTAATCGGCACCAGGGAGTCAGCTTTAGGCACTGGACCCAAAGCTGGGGACAGCCACTTTCTGCCCTGGGTATGGAGAAGCAGAGAAAGCCCTCTGCATAGAGAGAACAAAGCCTGTTCCTCCTGGCTTCTTGTCCCGGGGATACTACATGCCCACATCTCTTGGCCCAACACAATATAATAAAGTTATGGGCTCTGAAGTCAGACAGACCTGGGTTCAAGTTCCAACTCTGTGACTCCTCAGCTGTGCGCCCTTGAGCAAGTCACTTCACCTCTCTGAACCTCAGTTCCTTCCTCTGTGACATGGGGTACATTTTTAATAGTGTTAGTAGGATTGAAGGAGATATTACTCAGGAGGCAGCACAGTGCTTGGCACCCGGTAAGCACTGAATGAACATTAGCCAATATTATTATTCCCGTCAGCAGCAGGAGCATCCTGCCTCAGCCCAGCCCTCGCTCTCACTTGTTCCCATAAGTCTCTGGGCTTTTACCATTTGCTCTTATTACATATCACTATTTTATCTGCCTTGGTATATTGAAAATTCCTAGAGGGAAAAAACACATTTTATCTCTCTTTGTATTTTTTTTAAGACGTTATTTATTTGACAGAAAAAGACACAGCGAGAGAGGGAACACAAGCAAGGGGAAGTGGGAGAGGGAGAGGCAGGCTTCCCGTGGGAAGCGGGCGGGGAGCCCGACGCGGGGCTCCATCCCAGGACCCTGGGATCATGACCTGAGCCGAAGGCAGACGCTTAACGACTGAGCCACCCAGGCACCCCTATCTCTCTTTGTATTGAGAAGAGAAAGGAAGTGTATGTTTTGTGCATGGTAGGTGCTCAAGAAACGTTTATTTGTTGGTATACTACTGGAATTAGGCTCTGTGAAAGTAAGGACCGTGTCTATCTGATTCACTCCTGTATCCCCTGAGCCTAGCACAATGCTGAGCACATGTAAATAGGGGCGCCTGGGTGGCTCAGTGGGTTAAGCCTCAGACTCTTGATTTCAGCTCAGGTCACGATCACAGGGTCGTGGGATTGAGCCCCATGTCAGGCTCAGCACAGAGTCTGCTTGAGATTCTCTCCCTCTGCTCCTCACCCCCTCCTCGTACTCTTTAACTCTCTCTCTAAAGTAAATAAATAAAATCTTTAAAAGAGAACTCTCAATTAGCGTATATTGACTAAAAGAATGAAAGACATCTCTTCGCCCTCCACCAGCATTCTTTAACATGTCCTTGGATGTTACTGGTACAAATCTCAATCTACTGCTTTACAACAGTAGGTTCTGGAATCTCTTACTAACATCCCATTTTCCCTTTGGGGAACTGTCCTTCTCCCCTTCCACCCCTTGCGGCTAACCCCCCTCAGCTCTAGGGAAGGTCATATGACTCAGGGCTAGCCAATCAGAGATAGCTATCCCCTGACAATTGTGATTGGTTCACTATGGGCTTATAACTCAATCAAAGCCAATCAGAGCTGAGACTATTAGAAAGGAGAAATTTGCCTTCCACACAGGAAGCTAGGTCATGGGATTATAAGGGTAGAGCTGCTAGTGGTCATATTACCACCATGAGGAGAAATCCTACCTAGGAAAACACGAAAAGGTCTGAGAAAGGAAAAGAGATAGGTTCCTAACATTATCTTTTGAGCAAGTGGATCTAGCTGTGCCTGAAGCCAAGCCCTTGACTAGTCTGTTAGACACAGTCAATTCCTCTGTTGTCGCAGTCATAGTGGACATAGACTTACACCCTTATAGGAATTTGCCAAGCCCACAATGATTCCCTTTCTCTAAGAACTGGCCCCTACCCACAGACCAGACTAACCACCATGTTTGTACCATGGAACTCTGACACCAGGCCACAACTGGTGGGACCCGGAAGTGGACACTATGGCAGCGTAATCAGATCAAATTCTTTTCCTGGGGATTTGGTTTAGAACTGAGAGCTGCATGCTTAACCTGAGGGATGTAAAATTGGGGGCTGGGAGAAGGTCACATTCACAGAGCATCAGAGAAGCTGACCTGCTGAAGGAGAATAAGGCTGCCACAAGCATGGAAGCCAAGGCTGGAAGCCATGTTTTCCCAGAGAGACAAAGCGGAGAGAGAGAGAGAGAGAGAGAGCGGGCTGCTTCCTCATCCCTCCTGAGACTAATTATTTCTCCTCTTGGGTTCCATGAGATTTCTCAGTGTTCATAATTCTCTCCCCTGCTATCACCTACCCCCCACCTTTTTCTAACTGAAAATAGCTCTAGTTGTGTTTTGTTTCGCTTTTTTTTTTTTAAGATTTATTTATTCATTCGAGACACAGAGATACAGAGAGAGAGAACATGAGCAGGAGGAGAAGCAGAGGGAGAGGGAGAAGCAGGCCCCCCGTGGAGCAGGGAGCCGGATGCGGGGCTCGATCCTAGGACTCTGAGATCATGATCTGAGACCTGAGCCGAAGGCAGATGCTTAACCATCTGAGCCACCCAGGCGTCCCTGCTTTTTTGTTTTGTTTTGTTTTTTAGATTTTATTTATTTGAGAGAGAGAACATGAGCAGAAGGGAGGAGCAGAGGGAGAGGGAGAAGCAGACTCCTTGCTAAGCGAGGTGCCTGACACAGGGCTTGATCCTAGGACCCTGGGATCATGACCTGAGCTGAAGGCAAATGCTTAACCGACTGAGCCACCCAGGTGTCCCTGTTTTGCTTTGTTTTCACTTGTAACTAAATGGTCCTTAGACAACAGTCCCAGGAACAAGTCTGCTGCTAAGTCTCCTGTTCATTAGGCTGACAAAGACCTTAGCTCCCTGAATCAAGACCCCCCTCACATCCAATTACTACCTGTAACTGTGGCCAAAATACCTGGATTTACTGAACTGGCTTCCTTCTCTGTAAAACGGGAATAATAATGCCTACCCTACTGGGTTGGTTGTGAAGACTGAATGAGAAATAAGGTGGAAAGAAGAGCTTAGCATACTTGGGGGCACCAGGAAGCCATGTAATTGGTGTGAGCTGAATGCAGGAGAGAGACTGGGCGGGAGCCCAGAGCCAGTCCATTGGTGCGTCCCCCTCAGGACCAACAAAGGAGCTTAAAGGTGCAACCTCTCTCCCCATCAGCACCCTTTTCATCTCATTTGTACCAATTTTTCAAAAGCATTGAGGAGGAAAGAAATATCTTTGTTTTTCAACGTGTCCATTCTGGAACTCTATTCTAATCATATAGTCAGACGAGAAAATATATATGTATAAGGATGCTCACTGCAGTGGTGTTTATATTAGAGAAAAACTGGAAGTGATTTAAATGTCCAACACTGTGTTTTGCTTAATAGATGATGGTACATACATACATACAACAGAATATTATGAAGATTTGGAAGAGAAAAAACAATATTGTTAAATAAAAAGCAAACATGGAGTGGAATTAAAAATGTTTCAGAATTTAGTGCAAAATTTGTCTGATTTTTCAGGTAAAAGCCCAATATGTCAAAGAAGTTTCTCCTTCTCGCTTACAATATTCCACCACCCCAAGCACGGTCTCACACACCAACCACCCAGCAATGCTTTCATTCATCTTCTCTGCCTTTGGGGTAACTTGGGTGGAAAAATTTAAGAAGCATTTATGTAAGCACAAGTCCTGAGGCCTCTAACATTAAAGATATTGACAAGGATAGATGTCCACACGTGTTCCCAGTGAAAAAGAACAGGTTACAAAAATATTGCAAAAATTGTGAATAGTGGTTATCCCATGCCATAAGATTTCAGGCAGTTTTTTTTCTTCTTTATATTCTTATATATTGTTTGAGTTTTTATAATGTATGTGTATTATATTTATGAGAAAAAAATAAAGCTATTTTCATGGGGCAGGGGAAGTTACCTTGATTTTATTTTCTCCTATATTGTCCTCGACGCACGTTCTACCAGATTTCCTCTAACACATCTTTCTTCATCAAGAGTAGAGAGGTTTACCTGGCAGCTCAGTCCTCCGTGGAGCGGCTCCCAACAGAAGCAACTTGTATAGGGAAAGGAGCCTTCCAGAAGTCTGGCAGAAGCACTAGGCAGGTCACTACTGCCCTCTCCTGGTCAGAACGGATCAGAGCCTGATGTAGCTGCACCATGCCCCCACTGCACCCTTTTCATCACCCAGAGGTATGACTTCTGGCTACCCTTGCAGTCATCAGTGTGCTGCACACCAGTATCAGTAGCTCAGCACCTCATCCCAAAACAGACCATGACCTGGGCTTAACCAGGCTTAGCCTAATGACTGCAAACCCATCTGGATAATGCTGTCCTCTCCAAGCCAGAGGATCCTGGGAGATGCTCTATTCCAACTGCTAGAGCCCATGATGGACAGCTTTCCTGTCCACTAGAAAGCACTGATGGGTTTGGGGTTCGAGAAAGTAGAAGATAGTGTTGCAGGAAGACAACTGCAATCATCCCGATCATAAAAGCCCTTATCCTTGTATCGTTCCTTTCACTTTTTAATGCATTTCCCAAAGCAGTATGGCATGTACAGATAAATTCATGTAAGAATGTCTGCTGCAGAATTGTTAGGAACGACAAGAGGCTGGAACAATCTAAATATCCCTCTGTGTGGGAACATCTGGACAAAATGGAATCGTATGCAGCTGTTTTAAAAGTGAGGTGGATCTGGGGGCACCTGGCCGGCTCAGTCAGAAGAGCATGTGACTCTTGATCTCGGGGTCATGAGTTCGAGCCCCACGCTGGGTATAGAGATTACTTTAAAATAAATAAAGAAACTTTTTTTTTTAATGAGGTGGATCTGTACGTGCTGCTATAGAATGATTTCCAAGATTCATTAAGTTAAAAAAAGAGCAAGAGTCTGGATGGCTCAGTCGGTTGAGCATCCAACACTTGATTTCAGCTCAGGTCATGATCTCAGGGTCGTGGGATCAGGCCCCACCTCGGGATCCGTGCTCAGTGGAGTCTCCTGGAGATTCTTCCCTCTCCTTCTCCCTCCCCCTGCTCAAGCTCTCTCTCTCGCTCTCTCTCAAATAAATAAATAAAATCTTTAAAAAAAAAAAAGCAAGATGTAGGAGTCAATAAGTGTGAGTGTATGTGTCTGAAATAAAGATCTGTATAATTGTAGAAGTAGGTTTTTATATAATCAGAAGGAAACAGCAGAAACTAATACTAATGACTGCCTCTGGGGAAGGAGGGACTGAGGATCACGGCCATAGGAAGGAGAACTACTTCCGCTATATCTTTTTGTAATGTTAAATTCTTTACTGTGTACGTGTATTACTTTTTCAAGGTAATTTTTTAATTTTAAAATAATATTTTTCAAAAGACAGTTTGATATAATGGCATCAGAAAGACTTAGTTCAAAGCTAGTCTCTGAGATTTGCCAATTGTGTGACGCTGAGTAAATCACTTAGCTACTCTGAATTTTTCATATCTACAATGGGATTAGTAACAGCAATCTCATGGCTTTATTGTGAGGATTAAAGATAAGCATTTAGCATCAGGACAATCTTGTTGCACACCTCCAGGGGGCATTATTCACATTAACTTCTATGTGATGGCTGCCCTCTGGAGATAAACATTGTGATGGCCCTGTTGAATGCGGGGCCTGGTATGTAGTAGATACAGGGGGAAAAACTTATAATTTTCATATACAATTTCATTTTAAGTTGTCATTTCTTCAAAGAATTTTGTACCTAAAGAAACAGGAATGGATCAGCAGCCAAACCTAGCTTGAAACATAGGTCTCCAAATTCCTACTCCAAATTAAAGCAAAACACTAGGGAGATTAGCCTAAAGATTATGCGTGAGAAAGAAGACAGGATAAGACTTAGAGATCAGGCACCTAGATTAGAAGGTAAGAAGTAAAACTATTTCTGTTTGCAGATAACATGAACTTATATATAGAACATCCTAAGAAATACACACACACACACACACACACACACACACACACACACACTATTAGAACTAATAAATAAGTTCATCAAATTTTCAGGATATAAGATCAATACACAAAAATCAGCTGAATTTCTATACATTAGTATCTTAGTCCATTTGGGCTACTATGATAGAATACCATAGACTGGCACAAAAAAACAAATTTCTCACAGTTCTGGAGGCTCAAAGTCTGAAATCAGGATTGGGTCACCATAGTTGGGTTCTGGTGATAAACCCTCTTCCAGGTTGCCAATGGCGATTTTCTCTAGGGTCCCTTATATAGGGGCTCTAAACATATTCATCAGGGTGGAGCCTAATCACCCTCCCAAAGGGTCCTCCTTCCTCACACTGGATCTTCGGATTTCAACATGAATTTTGTAGGGACATAAGCATTCAGTCCATAATAATTAGTAATGAACAATCTAAAAATGAAATTAAGAAAATAATTTCATTTACAATAACAACAACAAGAATATGCTTAGGAATAAATTTAACAAAAGAAGTACAAGACTTGAATACTGAAAACCACAAAACATTGTTGAAAAAAACAAACAAACTAGGGGCTCCTGGGTGGCTCAGTCATTTAAGCATTTGACTCTTGATTTCAGCTCAGGTCATGATCTCATGGTTGTGGGATCCAGCCCCATGTCAGGCTCCATGCTCAGCGTGGAGCCTGCTTAAGATTCTCTCTCTCCTTCTCCCTCTGCCCCTCCCCCCCATTTAAAAAAGGAAAAACTAAATAAATGGGGGGGGAAATCTCATGTTCATGGATTGGAATAAACAGACGGCATTGTGGGGAATAAGATGGTAATGGCTCCCAAACCGATCTACATATTCAATGCAATGCCTATCAAAATCTCAGCTGGCTTTTTTTGTAGAAATTGACAAGAAACAGGACAAATTAAAATAAAACAAATTAAAATTTGTATGGAAATTCAAGGGACACAGAATAGCCAACAAAAAAATTTTTTAAGTTTTTTTTTCAAGATTTTATTTATTTATTTGACAGAGAGAGACACAGCGAGAGAGGGAACACAAACAGGGGGCGTGGGGGAGGGAGAAGCAGGCTTCCCGCTGAGCAGGGGGCCTGATGTGGGATTGGATCCCAGGACCCTGGGACCATGACCTGAGCCGAAGGCAGATATTTAACGACTGAGCCACCCAGGCACTCAAAAAAAATTTTTTTAAAGATTTATTTATTTGAGAGAGAGAGCACGCATACTGGTGGGGGGGGGAGGGCAGAGAGAGAGGGGGGAAAGAATCTCAAGCAGACTCCATGCTGAGCATGGCGCCCCATGCAGGGCCCAATCCCATGACCCTGAGACCACAACCATGAGCCAAAACCAAGAGTCAGACACTTACCTGACTGTGCCATCCAGGTGCCCCTAGCCAAAAAATTTTTTCAAAACTTATTATATAGCCTATTACATAGCTAAAATAATGTGTGGTACTGGTATAAAAATAAGCGTACAGAGTAATGGAATAGAAATGAGGGTCTAAAAATAAACCCTTATATTATGGTCAATTAATTTTAGACAAAAGTGTGACGACAACAACTGGATATCCATAGGTAAAAGAATGAAGTTGGACCCCTATTCACACCATATAAACAATTTAATTTGAAATGCATCATAGACCTAAATGTAAACGCTAAAACCAAAAACTCTTAAAAGAAAACAGGAGTAAATCCTCATGACATTGGGTCAGGCAATAATTTCTTAAATATAACACCAAAAGAAAAAGCAACAAAAGAAAAATAGATAAAATGGACTTTCTACACATTAAATCTTTTGTGTTTCAAAGGACACCATCTCTTGATGGTGAAAAGATAACCCACAGCATGGGAGAACTTGCAAATCACATACTAAATAGGGATTTGTATTTAGAATATATAAAGAAGTTTTAAAACTCAACAATAAAAAACAAACACTTCAATTTAAAAATGGACAAAGAATTTGAAAAGGCATTTCTCCAAAGGAGATATACAAATGTCCAATAAGTACATGAAAAGAGGCTTGAAATCAAAACTACAGTGAGATACCACTTCATACCCACTAAGATGGCAAGAAGAAGAAGAAGAAGAAGAAGGAGAAGAAGGAGAAGAAGAAGAAGAAGAAGAAGAAGAAGAAGAAGAAGAAGAAGAAGACAGACAATAACAAGTGTTGGTGAAGATGTGGAAAAATTAGAGCCTTCATATATCTTGGACACTGTTGGTGGAAAAGTAAAATAGTGCAGCCACTTCGGAAAATAATTTGGCAGCTCCTCAAAATGTTATACATAGTTACTGTATGACGCAGCAATTCCACCCCTAAGAATTGAAATCCGCAAGAGAAATGAAATCATATCTACACAAAAATGTGTATATTAATGTTAATAGCAGCAGCATTCATAACAGTCAAAAAGGTGGAAATGACAAAAATGTCCATTAGCTAATTAATAAACAAAATGTGATATGTCTATACAATAGAGTATTATTTGGCAATAAAAAGGAAAAACATACTGATGCATGCTACAAAATGAATGACGCTTGAAGACGTGATGCTAAATGAAAGAAGCCAATCACAAAAGTCATGTATTTTATGATTCCATTTATATGAAATGGCCGAATAGTCAAACCCATAGAAATAGAAAGTAGATTAGGGCGCCTGGGTGGCTCAGTCAGTTAAGCGACTGCCTTCGGCTCAGGTCATGATCCTGGAATCCCGGGATCGGGTCCCGCATCGGGCTCCCTGCTCGGCGGGGAGTCTGCTTCTCCCTCTGACCCTCCCCCCTCTCATGTGCTCTCTCTCTCTCTCATTCTCAGTCTCTCAAAATAAATCAATAAATCTTAAAAAAAAAAAAAAAGAAAGTAGATTAGTGGCTGCCAAGGGTTGGTGGGGATTGGGGAGTGACTGCTAGTAAGTACGGGGTTTCTTTTTTTTTAAAAGATTTTATTTATTTATTTGAGAGAGAGAAAGAGAGAGAGCACGAGAGGGAAGAGGGTCAGAGGGAGAAGCAGACTCCCCGCTGAGCAGGGAGCCCGATGTGGGACTCGATCCTGGGACTCCAGGATCATGACCTGAGCCGAAGGCAGTCGCTTAACCAACTGAGCCACCCAGGCGCCCAGTATAGGGTTTCTTTTGGGAGCAATGAAAATATTCTGGAATCAGAGTGTGGTGATGGTTGCACAACTCTATGAACATATTAAAAACCAGTGACTTGTATACTTTAGAAGAGTGAATTTTATAGTATGTGAATTATAAAAAGCTATTATTACTTTTTTTAAGTTGGGGATTATTACATGGGAAATACTCATGGCCTCCTCCTCATATTTCCCTTCCATGAGAAAGGCATCCATGAGTGTCATACTCTTGGCTTCTCTCTGCCTGCAACTCATTCCTCCCCTAAAGGAGAGAGGTTATTTAATTTTTCTGAGCATTTGGAATAAAGAATGGATATATGCAGCTCTTCACGCTCCTCTCTTCCTGGAGGAGGCATTCTCCTTATTTCTCTATGCCTTTAATTCTGCAACATCAGGCATTGCCTGTGAATGTGTGGTTAAGTTGGTCCAAATCTGGGGTCAAAATTAGTAAGCACCTATCCACAGACAAAACTCCAATATCAGCTCTATCAGTACAAAGGTTGCTATTTTGGTCTCCAAATGCCTTATTTCCTCATCTTATTTCTCAAATGGCCCAGAACTTTTTGAAGCCTAGAGGCTCCCCAAGAACCCCAGCCTGGTTTGAGCACCATCCGATAGCTACTTGTATATCACAGAGACACTGAGTTTGGAGAGGTAGCATGGAGCAATGGGCTGAGGCAACAGACCTCATTTCTCCCTCTAAATTCACTCATTCATACATTTATTCAACAAATATTTAAGCACCTAGTATGTGCCAGGCATTGCTAAAGGAGCTGGAGAGTCAGGAGTGAAAAAAAAGTGACCATATACTGTTATAATGGAGCATATATTTTAGTGGGAAGACTGAAAATAAACCAGGATATGCATTATCTTAGATGATGGTAAATCCTAAGGAGAAAAAAAAACAAAACATAGGGAAGGAGAAGAGGAAATATCAGTGTAGGGTGTGAAATTTTGGATACAGTATCCAGGAAAAGCCCCAGCAACAAGGTGGCATTGGAGTAAAGACCTGAAAGAGATCCAGAAGCAAGTCATGTGGTATTTGAGGCAAGAAATTCCCAGGTAGGGTGCCCAGCACATGCAAAGGCTGTGAAGTGGGAGTGCATGGTCCGAGGAAAATCGAGTGTAGCTGAGTGATGGGGCCAAGGAGAGAGACTGGAAAATGAGGTAAGAGAAAGTCTCAGGAAACCAGCTCAGATACCACCTCGTAGCTTCAGAGTAAGGACTTTGGCTTTTAGTCATCAGTTTGCTCATTGAAGGGATTCGAGCAGAGGGCTGACATCTGAATCCACTGAGAGTAGATTTAAGAGGGCAAAAGCAGAAGCAGGGAAAACAGTGACTGATGATGATGGGTTGGACCAGAAAGGGAACAACAGAGATAGTGAGAAGTAGTCAATTCTGTACATATTTTGAAGGAAGAGCTGACCAAATGTGTTGGTGGATTAGAGCTAGGCTATATGAGAAAAAAGTCCAAGATAACTCAAAGTTTTTGTCCTGAGCAGCTGAAAGATGCAGTTGCAATTAGCCTAGGAGAGGGGGAGGGGAGTGGACATCAGGAAGTGAGTCTTGGACATGTTAATTCTCAGATGCCCGTTGGACATTCAAGTGCATGTGTCCAGTAGGCAGTTGGACACGTGAGTCTGGCGTTCGGCAGAGAGGTCCATGCTACTTACTAGCTTACCATTCAGCTGTTTGCTAGCCTCGTGACCTTAGACAAGTCGCCTAACTTCCCAGAGCCACACCCAACTCTTCGGTACAACAGGTAAAAACGGCATTTGTAACACAAGGTTGTTGTGAAGATCAAATTTGATGGTCAATCAAGTAACGGGTTCCCGGGACGCTCTGAATCAATGGTCACTATTGTTTTAACTTAAACTAAACATGCAGAAGTTGCTGGAAACAGAAGAAAATGAAAGATCCAGCCCCCAGCCTCAATCCCAGTGGAGGAAACTCGGCAGATGCTCTGAACAACCTCTCTGGTGATAACAGTCCTGTGGGGGGGATCGTCAGGTCCTGGCACCTGGCCAGACAAAGAGAATAAAGGAAGAGCCAAAGATAATGGACAACTAGCCCCAGGAAAGAGGCAGTCCAGGGGATTGGAGAGCAATCTCAGAATGCCTATCTGGTCCTCACACCAGCTAGCCTGGAAAAGCTGAACTCACCAGGCCTCTCCGTCTCACTTCCCTAATGGGGTAAACCCCAGTCCCCCAGGGGAGTGTCTAAAGCTGCTCAGGGGGAAAACACTGATGCAGTGACGCTCATCACATCACGTCCCCATGTCTGTTCTCCCTCCTACTCTCCTCTGATTGGGTCCCTTTCAGGATTTCTCCGGTATCCTGACGGCCCTGAACCTGGTGCTTCTCAGCTTCTGAGCAACAGGGAAAACAGCTCAGAGACCCTGCACAACATTAAAGAACTAAGAATGGCAAACACAGAGGAGCTACTTGAACCAACATGAAAAGAAAAGGCAGGGAGCTTAAGGAGACAGAAGCCACACCCGAGTTCCCACCAGGCCTGGGCTGTGCTAGGTGCCTTCAGGACTGAGGGAGCTGTGGCAAGAATTAAATAGGAGTCCACGTAGAGCATCTGGCTCAGGGCTGGGCACATAGTAAGGGCACAATCAATGTTGGTTACGTTATTTTTATTACATCTCTTTGAATCCTCACAACAACCCGGCAAGCTGTGCTCCACATTGAGAGGCAGATTGTTATAACGGTGCACGTTCTTGTGTCAGACAAATCCGGGTTCAAAGTCCAGCTCCATCCAGGCTTTAGTGAGCCTGGGAAGGCTACTTCGCTTTTCTGAGTCTTGGTTTGCTCTTCTGTTAAGTGGGGAAGATAATGGTACCTGCCTAACAAAGATTCATCTAAAACCCTTAGTCCAGTCTCATCTCCAGTAACTGCTCAGTTATCATTAGCTATTCTCAGTGCTCTCGGAGGAGGACACCACAGTTCCAGAGGTTGGGTCGCTTCTTCAAATTCACACAGCCAAGCAGAAGAGACTCTGGTAGTTTTGCCCTACTTGGCATCCACGCCTACTTTTTTGGTTAGAGTATCTTCACTTTCTTTTGGAAATAGCCCTCCCCCACACTCAAGCCATGCGATTTGGGTGGGGTTGACACCTCTATTTCAAGCTCCAGGGGCGGGTATGTGACCCCAGTCTGGCCAGTTCCTTATTCCATCCTGCTGATCACAGGGACTGGTTTGAGAGTGGACTTGTAACCCATGCTGAGTCTGAGAGAATGCTGGAACTTTATTGAATCCATTGGGAAAGAGATGAGCCTGCCTTTGGACTTGACATAGGGAGAAGATAAGCTTGGAACTGCTGTGGGTTGCTAGGTGGAGAAATGCCTGCATGCAAAGCAAATCCAAAGGAGATAGGGCTGAAGGAAGGAATGAGGCTGAAGCCTGCACACTCTGAGCTCTTGCCTAAACGCTTGAACACGTATGTATAAAGTCTATACCTCAAGTTTCAGGCACATAAGGCAATAATTCACATTCTCTCTCTCCACCTAGAGTCAACCAAAAGAATCTTTATTTGGCAACTGTATCCATCAGGGTCCCAACTGGAAACAGATGGCACGGTCAAGTAATGTGAAGAGGGTTTATTTATAACAGTAGAGATAGTAGAGGAAAACCACAAGAGATAGCATGGTGACCGGGGGCTAGGAACAACTGAGGACCTAACGCTACCCGGGGCCTGAGGGGACAGAGGAGAGATAGTCACCTGAACCAGGAGAGAGGGAGCTTTGGAAAAGGGAGCCTTTTCCCTTTTCCACTCCCAGCCTGTGGAGGGAGTCAGGGGAATAAATACGGCGACCTCTGTCTCTGCCTGTCTCTTATCCACAGACTCACCACTGGCTGAGCCCCGCCAGAGGCCAATGCATCAAAACAAGTCAGACCCAGAACAGAGTGAAGTGTGGATCTGGAGGGGCAGAGGGGAGATAGGGGGCCCGACGGGAAAGCAGCACAGCCTGGTCTGGCTGTCCCTCCCACGGTCCCACGATGACCTTTTGAAAGCTCAGACTAGCGTTAAAACTCTCATCGTTTGCTTTGGTCTTTCCTGTAGAATGCTCTCCCCGCTTGCGTAGAGAGGACCCCAAACGATGGTGTACAGGAGATAGGCACCCTGAGCATCTGGGAAGAAGCCACCAAACTAGCCCAACTTGGGAGCGAGAAAAAAGCTTCCAGCCCAGCTGCCCACACGGCCAGAAAGTCCCGAGCTGACCCTCGAGCCCATACCCTGCCATTCCCCTTGCCCCCCCCCCCCCCCAGAAATCCGTCTGCTGGACTGTTTGGTCCCAGTGTCAGGCAGCACCAGACAGCAGCTCTGTGCCTTCCCTTTCTCTCCATAGGAGACGTCCGTTTCCTTCTGCAGCCAAGCCGGAGAAGCCTCTAGGATTCCCTGCTCCTGGCAGGGGCCCAACAGTGCCCTGAGGACAGGGCTGAGCTGCATCCAAGTATCTCAGTTTGGTCACACAGACACCTGTTCCCTCTTCTTCCTTCCCAAAACACTCACCCTAATCTTCTTCACCAAAATAGAGTCCTCCCTACCTCTCAAATCCAGTTAAAACCTCCGAATCTCCTCAGAAACTTTTCTCATTAATCTGCCTGACTCTGCCTTCTTCTGCTATTATGATGATCAGAAGCATGTCTGCGTGTACTATAACTAATAATAGCATCTCATACAGCTCCTGAGTGTGTTCTCTGTGCCTGCATGCAAAGCAAATCCATCAATTGCCATCCAGGAGCCATCTCACGCCATCCTCACAACCACCTTTACCGTAGGTGCTATCAATAGAGAATATGGTGTGATGGGCACCCCTTGGACTGTTCCATGAGGCAGCCCGAGGAGCAGTTACTTTATCCATTTCTACAGAAGAGAGCACTGAGGCTCACAGAGGACAAATCACTACTTTAAGTTCCCACAAGCAAGCAAAAGGCAGAGAGAGGACCTAAACCCAGGTGTGGCCAATGGCAAAGCCCGTGCTCCCAACAGTGCACTGTTTTACTGTGTCCCAGAGGTAGGTGGCGGCTGGAGGAGCTCCTGAATCTTCTCTGGAACATGGATGCATGCGGGCTGGTATCAGAGTCAGTGAACCTCACTTACTCTGTACAGGAGATCCATACCCTATACAGTGTAAACAATGCGATCTCCCAAGATTTTGCAGCAAACACCACCATTATCTCTTTATGGTCCGCCCACTTGGCTACCATTCTGACTCTTGAGCCTCGGTGAAATACCAAACACTTGAAATAATTTCATTAGTAATGTCAGTGTGAGATTAAGAACGAAGTACAGGCCGGGGGCGCCTGGGTGGCTCAGCCAGTGAAGCGTCTGCCTTTGGCTCAGGACATGATCTCAGGGTCCTGGGATTGAGCCTCACGTGGAGCTCCGTGCTCAGCGGGGAGCCTGCTTCTCCCTCTCCCTTTCCCCCTCCCTGCCCCTTCCTGTGCTCATGTGCTCTCTCCTGCTCTCCCTGCCTCTCTCTCAAATAAATAAATAAAAATCTTTTTTTAAAGATTTTTATTTATTTATTTATTTGAGAGCGAGAATGAGAGAGAGAGAGAGAGCATGAGAGGGGGGAGGGTCCGAGGGAGAAGCAGACCCCCTGCTGAGCAGGGAGCCCGATGCGGGACTCGATCCCGGGACTCCAGGATCATGACCTGAGCCGAAGGCCAAAATCTTTTTAAAAAACAAAACAAAAAGAACACATTACAGGTGACATACAGAACGCAAAGGAACTCACTCGAGGTTACTGGTCAGGTATTAGCCTGCTGCATTTCCCGCCACCAATAAAGCCATCTTTAGTCACTTGGAAACCTGGCCTTGCTTTCACTTCCTTTGTGAAATGGCCCATGTGGTATTTCCCCCTTATGCCCCGTGAAAACAAGTGTTTTTACATTAATCGATTCATTTAATGCTCACAGCAACCGCATAAAGTACTATTCCTGTTTCCATTTTATATATAAGGAAAGTGAGGCACAGAGAGGTTAAGTCCCTTCCTCGGAGTCACACAGCTGGTATGGAAGTGCTGGGATTCGAACCCTTGCGTCGGCTTCCCGGACTTGTGCTTTTAGCAACTGCAACTCCTTACTGAATGAAAAGAATTAGAAAATCCATCAAAAATACAAAAAGGGCTGTGGAGGAGTGCTTTTTTATAGAATCTATGTGTGCCAGTAACATGGAGGACAGCTATCCTACCTGGAATGTGTGACTGATTGGATTGACCAGAGAACAGTGAACTAAAGACCAACCAGTAGAGCCTTTAGCGGGACAGGCAGGTGTGCTTAAAGAGGAATCAGGGAGGGGGCCCAGGTGGCTCAGTCATTAAGCGTCTGCCTTCGGCTCAGATCATGATCCCGGGGTCCTGGGATCGAGCCCCACATTGGGCTCCTTGCTCAGCGGGAAGCCTGCTTCTCCCTCTCCCACTCCCCCTGCTTGTGTTCCCTCTCTCTCTGTCTCTCTGTCAAAAAAATAAATAAAATTAAAAAAAAAAAAAAAAAAAGAGGAACCAGGGAGCAGAGATCCATGGCTAAGAATGTGTGAACAGCCCTCAGACCAGCGAGGGTGCACCTGAGGATGCTGGGCGGGAACATCAGCTGGTAGGGGCAGTCAGGAGGAAGGACCTAGCAAAGTGAAAAGGAGGAGCTCTTCCATGGTTCCTTCCTTAAACCCCTATTGCTGAATTCCTATTAAGCACCAGGCACTCCTGCCTTCACAAAGTTTGCAGTCTAGTAAGGGAGTATATTAGTCAGCACATTTTCAGTTGCAAATGACTGAAACCAGTTCAAATCGGCTGAAGCAAAAGGGCATTTATTGGCTCACTTACCTGAAAAGTCAACTGGTAGGATGGGCTTCAGGCTGATTGATCCAGGGGCTCAAAATTATCAGTGGGATTCATTTCTCTTCCCACCCTGAACTTGTTCTCTGGGTTTCCTCCATTCCCGGGGAAGGTGTTCTCCTTGTGGAGCATGATGGCTGCCGCTGGCCCCAGGCTTTCCTCTTGGCCTATCAGGAACCCCCTCAGGAAAATAATGTTTCTTTCCCAGTTGTTCCAGTAAGGATCCGAAGATTGGCTCCCATCAACTACCTGGATTCCATGTTAAGACCCAGTTATGGGCCTGGAGGATGGAACATGCTGACTAGCCCGGCCTGGGGGATAGGCACACCCCTCTGTGCAGCCCCACCTGGACCCCAGGGACTGAGAATGGAGGGATGGTTCACAGGCCCCTGGAGTTCTAGGAAGCAGGGTAAGCAAAAACAACAGACGTCTGATCCAGAGATTCAGGCAATGATTCTAGTAATTACAACACCATGTGGTAAATGACATAAAGGGAAGGAACTGGCGCTGGAGGCGTGCGTAGGCTAACACTTCACCCAGAGGAAGTGGCATGTAAGGAGAGACTTGAGAGGAGTTTGCAGGGCCGGAGGGGCGTGGGGTGGGGAAAGGAAATAGGTCATGCAAATCTCACATGCTATGTGAGATTGTGGCCTGAACCTTAACGGGGACAGTGAGAATGAAGATGATGGGCCAGACCATGAGTGCGCCTGAGCATAAAGAAAGGAACATAGATTTGGGGCTAAAGAGGAGATTTTGGTTTGGGATGTGGATCTTGAGAGGCAGGTGGGTCCCCTGTTAGAGATATCAAGGAGCCAGCTAGATAGGTGAGTGTGGAGTTTAGGAGCGGGATCTCTGGAGACAGCACAAGCATGGGACCCGCCCAAGGATGGTCATTGACCCCAGCCTGAAACATCTCTGGCTGAGAGGATCAAGGCTGAACAGAATCTTGGGAAAGGACATCCAACTGGCCAATAAACATAAGAAGAGGCCATAAGCAAATGAAGTAAGCATATGAAAACAGCATCATCACTTATTAAGGTAAACACAAGAAAACAGTGAGATGTCGCTACACATCAACCAGAATAGCGGAAATTAAAAGGACTGACAATATCAAGTACTAGCAAGGACATAGAACAAATGAGACTCCCATATACCACTGACAGGAGGGCAAATAGCAAGCCACTTTGGAAAACTGGCAGTGTTCACTAAAATGAAACATATGTATCCTCTAAGACTTAGCAATTCTACTCCCATATACTATGTAGCCAAGAGAAATAAATGATTAGTTCCACCAAAAGATGTGTAAAAAATGTTAGTAACAGCATTTTTCAGGAGAGCCAAAAGCTTGGAAACAAACCAAATGTCCATTGATATACATTCATTCAACAGAATACTACACCACGCATACAAAAGAATTAAGTACTGACATGGATGAATCTTACAGGTATAATGTTGAATAAAAAAAGCCAGACCTTAAAAAATACATACTGTGCGATTCCATTTATAAAAAGGGCACAAACAGGTATGAGTAGTTGATAGTGCTACAAGTCAAAAATAGTGGTTTCTATTGTGGGAGGGGGTATCCCTGGAAGGGAGCGAAGGGAGCCTGCTGGGGTGCTGGAAATGCTTTTGTATCTTGATCTGGGTAGTAGTATAAAAATTCTTCCAGTTGTTCATTTAAGATTTGTGCACATTACTATATCTATTGTGTACCTAACCAGGGAGGGGGGAGCTTATCCCCTGCCCCAAAAGACAAAAGAACCAAAGACAGCACTGATCCAGGGACTATCAATATTTTAGTTTTATGATATGACATTTCAAGAGGCCCAGCTTGATGGTGAAGTTTCCTGGGGCCAGGAGTCTTGTTTTGATTTTTTTCTCTCCTGTTCCAAAGCATACTGGGGTTCAGATCACAGCCCACAGTGATGGGCCCACAGCCGCCACACTCCAGCCCTTGAGTGTCAACTCATTGCTCATTTCCGGCACATCTGCCCTGTGCCAGACCCTGTGCTGAGAGCTGGGACTATGAAGACAAATAAAACACCATCCCTGCACTTCAAAGCTGCCAAATCCGCTCCAACCAAGAGGTGGGTGCTGCAGGAGAAAGGAGGGGTTCCTGCAGCAGCCAACTCATCCATCAGCACATGTAAAATAATGATAGTAACAAACAACCACCATTTATGAACTGCCAGGGGCTTTATGTGTGTAACAGATTTTTTTCCCTCTTAATTGCTATTTAAAAGCACAACAGCTACTTTTGTCTGTGAGGGAAATGACATAATTTTTCTCTGGGTAGATGGCTCTTTGTTTAGGAAAATACTTAGTAAGTTGCTTTGGCATGAAGAATGAACATCCCCAGGGCTAGGGCAAGACAAAGGGAGCTGAATTGCTTTGCAAATTAGAGCGGGAAAGGTGGCAGTAGGGAGAGGGAGGGGGGCCTGAAAACAGGAGGACCGGAGCAGGTAAGAGGAAGAGTTCGGGAGATCTGTGGCGTCTTTCCTTTGCCCGGACTCTGCTCCTTAGAGAACCACCCCCTTGCCTCCCTAATCTCACTCGTTCTCCAGGTTTTGCTTTTCAAGCATCACTTCCTCATACCACACACAGCCTTCAAAAAGAATGAGGCATAGCTCTCTCTGCTGACATGGAAAAAAGCCCCGGATATATGGTGAAATGAAAAAAGTCACCAGCAGAATAGGTGCATAAATACAATCCCATTTTTTTAAAAGGAGTGCCATCGATATGTATTTGCACTCGGCTACATACGGGAAATTCCTTAAAAAGTATTTAACACTATGCAAATAGTTATATAGCTGTATAGTTATATACAGCTGTTATCACTATGGAGGATGGTTGGGGATCGTCAGAATCTTCTATTTTTAGTTTTCACCCTTTTTACCTTTAAACACCTTTTTTTTTTAAAGATTTATTGATTTATTTTGAGAGACTGAGAATGAGAGAGAGAGAGAGCACATGAGAGGGGGGAGGGTCAGAGGGAGAAGCAGACTCCCCGCCGAGCAGGGAGCCCGATGCGGGACCCGATCCCGGGACTCCAGGATCATGACCTGAGCCGAAGGCAGTCGCTTAACTGACTGAGCCACCCAGGCGCCCTAAACACCTTTTTTTTTAAAAGATTTTGTTTATTTATTTGACAGAGAGAGAGATAGCAAGAGCAGGAACACAAGCAGGGGGAGTGGGAAAGGGAGAAGCAGGCTTCCCGCCGAGCAGGGAGCCTGATGCGGGGCTCCATCCCAGGGCCCTGGGATCATGACCTGAGCTGAGGGCAGATGCTTAACGACTGAGCCACCCAGGCGTCCCTAAACACCTTTTTTTTTTTTTAATTAGGTAGGTTCCAATCCCAACATGGGGCTTGAACTCACAACCCTGAGATTAAGAGTTGCATCCTCTACCAACTGAGCCAGCCAGGCGCCCCTTTACCTTTAAACATTTTACCATGAGATTGTATCCCTTTTTCAAAAGTCTCTTCCTTGGAGGCGCCTGAGTGGCTCAGTTGATTGGGGGTCTGCCTTTGGCTCAAGTCATGATCCCAGGGTTTTGGGATAGAGCCCTGCGTGGGGCTCCCTGCTCGGCGGGAAGCCTGCTTCTCCCTCTCCCACTCCCCCTGCTTGTGTTCCCCCTCTCGCTATATATCTCTCTGTCAAATAAATAAATAAAATCTTTAAAAAAAAAAAAAAAAGTCTCTTCCTCCAAGCAGTCTTCCTCTATTGTAGATCAGGTCCTCACAGTCCCCTGCCCTCCTCTGTTGTGACATTCAGCACCTTCCTACTTGCCTGTTCACTACCTCTCCCACCCCACCCCCTCCCACACCCACCACACTCTCCTCTGTCCCAAGATGACAGGGGCCAGGAACTCCTAGCAGAGAGCTTGCCATAGCTGTTAACCGAATGAATGAATTCTTCCAAAGAGTTTTCTCCTGCCTGGCTTGGAATCCTCTAGAGGGAGGAGGGAGCAGCTCAGCCCCACCTGTGCATGCTGCCCAGTTCTGGCTCACCGTGTTTCAGCTCTTTCCCTGCCCAGGGCTGGATGAGTTGCCCTCTCTCTTGTTCTGGAGGAAAGCGTAGAAGCAGCTCCAGCCCTCTTCACTGCTTCAGCCCTGAGAGACTCCAGGATGCCTGAGACCATGAGAACATGTGACAGGTGTGACTAGGTGGGGGAGCCAATTACTGGAACAGGCCAGAGCACCCTGGCTGACCTTGGTGGAAGCAGGGACGGCTTCCCTTCCATGTTCCTTTTCTTTCCAGCAGTAGGAGGGGGAGGAGGGGACGAAGGCCTAATTGTTTTCACCTTGAGAAAAATCTGCTGCTGACTAGATACAGAGAGAATAGCTCAGTTATACAGCAGGGGGCCTGAAATTAGATCAGATCAGGAAGGCTGACATCCACCCCCCACCCCCCGCCCAGGCCCTCTGACTAATGACCAAGGGGAAGAGAGGCACTTGGCCCAATACCCCTTCTTTGCTCTAGCCTACCAACCGGTGTTGGCGGAGCTCCTGCTCATTTCTGCCCAGAAACCCGCAGGCAGATCTCTGTGCCCCCGCCCCACCCAGGCGGCTGTCACTAAGACAGAGCCTTCAGCAGGTCTTGCCCAGGCTACAGGTAATGCTGCTGAGAAAGAATTAGCGCTCTGTCTCTCAGGCCTTCCCCCCGCCCCAACTGCCAAGCGGATGCCTCCATCGACCCCCCCAGGCTCTTCCCGCCGAGTTCAGACAGGACAAGTGATGCCGGCCACAAGTTCCTGATTCTGCACGAACACTTCTAACAATTAAGGCAGAGGTGAACTCTCACGCTTTCTCCATCCCTGATGGAAAGCAAGTTCAAAAGCCACATACTGTCCTCAACCCCTGGGGTGAGGAAAAAATGTGATAAAGAGAAAGCATTGTAACTCAGTAAAGCTGCCTTGAGTGATACCAGTGTTATGCAGGGAGTTGGCCACCAGAAGCTTGGCATTCCAGCCGCTGAAAATCACCCAGGAAGTAGGATACTGGCTTTGTACAATTAATGCCTTCTAGAGCTTTGGAGTGCTAGCTGGTCATCTACTGGGTCCCAAGAAGAAATTTCCTTTAAGAAATTCTTGAAAGGCAAGAGAAGCCCACAGCTTCATTCATAGCCTACTTCAAATACTTTCTAGCTGTGTGACTTTGGTCATGTCACTTAATGTCTCTGAGCTTCATTTTCCCCATCTGTAAAATAGAATTAATTATACCTACTTCAAAGGGTGTGATAAAATAAAAGTAATATATATAAACTACTTAGCACAGTACTTGGTGCCCAGGAAGTGCTCGTTCAATGGTAGATGTTCACTATTATCATGTAGCATCAGTGCACGCTCCAGCACCGACATTGGTGGGGCCTTTAGGACCATGCTGACCTCGTTGAAAATCCTAGTTCCATTACTTGCATCATGTGGCCTTGGGAGTGTTAATCAACATCTTTGAACTTCAGTCTCCTTCTCTAAGAAGACATTGATAATACTGGCTTTGTCAACAGGATAGAGTTAAGTCATCACCTGAGCCTCAGGAAATGCTCAGGAAATATTAGCTACATTGGTATAGCCTCATCACCCTCTTTCCAGCATCCTTCACCTTGTTGGGTAGTTTTTACTGACAAACGAATGTCTGCTCAAAGTGATTCACTTTGGATAGCATATTGATTTTCTCAAAGCCAGGGGTCTCTTTCCTGCTGTGATTCTTCTTGCCATCTCTGTACTACTTGACCCTGGTGGTCACCTCTGACATTTTTACTTCTTTGAGACCTTCTCCCTCTCCCCGATGGTTTTCTCGACTTTTTGATCCCCTGATATTTCTCTCTCTCTCTCTCAACCCTTCCTTCCCTCCTTCCCTCTTTCCGCTCTCCTTCCCAGGCTCTTCATCTCCCTAGGATTATTCCTCTGTCCTTGGCTTGCCACATTCTACCTGCTCTCCCCTAGAGAAAGGCCACAACACCGTCACCAAAAGCAAGCTCAGTCTGTTCTTGCTTCTGATCTCAAAGCTATCATTATTCTCCTGGCCACCCACACATCAGATTCTAGATTCTGGTCTATTTCCTTCCCTCTCTTTCTGAATCCAATCAATTGCCAAGCATCTCTATTTTTTTCTTCAAAACATTTCTCACATCCACCTCCTTCTTTCCCATCTCTCCTCGTGTCACTCTAGACCAATATCAACCCAGGTTTGATCCAGGTTTAATGGCTAATTCCAATCCATCCTGAATATTGCAGCCTATGTAAAAAGATCACTTTTTAAGCATGTCAGATATGCTCCTTCCATCCCCTCCCATCTCCTTCAAAATCCTATTAAGGCTTATCCCTTGGTAGATTTGAGGACATTCAAGTCCTTCCGTATCTGATTTTCTAGATTTGACTTTCCATTAGCCACAATCCAGATTTTCCATTCCATGAATGCCTCACCCATGTCCAACCCCTCTTCTCTGCCCCCTCTGAGTCTTCTGCCTGGAAAGTCGTTCTCTCCATTCCCTTCTCTATTCAAATTCAATCCATCCTTTAAGGTCTGACTCAAAACTCAACTCCTTCCTGAGGCCAACCTGTGCACTCCTGTCCACAGTTATCACTTCCTCCCAGTTTCCTCTGCTGATGATATGGTGGTGGGCACGGAGAGCCGCCTGTCCGAGGAGCTGGTCGATGCCTGCCGGCACACCTGCCTCTATCTATTTCACCTTGTTCCTGCGGGCAGAATTGGGATCTTCTCCATCCTCCTGAATGACACAGCATAGTGTCATCGTGTCACAGTGATTAGGAGCTGGACAGACTTGTGTTCTAATCCTAATCCGTCACTTTCCCACTGGTTGCAGGGCTTTAGCAGGTGACCTTACCTCTTTCCAAGTCTCATGTCCCTCAGCTGAAAAACGGGTCAGAGTGGCCTCAGAGAGTTGTTGTGGGGATTAAATGATAATGTGTGCGAACGGCTTTGCACAGTGCCTGGCACTCCGTCTACATTCAATAAAAGGTAGAGATTATTATAGTCCCTGGCACTGCAGTCCCAACATTACTTATGCAGCCCTGCTCATTTGCATAGCCAAACAGTAATTCCATAGACTGTGATATTTTACTATAGGTATATTTGCTTCCAAAACAGCTCTCTTTTTCCAACTTTCCATTTTTATAAATTGCACCACTCTTCCAAGGCTCCGAGACTCAAATGTTGGCAGTGGACTCAGCTTTTCCTGCTCTTTCATGGGCCAAACCTGTTGGCACTTAACCATGGGCTGTCTCTAACTGTTCTGTCTTCACTCCCCATTGGGACTGTAAATGCTTTGAGAACGGAACTCTCTTATACTGCCTTGGTATCTATCATACTGGCAAAGAGCAGGGACTCAATATATATTTGTTTTCTGACAAGATGCTATCAGTGAATGAATTTACAGAGGCAGGTATGAAGGAGGTACTAAGACAATCTGAAACTAGGATAAGATATTCTGTGATTATGTTTTATTCTCTCCCTTTCCTATACTCCATGAATTCCTCCTACTCATTCCTTTTTTTTTTTTTTTAAGATTTTGTTTTTAAGTAATCTCTACACAAAAGGTGGGGCTAGAAACTACAACCCCGAGATCAAGAGTCACACGCCTTCCAACTGAGCCGGCTTGGTGCCCCCCTCCTACTTATTCTTTAAGGTCCAAATCAATATCCTCCTCCCTGAGATCTGCCATAAGCGTTATTACCTTTCTTTCTTTCACATATGCTACATATTTAATTGCATAGAGTTTTTACCAACTTTTACATTTAATATTTAATTGAAAAAAATTAAAATGACATAGAAAGGTATAAAGTGATGATGAAATTTTTTTCTCATATTCCCTCTTCCCAAAGGTACAACTGGGAACGCTTTGTTGGGTATCCCTGCAGATCTTTTCCTGTTGCATTAAGAATTAATATTCTGGGGCGCCTGGGTGGCTCAGTTTGTTAAGCGACTGCGTTCGGCTTAGGTCATGATCCTGGAGTCCCGGGATCGAGTCCCACATCGGGCTCCCTGCTTGGCGGGGAGTCTGCTTCTCCCTCTGACCCTCTTGCCTCTTGTGCTCTCTATCTCTCATTCTCTCTCTCGAATAAATAAATGAAATCTTAAAAAAAAAAGAATTAATATCCTACCCTAAGCAGAATATGAAAATAACCTTTTAAAAATAATTGTGCTTTGGGGCGCCTGGGTGGCTCAGTCGTTAAGCATCTGCCTTCGGCTCAGGTCATGATCCCAGGTCCTGGGATGGAGCCCCGCATCAGGCTCCCTGTTCGGCGGGAAGACTGCTTCTCCCCCTCCCACTCCCCCTGCTTGTGTTCCCTCTCTCGCTGTGTCTCTCTCTGTCAAATAAATTTAAAAAATCTTTAAAAAAAATAACTGTGCTTCGGGCGCCTGGGTGGCTCCATCAGTTAAGCATCCAACTCTTGATTTCGGCTCAGGTCATGATCTTGGAGTCATGGGGTTGGGCCCACATTGGGCTGTGCTTTCAGTGGGGAGTCTGCTCAAGATTCTCTCTCTCCTTCTGCCCCCCCCTCTCACATAAATAAATAAATAAATAAATCTTTAAAATAATTGTGTGTCTCTAAGATTTTGCATGCCCCCCAAATGGCCATTTTATGGGCTGGGTGGGAGGGAGGTTAAAATAAATTCAGGTTGTGAGATAAATCAGTAAACATCTCATTTGTTCCACAGCACTTTGGCAAGTCTAGTACAGAGCACCTAGGACACCGCTCAGTTTGTGTGCACCTCCGCCCCCCAGCTAGCTTGTACACCGGAGCAGCAACTGACATCAATTCTGATAGTCCCAATACCTAATTTGCACATAGTAAGTACTCAATAAAGATTTAGTGAAGAATGACTTAACTTTCATCTCCCATCCTTCTTAATATGTTTTTTCGTTTGATTTATTTTTTAAATAATAAACAGATGTACTTTGAAAATTTTGCATCTCACCTTTAAATGATTCATCTATCAGTCCGAGTCTCAGCAGGGAACGGAAATTCAGTTTCAGATGATTCAAGAAACTTTAATGAAGGGACTGTTCATGAGATGTGGGCACAGTTGAGAGAAACGAAAAGGGAGTTCGAGAGAACCAGAAGCTGGCAACAGCAGCAAGTTATTATCATGCTTGCTTGAAAAGACAATGGGAAGGAAATGGAGTTTTGTGAACCTGGTGGGACCCTGAATCATGGAAGAGGGGTTGCTGACAGGAGCTGTTGCCTTGGAAGGAAGCAGTCACTGCCAGAAAATAAGAAAATGCAGCGCAGAGCAAAGGGAAACCCCAAACTCTCTCTCCTCCTGCACAGCAATCTCTTCTCAGTACCTCCCATTGGTAGAACTCAAATGAGCAATAAGTCCAGGTGATATAGTCCATGGAGCTTAGCTTCCTGGGCCATGGGACAAACAAGGGCAGAGAATGGATCAGGGTGGACAATACAGGAGAGGCACCAAGTCCATCAGTTACCAACCACCCAGCAGTCAAGCGGTGTCACCTCGGTTATTCCTCCATCTGGAACCTAAATTGCAAAGTTAGCCACCACCAGTGTTGATTATGCCAGATAGTAAGGAAGTGGGGGAGAAGGAGAAACAATCAATGAATACAAGATACCCACAGGAGCTACAGATCCTACCTCAGCAGGTGGCCGGGAGGCAATCGGTACTCACGGCTACCTCCTTCTGTCATCTATTCCATGTTCCTTACTTCTGCACGCATGTTGCCTGGAGGGGATTTTTTGCTTGGTGGAATGATGTAAATCTCCCTTTCCACAGGACTCAAGCCCTTCACGTTCCTGTCTTTCCTGCTTTGCTACAATTTTACATTGATGGTTATTGGGTATGGAAGTACTAGGAGGTATGCTAGTAAATCCACTGGGAAAGGATAGAGTTCTCCTTGTCCCTGTTGGTAGCAGCAACCTAATTTCCATTTGATAATCAAGATCAATCACCCTAGCCGATATTGTAAACCCCTTTTCTGCCATTGGCTGAATAGCATGAGGAGCCCAAAATGACCAGAGGGAAAGTCTCAGCTTCCAATTTAATGGAACCGGGTTAATGTCTGTGTTCCCTGATGGAAGGATTCCTTGGGAAATAGGACCTCCAAACTCACTGAACCCAAGGTTGCAGGGACAAAAAGCAAAAATTCTATGGGTGAGTTATTAAATATACATATGAGAAAGCTCACTCCCACTTCCACTCCGGACCCTCGGATTCTGGCCATGAAGAAGATGCCACCGTACATATACTGGTTGCTTGTTTAAGACATATACCACTTCCTTTGACATCACCCTAACTTTGCAGGTTGCTGTCTCCTAGATGGCATTCCCAGAAATCACCTGACTGTGATTTACTAAGCTATTTCTACACCATCCAGAATTTGTCTTAAGGTGCGACATCTGAATTGGAAGTTTTTGCTGGTGCCTTACCAACTCCAGATGAAAGGGATATTTTGGTTTTATGAGAACACCTTGTATTTTTATCACCAAAACGAACAAAACCAAGAAAATTAAAAAAAAAACTCTTTTTTAAAAGATTTTATTTATTTATTTGACAGAGACGGAAATAGAGAGCACAAGTAAGGGAGTGACAGGCAGAGGGAGAAGCAGGCTCCCCGCTGAGCAGGGAGCCCAATGCAGGACTCGATCCCAGGACTCTGGGACCATGACCTGAGCCGAAGGCAGACGCTTAATGACTAAGCCACGCAGGCGCCCCAAACACTCTTGTTCTATAATGATCTTCTTAGCAGACCCCAGCTAAGACACTCGGTTTCTGCCATGCTATTTGATGCCTAATTGTCATTCATATCTCAACTCTCATTGCCTCACCCCATCTATTGGAGAATGAGTCCACTAACCTATATCAGCCATTTCACAGAGATGTTTTATTTTTTTAAGATTTTATTTATTTATTTGAGAAAAAGAGAGAGCGAGAGAGCATGTGCGCATAAGTGGAGGAGGGGCAGAGGGGAGAGGGAGAAGCAGATTCCCCACTTAATGTGGAGATCAACCACGGGCTCCATTCCAGGACCCCGAGATCATGACCTGAGTCAAAGTCAGACACTTAACCAACTGAGCCACACAGTTGCCCCCACAGAGATGTTTTAGATTAAGAACCATTGCTAATGACAACCTGGTAACTCTGTGACATTCATAAAGCATGATATGCTCTGTAACACATCAAGAAAGTGTCAAGTGGGCCCAGTGTTGAAGTAAAAAAAAAAAGAAGAAGATAACGATCTCTCGTGCTTCCCATTTCACATTTTGATCTGATAACTTAAATTCAACTGAAAAGCAGGGGCACCTGGGTGGCTCAGTTGTTAGGCATCTGCCTTCAACTTGGGTCATGATCCCAAGGTTCTGGGATCGAGTCCCATGTGGGGCTCCCCGCTCAGTAGGGAGCCTGCTTCTCCTTCTCCCTCTGCCTGCTACTCCCCCTGCTTGTGGTCTCTCTGTGTCAAATAAATAAAATAAACTGAAAATCAGTTTGGGATAAAAGGAAGAGTCTGATTTGTTCAAAATTGTAGGAGAAAGACCTTCATTATAATAATCATTTTCATACATTTAAATAAGTATCTATTTCTTAGAGCCAATCTCTATACCGAGTTGTAGTCTGAGAGCTTAGACTCCAAAATCAGACAACCCCAAGCTCCAAACTTTAATTCACCACTTAAGTGATCTAGATAAATTATTTAAACTCTCTGAACTTCAGTTCCTTCCTCCCTGTAAAGTGAGTATAACTATAGTCCTTTCTCTTAGATTTAAAGACTTACACAGAGCCTGACATATATTAAGTCTTTTTTTAAAAAAAGTAGTAATTGTGATTTGTAGTAGTAATGTACTAGGCATTATAGATGTTGGGCTCTAAGGTGAATAAAAGATTTTTGAAGTCTCTGTAACAGGGAGATTTAATTTACCAAGAGGAAAAGATTCCAACTTAAGTTTCCTTTAGACTGTTTTTTGGGGTGGGGGGGAGGTTAAGATTTTACTTATTCATTTGAGAGAGAGTGAAAGCGAGAGAGATCACAGAGAGAGAGATAGAAACAGACTCACTGCTGAGTGGAGAGCCCGATGCAGGGCTCAATCCCACAACCCCGAGATCATGACTTGAGCTGAAGGCAGACACTTAACCGACTGAGCCACCCAGGTGCGCCTAGACTAGATTTTCAGAAGGTTAGGTCATTCTCCCTCCTTCCTCCTGCTTCTCCACCCGCCCCCCGCCCCAAAGACTTGATAAGCTTTAGGAAAGCAAGCACAATTACTTACCATGAGCATCATCATAGCAACTTATGTTAAGAGTTTGAAATTAAAATAAAGACTTAAAAAATATAATAGTTTGAAAACTAATTTGTTTAGGTCGACTTAATGATACAAATAAATTCCATTTTTATGGGTTGTAAATGTTTTGTCTGTAAATGTGTTTGTAAATGTCTCAAGTCATTGTATTGATACCATCATATAATTACTAAATTCAATACAATTATGCCTGGCTGGTTGGCTCAGTCAGTGGAGCATGCCACTCTTGATCTCAGGGTCGTGAGTTCAAGCCCCACATTGGATGTTGAGATT
Source organism: Callorhinus ursinus (assembly GCF_003265705.2). Classification (NCBI taxonomy): domain Eukaryota; kingdom Metazoa; phylum Chordata; class Mammalia; order Carnivora; family Otariidae; genus Callorhinus; species Callorhinus ursinus. The sequence goes on along the minus strand of NW_027397080.1, from coordinate 12,766,977 downwards.
ACTTAAATAAAAACTTTTTTTATAAAGAAGTATTCTAGGGGGACGCCTGGGTGGCTCAGTCGTTAAGCATCTGCCTTCGGCTCAGGTTATGATCCCGGGGTCCCAGGATCGAGCCCCGCATCCGGCTCCCTGCTCCGCGGGAAGCCTGCTTCTCCCTCTCCCCCTCCCCCTGCTTGTGTTTCCTCTCTCGCTGTGTCTCTCCCTGTCAAATAAATAAAAATTAAAAAAAATAAAAAATAAAAAGAAGTATTCTAGGGGTGCCTGGGTGGCTGGCTCATTTGGGCTCCCAGCTCCACAGGGAGTCTGCTTCTCCCTCTCCCTCTACCTCTCCCCGCTTGTGCTCTGTCTCTCTCTCAAATGAATAAATAAAATCTTTAAAATAAAATATTTTTTAAAAAGTATTCAATATAATTATGCCCAATTTTACAAAATTTATCAATTTATATCATTTTAGGGGTTCTCGAGTCCAGTTACCTGGATTCAAATCCCTGGTAACCCGAAAAAAGTGACCATAACCTCCCCATGCTTGTATTTTTTCAACTGTAACATAGGAATAACAGCACCAGCTTCATAGGACTGTTGTGAGAATTAAACTGAACACAGGGAGATGTTGACTATTATTTGTTTTCTGTGATTCCGAGTTCCTAGTAAAGAATGAATCGTGGAGAGAAGTAGGAACAACCTCCCCTATCAAAAAAGGTATCTGAGGGGCCATTTATGAGAACACCTTGTATTTTTATCACCAAAACGAACAAAACCAAGAAAATTAAAAAAAATTAAAAAAAAAACTCTTTTTTAAAAGATTTTATTTATTTATTTGACAGAGACGGAAATAGAGAGCACAAGTAAGGGAGTGACAGGCAGAGGGAGAAGCAGGCTCCCCGCTGAGCAGGGAGCCCAATGCAGGACTCGATCTGAGGGGCACCTGGGTGGCACAGTCAGTTGAGTGCCTGACTCTTGATTTTGGCTCAGGTCATGATCTCAGGCTTGTGGGATCAAGCCCGGAGTTGGGTTCTGCGTTCAGCGGGCAGTCTGCTTGAGGATTCTTTCCCTCTGCCCCACCCCCACTCATTCTCTCTCTCTCTCTCTCTCTCTCTCTCAAATAAATAATTTTTTTAAAGGTATCTGTGGTGCGCCTGGGTGGCTCAGTCAGTTAAATAGATGTATTCAGCTCAGGTCATGATCTCAGGGTCTTGGGATCGAGCCCCATATCGGGCTCCCTGCTCAGCGGGCAGTCTGCTTCTCCCTCTTCCTCTGCTGCTCCCTGGGCTTGTGCTCTCTCTCAAATAAATGAATAAAATCTTTAAAAAAATTAAAATAAAAAAAGGTATCTGAAAGTCCTAAGTGCTCTAGTGAGCTTGTCTCAGGAAAAAATCTGACCCAACAGGTAGTGAACCACTATCCAAAGAAATGCAGACCAACTATGCCAGTCAGGAATCCATTTCATGCACAACTACCCTAGAGGTTAGGGACAAACCTAGCAAGTCAGCTTATTGGAGCATAGAATCAACTGACTGGTCCCATCCTTTGACTAATAGAATTTTTCGGGAGTCCGTACAAAAGCTTAAAGCAGGGGCACAATGGCAGGCTCAGTTGGTAGAGCATGTGACTCTTGATCTTGGGGTTGTGAGTTCAAGCCCCACGTTGGGCATGAAGCCTACTTAAAGAAAAAAAAAAATCTTAAAGCAGCCCCAGGCATCTTTACCACACCGTCCCCCAGGGCTGTGGCCTCATGGATGGTAGGGTCTAGGTTGTGGCAAGCAGTTTCCCAAGTAGGTTGTTTCCATTACTCAGAGAGTAGTGATTTTTCCCTCCACTGCTCCTTCTCATCTAGTTAGGGGAGAACAGAGGTGTTCAACCAGCATGCTTTGTGCTTTTCGACACTGGGTATAATATCAGGTTCAAAGTCACAGCTCAACAGATTATTATTAAGACTGATCCAAGGAGATTAGGGAGAGGCAGTTGAGAGTTGGGCAGGCCCCTGAACTATGTCATTCTGTGCTGAAAAACCTTGAATATCTTTCCTACACAAATTCAAAAAGCTTATATTAAAAACAAACCAAAAAAAAAAAAAACCCTTAAGACCGATTTCTTTTTTACAGGACACGTACCTTTAAAATCCAGCCACGCTGCACTCCTTGTGGGTCCTCAAACTCACTAAGTTCTCACTCCCCCAAGCCTCTCAGTGCCTGGGATGCCCTTTAGAGAGAGCGAGCAAGAAAGAGAGCACAAGCAGGGGGGAGCAGCAGAGGGAGAGGGAGAAGCAGACTCCCCACTGAGCAGGGAGCTCAACGTGAGTCTCAATCCCAGGACCCCTGGATCATGACCTGAGCTGAAGGCAGATGCTTAACCGAATGAGCCACCCAGGCGCCCCTGATATTTTATTTTTAAGTAATATCTACACCCAACGTGGGGCTTGAACTTACAACCCTGAAATCAAGAGTCACATGCTCCACCGACTGAGACAGCCAGGCGCCCCTGGTTTCACTGTCTTTCTAAAACTTATTTCGACCCTGTTAGTTTACTTGGTGAATATCTGCCTCCCCACTTTACAAACTACCACAAAAGCAGGGATCTGTCTATCTTGTTCACCACTTACCTCAACACCCAGAACAATGCTTGGCATCTATTGGGTAGGTATTTAATAAATATTTATTGAATGGATGAATGCATGCAGGCATAAATGAAACAAAGTGCTGTCCTAGAAGGAGTTGTTTTGGGTGGGTGTATCTACCCTTGTTCTGACAGCGATCATGACTCAAAAGTATTTGGGGATGTCATCGTTTAGAATTGACTTCAGGATCACTTCAGAAGTTACCCAAGAAAATCAGATTCACTACTCTGTCCTCACACCTAAGTTTTTCTTTAAAACATATTTCTCCCTGGGGTGCCTGGGTGGCTCAGTTGGTTAAGTGTCTGCGTTCAGCTTGGGTCATGATCCCGGAGTCCTGGGATCAAGCCCCGCGTCGGGCTCCCTGCTCATTGGGGAGCCTGCTTCTCGCTCTGCACCCCCCACCCCGTGCCTGTTCTCTCTCCCCCCTCCCCGCAAATGAGTGAATAAAATAAAAAAAAAAGTTTCTCCCCAACTTGACTTTTCTTTTCTTTCTTTCTTTCTTTTTTTTTAAAGTAGGCTCTGTGCCCAATGTGGGGCTAGAACTCATGACACTGAGATCAAGAGTCACATGCTCTACCACTGAGCCAACCAGGTGCCCCTCCCCAACTTGATTTCTATATTATTCACTGACTTAGGCTCTGAATTACTTGTTTCCCCAAATTAAATTCATCTTCAAGAATAAAAAGTTGTCACCTTTGATAACAGTCTGAAGAATGGACTTTAGGCCCTGAAGACAAATTTGAAAAGAGGAATTCAAAACCTCTCATTTCAACATGTAAGTTCTGGAATGTTGTGCTGATTTCAAACAATGCCCTTATTTTACAGTGAAACGCTTTACACTGGGACAATAGTATTTTCACCCCTGGATTGGTTTTCCATTTTAGTTATTTTTGAAACAGTTCCATTGAGAAAGAGAGAGAGAGAGTGCTCCCGTGAGCAGGTGGGAAGGGGCAGAGGGAAAGGGAGAGAGAGAATCTCAAGCAGACTCCCCACTGAGCGCAGAGCCCTGCACAGGGCTCGACACCATGACCATGAGACCATGACCTGAGCTGAAATCAAGAGTCGGATGCTCAACCAACTGAGCCACCCAGACTCCCCAAAACAGTTCCATTTTAAAGAATTTATTTCTAGAAAAAAATCCAATGGTTAGATTAAAAGGCAACCTAGGGTCTAAACAATTTGCTTTTTTTTTTTCTTCTACAAAAATCACTCCAACCCAGTACTTCACTATTCCTCAAACATCTCACACATTCTCAACAGTTCTTCCTGTTCTTTCTTCTGACTGGAATTGGCCCTCCATGCTCCAACCCAAGCCCTAGCAAAATTGTATTCTTCTTTTTGGGCCCAACTTGAATGATTGCCTGTCAGAATTAATTCCATCATCCTCTGATCTCCCAAACCACCTAGGTAGAAGCTCTTAGTCAGAGGCCATGTCTATCTTCTTCATAATTATATCTCAGCACCTAGCACGGTGTCTGACACATGGTAGATGCTCATGCTCAAAATATATTTATTGAATGAATGAGTGCTTTTCTATTCTATTATCTAGCACATAATAGTTATTTATCTTTCTACCCCACAAGACTGTTAATTTCTTCAATAGTAAGGACCATAGGCTTATTCATCTTTTATCTCTCTGTGATATGGACAGGGCAAAGGTGAGCCCAGAAGAAGTCAGCATTTATCTTGCTAAAATTCCAAAGTTTCCATTCATTTGCTCTCAGATCAGCTAGGATCAAAGTAGATTTCCTGTTTTGTTTTTATCTTCTCTTTAGCCCAATAAAAGCTGCTGATGGTGGAAGAGAGTCTCTAAGTTCTGAACCTTATTCCCCTCCTCCAGCCCAAGCCTGGGCCAGACTGACTGGGTCCAGATGTAGTGTGCCTTAGGTCTAAGTGTCTCCAACTCCCATGTGAACTCCCCTCTCTCCCTCGGTTCCTCGGTTCCATGGCCCTTCCCCACCCGCTCCAATCAATGGTTCCCTCCAGAACTGGGTCACTAACTCAAATGCTTAGAGTCTGGCTGGGAGCAAAAGTGCCTGGGGAGTTACAGGCAGTGCCCTCTAAAGGCAGAAACTAATTATTGCTTGAAGGAATATGAACCCAGGGTTCCTAGAATGTCTGATGTTTCAAGAAAAACTAGAAATCCAGAAATTGTTTTTAAATGTGAACTCTCCCGATGTTTAAGTACCAGCAACTATTTCATTTTTTAAAATTAGGCAAGCCAATTAAAACATATGCACAAGTCAAATCTGGCCTGTGAGCCACTGGTTTCCTTCTCTACTCTTGATCTGTGACCATGTCACCTCGCTGCTCCCCATGGGCCTTCTATTTCTTTACTTGAGCTTCCAGACACAGACTACAGCTGGAGCCTCATCTCCTGCCATTTTCCAGGCACACTTCCCCTTCCCCAGTCTAGGTCATATGACATGACTTGCCAAACCAGGGACCCATGCCAAGTTTTGTAATGCTTTAATGTCTCTGTATGTGCTGTTCCTATTTCCATTAATTGAGCCAACAAATCTTTATTGATCAGACCATCCAGCCCAGCACTCTGCTGGGTGCTGGAGACATAACCTTAAGCACTACAAGCAAAGTTCCTGCCCTCATGGGGCTTACATTCAAGTGACAGAGGTAGATGTTACTCAAACAATAACATAAAGTAAATTTAAAATGTGATAGGTGGAGCCCCTGGGTGGCTCAGTTAGTTAAGCATCTGCCTTCAGCTCGGATCATGAGCCCAGGGTCCTAGGATCGAGTCCCACATGGGGCTCCCCATTCAGCAGGGAGCCTGCTTCTCCCTCTCCCTCACCCTCTGCCTGCTGCTCCCCCTGCTTGTGCTTTCTCTGTCAAATAAATAAATAAAATCTTTAAAAAAATAAAAATAAATAAAATAAAATGTGATAGGTTTTAGGAATAAGTCATGAAAATATATAACAAGAAGAGCTAATCTGACCTGCTCTGGGGATCTGGGAAGGCTTCCCTAAAGAAGTGACATTTTCAGGGCACCTGGCTGGCTCAGTCAGTAGGGCGTGTGACTCTTGATCTTGGGGGTTGTCAGTTCAAGCCCCACATTGGGTGTAGAGATAACTTAAAAATAAACTCTTAAAAAAAAAGAAGTGACATTTTCATATATCTGAAATTACAGTATACAGTATCCAAGGAAAAGAGGCACTGGGGAAGGGAGGGGCTGGATCGGGGGCAGGAGAGCAGTGATCAGAATTTTAGGGTAAGGAGCCAGAAAAGTGTGCAGTCTGGAGGAAGCAGGAATCTGGCTTCGTTGAGGAACTGAAAAAGGCCAGGGCTGCTGCGTACAGGAACTGAGGAAGGGAACAGCATGAGCTGGGGCAAGAAAGCCAGGCGGGGCTAGCCATGCGGGCAGGGTGGAGTCAGGCATGTTAAGAGCTCTGGTCTTTAATCCTGAGGGCAATGGGAAGTCACTGAAAAGGTTTTACAAGGGGTGTGTGTGTGTGTGTGTGGGAGAGAGAGAGAGAGAGAGAGAGAGAGAGAGAGAGGCAGGCAGACACAATCAAATCTGCATTTTGAAAATATGCTGCAGGGCGCCTGGGTGGCTCAGTCGTTAAGCATCTGCCTTCAGCTCAGGTCATGATCCCAGGGTCCTGGGATCGAGCCCTGCATCGGGCTCCCCGCTCAGCGGGAAGCCTGCTTCTCCCTCTCCCGCTCCCCCTGCTTGTGTTCCCTCTCTCGCTATATCTCTCCCTGTCAAATAAATAAATAAAATCTTAAAAAATATATTATGCTGGCTTTTGGGTAGAAAATAGAGAAAGGATGCAGGAGTAGGAATAGAAGTAGGGAGAAGGAGAAGAAGGAGGAGAAGCAGCAGCAGAAGCAGCAGTAATAGTAGTAGTAGTAGTAGTAGTAGTAGTAGTAGTAGTAGTAGGGGACCAGTCCAGAGGTGGCAGAAGTTCAAGTGAGGCATTACAGCACCTCAGATGGAGGCAGAGGTGGTGGAGATAGAGAAACACAGGGTTTACGATATTTATGCAGGAAACAATATGATTTAGGCATGGAGTATATATGGGGGGGTGAGGCAGTGGAGAGCAATTAAAGATGACTCTCAGATTTCCAGCTGTGCAGTGAGTTAGGGGAGCTGTTCCCTAAGACAGGGGACACTGGAGGAGGAGCAGGTTGGTGGTGAAGGCAACGGAGAGAATGGGAATTTAATTATTTTGCAGATATTTACTTGGTCAGCATACATTTATTGAATGCTTGCTCTGTTCCAGCCTCCGTCTGTATATACAAAGATAGAAATGTTTCCTGCCCATACGCTGCTCACCTTCTGGTTGGGGGAGACAGGCAGAAAAAAAAGATGATTATAACCCAAGTATCATGTAGGCCTCAGAAGCCTATGGACTCAAACAAAACCACATGAACACTAATCATCATCCTGAGTTCCTGTTGTTGGCCCTGAAAAGTCCCCTTTAAGTATTTTGGGGACACTTCCAGGGACTTTTCACAAGTGGCTGTCAGACAAAGCAATGGGTTAAGTCCCAGGGCACACCAACACTGCTCTGATCCCCTCTGTCGCTACAAAAGGCACCTTCTGTGGGAATCCTAAGAGCACCCTGGGACTAGAGTGAGGCAAGCAAGGAACATGGCCTTGAGAGGGAATGCCTCCTTAAATTTTGCTGGCCCTTAAATTTTGCTTGAGGTGCTGGAGAAGGCCTGGGTCCTGGAAAAGGAGCTTCTCCCAAGCCCTGAGCTATGTCAAGTCATCTGGGCCCTGAAGCAGCACCGCTAGGGGCAGAAGTTTGAATTTTACTGTGGACACATGGAGTTACACAGCCAGACAGGGATGTAACAGGGGTGCAATTGGCTATCTAGATTTGGAGCTCAGAAGTTTGGGCTAGAGGTCTACATTCCAGAATCACGAACATGGAAAATGGAGAACAGGCCCAGGGACCAAGCTCTGCTGAACAACCAACTTTCATTCATTCATTCATTTTGAACAACCAACATTTAAATGCCTTGCCCCCACTCCACCTGGCAACTTCCCAAAGATCCAGCTTCCTTAATTCATGTCCCTGGTTGGTCAGTCACTCTTTCCTGTGCATTCCTGCAGCTCTTTGTAGTCCTCTGCTATAGCACTTTTCAGTCTACATGGTAACTCTTGGTTGTAGATTTGTCTCCTTCACCAAGCCAAGAGCTCCTTGAGGGCATGGACTCTTATTCAATGTTCAATCTCATGCCCATTTTCATTTATTACACTGGCAAAGATTAAAATTATGAGAGGATGGCACCCAGAATTGATTGTGGAGAAGGGAGAAGAGACAGTTGTCTCCCCTGCTGTATGTCACAGTCTTCTTTTATCATTCCTAGAATTAACCTATAGATATATGGATACTAGTGCACAAAAACGTTCAGTGATGCTCATTGCATTATGATTTGCCATACTGAAAAGGTAAAATGACCCTTACACATTTCCAAATATGGCACCAGACCTACATTTCTATCAGAAGTGAACTGGTTAAGAGGTAGCTGATGGAATGCTAGGCAGCCATGAGAAAATGAAATAGATTTCCTGAGAAGGAAAAATGACCAGAATATTTCATTTAAAAACAAGTCCCAAACTGTTTGTATAGAATGCTGCAATTTGTGTTTAAAACAAAAAAGATAGTTTTGCATATACATGTATTAAAATGTCTGGAAAGCTACACAAGTAACCACTGGGTAATGCTTTGGAGAGGGGCAGTCTAGTGCATGGGCAAGGTTTGGGGGGAATTTCATTTTATGCCTATCTTATGGTTGGATTTTTCTTAAAACTAGAAAAAAATATATATATATATACACACACACATATATATACACATATGGTTTTATTTTTAAGTAACCTCTACGTCCAATGTGGGGCTTGAACTCACAACCCCAAGATCAAGAGTCACATGCCCTATTGAGTCAACCAGGAGCCCCAAAAGATATATTTTTATAGTAAAAAAAAAAAATCTCAGAAAATAATTTAAAACTCTGAATCTTGGTCTCCCTTTCTCATTCTTCACCCTCCATATATTTGGCACCAAGTAGGTGTCTAAGACTGAACAGATGAATTACACTCTTGGAAGAGAAACTCTCCTGTTCAAAGCTGGAGCCCTCCTCCCAGGACCTGGCTGCAAAGCAGCAGAGGTAGACAAGGCTTGTGGATCCCCCAGTGGTAGAGGTCACACAGGTCAGGCAGCGACAGGCAAACTTCCATCTTTCCCAATCCATCCATTAGGGACTCACACGAAAGTGAAAGTCTGCAATAGGGTACTCAAAAATGTGTGTAGTAATAATAATAACAATGGTCACCATCGCCTCTCAAGCACCTACTAATTGCCAGCCTGGTGCTGAGTGCTTTAATCCTCACAGCCTAGAGGTAGGTATTGTTTTGACTCCTGATTTTATCAAAGGGGAGGAAGGAGAGGCTGAGTAAGGGTAAGTAATGTGCTCAAGCAACCAGCAGGTAAGAAGAGCCCAACTCTATCTGAATCACTATGCTCCCAGTTGTTCCTACAACCTTCACCATAGTAACTGGATTATGGGAGGAAACAGGGTAAAAGTTACTTGTGTTTTGGAAACTCCCCCTTCAAAACAAAGTCTGTAGTCAGTGAAAATGAGACAGATTAGAGAGCAGGCCTTTCAGATCCACAAGCAACTCTTCACTGGGCACCAGATGGCATGATAGTAATTTTCCTTTTGCTTACAAGTTCTACTGTCAGGAGGTTTACACTGGTATTTGTTCACACCAGTTCTGCAACGTAGATGTCATTACCTCCACTTTATAGAGGAGGAAACTAAGGCTCAGACAGGTTGTGCTTTTGCTGATGACATACAGCAAGACAAGGCATTGCTGGGTTTGAATCTGTCTGCCTCACTCCAAAGTCAGTCCTTTCACAAGGCTATATACTGTTAATACCTTCAGGTGAACCTGGAGCACCATGTGATACCGTGGTCAACATAAAATGAGCTCCAGACCTCTGAGCTTTCAGGACAGGAATTACTTTTCTAACACCCAGGGAACTCCCAGGGCCAGGCCCACCTCCACCCCAATGGAAGGCTGCTGCATCACTTACTTGGTAAGTTCACCGCAGCGTCACAACCCGTTGCCTCAGTCAGAGATTACCTTTTGTGTGTCTCATCAGGAAGAAGAGCTCGAATCTCCCATCAACCCCACCCTTTTCAAGTAAGTAAAGGTTTGGCAGCCATCTGGAAGGACTGGTGATTCTAGTCTAGAAACCCACAGATACCACTACCCAGCTCCTTCTCAGACACTTCTTTATCAAAGTTTTATTAGCCTCAGCTCAAGGTACCTCCATCTGGGCATCTCATTACAGAGCAAGGACACTTCAGCCATTTGTAATACCACTCCTACCCAAACAGGATTTTCAAGGACAGCAGCTGAAATGAGTTGCAAGAGAGCTATAAATCCACCTTGCCCCCTCTTTCCCCTCCTCCATGCATTTGCTCTCTCAACCCACCTATTTCTTCACACTCTGCAACTGGATTACTCCCATTCCTTAAATGCATCTCTGACATTCTCATCTCAAATGCTCATTTATTCACACTTCCCTTTACCTGGAACTCATTCTCCCCTGGCCCAAATCTATCTCCTGCCTTGAATGCCAACTGCACTTAATAGTCACCTATCTTTTGGCACTGGTCACATTACATTCTTCATTATAATTACTCAAAAACATTTTTTTCTCCTACTTATAAACTACCTATGTGACTTCAAAGTCAAGTACTAACAGTGGAGATTTATATATATATATATATAATATGTGCTAGTTTATGGAGATATTTGTGTTTATTCTCATTTCTGTGGGTAGTTTCTTTCCCCCACCCCCAAGAAGATAGCCAGGCCTTAAATGTTCCCTAGTTTGAAGGCTTCTAAGTTTCAGATTCAAAAATCAACAGTTTCTAGCCACACAGGAGACAATGTCCAGAAATGGTTTTGAAAAGCGTGGGCTTAGTAGGGAAACTGATCCCAAAGGAAAAGGAATGGGAGTGCTTTGAATGGGGAAAGCACAAATCTGTGGAAGGAAAGGTTAGAGAAAGCACCAGGTTTCTGAGAGTTTATGGGAGTAGAGACCTAGGCTCATTTGCATATAGCACCCCGGGATGAGGAGACTGCTGTGGGAGACTGTCCACTATATACCTTGGCCTTGAAAGCAGTGTTAAGGCTCTGTCTCTTTGAGCAAGTCTGGAATGATCCATTGTGAAGGGTTGGACAGAGGCAGGGGGATTAGCACTCATATCAGTAGAAGGAGCCACCCTAGTGATACAACCATCACGGATTAAGGACCTGGCCTCTTCCTCACTTTTTTGCGCAATAAACAAACTTAAGTCAGCAGAAAGCAGCGCTATGTGTGAAGAGCTAAAAGGCTTCATCTTTTAAGACGACTTCTCAGACCAACAATGGCTAAATTTTTAGAACCTACTATATTGGAAACCATGGGATAGGACTTCTGGGGTTCCCTTCTTCGGTCGGGCGCCCTTTTCCTCGCTAGATTGCTGGTCTCCAATCTAAACCTTCCCTCTTAGTTCAAGTCCTCCAATAGCCTTCAGTCTTCCCACTGACCCGTCCTTCCTCAATTTCTCCCTCCAAGCTTCCCTTCCCCATCTCCACCCCTCATCCCTGAGTCAGATCTCCCTTAGTCGTCCCTCCTTCACCCCTAGTTTCCCCGGTGCTCTGTCTCTTCCCCTTCCCTGTTCAGGCAGTCTCTCTCCTCTCTTCCTGCCCAGACCGCCCTCCCGTGACCCCCACTCTGGTTTCCGTTCATTTCCACACTTCAGTGACGCCCCTCCACCCCACTTCACTCTCACCCCGAACCCCACAGAGCACAGCCCCCCTCCGCGTCTTAGCCGTTGGTGGGGGCGTGGCCCCGCGAGTAACAGGTCTCCCGCCCCACACTCCGCGGGCTCGCGCGCAGACAAAGACATTCCACAGCCCCCGCCCCTCCGCGCACTCGGCCAGAGGGGGAGGAGACACGTGTCCCGCTAGCGCCGAGTCACGTGGAAAAGAAAACGAACGAAGCCCGCGGCCACTCGCGCACGCGCACAAGACTCTGGCCTGGCGGGCTCGGAGGGAAAAGGGGAGCGGGGAGGCGACTTCTTCGGGCTCCGCGGCGGTGCGCAGGCGCCGTGGCCCGACTGGAGACTTTGTTCTCCGCGGAGAGACCCAAGGGCGGTGCCGGTGGCTGGTTGCGCACGCGCGCCGCCTCATTTCCGGTGCTCTCTTTCGCTGGGTCGCTCGGGTCGGCTTCGGTCGCTGTCGCTCCCGCTCTCCCACCCCCGCCAACCGCCGCTCGGGCCTCTGCCGCTGCCGCGTCGCTTCCTCGATCCCTCGATCGCACATCCGCCCCAATGCAGCGCCGGGACGACCCCGCCGCGCGCATGAGCCGGTCCTCGGGCCGCAGCGGCTCCATGGACCCCTCCGGTGCCCACCCCTCAGTGCGTCAGGCGCCGTCTCGGCAGCCACCGCTGCCTCACAGGTCCCGGGGAGGCGGAGGGGGATCCCGGGGGGGCGCTCGGGCCTCGCCCGCCACGCAGCCACCACCGCTGCTGCCGCCCTCGGCCACGGGTCCCGACGCGACAGTGGGCGGTCCAGCACCGACCCCGCTGCTGCCCCCCTCTGCCACTGCCTCCGTCAAGATGGAGCCGGAGAACAAGTACCTGCCCGAACTCATGGCCGAGAAGGACTCGCTCGACCCGTCCTTCACTCACGCCATGCAGCTACTGACGGCAGGTAAGCGGGCCTCCCGGATCCCTCTGGGTCGACTAGCCAGCAGTGGCTTTGTTCCGCCCGCTTCCCGCCCCCTCGGGGCCAAGCAGTCGTGAACTCCCCTTCTCTCGTTCTCATCCTGGGGAGCCTGGAGTCCACACTCCCATCCCGGCCCTCGGTGCGAGGGAGAATTTCTAAGCTGCAGTGAAGGCCCGAAGGGGACTTGGCGATCTCTTAGCGCAAAGATCTTGATGGATGCGCTGCGCTCCCCGCCCCTTTGCCGACCCTTCCCCCTCCCACTTCTTGCAGCTGCCCTGCGCTCCGAGTGTTCAGATTCTTCCAGAAATGAACCTTTATCTCCCCCTACCTCCCCCCGCAAAGGGAAAGCTTTCTTCATTGCGGATGGCGGTAGACGCCTCTACTGAGGGTGTAGGGGGTGAAGACAGCCCGAACCGGGGAGGGACCGTGGGAGGGAGGGCCGAGGTGAAATGGGGTGAGGCTGGAGTGCCCTGTCCAGCGCGCCGCGGTCGCTGGGGGCCGGGTCGGACTTAGCGGTAACAGGAGCTTAAGTTGCTCGGAGGCAGGAGCAACCTGTGGGAATCGGAGCTTGAGGTTTTCCGAATCAGATTTCCGATTTCGGCAGATAAAATGATAATTGCTATAGAGCCAGAAGGTTGGACCCCTTTATTTTATAAGGTGTTGTTCATCAGAAGGATAAAAATAACCCTAGAGACAGTGAAACGGGGGTAGGAGGAGGTGGAGGGTGGTTTGCAGGACATTCCCCAAGATGGACAAAAACTGAGAGAAGTTGCAAGATGCTTGTACCTGAAAGGCTTGGTCTTCTTTTATTTCTTTTTGCTTCAGTAGTGAAATAAATGAGGAAAAGTAGTCTTTGTTCTCTGTAGACTAACACTCTTTTCCTGCTCTGCACTGGCCATTCACCTAGTCGCTCTGATTTCTCCCTAAAGCCGTCTGTTTTGCCCTCTCTTCTAGTTAAAACGTTGTTTTAATAAGTATTTCTTATGAGACCTGAATTTTATAAGCAAGTAAAAAGTTGCAGCCTTCAACACTAAATGAGTAGTTGGGCTCATTGGCAAGGTTGATACAATGGACAGATCGTTACGAAAATACCATTGCCCTCCCCTTTGTTCTCTATCTCCCTACATTGGTAAGGGGTCTTCACTTTGTAACGCAATAAACAAAGCTCTCTGTGGTCAAGAATAAGAACATTTGGATAAACTGCTTACATTTTCAATTGGGTGCTTTGCTGTTCTGTAACACAGTCAGATTGTTTGAAACATTACTGTTCATTGTGTTCTTCTGGCAATCGTTTTGAAGACCAGGATGCCTTTTTTTATCTTTAGATTTTTCATATTGTCTTGCATATAGCAAACACCAGGTGTTTGAATCTGAAAGCAAGTACATGCAGACTTAGGAATGGCAGGCTAAATGCTAAAGGTTGACTGGTAGTCTAATTTTTATTTCCTCTAATCTTTAAGCAGTCCAGGTTAAGTGAGTAAGAATAACAAACTTTAGAACTTAAAGGTGTTGGCTTGGGTTTGAAATTCTGACCCTTAATTAGTTACCTACTCTTGGGAAGTTTTCTGAACCTCAGTAACCTTATCTGGAAAGTGGGATGGTGAATTGAGAGAATTAAATGTCATGTAAAAGTACTAGCAGCATTCCCTTTGGCCAAAATCAGATAATAACTTATCACCACAGTTTTCTTCTAATTGTAAATCCATGGTACTGAATAAGGTATGAAAACAAGGTATTTTTTGCCTTTCTGACCCCACCAAGTGCCTAGTACAGTGTTTGTCTTTCAGGTAAAAGGTGGTTTCTGAGAATAATCATCAAAAACTGTTGATCCTTAAAAGTTACTTACAGGGGCACCTGGCTGGCTCAGTCGGTAGAACATGTGACTCTTGATCTCGGGGTTTTAAGTTGGAGCCCATGTTGGGTATAGAGATTACTGAAAAATCTTTTTTTAAAAAGTTATTTAAAATTTTCACTCTTACGGCTTAAATTCTGTTACAAGAGAGTGCTCTTTAATACTTTTTAACTTGGGCTTTTTTGGTGTTTGTTTTTTAATAAACTGAAATTTTAATTGGAGAATTGGGGGTGAGGTAATGCTAGCTCATTGAGAAAACAGACTTGGGGAATATGGATGCTTCTTAGCGTGGTTAAGTTTTGATATATATTCGACCTGGCTCTTAATGTATTTTTTAATGATCTGGAAAAGGGATTGTAGTTAAGTCAACCCCCTGTGAGGAAGTGAGACTCTGAGAAGACAGAAGAGTAGTATTTAAACTCTGATAAAAGGGTGCCTGGGTGGCTTATTCGGTTAAGCGTCTGCCTTCAGCTCAGGTCATGATCCCAGTATTCTGGGGCTTGAGCCCAGAGTTGGGCTCCCTGCTCAGCAGGTAGTCGGCTTCTCCCTCTCCCTCTGCCCCTCCCCTCAGCTCGTGCTCTATCTCTAGCTCTGCTCTCTCTCTCAAATAAATAAAATCTAAAAAAACAAAACTCTGATAAGGATACATGTAAGAAAAATATAGTTAACACTTACTGTGCCAGGCACTGGTCTGAGCACTTTATGTCAAATATTTAGTCTTTGTGACAATATTATGAGGAAGTTACTTTTTTTTTTTAAGATTTTATTTGACAGAGAGAGAGAGCACGCGAGCGCACAAACGGGGAGCGGCAGGGAGAGGGAGAAGCAGGCTCCCCGCAGAGCAGGGAGCCTGACATGGGGCTCGATCCCAGGACTCTGGGATCATGACCTGAGCTGAAGGCAGGTGCTTAACCGACTGAGCCACCCAGGTGCCCCTATGAGAAGTTACTCTTATCCTCATTTTTACAAACAAGGAAATCAAGGCACCCAGAGATTAAATAATTTGCCTACAGTAACAAAATTAGTAAGCAGCATAACTAGGATTTGAAGTCCGTCTGAGTCTGGATCCATACACCTAACCTTCCTCACCCACCCCACCCCCTACTATATGTAATACCTGCAAAAAATTGTGAACAAATTGTACTTCAAAAATATTTTGTACTACTTGGACAAAATATTACAATTTATTTGAATGCATTGGAGTGCTAGCTAACAGGTCAGTAAAGATAAGGCCAGAAGAAGAAGAAGGAAACCCAAAGAGCAGAGCCTAGCTCTTGGAACTGACTCTCCTCAGGCACCTTTGCTCATTTCCAAAGAGAATCCTCAAGACCCAGAACACTCTTCCTTCAGCAGCCACATACCCCTTCCTGTCCCTTTCCCAGCTTTATTTTTTTTAGAGATTTTATTTTTGAGTAATCTCTCCACCCAGCGTGGGGCTCAAACTTAGAAACCTTGAGATCAGGAGTCGTATGCCCTACTGACTGAGCCCCCCCAGATGTCCCCCAGCTTTACTTTATTTTGCACCTAATCAGCATCTGATGTACTATATATTGTAGTTACGTGTGTATTTGTTAACCACTCCTCCTTCACAGCTAGAATGTCAGCTCTACCAGGGCAGGGATCTTTTGTCTGCTTTGTTCACTGCTGTATCTCCTGTTCCTTGAAGAGTGCCGCACAGAATGGACTCTTACTAAATATTTGATGAACAGATATTCATCTTCACTGCATGATGGAAAAACATCAACACAGTTCTGAGAGATTTACATTTTGAATATAGATTTCTGTGTTAGCCAAATTGATACTCAGCTATGATGACAATTAAATGCATTTGCAGACATGCAAGGACTCCGTGTACCCATGCTTGTTTTCTGAAACGAAAATAATTTATCTTGTGTTACATATTTATGTAATAAACATACAATGCCTGTACGCATATCAGTGTTCTTTTTCTACTTTGTACAATTAGGAAAATATGTTTGTGTAAATGACTCAGGAGTAAGGAAACATTTTGAATAGATTAATCCCCACAGGTTCTTGAAAATATACTTAGAAATCTATCTTTCAAGAGCACTCATTGGACATTTTAAAGATAGTCTAGTGAAACTTCAAAATACTTAATTTATTTTGTGCACAATATGTTAGAGAAATACCTATTTCATCTATAGGGCTAGCAAAACCTGTTAAAATCAGAAAGTGGAATTAGTTGCAAAGAATTCTAGACCAAATATAAGTGTAAATAGTAGAATAAACAGGCAGAGGTTCTCACTATTTGCAACAATATTGTTGTTTACATAGGAAAATGGTCAGTGATGCAGCTGATTACAAGATAGAGATGTACAAATCAGTAGGTTTCTGATACATGAGCGGTAGACAATTAGAAAAGAATTGACAAAATCTCATTTTTAGAATAGTATCCAAAAAATTAAAAATTAAAAAAAAAGAATAGTATCAATTGCCTTGGGATAAGGAATAAAAATCAGTTCAAAATGTCTGTGAATAATCATAAATAATAACATTAAATAATATTTAACCTTTGTGTAGAGCATGTAACATGTGCCATGAGGTATGCTACTTATTCAGTCTTCCTGGCCATTCTATGAGGAAGAATTTTTATCTCAGTATTACAGATGAGTAATATTGTGATCACATATTATCAACTTAAAATTTTTTTTTAGATTTTATTTATTTATTTGACAGAGACACAGGAGAGAGGGAACACAAGCAGGGGGAGTGGGAGAGGGAGAAGCAGGCTTCCCGCTGAGCAGGGAGCCCGATGCGGGGCTCGATCCCTGGACCCTGGGATCATGACCTGAGCCGAAGGCAGACGCTTAACGACTGAGCCACCCAGGCGCCCCTCAAAATTTTACTAAAGGTGATAAAGGGAGATCTGAATGAAAAGAGAAATATGCCATGTCCTGGGGAAGTTGTGGGGTGGGGGTGTGGAAGTGGGGGGACTAGCATTGTAAAGATGATAGGACTTTTAACGTGTTGATTTTTTGCATTTCCCAAACTAATTCCAACTGGATTTATTTTTATTTTATTTAAGAGATTTATTTATTTATGTTAGAGCACAAGTGGGGGGGCAGAAGGAGAGAGAGAGAGAATCTCAAGCAGACTCCATGCTGAGCTCGGAGCTGGTCTCGGGGATTGATCACATGACCCCGATGTGACCTGAGCCGAAACCAAGAGCCAAACATTTAACCTGCTGTGCCACCCAGGCACCCCAACTGGATTTATTTTTTCAACCTGACATGTTGAATATAAAGTAGCTGGAAGAAGAAATGACGATAAATGAGAACAAAAATTTGGAGACAGGAAAATAATGAAAATCTACAGTATTGACAGAAAATCAGTCAAACAAAACTTAGGGTTTGAGAGCCTGAGAATTAGAAGGAACTCTTAAACATTGCTGGTGGAAGTGTGTATTGATACAGCCACTCTGGATAACAGTTTAATATTTCATCTGAAAGTTAACTTTCAAATTCCTTAAAATTCAGCAACACCATTCCTAGGAATATGCCCAAAGAAACTTTTGTACGCGAATGTCTCATTCATAAAATGGTGCACGTTGTTCACAAAATGGTGCAACTTGTTTCACTATTGACTGGAGACTGTGAGCTTTTCAAAATGAAATATTTATATAGCTGTGAAAATGAAAACTTACAGCTACATGCAACAACATAGAGAAATCTTGGAAATCTAATGTTAGAAAAGCAAGTCCCATAAGGCTAGATACATACGGTACAATACTATTTTTATAGAACATAATACCAGTGAGATTAAGCAAAATATTGTTAACATACATTTTTTTCTGATAAAGCAGCTTTTTACAAAACTAAACATATGTTTACCATACGATTCAGCAATTGCACTCTTAGGCATTTATCCCAGAAAAATTAAAACTTAGTTTCACACAAACCTGTGCATGAATGTTCACAGCAGCTTTATTCATAATAGCCCAAAACTGAATACAAACCATATGCCTCCAATAGGTGAATAAACTGGTACATTCATACCATGGAATACTACTTAGCAATAAAAAGAAATGATAAATGCAACAACTTGGATGAATCTCAAGAGAATTATGCTGAGTAAAAAGAGCCAGTCTCTAAAGGAAACATATTGTATGATTCCATTAATTTAACATTCTTGAAAATACAAAATAATAGAGATGGAGAACAGATAAGTGGTTGCCAGTGTGAAGAACAGCTGGAGGGAGGGGCCTCTGGCCGCAAAAAGGTAGCATGAGGAATCCTGGTGATAGAATTGTTCTGCACCTTGCCTGTGGTCGTGCGCACATGACTGATTAAACTGCATAGAACTAAACACATATAAGTGGGTGTAAAACTGATAAAATCTAAATAAAGCCAGTAGATTGTATTAATGTTAATTTTCTGGTTATGATACTATAATATATATGTGCAAAGTATTATGGAGAAAACTGGGTGAAGGGTATATGAGATTTTTTATTTCTTACAACTGCATATAAATCTACAATTATCTCAGAAAAAGGGGGTGGGGGTGCCTGGGTGGCTTGGTTAAGCATCTGCCCTTGGATCAGGTCATGATCTCGGTCCTGGGATTGAGCCCCCACTGCAGATTCCCTGCTCAGTGGGGAGTCTGCTTGTTCCTCTCCCTCTGCCCCTCTGCCCCACTTGTATGTACTCTTTCTCTAAAATAAATAAGATCCTTAAAAAAGCAAAGAAAAGCTCTAAACTCTAAATTATATCGTAAGAAAGAGATTCAGGAGACCCTGGTCAATATGTCATAAGAGGGTTTGCCACTATCCTGGAATGTGAGAATTGAGCCCTTCAGAGGGCTCTTTACTCAGACTTTGGGGGATTTTTCTGAACCAATGCCTATCCTCTGTCAACATTGTCTTTGAAATACTGTGTTGGTATCTTTTCCTAGGGCGCTAATCTACGGCTTTCATCAGATTCTCAAAGGGGCCCATGACCCCAAAAAAGATTAAGGACCGATTGGTCTGTGCTCTTGCTTAAAACAGTTAAATAATTTGATAAAAAGAATGGAGTTTTTTTATACTCAGATAGTAAACTTACTGGACTTGTGATTCCACAAGGTGGGGACCAACAGAAAAGATACAGGGCAGAGAATTACAAATTTGGGGATGATAAAGTCATATGAAGGTATAGGGCAGAGAATTATAAACTTGGGAATGATAAAAGTAATGAATCATTGAGGGTGTTAATGGTATGTTTTTTTCATTCAGTAAACATTTATAGTTGCCTATTGTGTATGAGACATTATGCTAAAGATGGCAGGTACTCAGTTTAGTGATGGAAGGGGTCCAGAAATCATTAACAGGGGAAGGAGTAAGGTGGTTAAAAGTAGGAACCAAGTGCATTGAGAGTCAAGAGGAGGGCATGACCCTTGACCTTTTGGAGCAGAGATCCTTTGAATCTTGCCCTCCTAAAAACACTGTCTCCGGGTGTCTTAGAAAATCCTGACCATTGTCTTGCTGCTTATGCAGCCCTTATCAAATGTTCAGTTAATGAAATGTACATGGTAGCCTGTTTTTAGTTAAGCCAATCCAGTTGATAAAGTTTGTATATAATTTTCCCTAGTATTAACATTTTTGTGTTTATTAAATCTTTTTTTTTCTTTTTTTTTTTTTTAATTATCCTCCTTTTTAAAAGTAAGAAGGGAAGACTGAGAGGTTTAATGACTTGCTCAAGGTCACATACCAAACATGTAGCAGAACTGGGAATCAAACACAGTTCTGTCCAGCTTCAAAACTCATGCTCTTTCCTCTGAGATATGCATTTAAGAAACATTCCTTAGCAGCTCTTTCTGCCCACGGGTCCTGTCCCCATGCTTTAACAAAACCACCTTTTGCACCAAAAAAAGAAAAAAAGAAACCTCATCCTTTAGAGCTTACAATCTGATTGTGGTAAGACCTACCAAAAAGGAACGGTCAAATCATAGTAAAAGATAGAGTAAAAGAAATGCCACAATATCACATGAATTTGCTCTGACTGATGGAAAGAGTAACCTGGGTTTAAGTACCTGCTGTGTCACTAACAAGTTTTGTGATAAGTTATATACTTTTCTGAGCCCAGGTTTTTGCACTTGTTAAATAAGGATAGTCCTGGTAATAAAGACAAAATGAAACAAATACAAAATTCCTGACACACAGAGACACGGGATGAAATACAATTTTTGTAAGCGCCTTGCTAGAAAACAAATGGGTCACCTCTCTGTGTTGTTTACACTTTAGCTTTCCTTTCTTTGGCTCTTGGGACATCTAAGGTCTCTAGAGGCCCAAGCAAAGATCTATTAAAGGAATTAGTCTCAAAAAAGTTGTCTAGAAAGTACTGTTGCCTGAGGGTTAAACCATTTTTAGGAAGCTTCTCCTTGATTTTTTTTTTCTTCCCAATACAACCTACTCCAGGCTCTCCAAGAAAAGTAAGGCCAAGGAGAGAAATAGAGAATTGGAAAAGAAAAGAAAAACAAGATCAGGCTACTGAACATCTGAAGCACCCGCAGAGTCCTTCCATGGACTTTAACCACATGACAGTGTCGGAGGGTATAAACTGTACCCCAAATTTTACAAAATCAATTCTTCCTTGCTTAAGTAAAGTCCCCCCTCCCCCACTTTAGAAACTCTTCATCGAGAGGCAGTAATAAAAGCATGAGGTTTGATCCTTATTCTGGTACTTCATAACAGCTTTGTGATATAGAAACTTTTTTCTGAGTTTGTTTCCTCATTTGTAAAATGGGGATGGTCCAGCTACTTCGCTGAGTTATTTTGTAGGATAAATGAGGTAATATTTGTACGGTGTTTGATACATAGTAGACACTGAGTGAATATTCAGTCCTTTCCCTTTCAAACACAGAAGATGAGCCCTCTTGAAGACTTCGAGTTGCCTCTTTGTGTTTTGCTTTCTAGGTTAAACTCCCCTGATTCTTTTATCTTTTTAAAGCTCAGTTTTATTTAAATCATCCTTCTGGAACTTCTCTAAAAATGCTTTAATATTCTTTTAAAAATTGTGAGATAAACTGGACAAAGGGATTCTCATTAAGATATGATTAGTGCAAAATATAACAGAAAGATCCATGTTATAGAAAGGCCTTAAATGTACAGGGTGCATTACACTGCATAAAACACCTTTCTCCTGGCTTCGGTTTTTGCAGCTCTCCTTCTGTAGGAGGACAACAGATTAACAGGCTTTGAGTCTTACCTTCTTGCGCTGGCCAAGTAAAGTTTCTGGAAAGTGCTATAAAATATAGCTGAAGGGCCTAACTAGATGGTAGCAATTAGGACACACAGAGAGACATTTAAAATGAAGCATGTAATTTGTTCCACATTTTTAGAAGCTGTTTGGTGATGTTTTCAGATCACAAATGTGGCATCTTTGTTCCTAGGATTTTTGAGGATTGAGTACCCATTTTTTCAGCCTGGAAACTCAAGAGATGTTTTCATGGGCGCCTGGGTGGCTCAGTAGTTAAGTGTCTGCCTTCAGCTCAGGTCATGATCCCAGGGTCCTGGGATTGAGCCCCACATCGGGCTCCCTGCTCGGCGGGAGGCCTGCTTCTCCCTCTCCCACTCCCCCTGCTTGTGTTCCCTCTCTTGCTGTTTCTCTCTCTCTCTCTGTCAAATAAATAAATAAAATCTTTAAAAAAAGAAGAAGAGATGTATTCAGAGATGGTAGGCTCAAAACTAGTGACTAGAAAAAGCTAATATTAGCAGTTAAGTGGGAGGGCAGAATAGAGGTCAGGATATACCACCAGTAAAACAAGCAAACAAATAGGGTGTTGAATGAAGCATTTAGTCTGTTAATTTTAAGGTCAAATTTGTTCTCTCTTTCAAGCAATGAAACATAGGAGTGTAAGAGCACTGTCATCTACAGTTCTTCTCATAGGAGTAAAGGTTTAGTTAATATTTACAATATGAGGG
Organism: Callorhinus ursinus; assembly: GCF_003265705.2. Lineage (NCBI taxonomy): Eukaryota > Metazoa > Chordata > Mammalia > Carnivora > Otariidae > Callorhinus > Callorhinus ursinus. The sequence goes on along the minus strand of NW_027397080.1, from coordinate 12,744,836 downwards.
GGTGCCTGGGTGACTTGGTCAGTTGGAAGTCTGCCTTCGGCTTGGGTCATGGTCTTGGGGTCCTGGGATCGGGCCCCACGGCAGGCTCCCCCAGAGGGGTCTGCTTGTCCTTCTCTCCCTGCCCCCACTCCTGTTCTCTCTCTGCCTCTCTCTCTCTCTCAAATAAATAAAAAATATTTAAAAAAAAAAGAATATTTACAATATGGGGTGGGATACTGGGTGGCTCAGTCGTTAGCTGTCTGCCTTTGGCTCAGGTCATGATCCTGGGGTCCTGGGATCGAGCCCCGCTCCCTACTCAGCAGGGAGTCTGCTTCTCCCTCCCTCTGCTGCTCTCTGTCTCTCTCTGTCAACAGTTATAATTGTCAGAAAGCAAGGGAGTATATGCTTTTGGGCATAAACAGGTCAGTTAGCTCACCATATTCTATAACATCTGAAATTAGGCTTTTTAATAAGCAGAAGCCTTCAGTTTGAAATTCTGAACTCTTATGAAGTCTGTCAGAATCAGAGTGACCTTCCTTCATCTGTATACTTCACAGCTGGGCTTAATCTAAGCAGTTATTTTTAAAAACTGTTAAAGGCATGGGTTTGCACAATGTGTTTGAAGTAGTATATCTTTTTTTTTTAATATTTTATTTTTAAGTAATCTCCACACCGAACGTGGGGCTCGACCTCACATCCCCGAAATCAAGAGTCTCATGCTCCACTGAGCCAGCCAGGTGCCCCTGGAGTAATACATCTTTATACCTTAAACCAGTGGCTTTCAAAGTGTGGTTCCTAGATCAGCAATATCAGCATCGCCTGGTAACTTGCTAGAAATGCAGATTCCTAACACAAATCCCAGACTGGGGTTGGGGCCCAGCAATCTAGTTGAACAAGCCCTTCAGGTGATTCTGATGCATACTGAAGTTTGAGAACCCTTACCTTAAAATTATAGAAGATAGAGGGGTGCCTGGTTGGCTCAGTCGGTTGGGCGTCCAACTCTTGCTTACAGTTCAGGTCATGATCTCGTGGTTGTGAGATCGAGCCCTGCCTTGTGTTCCCTTATTAGCCGGGAGTCTGCTTGAGATTCTTTCCTTTTCCCTCTGCACCCTTCCTTCCCATGCTAGGGCACACACTCTCTCTCTCTCTCTCAAATAAAATCTATTAAAAAATTATAGAAGAAAAAATTGTAGAAGATAGAAACATAGTATGGGGATAATATATAAGAACATTCTGCATTCATTAGAATGTTCCACTGACTTAAGGGAGTATACATTTCTTTTTTTGACTGTTTTCAGTGGACCATGTAACATTTTAGTTGCTGTTCATTGCCTGCACACACTCTGCCCCATCTCTGTTAGTACTCCTGTCGTAGCACTTGGAAGTGTACTTCATTGCCATCTTCGTAGACTGGGAGTGTCAGTGTATAAACATAGTGAAGATGGGGATTATATCGGACTTGTTCTGCCATATCTCCTATACTTTATAGGATGGATGCCTGGCCTTAGTTAGTCTCGCCTAGTGGTTAATGATCATACCTGTATCTCTCCCTTCATCTGCCTCTCCATAGAAAGCACTCAAATGCTTCCAGTGAAGGAAATCTTTTTGGATACTAAGGTTATATCTGATGAAACTATCTTAACCTGTGAATTGAAAGTACCTCAGTGCATGTTTTCCTTTAGGACATTGACTGAATTTGGGCTAGATAATGTTGACGCTTAAGCACTTCCTAGGAAATGGGCTGCAATTAGTATGTGTACATGTTATTTTATTCAGTCTTTATAGCAACCTCATGAGGTAGATATTGCTTCCATTTTACAGATGAGGAAACCAAAAATTAGAGCAATTAAATAACTTTTCAAAACTCTTAAGGACTGTCATCCAAAGCACTACGTCACAATGGAATTTTAGTAGGACTGTTCATTGTATATTTATTTATTTATTTAGGATTTTATTTATTTATTTGACAGAGAGAGACACAGCGAAAGAGAGAACACAAGCGGGGGGAGTGAGAGGGAGTAGCAGGCCTCCTGCCGAGCAGGGAGCCCGATGTGGGGCTCAATCCCAGGACCCTGGGATCATGACCTGAGCCGAAGGCAGATGCTTAACAACTGAGCCACCCAGGTGCCCCTGTTCATTGTATATTTAAATTACTGACCTTTGTTTCTTCATAAAGATACGACTTTGTGCTTTTTTTTTTGTTTGATGTAGACTTTATTTTTAGTTCATTTATCCCCTTTTCCCCATCTCTCTGCATTGGTTTTGTTAAATTCACTTATTCTTGAGAAACATTTGAATGGCTCTGGTGTAGAGGCTTCAGGTGGGGATGGAAGAGCAAACTGCTTTCATGAGAAGCAGCCTTTGGGTTTCCTAGTCAACTCCGTACGTCTGAACTCTTTGGTCTTCTACTATGTTATTGCTTTATGCAGACTTGGAACTTTGCGTCTAGATACCAGAACAAACTAAACTGTGTTTGTCTTATCCAGAAATTGAGAAGATTCAGAAAGGAGATTCAAAAAAAGACGATGAGGAGAATTACTTGGATTTATTTTCTCATAAGAACATGAAGCTGAAGGAGCGGGTACTGATACCTGTCAAGCAGTATCCCAAGGTAAGGCATAAAGTGCCTCACTCACTTCGTTGTTTTTGTAGGTGTGAGAGCCATGGGCTGAAATAAAGACTTCTGGAAGTTGTGATGCATCAGGACCTTGAGCCTGTGAAGCTTCTCTACCGTACTTGCAGTACTTGTTTCTGGCAGTTGAAACATCTAAGTCTGTAACAGCATACCTATAGCTAGGAAGGAAATATAACCAACTTTTTATTACCAAAAAGAGTTTCTTTCTCAAGTGTTTGTTCAGGCTCCAAGTTCAAAGAAAAAAGTTGAAGAGTTGCCCTCTGTTGAAAGATTGACGTGGGGGGAGAAAGATTGACGCACAATCTAAATACAGGAAATGTAACACGAATCCTTGACTAGATGAAGTTAATTTTATTTCTTACTCAGTGTTTTACTTTTAAATAAATGCTTTCTTGTTTTTCTCCTCCTCCTCCTCTTTTCCATTTTTTAAAGCAAAGAAATTAGTTCTGTTTAGTTGACGAAACAAGTACTACAAAAGAATGCCATATGTCTATTCTGTTCTGAGGTCACTGCCTTAAAAATACTTACATGTGTTGAAGTACTAAGGGTTGCAGTGTGATAGTCTGGAAAGAGCACCTGACTACATCAGGAAACCCAAGTTCAAGTCTAGGAGCTGCTGCTTTCTAGTGTAATGTTAGACTATTCACTTTTTTCAGTCTATCCTCAGCATATCCTACAGTAAAATGGGAATGGTAATACGTCCCCTATTTTACAGGGTTGTTGAAGATCAAATGAGATAATACATATGGAAATGTTTTATAGGAACACGTGTATTGAGAAATCTATTTTTATTTTCTGTCAGTTCAATTTTGTGGGGAAGATCCTCGGGCCACAAGGGAATACAATCAAAAGACTGCAAGAAGAGACAGGTGCAAAGATCTCTGTGCTGGGCAAGGGCTCAATGAGAGACAAAGCCAAGGTAAGCTCCTGTCAGTGAGGCAAGAAGACAATGCCTTCAAGAAGCCAGCACTTGTACAGAATGTGAATCCCTTAAATTTGTGTTGGCTGTAAGAGATTATAGACCAGGTTAACTTACTTGTTCGGCAACCCTGGAAGAGCCTAGGTGTGCCCTGGTGATTGTTTCTTTTGTGACTTTTGACCGCATAGTAATGGAAGCAGCAGTAGCAAACTTTTGCATTTGTAAACTCATCTGTGAAAACTTGGAAGGGGAGCTGGATATACTAAAACTGGTCCAGACGAAAGACACTAAAATGTGAACAGCATATTCCCTTTCCAGTAACACATAAAAGTGAGAGCAATAATGTTTTGAGTGCAGGTGAGTCTGAGAATTAGTTGTCTGGGTTTTTTAATAGCCTGCTGGAATGTAAAGAACACTAAAAGAAAGTATTTTTTTTTTTAAGATTTTATTTATTTATTTGACAGAGACACAGCCAGAGAGAGAGAACACAAGCAGGGGGAGTGGGAGAAGGGAGAAGCAGGCTTCCCGCGGAGCAGGGAGCCCGATGCGGGGCTCGATCCCAGGACCCCGGGATCATGACCTGAGCCGAAGGCAGATGCTTAATGACTGAGTCACCCAGGCACCCCTAAAAGAAAGTATTTCAAAAGGAACCATGAGTAATCCTGACAACAGAACCTAATGCTGATTTTTTTTTCATGTCATAGCCACATGGGCTTTGTATTCTTTATAAGTTTCAAAAAAATTCCTATCAAAACAGAATAGTCTTAGCCTTCTAGAGTCAGCTTTTTAGATGAGACATACCAGGTACAGCCTAAAAATTTGTCATTCAGGGCTCTTTTTTGCAACCTAAGTTGACAAACATTGTTTTCTCAGAGCCTCTTCTTTTGTCCACTCACATTTCTCATTAGATGAATACACTTAGGGCTGAAGTATGTTATTCTACCTAATGAGATTTACTTGAGATTTTCTTCACTCTATCCTGACTTTTTTCCTCCCCTAGAACTCCCCAGACCATATAAGCAAATAGGAAGAGCTGGTGCTGGGACACCTGGCTGGCTTAGTAGAGCATGCGACTCTTGATCTCGGGGTCATGAGTTTGAGCCCCACAGTGGGGGTAGAGATTACTTAATAAATTTAAAAAGTTTAGGGGCACCTGGGTGGCTCAGTCAGTTAAGCATCAGACTCTTGGTTTAGGCTCAGGTCATGATCTCAGGGTTTGTGAGGTCAAGCCCTGCTTTGGGCTCCGCGCTAGGCATGGAGCTTGTTTAAGATTCTCTCTTCCCCTCCCTTGGCTCCCCCCATAAGTAAATAAACTTACTTATTTATTTATTTAAAATAAATAAAAAAAAAAAAAGCTGGTACTTAACAGCACTACCTGGGACTTAAAAGCAAATGCTTTGCAGTGAATGAGTGCATGCATGCTTGGCAAACAGCTGATATCTGAATGAAGACTGGAATTAAGTTTCTCTCTTCGGGGTGCCTGGGTGGCTCAGATGTTAAGCGTCTGCCTTCGGCTCTGGTCATGATCCCAGAGTCCTGGGATCGAGCCCCGTGTCGGGCTCCCTGCTCAGCGGGAAGCCTGCTTTCTCCCTCTCCCTCTGCCCCTGCTTGTGTTCCTTCTGTCACTGTGTCTTTCTTTGTCAAATAAATAAAATCTTAAAAAAAAAAAAAGTTTCTTCTACACCTTCTAATAAGAGCTGCAGTGAATACACCAGGAATTCAAGACAGTGGTTAACTTTTAGTAGCGGACTGATTACAGGTTTAGCAAGTTGTGTGAATTACTATTCTCCGGACCTTGTTTTGCTTTCTTCTTACACTTTGCTGTTTTTCTTAGATTTTTAGGTTATTTCTTGCTATCTCTTTGGGCTGGAAGTAACAGTGTCATTTTCTCCCATTCCATGTGATGTGATGTTTTTTTGCATTTTTCCATAGGAGGAAGAACTGCGCAAAGGTGGAGACCCGAAATATGCCCACTTGAATATGGATCTGCATGTCTTCATTGAAGTCTTTGGACCCCCATGTGAGGCTTATGCTCTTATGGCCCATGCTATGGAGGAAGTCAAGAAGTTCCTAGTACCAGTAAGGAAATCCACATTCTATATCTTTGAGCAAGAGAGAACTGGGATCTTGTGCTGTTGCTAATAAGGCAGGGGTTCTTAATCACGACCTCTGCATAACCTGAAATTGCAGACCAAATTCTGTATTTATGTTCATTTTTTGAGGTAGTGTGTTACTTGTACCTAGTTCTCAAAACACTGTGCCCCAAAGCCACTCTACCCGTCCTTGTCTAATGTGGTTTTAGTTATATACCAGGATCTGTTGTTAGTATCTTAGGTCCACAGTGTGTCTGGCATGTTAACATTTGGTTAACAAAGATTTAACAGAGTCTTCACTGAGCTAAGTGTGTTGGTATTAGTGTGGAACCAGGAGGTTATGATAAGACAATGGCTAAGATGGTCATAAACCCCCTGTACTCAAGGGTTTATGTTGTAGACTCTAGAGAGTGTAGAACATAACAGCAAGAACCTTCTAGCATCCAATGTTAATAGACTAAATTTTGACCAGGGTGCATTCAGGGCTTTCTCTCCTGGAGGAATTTCTTACATAGAGTTTGATTTGAAAGAGGCATAATTGTTATAGGCTTGACTGTTGATGATACTAAACAAATAGGTGTGCAGTTCCTTTCAGAGTGTAACTGAGGCCCTTGAAGAGTTGGGACAGCCCAGGTTACCCTTCTTGCTTATTACCACCTGGTCAGAGGATCCATTCTTTGAATAAGTAGAAAATGGTGTGATTTTTGCTCAGCAAGACCTACTAGTTGTCAGAATTAACATACTACAGTTGAATATTTAATAATCAAGGATGAATCTGGAACGTTAGGAAGCATGAGAAATACTCTTAACTAGAATTGAGTAAGCATCCTGTTTTCATCACTAAAACTAAGAGAGTGAGATGCAGTTCTTGGCTTTCTTGTGTACGCAAAATGAGGAGTTGGAACTAAATGTGGTGTCAGAGGATGTGAGAATTGATAGAGCAAAAATATATAGGCAGTGTGTACCTATAATGCTGAGCTCTAAGAATTCCAACACTGTCTCAGATGTCTCAGCAGCTGTTTTGCTTCCAAGTACCTCGTCTTCTTTAGAATGTTCAAACATGAAACAGCCGATTTAAAATATCTTAGAGAAGACCTCAGAGCTGGTAAATTTTCCCTTGAGAGAGTTCTTTTTACTCTTTTTGAGGTGTTCTATTGAAGCATCCTGAGCCACCCAGTTTCTGAAGGACTGTAGGGGAATGCCCATCTCTTCTTTATCCTTAACTCTCAGCATATTTCTCAAAAGGGATAGCTTTACAAGGCTTTCATGTAAGTGGTCTTCTAAAAAGATGCCTGCCAGGCATATCTGGGTTTCCTCAGTGTTGGTGTAGCATTTGGAAGAATCTAGGCAAATGGGCTGTCATTGGTCACTTGATTCTCCAGGGTGGGTCTCAAGCAGCAGTAATGTGTAAGGTAGGAGGAGGTGAAGAGTTGGGGTAGGGGGGCATCTCTCTGGTGACTAGAATCTTCTATTCTTGAAGCTCTATCCACCTGGGATATATAAAAAAGCATGGAGTATTAAAACTGAATGGCTCTCATCAGGAAATATGTGAAAAGATTTGCAAATGGCATTTGACTCAATTCTTCCCTCTTGTGAAGAAAAAAAAAAGTGAGCCTATTTTTGCATCCATGACCAGAGCCTCCGTTTTCCCCTTAGAACCATTAACTGTACCAGAGAGGCTTCCTGGTACAGTAGGAAGAGCACTGGACTGGGACCTTTATCCGCGTCATCTTGGACAAGTTATTATTTCACTTTTCTGAGCCTCAGGTTCCTTGTTCATCCCAAACATTTGTTAAGTATCTGGTAGGTGCCTAATACTCTGCTTGGGTCTGAAGTAACAAAAATGGCTCCTTTCTCACAATCTAGTGAGAAAGACAATTCTAGAATGACGTGGTAAGTGCTTGGGTAGAGAAAATTACACGGTGCTGTGGAAAAAGAGGAGGGAGTGGGGGTGGCATCAAGGAAAGTTTTTTCAAAAGAGGTAATATTTTAGATTAAGTCTTGTAAGAATGAGTTAGTCTCTCAGGTAGACAAAAAAGGCAGTGTAGTCCAGTGATTCAAAGCCTAAATTTTGGACACAGATAATTCTGAATTCACATCAAGTCTGCCACTTACTAGCTGTATGTCCCTAGGCTGGTGGCTTTATATGCCCTGATTCTTTTTTCCCAACTGTAAAATGGGAAGACCTGCCTACTTACTTCAGGGTTATCTTGAAGATTAAACTGCAAAATCTATAGAGAGGTTATTGTAAAGTGTCCAGTATGTAGAGCTTAATTAATGGTAGTGGCTTTTACTATCCTAGGAAGAGGAAGCTATTTGCAAGAATGGGTGTATACGTATGCCAGGTTCTGAACTACAAGTTGTTCCACATGGCTTGAAAGGAGGTTATCCATGGAGAGTGACTGGAAGTGATCTGGAGAGCTAGGTAGGGACTGATTATGAAGATCTTCAGCTGAATAATGAGGGGTCTGCCATCAGGACTTTCCTCGAAGAGGTGACAGGTAGGGTGCCATTTGACTTCAGAGAATGCATGACCTGAGACTTCATCCAGGCATTCAGAGCTGGTCTTAGTATCCAAGGCTTATGTGGGCTGGACAGCTTCTCAGCAGAAGGTGGAGATGTGGCCCAGTAATCCTTATTCTCTTTCATTTGCAGGATATGATGGATGATATCTGCCAGGAGCAGTTTCTAGAGCTCTCCTATTTGAATGGAGTACCGGAGCCCTCTCGCGGACGTGGGGTGCCAGTGAGAGGCCGAGGAGCTGCACCTCCTCCTCCACCTGTTCCCAGGTAAAAATAGTGGAGACAACTAGAAACAGGCTGTAAATTTGGCCAGTACCATTTCTCTCTTAGTGGTGCTCTTACCTGCAGCTTAGAAGGGGGCCTCAGGATTTATACCATCAAGAGTGGAATAAGTAGGGCGCCTGGGTGGCTCAGTCGGTTGAGCGACTGCCTTCGGCTCAGGTCATGATCCTGGAGTCCCGGGATCGAGTCCCGCATTGGGCTCCCTGCTGGGCAGGGAGTCTGCTTCTCCCTCTGACCCTCCCCCCTCTCATGTGCTCTCTCTCTCTCTCATTCTCTCTGTCTCAAATAATAAAAAAAATCTTTAAAAAAAAAAAGAGTGGAATAAGTAGGTCTTAGGTACTTTGGCCATAGTCAAGTGCAGCAGTCCTGTTGAAACTTTTGGTCTTTTAATTTTGGACAGTTCTAGCATTTTAAAATGGTCTCTGGCTTTAGAATTTTGCCTTTTGTGACTGACCTTTATGGAGTGTTCAGATTTTCCATAGTCCACTGATGAAACATTCATAGGTCTGTTGTGGAACCTGGGGAGTCTCCAGGATGGGTCCTTTACCCACCCATATAGTCCACTGGGGGTTTTTTTGGGGATTTTGTTTGTTTTTTCCCCTGTATTTTAATAGTAGTTTACTTAAGGCATTGTGAAATCTGTCTAGCTCCAGGATTTGCAAACAGGTCTGAACATGAAAGTACCATCTGTGTATTAAAAGCTCCATTTAGATTTTATTTTTTATTTATTTATTTGAGAGAGAGAGAACGAGAGATAGAGAGCATGAGAGGGAAGAGGGTCAGAGGGAGAAGCAGACTCCCTGCTGAGCAGGGAGCCCGATGTGGGACTCGATCCCTGGACTCCAGGATCACGACCTGAGCCGAAGGCAGTCGCTTAACCAACTGAGCCACCCAGGCGCCCCTAAAAGCTCCATTTAAAATAAATTTTCTTCGGGCGCCTGGGTGGCTCAGTTGGTTAAGTGACTGCCTTTGGCTCAGGTCATGATCCTGGAGTCCCTGGATCGAGTCCCCACATCAGGCTCCCTGCTTGGCAGGGAGTCTGCTGCTCCCTCTGACCCTCCCCCCTCTCATGTGCTCTCGCTCTCATTCTCTCTCTCAAATAAATAAATAAAATCTTTAAAAAAAAAAAATTAAATTTTCTTCTTGCAGGGGCCGTGGTGTTGGACCACCTCGGGGGGCTTTGGTGCGTGGTACGCCAGTGAGAGGAGCCATCACCAGAGGTGCCACCGTAACTCGAGGAGTGCCACCCCCGCCTACAGTGAGGGGTGCCCCAGCACCGAGAGCACGGACAGCAGGCATCCAGAGGATACCCTTGCCTCCACCCCCCGCACCAGAAACATACGAGGACTATGTAAGAAGTTCAAACAGTGCGCCATTTCCCAAGACCTAGAAGGTGGCCAGAGGAAGTTGAGTGATAGGGCATTGGCCCTTGATGTAGGTGGCAGGGACCACCTATCAGATCTGGAGTCTGGTCTCTTCTTTTGCAGTGAATGTTAAACTCAGAAGATTTTTCCATTTTAAGCATAGTTTACTATGTGTGAATAGATTAAACAGCAAATAGGCTGTGCCTTGATAAATACACAGTGTTGTAGTAAGGGGTCTTTTCACTAGTACTGCTGATAATGCTCAAGTTCAACATTTTACCTTGCTTCCTGCCCACAATTTGAAGGGTGGTTTGGTTTGGTTGGTGGTTCAGTTTTGTTTGTTTGTTTCTTTTTTTTTTTTTTTTTTAAACCCTTTCTCTGTCAACTATTCCCCAGTGGGTGTCAATTTTGGAGGAAAATTCTGCATTCTGTTAATCTAGAAGCCTACCTTCCTCCCATGGGATGTAATTACCTTCCCTACTCTGTGTGAGTCTGACTTTCTATTTTATTTTATTTGTTCTAGGGATATGATGACACATATGCAGAACAAAGTTATGAAGGCTACGAAGGCTATTACAGCCAGAGCCAAGGGTAAGTCAGGCAATAGAAGTGCTATTGCGTGTCCTAGGGATGGATGGAAGGAGTTGGAGCAACCGAGAGATTTAGGTAGCACACATCTAAGGAGCAGTGTGGTTCCCCTCTAGAGGGTATCTCCTTTGCTTTCCACGTCTGCAAGTCACACAGATCTGTAAGCTTAGATAACTGAGTCTTAATTTATAGTATAGAATCTGGGAATAGCAGATGAAAAATTCCTGAGCTGTGACCACATGGAAATGAAGGGAAAATGCCTTTGAATTGTTTTGTTGCATTATTGCCACATTAAAGGTACATAAAAGTTTAAAAGGAAGCTAGAATCCTACTACCATAACTTACCTTATTTTCTGCACTCGTCTTAAATAACGTTTTTGTGTATATGTATTTTATCTGTGATTGATTGAAAAAGTGTTTCAGAATTGTACAGTGGGGACAGAACAGCATGTTTGTTTATTCTCTTCCAGTGAGCCCTATGAATGTGTGTGTGTGTGTGTGTGTGTGTGTGTGTATACACTATGATTAAGATGGTCAGTTTTGGATTGTGCTTTTTCACTTTAAATTATGTGGTATCCATTTTTCTTTGCTATGGTTGTAAGTTTTTTTGTTTGTTTAAATACATAGCACATACGTGTTTTGGAAATATTTTCTGGTTTGGAGATGGGGCAAAATGAGCATTTTCCTGTCTTACACATGTAGGAAAATGCCTGAAATGTGGGAGGAAGGGGAAATGGAAATAGAGTCACTCTGTAGCTCTCTAACACTCTGTCTTTGGCTTTCAGGGACTCAGAATATTATGACTATGGACATGGGGAGGTTCAAGATTCTTATGAAGCTTATGGTATGTCTTTATTTCCATGGTGGGCAGAGTGTGCAAGTAAGTGCCTGCAGGAGTGCTAGTGGCTGGTTTATTGGGGCCTACCAGGCACACACCCAAAAAGGAGCCTTTAGAAAGCTGAGATGTTGGTAGATGTGACAGTAGCCGTCCTGTTCTTATTGAATTTGTGTGGTGTGCCATAGAAAGAGGGGCTCTTAAGGTGAGATGGAGTTACTCTTGGAAAGTTAAGCACATGTCTTAAACTAGATGTCTGTTTGGCCTGGTTGGAGCTGCAAACTTTTAAGCTGATGTTGATCTTTTTCTACTTTAGACCAGGAGAGATTGCCAGGCCTAGGTCATGTTGCAGGACCTTTGCGCTTGGTACCTAGGCCACATTGGTGCATACTAAAAACTTCATCATATCCAATTTTATTCTCCAGCCCCACCACATTTTTTTCTTAAGATTTTATTTATTTTGAGAGAGAGAGCGAGTGTGCTTAAGCAGGTGGGAGGGGCAGAAGGAGAGGGAGAACCAGACTCCTCACTGAGCAGGGAGCCCAACGCAGGGCTCAATCCCAGGACCCTGGGATCATGACCTGAGCTGAAGACAGACGCTTAACTGACTGAGCCACCCAGGCACCTGGCCCCACTTCATTTTTAAGAACAATTTTGGATCTCATTGAAAACAATCTCAGTGTAGAGGAAATGTTAGCTGAAAGGGAACTAGATGGCAAGCAGCTAGCCAAAAGCAGGTTGGGTGCAAGAATCGTGCCTGTCAGTCTCAGATCTGAGGTGGTAGGGGCTGGGGCCAATTCAGGGCAGTACTGGCACCAAGCTCCTTACTGGCTTGGAGAAATCTCAACTCAGTTCTTGATCCCAGGAGAGTTATAGAGGCTGAAATGACAGCAGGACCAAGTTGTCTTCCCTGAGGTTTAGTTGAAAACACATTGCTCAAGAGTGTCCTCAAGAGCCAATTATGACCCCATGTTAATGGGCCCCAGAGGGAGTGCCATGTGGCAGTGGGTGCAGGGAGAGCAGCCTTTTAAATGCAAGGTATTTTCAACATACCTGAGGGAATTCCAGAGTCCTTGGCCAGGGGCTCAGCAATTGACAGTTCATCTTAAGACACTAGTTAACAGTGTCGTGGGTCCCCCCACCCCCAACCTTAGCCTAGCTGAAAAGAGGGAATAGGGAGCCTCTTGGAGCTCCCATAGACAGACAAGCTGAGCTTAACTCTTCAGCACAGTTTGTAGTAGCCAGTCAGCTGCTTGGCTAGGGAAACACTTTTTACCAGTTCTAGCTAAAGGGTACTGGACAGTTGCCATCAGTAACACTGCACTGCTCTGCTGGTAGGCCACTATTTAGAAGGGCAGTGGGATTGCCCCAGGGTATTTCCCTCCCATCCGTGAGGCAGCACAATGGGGCTTCTGTATGTGTTTGACTGAATTACATTTCTGTTTTGCCAGAGAAGAGACTGAACTGAAAGAGGCCGACTGCCTCTCTTGCTCCTGGTGTGCTGTTGCCACAGTTAATCAGTTATGATTTCTGCCTTTATAAACAGGATTACAAAAATAAACTGTCTTGTTAGGACCAGAAGCCACTTGGAAAGTGATGGATGTACCTATTATACTAAGAGTATAAACAGACTTAGGTAGGGCTCTGTGGAACTTCAGGTCCATATAGAGGCTTTAAACCTTTAGTGAATGCAGGCAGCTGGAGAAATACATCGGGGATGAACTGGCATGAGTAAAGTATGAGGGTGAGTGGGAAGATTAAGCTCATAAATGCAACTCCTTTTCATGAGAGGTCAGCTATAGAAGTAAGTGATCATTTCCCTCAGGCTTTTCCCTGTAACAAAGGAAAGCCATTTGAGGATGTCAGCCATGTTGTCTGGCTTCTCTGGACTATTGCATGAGAAAGGAAACCATGAATTCTCCATATCGTTGCTATAAGCACATTGAACTGTACTTCCCTCTGCCAGAGCAGTGGACCAGCTCTCCTGGTCGGGAAGCCTCATGAAATGTGGCCCTTGCTTGCTTCTCCCAGAGAGCCAGAGGACACTTTTCAACAGGGAAACCTGACTTGCTGTTGGAAAGGAGCTACCTGCTTCCAGTCTGAAAGACTTCCCAAAGTTGCCACATTACCTGAGGCTTTCTCCCCAGTTCCTTTGGGAACAGGAAAAAGGGCATTGCATACCTACTAAGATTCATTTCCACTGTCTCAAGCAAAGTGTTGGGTTCGTCAGGTTTGGGGGCTGGAGTAGAGATCATGTTGCCTGTGGAGAACCTCTTTGCTAAAGATGACTCCAGGCCTTTGAGCTGTTTCCTTCTGTCTGTCCACTCAAAATTGCCCTACGGCTGGGAAATTAAGCTGTTCAGGAGGGCCAAGCAGAGCGAAAAGCAGGGACCACTGGGACATGCAAGACCCTGGAAGCAAAGCAGTGTTTTTGGTGATCTTTACCCTTTGACCTATTCCTGCTCATCCCCAAATGCCAATAGCACATGGTTTATAAACTGTTCTTGCTTTCCTCACAGGCCAAGACGACTGGAATGGGACCAGGCCGTCGCTGAAGGCCCCTCCAGCTAGGCCAGTGAAGGGAGCATACAGAGAGCACCCATATGGACGTTATTAAAAACAAACATGAGGGGAAAATATCAGTTATGAGCAAAGTTGTTACTGATTTCTTGTATCTCCCAGGATTCCTGTTGCTTTACCCACAACAGACAAGTAATTGTCTAAGTGTTTTTCTTCGTGGTCCCCTTCTTCTCCCCACCTTACTCCATTCTTAACTCTGCATTCTGGCTTCTGTATGTAGTATTTTAAAATGAGTTAAAATAGATTTAGGAATATCGAATTAATTTTTTAAGTGTGTAGATGCTTTTTTCTTTGTTGTTTAAATATAAACAGAAATGTACCTTTTATAATAAAAAGAAGAAGTTGAGTAAAAAAAAAAACCACAAACCTGTTAGTTTCAAAAGTGACATTGCTTGCTTAAAGGTTCTGAAGTTTAAGGCTTGTTAACTTTCTCTTAGTTTTGATTTGAGGCATCCCGTAAAGTTGTAGTTGCAGAATCCCAAACTAGGCTACATTTCAAAATTCAGGGCTGTTTAAGATTTAAAATCACAAACGTTAACGGCAGTAGGTGCCACCATGTAAAAGTGAGCTCAGACGTCTCTAAAAATGTTTCCTTTAAAAGCACATGGCGGTTGAATCTTAAGGTTAAATTTTAATATGAAAGATCCTCATGAATTAAATAGTTGATGCAATTTTTAACGTTAATTGATTTAAAACAACAACAAAATTAGGTTTGTAAAACTGACTTTTTCATTATGTGGGTTTTGAAATCTAGCCCCAGACATACAGTGTTGAGAGATACTTAGTGGGGAGTAGGTTTTGAAGAGGTGGATTCGGGGAAAGGGGCTGGCCACCTGGATTGAATTCGATGCAGAGCTTTTCAGCCATGAAAAATCCTTCAGTAATCGTACTAATAATTAAAATTTCAGTATTTAAAAAGACAAAGTGTTTTGTCCCTCTGAGGTTCTGCATTCCATGAAAAGCTCACTTGGACACTGGAACCAAAAGCTGATGATTTTTTTAAGTTGACAGTTGTCAATATTGAACTGTTCCCAAGGTAGTTAGTCAAGTATGTCTCAACACTAGCATGATATAAAAAGGGACACTGCAGCTGAATGAAAAAAGGAATCAAAATCCACTTTGTACATAAGTTAAAGTCCTAATTGGATTTGTACCGTCCTCCCATTTTGTTCTTGGAAGATTAAATGCTACATGTGTAAGTCTGCCTAAATAGGTAGCTTAAACTTATGTCAAAATGTCTGCAGCAGTTTGTCAATAAAGTTTAGTCCTTTTTTAATCAAAGTAAATGTGATGAATTGTCATTTTTTTGGGTGGACAATAAAATAGTTTTCTCTTTCAAATAAACTTAAATTAACTCTAAAGTTAATGGGCTTGTTAAAAGTTGGAGACATTCTTAAAAGTGGTGGGGGGGATTTTATTTTAAGTTTACCAAAAAAAAGTTTATCGAGTTGTTAAGTTTTAGTTTAAAAATAACCAAAGCTTTTTCACCCCCTGGAAGTTGTTGACAGCATTTTTATCCCATCCTATCACAAGCTCTAATTTCTGGAGAGAAAAACCCAACTGAGCCGAAACTTGGATTGGTTTCCGTACATAGGCCTCAGTGTTTAAAGTGCCAGCCACCCTCGTCTGCACCTCTCTAGAGCCCCTAGGTGGCCCTAAGTGTGACATCAAATAATCTCCGTGAGCTTGGAAAGGGATAGCACCTGCCTTCAGATATGACAATTCAGCAAACCCTGGGCGCCCTTAAGGGTTTCCCTTCCAATCCCAGAAACGCTCTTAACAAATCAGCTGGGCTGGGGCAGGATCTGGCATGATAGGCTGGCTCTGAACTCCCTCCTGAGAGACCAAGAGAGGAAATGATGGAATTGGTTGGCCCTGTTTCCACTCCTCTGTTCATTCTCGGGGTTCTCATGCCTTCCCTAAGGGAGCCACCTAAACTGCTCGGGGGTGAAAAATCCTCTTGTATGAAGTGCCAAGCTGCCTGCAGCAGTGCATGATGGACATTTTTTTTCTTTTTAAAACACACCAACAAAAAAATGTATTTGTAGATTGTGATAAAGTGTAAATAACTGAATTTTCAACCATGGTTTGAAGTCAGCTTTCAGGGCATTATGTCTTGTTTTGATGAAAAGAGATCACTCTATACCCCCCTTTTTAAAGGAAAATTATCGCAAGAGAATCAGGATGTGTAAAGCTAACATGCATCGCAAAAAACCAAAGGTAACCTAAATGTCTGATTTTAATAGCACATATTTCTCTTTTACATAAACTGTGACAGCAACTTGCATAAACAATTCTTTAGCTGTTAATTTTAATGTTAAAACTTTGCAAAACTTGTTTAATAAAAAATAGCTGTAAAAAGAAAAACCATATGCTGCCGCATAAATTAGCCATAACTCTTAATAATCCTGCCCATCACAAGTGAACTGTAATGTAACCTGGGCACAAAGTCTGACATCTTAAATGACACATTGTAAAATTTCAATGACTGTAGATTAGACCTGCTGCTCCCCAAAGTCAAGCTTTCTGCTCAGCTATTTAAAAATGTATAAGGATGAGCCCCATAGGTCCCCGTATTGATATTCACAATGAAATGTTATTTAAAATTTCTTTAAAGTTGCATGTTTCTCTCCTGTAATGTGTAAACTGCATGCAGGATCTCTATCTTTTATTTTGTATGTCTTTAAAACTTCCTCTTCAAAAGGCTGATCTCTTACTTCTCCATTTTCAGGTGATTGAAAACTCCTGAGGCATTTCTTGGAGTAGAATGGGTAGTGAAGACCCATGTCAGGTATGTTAAGGTAGCTTTCTATTAAGGATGTGGGACTTTTATCCTAATTATAAAATAGTTTTGCCAGGAAGTGGCCTGGGACATGGTCCATGGGCAAATCTTTCTCGCATGTCATTTGTACCATATTTACAACACGACCGTCAGTCCATATTAAATTTACTTGTGATGATTGTAGTGTCAGCTTACATCTGTTGAATCCCACCCTATCCTGTCAGTAACCTAATGGGACAATGTTTCATTTGGAGTTCACTGGTTGTAAGCAACAAAGTGACCAGCTAATGTAAATAAAAGGGAATTTATTAGAAGGATGTTAGGGGCTCACAGATTTAGTATGAAGGCTAGAAAATCTGGCATGGGAACCAGATTGGCTGCAGAGAACTGGGACAGCAGTGATAGACCACAGGAATGTTCTTGAAGCCAGGACTAGCTGTTTAGGTGCTGTTGCTAGAATGAGTGAATTCTAGCCCTGTTTGCTTTCTTTTTCCCTGGAGATGCAAATTCTAGGGAGGGAATGTCAAGACTGTATTAGCTTAAGTCACATGTTCATACTTTACAAGGTTGTGGTAAGAAAAAAGTAATTCCTCAAAAGGAAGTCGGGTGTTATTAGGAAAAGGGAATGGATACTGGGCAGGCAAACAACAGTTGTCCAGTATTATTTGTGTATTACAGAAGTGACTGAGACTTAATAAGGTTAAGTGACTTCCCGCGGTCATATAATTAGTATGTTGGTTAGTAATCAAGCCCAAGTTTGTTGCCAGAACCTAACATCTTTACTTTCCATATTATATTGCTTTTAATCTAAGGAAGGAGTATTTCTCACCATGAGGAGACCCTCGAAAGAGGATAGTGTGGCATAGTAGAGAGGGCATGAGACCTAACAGTTGAATCGACAAACTATTTTTGTAACCACTTATTTCCACATCTAGGAAGGAAGGTAGTGATAATAGACACCTTATAGTGGTCAGCAAACTGAATGACTTTTATTATATATAAGGCCACTCAATTCAGTGTCCTATACATAGTAAATATTAGTGTTCATTCTCTAAGAAAGGTTAGCCCCCTGATTGGGGGGCGGGGGGCTCTGACAACTGAGCAAGCCTACCTGCTGATTGAAGTCATCCAGGAACTAGCTGGATGATTTTTCCCTCTGCCCCTGAGTGGGTTGTTAGGGTTAGGAGGGCACCGAAGGGAAAAGAACAAACTCGGGAGAGGCCAAAGGCACATAGAGCCTTTGTCAGTGAAATTTGCCTTTTTGGAGTTCATGTCTTCCCAACCTGCCTCTCCCAGGAGCCTCTGAGATCTAGAGACTTTAAAGAGGACTGTGTATATTGAGCATGGTTCTGGGCACCAGGGAAGTCCTAAGTTTGATATTGATTACATGCATGGCAAAACAATTTTAGAGGAAAGTCCCTGAATGCAGAGAATTAGTTCCAACTCTTCCTGGGGTAGTCTTAAGAGCAGAATTTTGGGGATGCTTCTTTCCTCATTCGGCCTGTAACTTGCACCTGGAAAAACAGGTTTTATTGTTGGCAGACCCAGGTCTGTCGGTGGTCTGCCTTTTCTGGATGTGGAGCTTAGTCAGTTGGTCCCAATGTTTTCCATAGCTTTCTGTCACTACCTGTGAATGTTTATTACAGTCCTGTAATCTTTAGAGCCAAGCAAGATTGGGGACCTGTCCTGACTCTGCCTCATCATAGCCTTGGTCTCTGTTTTGACAAAACCAAACCTTTAATCCCTCTCTGGGCTTCATTTCTTTATCATCAAATGAAGTTGATAATAGTAGCTAACATTACCGTGATAATATCCTAAGCAGTTAATAAGGACGATCTCATTTGGTCTTCTCTACCTTTCTCTCTTAATTAATACAAAATTCGTGTAACTTAAAATTTACCATTTAACCATTTTAAAGTGTACAGTTTGGTGGCTTTTAGAATATTCACAGTGCTGTGCAACCATCATCACTATTTAATTCCAGAAAATTCCCATTACCCCCAAAAGAAATCCCATACCTGTTAGCAATCACTCCCAATTCCCCTCTTTCCCCAGCCCCTGGCAACCACTCACCTACTTTCTGTTTCTGTGAAATTGTATAATATGTGCCTTTTGTGATAGGCTTCTTTCACTTTGCATAAAGTTTTCAAGGATCATCCCTGTTGTAACATGTATCAGTACTTTGTACTAGTGATAGGAAGCATATTACTTCCAAAAGCAACCCATTTCATTTAAGACAACCCAAAGTATTAGAAGTTATCCATCATTTTGAATGAGTCATGGGTTCTACCTTGGACCCCTGAAGGAATATCCTATCAAACATTTGAAGTTCATTTTCATTCATGTTTCTTTTCCAGCTCCAGAAATTTTTTTGTTAGACTTGCTGGATCTGATTTTCCAGAAAAACTAGAAATTTGGATTTTACATACAGCAATTGTTTAATGTCCGCTCAGATTAGTATTAGTCCCTGTAAAACCTCTGTGGCAAGCCAATGCTGCCATTAGGCAGCCTACCAGCTTGCACCTTGTGGTTAACTTCTATTATATACAAATTAAAAGACACGTTAGGATTATTGGGATACAATCATATCCATAGGATTCACCCATTTATAGTGTACAATTCAGGGGTGCCTGGGTGGCTCAGTCGCTTAAGTGTCTGCCTTCTGCTCAGGTCATGATCCTGGGGTCCTGGGATCGAGCCCCATGTTGCAGGGAGCCCGTTTTTCCCTCTCCCTCTGCCCTCCTCCCTCACCCTAGCTTGTGCTTGCTTGCTCTCTCTCAAATAAATAAAATCTTTAAAAAAATATATACAATTCAGTGTTTTTTGTTTTTTGTTTTTTTAAGATTTATTTATTTGAGAGAGCGAGAATGAGAGAGAGAGAGAGCACATGAGAGGGGAGAGGGTCAGAGGGAGAAGCAGGCTTCCCGCGGAGCAGGGATCCCAATGCGGGACTCGATCCCAGGACCCCGGGATCATGACCCGAGCCGAAGGCAGTCGCTTAACCAACTGAGCCACCCAGGCGCCCCAATTCAGTGGTTTTTAATAGATAACGAAATTGTGTAGTCATCACCACCGTCAATTTGAGAATATGTTTATCAACCTCAGAAAAGAATTCCCATGCTTTTTAGTCATCTCCCCCAGTCTACTGAACTTCTCCAGCCCTCATCAGCCACTCATCTACTTCCTACCTCTGTTGACTTGCCTATTCTGGACATTTCATATAAATTGAATCATACAATATATGGAATATTTTTTGACTGGCTTCTGTCACTTAGCATGTGTCTCCAAGTTCCATCCATGTTGTAACTTGTGTCAGTACCTCATTCCTTTTATTGTCAAATACTGTTTGATCATACATGTTTTTCAGCATTATTTGTCCACTCACCCACTGGTGGACGTCTGGGTTGTTTCTGCTTTTTGGCTATGATGAAAAATACTGTTATGAGCATTCATGTACAAGTTTTTGTGTAGACATATGTTTTCAATTTCTTGGACATGCACCTAGGAGAGGAATTGCTGTGTCAGACAACAGCTCAATGCTTACCTGTTGGAGGGACTGTCAGACTCTTATGTAGAGGCTGCACCATTCCCACCAGCAATGTATGAAGTTTCTAATTTCTCCGTATCCCCACCAACACTTACTATGTTCTGCTTTGTTTACTGTAGTCATCCTACTGGGTGTGAAGTGGTGTCTCATGGTGGTTTTGATTTGCACTTCCCTAATGACTAATGTTGAGCTGCTTTTCGTGCGCTGATCCACTGTTTGTGTATCTTCTGTGGAGAAATGTTTATTTAAATCTCCTGTCAATTTTTTAATTGAATTATTTGTCTTTTTATTATTAAATTGTAAGTTCTTTATATGGTCTGGTGTGAGACCCTTGTCAGATGGATGATTTGCAAGTATTTTGCTCCCATTCCATGGGTTATCTTTTTATTTTTTGAAACACAAAAGTTCCATTTTGTTGAAGTCCAGTTTATTTTCTTTCGTTGCTTGTGCTTTTGTTGTCTTAGATAAGAAGCCATTGTCTCATCAGCGTCCTGAAAATTTATACCTATCTCCATCTAAGACTTTTATTGTTTAAATTCTTACATTTAGGTCTGTGGCCCATTTTGCATTAACTCTTGCATATGGTATGCGATCGGAGTTTCATATTCATTCTTTTGCATATGGATATCCAGTTGTCCCAGCATCATTTATTAAAAAGACTGTTTTGGGGGTGCCTGGGTGGCTCAGCCAGTTGGACATCTGACTGTGGATTTCAGCTTGGGTCACGATCCTGGGGATCATGGGATCGAGCCCCACATCAGGCTCCATGCTCGGCAGGGAGTCTGCTTGAGTTTCTCTCCCCCTGCCCCTCCCCCTGCTCTCATGCATGCACACATGCGCGTGTGTACACTGTCTTTCTCTCTCTCCCTCTCTCTCTGTCAAATAAATAAATCTTTAAAAAAAAATCTTTAAAAAGACTGTTTTTTCCCCATTGAATGATCTTGGTGCCTTTGTCCATATTGACACACTAATTGACCACAGAGTTATACTACCTTTTGAAGTAGGTATTACTTAAAAGTGATTCATACAATTTCTGGCATGTAATAGCTACTCAATGATAAGGAGTAGCTAACTGGATTATTTTGGCACCACTAAAGGCTACTGGTAAGTGCTGGGGCTAGGATTTGATCCCATGTATGGGTATCTCCAAACCACATCTTTACCCTGTGCTTATAGTGCAGGCTGCTAAAGTGGGAATGAGGCTTGCTGTTCTAGCTGCCACGCCTGGCCATATGTAGTTCTTCAGGAGCTTCGAGGCTGAGCTCCACATGCCATTTGCCCACCATCAACGTCCTTTGCTCCTCTCTCCATCTCCCTCCACGATTTCTGTGGAATCTCCGGGGTGCTCCTGGCAATGACTGTGGCTGCTAAGGGAACAGCCTCACCCTCTCTTACCTAGGGATATGGTAGTTATTCAAGAAGGCTCAGGGTTTGTCCCCTCTTGTTTTCTCCCTACCACTTCCCACCCCCTGCCCCAAGCTAAGAATGAAGGTAAAGATGCATCAGCAGCTGCTAGAGCTTTCTGGCCACTAAGGATGAAACAGATTCAGACTGTGTTTTGTTTCAGGAACAGTAGCCTGAGAGTTGGGACCGAAAAACCTTGCTCACGCATATGCAGAGTTCCCCTGTACCATGTGCATAGCGGTATAGAGGTGTTACAGTAGTGGATGTTTTCCTCAGGTTTTTGAAACTTACGTACTCCCTGCCTGGTCTCAAACCCTGAAGTTCTGTGTCCCTCAAGGCTTTGCCCAAAGATCATATCGGAATTGGAATGTACAAGGCAGAACATGGACTCCCTCTTTCTTGATATGTTCTTGTGCTTCGTGTGGACCTATGCAAGCTGCTGTTTGCTGGCAGTGTTACTGTTAAGTAGTCATTTAAATTGTTCCTCCATCTACTCCCATTCATTGATCTTGACCCCACTTTGTAAAAGGAGGAGGAAGTGACATAGGGAAAATAGGCAGCTCTGCCTGCTTAAGGGAGGAGAGAACTGAATTTGCAGGCCTACTATGTGTCCCTATTTTTGTAAAGGAGACAGCTGATACTAGGAGGGGTGGAGTAATTTACCACAGTCTCATAGCAAGTTGTGGGGTGTGCCTGTCAACATTTTTGTATACTGAAGTCCATTCTCTATGCTGAAAGTGTGCTCCTTCTGTAAGATAACGCCATATTTCATTGACACTGAGGCCATTTATTATAAGATGTAGCAAGTACTGCAAAGAAAGAAAAAATATTGCCAATTAAACTGACACGATAGTTTGTTTTCGTATCAAGTATAAAATGCATCCTGATTTCGGGGATGTTAAAATCTGAAAAATACGTATTTTAACTACTATTGCATTTTGTCAGTTCTCACATTGATTCTTTACTATGTGCCACGCACTGTCTTCTCCACCTGTAAAGTAGCTATTATTGTCCCGTTTTTACACAATGATGAAACTGAAGCCCAGAAAATTAAATAACTTATCCAAGGTCATGCAGCTGTTAACTAGCGGAGCTGGGATTTAAGCTCAGACAGTCTGATTTCAGAGTCTGTGATCAACCTCAACTTTAGGATTATGCTGGAATGTAGAAGGAGTTTTACCTGTCAGCCAGAACCATCTCAGGGAACCTGTACAGCTGTTCTCTATCCTGGAAGGAAGCTGCTTCTGCAGGAATATTATTGCTAGGGCAGTGAATATTTGCTGAGGCCACTTAGGTCTTTATTCTGGCTGTTCTGGGTCATGGGTCTTCATCAGTTCATAGTGTCTACCTTCCAAAATCTCAGTCTAATGGGAGAGAGTAAGTCTTCAACAGTTACAGTAGTGTGTGGTTGTGCTCTGTTGCTGAGCCCAATACGAAGGACCCTGGGGGAACTGTCTGAGAAGGTTTAGAAAACACCAGGCAGACAGATTAACACAGCACCTTAATATGGCTTTAAAAAGACTAATGTCAACTCTGCCGCCTCCAGGGTTAATTCCACTAGCTTTGGAGCCTTAGGCGAGCTATCCTCCCCAAGACTCAGTTTCATCATCTGTAAAATGGGAGATTATCATTTATGTCACCACATTGTTGTAAAGATTGAGTGAATTCATGGAAAACATTCAACATGACCTGTATAGTAAGCACCCAATAAATGTTAGGCTGGAAGAGAGGTGAGTGCCCATTTTGAAAAGCTAAACGTTAGGCAAAGTATTTGGACTTGATTCTGAAGTTTAGGGAGCTGTCGAAGGCCCTGAGCATGAGAGTGACTTGGACACACCTGTGTTTGCCATTATGCCGGCAAGGTAGGGAAGGAGGGAAGAAGCAGAGGAGCAGAGCTTTCTGTAAAGTGGCACCACTCCTTGTGGGAGAGTGAAGGGGATATTCTCCCCTCACCTTGCCTGCCTTCTGCTCTCCTCTTGCCTGAAGGCCTTTTGGTTCTAATCTTTTTGAGAAAGAATAATCCTCTGTCCTCTCAGAGATTTGGGCTATTTGAGGGTGGGACGTTAGGCCTTTGTCGTGTGTTAAGGACGAGCTCCCACCTCCTGTCCCTTTAACCCACCCTGTGAATTGGAGACCGGAACCTGGAGTCTCCTCTGGTAGAAACTTTGCTCTTGAGGAATTGTTAAACATGGCTTTGCTTCCCCTGAATGCATGAAGATTCTGCCTCCATTTTAAGCTCTTAATTCTGTGCTAATTCTACTGGAATTATCATATGCAGATACAGTGACCTACTTAATTTCACAGACAACCCTGTGAAGCAGGGATTATCCTGAGAAACTGACAAGTCCGGATTAGGATGACCGCAGGCCCTAAGAGCTGGAGTTTAGACCCAAGTCCCTGCTCTGACTTAACTGCCTCCTGGTCTCTTCTGTATGCCTACAGTGGCCACCAGAAGATCAGCTTACACTCAAAGTAGTTCCCAGCTGTGGTGTACAGGATGGGTACCCCTTTCTGGTTTCCAGATTCCTGAAATTAAGAGAAACATATCCTTCTGAGCCTTCCCTTTCTCTCTCCAGAACCTTCATGTACCTCTTGCTCTCTGGATTAATAGTCTTTACATGTTTAAAGCTAGCAAGCATTGGATGACTAATAGCCTGAGCAGACAGGCTGGATACAGCTGTCTGAGACAGCAGCTGTTGGGGGGGGAGGGGAGGAAGTGCACCGCCCAGCCTAACTACTTGTTCTCTTGTTCCCTGAGCTCGCCCTTCTAGGCCCCTTAGGAGCAAAGGCCTATGGTGGCCACTGCACGCTAGTTCTGTAGTGGCCTGATTGCTCCCTGGGCTTCCAAGGAGGCTGCCTTCAGGGAGCAGACCAAACCTTTTTAGGGGGTAATAAGGAGCAGATAAGTTCACTGACTTCTAAAGTCAGTTTTCTGGGGTGCCTGTGTGGCTCAGTTGGTTTGGGCATCCAACTGTTGGTTTCGGCTTGGGTCATGATCTTGGGATCATGAGATTGAGCCCCATGTTGGGCTCCAAACTCGGCAGGGAGTCTGCTTGAGATGCTCTTCCTCTCCTTCTCCCCCCCCCAAATAAATAAAATCTTTAAAAAAATAAATAAATAAATTTTCTAACCCCTGGGCTGAAAATATTCTACTCTGTAACCTGTTCTCGCACTGGGGCCGAGGACATGTTCTCAGCCAGTGTTCTGCCAACCATAGGTCTCTATTCTAAGAGGAAGGAGACCTGTATCTGGAAGGGACTTGAATTTCATAACCATGCTGCTGGAGTTTAGCTTCTCAACATTCCTCGACTACAAACGCAGCATCCTCTTGGCAGGAGGGGTACTGCTGTGGTGAGTGTCTTAGGCTGGTGTCTCAGGCAGCAGATGGGCAGGTAGGAGTTTTCGGATAGGAACACAAGCTATGCCAGTGCTTCTCCCCACCTAGACCTAGGGAGCTTGTCTCTTCCAGGAGGCCTTGTCAGTTCCAGGGCAAACTTGGGGAGGATATGGGGGCTCCTGAAAAAAGACACCTCATTTGAGAGGTTTCCAGGCAGAGTACGACGCACAGCCAGGCTGCCAGCCCGAATCAGTCACTTAAGTAGAACACAATGCCAGAAATTGGGAAACTACTCCTGTTCTTAAAACTACATTAAGATGCCTGAATTAACTGTTCCCTTGTCAACCTCTGGAGCCCACTTAGTCTACCTCAGTCTCTTCTTCCCAGACACTGTGGTGTGAGAACTTGAGATAGAAGAGTTTGGGTTCAGATAGAGCTAATTCCTCCCAGGGGCTTTTGGCTCCTGCAGCCTTCATGCTTCCCATTCATGGCCCAGCTTTAGGTATAGAACGGGTGCTCCCCATTTCTCAGGCTCTCTGAGGTTGGAATTCAGAAACAAGCTCTACATTTGCCTTTGAGAAAGAAATACCTTGTGTTCTGATAGGATTCATCATAAGCTTCTCTCCAGAGGTCAATATAAATGCCCCCTTTCATTCATTTTATTTTTTTTAAAAGATTTTTATTCATTCATTTTATTTTTTCATTTTTTTCATTCATTTTTTTTTTTATTTGCGAGAAAGTGTGAGCAGGGGGATGGCTAGAGGGAGAGAGAGAGAGAGAGAATCCTCAAGTAGACTCCCCATTGAGCACAGAGCCTGACACAGGGCTCGATCCCATAACCCTGAGATCATGACCTGAGACAAAATCAAGATTCAGCTGCTCAACCAACTGAGCCATCCAGGTGCCCCAATTTTATTAAACACATTGGCTAATATAAATTGGAACACCTACTGTGTGCTAGACACTGGAGATTCAGTGGCAAATAAGGTAAAATTGGTTCCTGACTTCATGAGCTTATATTTGAGGAGACAGATGCTAAAGAGATGTTAGTCTCATAAATAACATACATCATTTCAGTTGTGATAAGAGCTATGAAAGAAAGGAACAGAGTTGTATGAGGACAGACACCAGGCAGACCAGCCTAGCCCAGGGGTTCTCTTTGAGGAAATGCTGTTTAAGCTGACATCTAAAGGAAGAGTTAGCTAGACAGAGGGTTTATGAAATGGTTTGGGGCAAGGACACAAAGCACATTCTAGGCAGAGGGTGGGACTGAGGCAGGTTCAGGTGAGGTAGGAACCTGGCCCTTACTCTGAGGTCAACACTGAAGACCACTGAATCTGGGAGTGAGGTGTGGGGAACAACATGATTAAAGTTAAACTTCACTTGCTCCTGAGTGGAAAATGGATTATGGATTATGAGGACCTATTTTTTTTTAAAGATTTTATTTATTTATTTGAGAGAGAGAGAATGAGAGGTAGAGAGCACGAGAGGGAAGAGGGTCAGAGGGAGAAGCAGACTCCCCGCTGAGCAGGGAGCCCGATGGGGGACTCGATCCCGGGAGTCCAGGATCATGACCCGAGCCGAGGGCAGTCGTTTAACCAACTGAGCCACCCAGGCGCCCTTGTGAGGACCTATTAAGAAACTTTGTGTTAGTCCAGACGAGAAATGAGAAAGACCTATAGTAAATAGGGTGATACCAGTGAAAATGTGAAGTGACTGGATCCAGGGACTTTTCAGAGCTACCATAAACATCGTTTGGTGGCTGATTAATGTGGGAGAGAAGGGCTTGACCAAGAGGGGGCTCCTCCACTTACTGGCTGGGACAGCTGGCAGAATGGGGGCACTGCTACAGGCTTTGGCATGTGCCCCAGGCTTCAGATGTGTGTCTCCTGCAGATAACCCTGAGTATTTGGAGCTGGGATGAACCCCTCAAAAGGCCAGAGGAGATGCCCCACTGAGCCTAGGACTGAGGTGCTAATAATAGCTGTAAGAAGATGACTGTTTCCTCATTCTCTTTCCTCCAAAGGCTTTATGGGTTGTTTTTTTTTAAGATTTTATTTATTTACTTTAGAGAGAGCACAAGTGGGGGGTGGGGCAGGCAGAGGGAGAGGGAAAAGCAGACTCCCTGCTGAGCAGGGAGCCCGACATGGGGCTGGATCCCAGGACCCCTGGACCATGACCTGAATCGAAGACAGATGCTTAACCGACTGAGCCACCCAGGCGCCCCTCCTCCAAAGGCTTTAAAGCTCTTTGCTAATCTTTATCTTTTTCACATCTCTGGGAGAGCAGAAATCATTTTCCCTTTTGTACAGCTGGAGGCCCCAAAGTTTGAATAGCTAAAGGCTCCAGTGGCTTAGTTGATTCTGCCCTGGATCACTCAGCTTAGGCACGGCTAAGGATGGGAGGTATGTATATGAAGTGAGAATCCATTCTCATTGCCCGACCAACAGCACAAAAGCAGCTCTTAGGCCGTGGACTTCTATTGCCTACCCATCTGTGCACCTAGAAACCTGTACAGAATGAAATAACTAAAGTTGTGCCATGGGGGACGCCTGGGTGGCTCAGTCAGTTAAGCGTCTGCCTTCGGCTCAGGTCATGATCCTGGGGTCCTGGGATCGAGTCCCACATCGGGCTCCTTGCTGAGCAAGGAGCCTGCTTCTCCCTCTGCCTGCCTCTGTCTCTCTCTCTCTGATAAATAAATAAAAATCTTAAAAAATAAAATAAGGGGTGCCTGGGTGGCTCAGTCGTTAAGCGTCTGCCTTCGGCTCAGGTCATGATCCTGGGGTCCTGGGATCGAGCCCCGCATCAGGCTCCCTGCTCCGCAGGAAGCCTGCTTCTCCCTCTCCCACTCCCCCTGCTTGTATTCCTTCTCTCCCTGTGTCTCTCTCTGTCAAATAAATAAATAAAATCTTTAAAAACATAAATAAATAAAATAAAAAATAAAGTTGTGCCATGGGATGAGGAGATTGTAAGGGGGGGGCACCCTGGCCAAATGGGAGGCCAGGAAGCCCCTTGATAGGGTAGCTTCGTGTCTAATTTTCTACCTGTGTCTTTGCAGTGATCAGAGGACTCTGGAAACCAGGAGAGCTGCCCGCTGTGTCAAGGCTGGCCTGAGGGCATTTGCTGAGCACAGAGAAACCCAGGAGAGATCAACAGTCTTTTCCCACTCTACCTCTTGATCTGTCTGATTTGCATACAGAAAGCCAGCCAGGATCCCCTAAAAGAGTCTCTAGGCCCAGAATGGAGTCCTCAGGGCTGCAGGGGGCTGTGATGCTAACAATTAAACCTGCTCAGGACTTTAAAGAGTTGAAGGGGACTAATGGTATCCCAAGGACAGCCTCCTAGATCTGAATAAACTGGCATCTCCCACTGTGTCACTCCTATTTTGCCTGCTTCCCCTTAGCCTCCAGCAGAACTGGCTGGAACACACTACCTCCATCTCTTCCTTCCCACCTTATCACACCTGTGTTGTAAGTGCCAACCCAGGAGCCCTTGGGCACCTCCGGAGGGTTCCCAGGACAAGGCTGGTTGTCACCTCTGTTACAGGCAGAGGAAAGCCAAGTGAGAAGGTTTATTTACTTTGAACAAGTTATTTAACCTCTGAGCCTGTTTTGCTCTTCATTGTTGATTACTAACCTTGTCTAAAAGGCTCTTGAAGAGTAGGGCTTTTCCATTTCACCTCTGTACTCTATCCCTTCCCCAGCAAATACCTGGCACTGAGGAGCTCAATAAAAGATTTGGTCAAGTGAAGAATGATCCCACTCTGGTAGCTTCTGTCAGTTTTGGGAAAGAGCCAAAGGCCCCTTGCCTAGCTCCTACTTTTCTAACTATATTGAGCTAGCTGTTTGTCCTAACACGTTCTCTCGAAGGATTGGAAAGTCAGCCTTTGATAGACTTCCAGTTTCCTGTGGCCTATGTCTAGGCTGATTTCATACTGAGCTTCCTGAGAGGTTAGGGTTGTCTAATATTATACTCTTCCTTTAATAAAATAACTTCTGGTCATTTATCCTAACAAGGGAACCAGGAGAAGAGCTGAGTTTGGGAAGAGAGACTGCATTTTAACTGTGCCTGGGGCATTCTAATGAGCTTGGATTCATTCTTAGCAGGAAAAGGATGTTGAAATCAGTTGATTTACTCTGGGCAAGTTAGTAAACATCTGAGCCCATTTTTATCTTCATTATTGATTATTATAAATAATAGCTAATAATGTATTAAGTGCTTAATATATAGCAGACACTATGTCAAGCGTTTATATGCACAATTTCACTTAATCTTCCAATCCATGATACTCATTTTACAGATGAGGAAACGGAAGCTCAAGGAGGATAAATAACTTGTATAAAGCTAAAAGAAGAAGATATCAGACTTCATAGTCCCACTTTTCACCCATACGTCTCACCACCACAAGTACTTTGAAACAGGAAAGCATTTGTGTTTGTGTGAGAGATTTATGTATGGTGACAAACCTTATCCAGGTTTACTCAAGGTAGAGAAGTTTCCTGTGCCCAAACCAGGAGAGTCCCAGGCAAACCGAGATGCATTTGTCAAATTATTTGCATTGATACTCTTTGTCCAGAGCTGACCACTGAGGCTGCATCTTCCTTGGCTTCTTGGTCGCTTAGGCCTCACCTTGTGGCTAGAGTTCCTTTATCTTATCCTTTATTTGAGGACTTGCTGCAGGTCAGCAGGCAGGGGCGTAGTTTGGCTCAGGGAGTTCGGGATTCAGATGGCATCTGAATGATAAATGGAGCCACAGAGCCCGGGTCACTATCTGAAAAGCCAGCAGTCCTTTCCTGGGCAGCCACACCCTCCACCCCCAGATGCGGGGGTATCTACTTGGGAGCCACAGAATTACAGTAAAGCTCATGGAGCTAAAGCCAAATCCTACATTCAAATCCTAGCTCATCACTTGGTGTGTATTTTTCTGGGCCTGTTTACTCCTAAAAGTAGGATAATAATCCTTGTCCACTCAGCAGGATCTGAGAAACAAATGAAATGGGTATGAAACAACTAACATGAGGTCTACATATAATACTGCTCAACACTTAGGTTTCCTTCCTCCATTCTTCCGGCTTGTGTTTCTTCCCCAAGTCCTGCCCACCTGTCACGTCTGTCACATACAGCCTCCTCCCTCCTCCTGTTACTGCTTGCAGCAGCCCTGACCTCGGGGGGGGGCCCCCCCCCAGCTGCCCCGCCTGTCAGTCACCTCCCCTGCAAGCAGAGAAGGGATGACATCAACCCTCTGCCCTCCCCCCCAGCTGAAGCCTCTGAACTGTTTTGAGCCATAAATATTTGAGCTGGGCCTTCCTCTGGCTGTTGCCAGGGTGATGGGCTCTCAGGGGACTGGGGTGGGAGTGTGGGGCAGGGCTGGCCGCCTGGGGCCTAGCAACAGAGCAGGCTCTGGAGGGGCGGTTATGAAGTCTGCCCAAGAGCCGGTGCTTGTTGCAGCAGGTTCTGAAGGCTGTTGCTCTGTCTGCCTGCCTTCCCTTTCCTGGCCCCCTCAGAGTGGCTCCTGCTGCTTCTAGGCCCAGCTCTGCCCTGGAGGGCTACGTGATCTTGGGTAAATTGCTAAGTATCTCTGGGCCTTCATTTGAACATCTGTACCAGAAAAGTCCCTGTTTAACCCAGCGCCAGAAGACAAAACAAAGGAGGTTTTACAAAAATCCTATGAAATACTAGGTTAGTTGTGACTGGAGAAGCTAGGCCGCATAACCCTTTCTGATAGACCTAACGGCTGGAGTCCCAGGGCAATGTGGATGCCACTCCAAAGATGGATTGTCAGATAGGGCCCTGCCTCTCCCGTCCCCCTCCTCAGGCTGCAGCCCTGGCTACTTTTCTACAGTTCCCAGGTCTAGCTGGACTGCCTGGCACAGGGTGTTCTAGCAAGAAGTTGGGCCCAGTGACTTATGAGCAGAGTTGATGAAGGCCTTTTTTGCTTGAGATACAGAAACTCAGACCCCCCCACTCCTCATCCCCAGATTAGATCTGGCCCTCATCTACCCCTGTCCCATAGATCTTACATCTCAGAGCTAAACGCTAGGTTGTGGCAGCATGCCTCACCCCTCCTTGGGATGGGTCTAATAAAAGAGAGCCAGAGAGGGGGGCACCTGGGTCCATGCCCCATTCATACCATTAAGACTCTGGATTGGGTCCAGGATTCCATATCCCCGGTCCAACCGGGCCCACCACAATTTTCCTGTTGAGCAGGGAGCTCTGATTCCTTTGTACCAAGCTCCCTCTGGTGGTTGAGATGTGCATTGAAGGAAAATAAGATCTCAAAAGTGAGACTAAATTGCAGGCCACTTAGAGGTGGGATGGTTTGCTTTATACCAAGGAGAGAAAAATCCTTGTCCCCAACTCCTAAGGACAATCATTCCATTTCTTTTTGTTTTGTTTTGTTTTCAGAGAGAGAGAGAGTCGGGGGTGGGGGCAGAGGGAGAGGGAAAGAGAGAGTCCCAAACAGGCTCCACACCCAAAGCAGAGCCCAACTCGGTACTTGATCTCATGACCCTGGGGTCAGGCCCTGAGCCAAAATCAAGAGTCAGATGCTTAACCAACTGAGCCACCCAGGTGCCCCTCATTCTATTTCTTACATAAGCTATCTCTCCCACCTGTCTGCTTTTGTCATTAATCACAACAATTCAATGACAGGAATCCTAATTTTACCAAGGAAACAGACTTAGAAAAGTATGATCAAGCCCAAACTCTTCACTGTATGTAGCATTCAAGAACTTAACCTCTTTTTTCAACCCCATCTTCAATTACTCTCAAGCTGAAATGGACTTGCTCTTCTAAAACATAGCTTGCTTCTGGGCCTTTGCTCACACTATCCTCTGTATCTTCATTGCCCGCTCCAGCCTCACCCAAGTACATTACCTACCCAAGTCCTGTTCATTTTTGAACACCTAAACAAGAAATACAGCATTTTCTAAAGCTTGCATTTATTATCTTTGTAATCATCAAATACTATAAGACATGGGAAGACAAATGTCCGGGTAAGTACAGGTGGGTGGGTGGCCATGAGATGGAGAAAGTTAGACGGGGAGACGAACATATACGTGGAAGTAAGAATGGCTCAGGAAATTAGAAAAACATGAAGACACGTGGATTCTCTTTTGGCGCTTGTAATAAAAATCAGGTGTAAGTATTCTTGCTGTCAGAAGAAGGAGCCAACCCCTGCAGAACTGGAACAGAGCTACGGATGACATTTCTTCAAAGTCTTCAATCTTAAATTCACATTAGTTTTCTTTGTACTTCATGATAGATCTGTGTCATAATGATAGTAACTAAAACTTAAATAGCACTTACTGTGCACCAGGCACTGTTCTTTTTTTTCTTTTAAGATTTTATTTATTTATTTGACAGAGAGAGAGAGAGAGCACAAGTAGGCAGAGAGGCAGGAAGAGGGAGAGGGAGAAGCAGGCTCTCCGCCGAGCAGGGAGCCCGATGCGGGGCTCGATCCCAGGACTCCGTGAGCATGACCTGAGCCGAAGGCAGCCACTCAACCGACTGAGCCATCAACGCGCCCCTTCACCAGGTACTGTTCTAAGTACTTTCCACAGACTAATCTTCACCATAATTTCCTAAGACAGGTACTAATACTACCCTGGCTTGACACTGAGAAAACTCAGGCACAGGGAAGTTAAGGAACTCCTTAAGGTCATGAAGCTTATAAGTGGTGGAGCCAGGATTTGATTCTAAGACTGGCGCAGAGAAGGTGCTCTAAATAACGACACGTAAATATTGAAAATATTGCCTCACGTTTTCATGAATAAAACTGACATTCCAGAAAGCAGTATGTGTTTTATCCTGTGGTTTCAGCACCCCCACTGGGTGCCACTAGAGGTCCGCAGAATCCAGGTAGAAAACTACTGATCTAGAGGACAGAAGTGCCAGCCACGGCCCCAGAATAACATGACCAAGGAAGAGATCCCAACTCTTGACACCCAATGACACAGGGCTGGCCCAGAGCCAGTGGCATTTCCTCAAAAATCCAGACTCCTGGAAGAACCAATAGAGAGCAAGTTAATCAGGAAATGAAGATGCAAAGAAAGGAAGTGAGGGCTTCAGGGTCGCAAAACATGTGGCCACAGATCTGGAAAACAAGAACCTAACCAACATCCTGCCATCTTCTGATTCTCTTCCCCAGGGATCCTGTAGAAGGCAGATGTGAAAAGACTAGAACCTAGATACCTCTGCTGGATACTGGGATAGAAGTGTACATCGTTCTGGATTATTTCAGTGGCAGTTGTCAGACAGCAAACACGAACTGGTTTTTTGTAATAGAAAAAGTCCAGGAGTACCTGGGTGGCTCAGTCAGTAAAAGGTCCCACTCTTGATTTCAGTTCAGGTCACGGTCTTGGGGTCATGGGATTGAGCCCAGCGTTGGCTCCATGCTCAGCTGTGAGGCTGCTTAGGATTCTCTCTCCCTCTCCCTCTGCTTCTCCCCTCCCCTGCAAAAATAAGTAAATAAATTTTTTTTCAAGTCCATAAGGATTCAGGTATCACTGGATCCAGGGGTTCAAATGATGCTATCAAGACTGTGTCTACTGATTTTTTTTTTACTTTTCTGTATTTCCTTCATTGTTTAAATTCTACCTCCTTAAAAGGTGGCAACACAGGCACCACAAGCTCCAAGTTTATATCTCCCTTGCTTAGCCACCCCAGAGGGGAGGAAATTATTTCCCAATTGTTCCAGCAAAGGTCCTAGGATTGCACTGCATCTCATTTGGCCTGACTAGTGTCACTAATCCCTCCCCCTCCCTAAAACCAGTCACTGCAGCCTGGAGTGGCAGGGATGGAATGCTTTGATTCGCCAGGCCAGGGTTATCTGCCCACACTGGAACTGCAGAGTAAGGCAGCCCCACCAGACCACATGGACGGAGAGAGTGGGAGGAAGGGTAGTTCCCCAAGGGAAAATCAAAAGTGTTCTAACCAGAAGGAAGAATGGATGTTGGGCAGGCAAAATCAACCTGTTCAAGGTGGGCAGGGGCCCCAGATAATGGGTTACATGCACAGCAGCCCATCTGGGTGGCTTTACCCTCTTACACTGGGTCACTGGGTTGTATGAATGCCCTTAAATCAATTAAGCAAACATTTCCTGAGTATCTGCCACGTACAAGGTCCAGCACCCTTCCACATAATAGATGGAGAGCAAGACATGCCCCTGCCACCAGTCCCATAAGGCAATTACCAGCCCTGAGCTATCGCTTCCTCCCATAGGAGCGTAACAGGCCAACTCTTCTTCCTCTCTCAGAAACCAGTTCTGATGTCATCTTCCATGAAGCCTTCTCTTGACTACCTCCCCTGTCGGAGTTAGTCACCCTCCGTCCACCTCTGGACTTGGTACATACTGCTATTGTTACCACACTGTGTCATAATTTATTGGTTCTCCTCTCTGTCTCTCCCAATGATGAGTGGCACCTCGGTATCCGCAGTGCCCGCTATATAATAGATGCTCAAAAATGTTTGTTAACCTGAGGTAAAATGAGTTTCCAGGAATGGCCCAGCTTCAGTCTTCTATGGAGTATTCTCGAAACTATTTAGCTTTCCTTCCCAACTGACTTTCCTTTTAAGAGCTAGTTTGCCACTACCTGAATTCAACTGAACTAATACACATTTGAATGTCTATCACATGCCAGATAGTGTTGGGCTTTGGTAATTCAGAAATTAACAAGATACCTTTCAAATTCGGCAGTCTAAAGAGGTCAGAGCCAGCTCTTCTACCAGAATTTCTTTGGCTGGAAAAAGAAATCTCAGCCCTGGTTTCTACATTACATTGTGAACTGGTCATTCTCCCTCTCTGGGCCTCTATTCCTCCAGGAGGGAAGGCCTGACTTGGTGTAAAATCTGTAATTTAATAGATGTATACGTGTTGAATTAAACTTCACATTTCCATTTGCCTAGGCTATAAACCTTGGAGTAATACTCAATCTTTTTTTTTTTAAGATTTATTTATTTACTTGAGAGAGAATGAGAGAGAGAGAGAGCACATGAGAGGGGGGAGGGTCAGAAGGAGAAGCAGACTCCCTGCTGAGCAGGGAGGCTGATACGGGACTCGATCCTGCGACTCCAGGATCATGACCTGAGCCGAAGGCAGTTGCTTAACCAACTCAGCCACCCAGGTGCCCAGTAATACTCAATCTTGTCTTTCTTCCACACACCTATTCAATCTGTCCACAAATCCTATTGACTTTACCTTCAAATCCAGGATCCAACACATCTCCCTCACTCAATCTGGTACAATCCATCAACATCTCTTCCTAAAATCATTGCCATATCCTCTGTCTGGTCTCCTTGCTTCTACCCTTGTTCCTTTACAGTCTATTCTTACACAGCAGCCAGAGTGATTCTTTAAAAATGAAAGTTCAGGGCTCCTGGGTGGCTCAGTTAGGTGTCTGTCTTCGGCTAGGTCATGATCCCAGGGTCCTGGGATCGAGTCCCATGGCAGGCTCCCAGCTCCGCAGGGAGTCTGCTTTTCCCACTGCCCCTCCCTCCACTGGTTCTCTCAATCTTTCTTGTTCTCTCACTCTCTCTCAAATAAATAAATAAAATCTTAAAAAAAAAAAGTTCAAACCTGCCAATAGTTCCTCATCTCATTCAGAGTAATGAGGAGCCCCATATGGTCCACCTCTTCTCACATCCCACTCTCATGTCTATTCCAGCCAAGCTACACTGACCTCCTTGCTGTTTCTTAAACACACTAGCCATGTTCATACCCGATGGCCCTTCCACTGATTTTTCCCTCTGCCTGGAATACCCCTTTTCTCTGGATAGCTGTATGACTGACTCACTCATTTCCTTCAAGTGTTTGGACAAAAGTCACTTTCTCAGTG
The DNA here is from genome assembly GCF_003265705.2 of Callorhinus ursinus. Classification (NCBI taxonomy): domain Eukaryota; kingdom Metazoa; phylum Chordata; class Mammalia; order Carnivora; family Otariidae; genus Callorhinus; species Callorhinus ursinus. The sequence goes on along the minus strand of NW_027397080.1, from coordinate 12,709,134 downwards.
AAGCCTACTCTGACTGTCCTGTTTAAAATGGCAAACTCCCATCCCCCCTTCCTGTTTACCTCCACAACAATCATTCCCTTCTTTTTTTTTTTTTTTAATTAGTCTTTTTTTTTTTTTTTAAAGATTTTATTTATTTATTTGAGAAAGAGAGAGTGAGAGACAGCACGAGAGGGAAGAGGGTCAGAGGGAGAAGCAGACTCCCCGCTGAGCAGGGAGCCCGATGCGGGACTCGATCCCGGGACTCCAGGATCATGACCTGAGCCGAAGGCAGTCGCTTAACCAACTGAGCCACCCAGGCGCCCAACAATCATTCCCTTCTAACATACTACAGAATTTACTAATTTTATGTCCATCTCCTCCCACTTAACTGTAAGCTCTGTATCTATTAATTAAATATCTGCTAATTCATTCAATTAATTGAATACTGATGTCTATCATGTGCCAAGCACTGTCCTAAGCCATGGAGCTACCAGGTGATTAAGACAGTTTATAGGTCTTGCGAGGGAAGAAATCCTAATGGTTGGTGGTAGTAGCTCATTTATTGAGTGCTTCCTCTGTGTTAAGTACTTGCCATGCATCCTAATAATAATGATGGCTAACATTTGTTAAAACAGACCCTGTTCTACATGCGGTATCTCATTCAATCCTCACCAAGACCTTTAAGGTGAATATTACCAGCCTCGTTGTAAAGAGCAAGAAACAAGATTTCAAGGCTCAGAAGGAGCAGAATCTGGATTTGAACTAAGGTGATGGCAGGAGAAAGATTTAGGACCTAGGGTCCACCAAACTAGGTGAAAGATTGGTTGTGGGGGGATCGAGGGAAGGAAGGAAATGACTCCCAGGTTTTGACCAGGGGGGACCAAAGAAAAATAAGGCCGAAGACAAAGACGAAAGCCCAGTTTGGGACGCGTTGAGTTTGAGGCGCCTGCGGGCCACTCCTGGCTACGGTCCATCTCGGGCAGGAGCCGAGAGGCGGTTCCGGCCCTTTCCCTCGGGCCTGAAGAAATGCTGGGAGAAGGCACGCACGGGAAGAGCAGGCGGTGACTTCCCTCCCTCTGGGGTCTCGGAGCAGCAGCTGCAGGAAGGGCGTAGGGGACCGTGAGACAAAGAGCGCGCAGCCACGGCCTTTGTCCGCGCGGCCCCTTTAAGAAGCGCGCCCCCAGCTTCCAGCCCGCCTTGTATGCAAATTTGGCGGCCAGCGGGAGCGCGCGGCTGATACCCGGGGACTGGGCTGCGGCGGTTAGTCCTCTCCCGGCCGCCGTCGCCTCCGACATATTGCCCGCAGGAGCTGCGGCGGCGGAGCGGAGAGCGCCGGGGGGAGGAGATGGGTGAGCGGAGCGGTTCCGGCTCGGCCGGGGAACCGGCGGGCGTGGGGGTCGGGATGGCCAAGATGCTGACTGCTCCCCCACGCGGACAGGATCCCGGCGAGGGAAGGGGGAGGGGATGCGGGGCACAGAGGGACCCCGCCCCCTCCTGTCGCTTTGCGGGGTGGGGCCTCGCTTGTGGGGGCGGGGCATTGGCACGGGGGGCGGGACTTCTAAAATGGAGAGGGCCTGTGGGGGCATGGGCTTTGGGGGGCACCCGCTCACCTGGGCTAGAAGTGGGGACGGAGCTCAGCGGTGGGCGGGGCCTTGGTGCTAGGGCGGAGCTCGTGGGCTCGTGGGCAGTTGGCGCTTGTGCGGGGGCGAACTTTCTGGGCTGTAGCGGCTTGGCACTGGGGGAGATGGGGCGGGATGGAGACCTTCCAGACCGCGGGAGTCCATTCTGGAGCGGAGCTTCTGGGCAGAGAGAGCTTTTATTGGCTTGTGGGCGGGTTTTCTAGGCTGACAACAGTGTGTAGGCGGGGCTTCTGGGCCCAGGGGCTTTATGTGGGTGTAGAGCTTCTAAAGAGAGGAGAGTAGGTGTGGGCAGAGCTTTTGGACTGAGGGTGCATGTGTGAGATGTTTAAACCAGGTATAATAGGGTGTAATAGTATATGAAGAGGGCTTCTGGGTTGGGGGCTGGTTGGGTGCAGAACTCCTGGACAAGTACTTTTTGGAGACATGTGGGAAAAGCTTCTGAGCTGGGAAGCTAGGGCAAGGGGTGGGTGTATGTGTGTAGGCTGTGTTGCTATGAGGAGGTTTGAACAAAGCTGTAACTTTGATTAGGCCTTGGGTGGTGCTTCGGAGCTTTGTGTAGGACCTTTGTGCAGGATGGTGCCTGGGAGCTTGGACTAGACTGCTAAGCCTAGAGAAATAGGTTTTGGATCCACAACCACAGCATTCTCCCAGAGCCCACATCCTTGACCCTATGCTCAGGCTGTGGTCCTGACCATGAGACGCCAGGCTCTCAGCCTCTGGTCCTGACCAACCATGAGACACCTGTTGAGCTGGATCTTGGACTCTGGAGGAAAAGGCTTCAAGGGTGCCCCAGATCCTAAGCCTAGAGAGACTTGTAGTATCTGAACAAAGCAGTGTACACCAGAGCTAAGAGCTCAAGCCTCAGACCCCAAACTACCTGTGACACAGTATAAACTCAGTTTCCTAATCTGTGGAAGACCTACTTTGCTGGGTTCATTCACTCGTCAGCATACACTTACAGGGCACTTACTTTATGCTGGACACTGTGATGGAAGGAGGGGGTACAGCAGTAAAAAAGACAGAAAAGGGTAATGACCTCACTGACCTTCTGGTCTTGTGAGAAAGACAGACAATAAATGTGTTAACAAATGAATGAGATAATTCCAAGAGTGAATTGTTGTGGGAAAAAAAATAGAAATGAGAGAGTTATGGGGGCAGGTACTTTAAAAATGGCAGTCAGGGAAGGGCTTTGTGGATAGGATACAGCAAGTACAACAGGTAGCAACAGGTTTGGTTTGCTTAAGGAGAGAAAAGACAGGATGGCTGAAGCATGGAGGCCAGTCAGAGAATGGTAGGAGATGAGGCTGAAGAGGTAGGCAGGGGCCAGGTCAGAGGTCTCTGTGATTAATGATGGAAGGAGGCACCAGGTAACCAGTAGCCAGTATTGCTATTACCCTTGATCTCTGCCCTCGGGCTTGAGGCTCTACCTTATGTTGAGTCCTACAGGAGGACGAAGAGGTCCCAACAGGACATCCTACTGTCGAAATCCTCTGTGTGAGCCAGGATCTTCAGGGGGCTCTGGTGGGGGCCATACTTCCAGTGCATCGGTCACCAGTGTCCGTTCGCGCACCAGGTAAACCACCTCTGTCTCTTTCCCCTCACTATGGGCTCCCGGGGGCAATACAAACAAAGCTCTCCTTCACTGGGCTCGGGCTCTAGGATTGGAGATGTCAGATGGGGGTTTGAGTACAGCGAGCAGCAAAAAAGAAGACTCAGAAGTGATGGTCACTTGGGCAGATGCAGTGTGATATAGGGTAATAAGCCCAAAGACCTGGATTCCAGTTACAATCCTGCTCCTGGTTTGCCGGTGGCTTGAACAAGTTGTTTCCCCTCTCTGGGCCTCCTTTTCCTCATCTGTCAAATGGATCTAATAATTCTTTCCTTCCTGGGGAATGTTGGAAAGCCCGGATAAGATTAGGGTTAGGAAAAGTCTCTGTTGGCTCCTTTGTCTGACAGGCAGGATTAGGAGGACTCCCATCCTTGCCAGGAGCTGCTTTGCTGATCCAACCCCACCACCCTGTGTCCTGGAAGGCCTTCTTTGATGGGGTTCTCAGGTCAGCTCTTGTTGTTTTTCCCTGCCCACCTCCCAGGAGCAGTTCTGGGACAGGCCTCTCCAGCCCGCCACTGGCCACCCAGACGGTTGTGCCCCTCCAGCACTGCAAGATCCCCGAATTGCCAGTCCAGGCCAGCATTCTGTTTGAGTTGCAGCTCTTCTTCTGCCAGCTCATAGCCCTCTTCGTTCACTACATCAACATCTACAAGACAGTGTGGTGGTATCCGCCCTCCCACCCACCCTCCCACACCTCCCTGGTAGGTTCCCAGCTAGGACCACCTTGTGTGTGTGTGTATGTGTGTGTGACATTTGGTTTCAGTTTAACCCAGCTTACCAAGTGCCCTGTACGCTTGGCCTCACGCTGGAAATGGAGAGTGTGGAAGGAACAGGAAGCGAATGATTCCTGGATGCTCACCCCTGATTGCTCAGTACCGTGTTAGGCATTTGAAAGGTAGCAGAGATAAATCTGGCAGATGTTGCCTAAAAGAGCACAGAATCTTAAGTCCTGTCGGGGAGGAGAGCCACGGGCATACATGAGTTTCAGGAGTGGAAAGATCTCCATGCCCAGAAAGAGGTGCAGGGACGGGGCACGGGTGATCAGAGCAAGAGGGCTCACACACCACTCTCTCATCTCCAGGGACTGTCCCACTTCCCTCCTCTCGGTCCTGTTCTGCTCCTCTAGGTAATTTCCTGGCCTGATTCAGCTGGAGGCCTGTGAAGGTCAGAGAGTGGGGACAGTCCGTGTGGAAAGGACTTGGCAGGGGGAGGTAGGGATGAAAAAAGCCCGTACATGGGCAGGGGGCCCACGTGACCCCCAGCCTCTGCCCACCCCCGACAGAATTTCCACCTGATCGACTTCAACTTGCTGATGGTGACCACCATCGTTCTGGGCCGCCGCTTCATTGGGTCCATCGTGAAGGAGGTGATTGGGTCCCAGAGGCTGGCCGGGGACCCTGGGACTCCCCTTTCCCCTGGGGGTACCAAGAAAGCATTCCAAGCCCTTCAAGCCTCAGGCAGTTCCTTGGGGCTCCCTTTGAACTTGGTTGGAGAACATTACATCCCACCACTCTTGGAGCTTACGGGGCATCGAGGAAAAGGATTCGCCTTGCCAGGTTCACCAGCCCGGCCTGCTGCCCCACGTTCCCCTGGGTGGGATCACAGACCGTGCCGGGTGGGATGTGGGCACAGCCCCGGTGGCCTCCATCCAAGGCCCCATCCGTCCTGTCTCGTCCCGACCCAGGCTTCTCAGAGGGGGAAGGTCTCCCTCTTTCGCTCCGTCCTGCTGTTCCTCACCCGCTTCACCGTTCTCACGGCAACAGGCTGGAGTCTGTGCCGCTCCCTCATCCACCTCTTCAGGACCTACTCCTTCCTGAACCTCCTGTTCCTCTGCTATCCGTGAGTACCCCTCACTTCACCCCCTCACTGCCTAGCACCCAGCTCCTGACCTCTGCCCTGAGTGTGGCTGGGTCAGCAGACCCCCGTACCTGGAAGACTCAGGGAAGGGCAGCAACAATGTCCTCCCACACTGTCTGACAGCATCCCCCTGAGAACAAGAGGATTAGCTTTCTTTTGCAAGAGCAGAAACTGAGAGAGCAGGCATAATTTACCCTAGGTGCCACCAGTGGGGAGGTCAGAATGGGACTCAGATCTGAACGTATATGCCAAAGGAACGTTCCTGATGGGGATGCATGGGCTTCGTCTCTCTCTCCTTTCCTTTTCTCTCTGGTTCTTTCCTTTTTTGTATCCTAGTGTTTATGTAATCTCTCGGTGCCTCCCCCAGGTCTGTGTGCATGCAAGCACCTGCGTGTGGAAATGTTTCTGTGTGGGTGTCTGTGCATGAAATGTCGGGGGGGGGTGTACCTGCACGTGCCACGTGTGTATGTCAGTCTTCATGTCTGTTTGCTCACTCACTCCATCTCACCAGAGCTCAGGTTGTTGAGGATGGGAAGATCCTGTCTGGGAGGAACCCAGGACTGCCCCCTTCTGGCCTAGAACTGGGGAGAACTTTGGCAAGACGTCCATTCTGGCTGTTCCTGGTGCAGGCTCCTGGCTCCCTGGGCATTTACAGTCATTTCCCAACCCCGGAGCTTTCTGGTTCATGAATTTCCTCAGGCTGGGCCAGTTCTCTGTCCTGGGAAGCTTCAGAGCCAGATACTCATCCCTCTCTACCCTGCATGACCAAAAGGGTTCTGTCATGGGAGGAGACCCATCACACTTGTTTCAGTTATTACTAGTTTTTAATTGTAAGAGTGACACATGTGTCTTATAAAAACATTGAACTTTACAGAAGCTTCTAACGTAGAAAATGAAAGTCCTCTTTAATATCAGTCCTCCAGAAAACCATTATTTGCAGCATATCCTCCCAAATTTTTTCTGTTCAAGCATACTCACATACACTTTTTTTTTTAACAAAAAGGGATTAATCTATGCATGATGCTGTACAATTTACTACATTTTTCGCATAATCCTATAACTTGGGTATTTTTCTATGGCAATACATACAGGTCTGCCTCATTTTTTTAACGGCCTCATAGTATTCCATTATATAGATTTTTTCACAGTTGTTGTATTTGCCTTCTATTGGTGACCTTTCGAGGTGTTCCTGGCTTTTCCCTATTGGAGACAATGAGGTAGGGAACCTTCTTTTGCATACACCTTTGACCACTTGTCCAATAGTTCTGTACAACAGATGCCCAGAAGTAGAATTACTGTGCCGAAAGGTGTAGTCCATAGATACTAACAAATGACCCTTCAGGGGTTGTACTGGTTAGAGCCGTCAACAGTTGCCTTAATTTTTTCACCCTGTGGTTACTATCCAGTGAATCCATTCTCCTCGGATACAGGTATCACCCAGTAGTCATATTTTGCTTTACTTTTTTATTTCATTTATAACTTTTTATTAACGTAAGGCAGGCATATCCTAACAAATCAGTCCAGGAGTGCTAGAAAGCTTATGGTGAAAAGCAGCCTCCAACCCCACTTTTCAGCTTTTTAGTCCCACTCCTCCAAAGCGATCTCCTTCCGTGTTTCTGGCTTTCACTGTTTTTTGAGTTACGCCCATAATTCTAGTATCCTTGTGCCTTTATTCCTTTTAAAAACATATGATTGATTTGATAGTTGGATAATAGGTTTACAGAATTAAAATTCAACATGTATAAATATGTGTAGAATATATACATTCAAAATGTGTAAAGAACATAGAATGAAAAAGTCTCTCCTCGGCTCCTGTCTGTTAGCTGCCCAGTTTCTCTTCCAAGAGGCAACTACCGATATTTCTGGTTTCTCATATATCCTGGAAATAAGTGTTTTATGCATATACAAGCCTATCATACACACATACATGCACACATTCATTGATTCCTTTCGATGACAGATGAAGATTTACTTAGTTCACCCTTCCATCCATACCATTCCCAGTATTTTATAACTGTTATTATTATTCTCTATTCCAGTAATGTCAGTATGCCTGTATTTTTTATTTCATCAACAATAGTATCTTAATCCTTTTTATGTAGACGGTAATATTAGGAACGCTACACATCCACTTTTCCTCCCCTCTTCCTCCTCTCACTTCCTGGCAGCTATAGTCTTATATATTAAACTTGACATTCATATTCTCCTATATAACCACATTTAAGTCTTCCATTCTTTGTCTATGGTTAATTCTAAAAACTAAAAAGCAGTAAGTAGTCTTGATGTTATTATGAGTAACGAAAATATTGTTCACCTCAGGGCCAAGTAGTGTGCATAGATGATATTCCTTCTCTATAGTTACTGAGTTTTAATCTTGGGCCTCTTAAAAAAAGAAAGTTCCTCATGTCAAGGTCAAATGGTTTCTCTTTTCTTACATTCCATCAGTTGCTTAATATCATGTCACATTTTAGTTTGCTTCATATTTAGATTGTAACTTTCTTATACAGCCTTTTTTTTCCCTTGGAGTTCTAATTGCCTTTCTTTTTTCTTGTTGACAAAAGAATGATGGGCCTTCAACATATCCTCCAGTTTATCCAGCCTCTCAATCATGCTACCTGTTGCCTGGAGTCCATTTTTCCCCCTAAAGACATCCCTCCTGGAGCCCTCCATCCTCCTGCTCCAGTCTGGAGTGGTTGTTCTTTAGGCCTGCTGTACAGCTCTCAGCCTGGGACTTCCCTTCGCTGCCCTCCTGGGTTGGATCCACTGTTTCCTGGATCCCATGTCTTCCTCTTTCTTCCTCTTCCTCTTATTTTGCTGGAGTGCATTATCAGGTAATTTCCTTAACAATGGGTATGTGGGAGGTACATACATTCTGAGGCCTTGCATGTCTAAAAATGCCCTTATTCTGCCCTCATACTTGATTGATGGTTCAGCTAATGTAGATGTCTAAGTTCAAATTCATATTCTCTCAGAAGTTTGAAGATATTACTCCATTGTCTCTAGCATCCCATGTTTCTAATGAGAAGTCTGATGCCAGTTTGATTCCAGTTACTTTGTGGATGACTCGTTTTCCTTTCTGAAAATTTTTAGAGATATCCTGTTTATCTTTTGATTATTGAAATTTCACAAGGAGGCGTCTGGTGTGGGACTTTTGTCATTCATCTTATCAGTACTCTAGGACTCTTTTAACCTGGAGATTTGGGTATATCTTCAGATCAGGAAAATGTTCTCCTATTATTTCTTCGATAATATCTTCCTTTCTATTTTTTCTGTTCTCTGTGGGGCTTCTGTTTATCAGGTAGTAGAGCTCATAGATTGATTATCTGTTTCTCTTATATTTTCTCTCATATTTTTCATCTCTCTCTCCCTTTCTCCCTCCCCCTCCCCCCATCTTTCTGTCTCTCTCTCTCTCTCCCCCCTCTGTCTTTCTTTGCTCTCTCTTTTTACTTTGCCTTTAGGAAGATTTCCTCAACTTTATCTTTCAGCTTTTTTATTGAGTTTTTCAGCAATCATATTTTTCATCTCCAAGGCCTCTTATTTCCTGATTGTTCTTTTCTCATAGCATTCTGTTCTTGTTTTAAAAATCTCTTCTGTTCCCTCAATTTTGTATTTTCACTGGGGTCAGTTTTTTGTTTCATGCTGCTAGTTTTCTAAGCATAGTTTGTTTCTTTGGTTGTCTCTTTACACTGACAAATGAAGGACTGAATAGTTGCAGTGCACTTCCTCTCCCTCTGCCATTATATATATATGTGAGTGGGAGGTTTGACTAGGAATTCTAAGTACACGAGCAGGACACACTGACTGGCAGACTTTGCTTTAGGATGAGGATGTGCAGTGCTAGTTGTCAGGTTGTGGGCCTCCATAGGCCAGAAGCCAGAGTGAGGGGGTTACTCTGAGGTGCTCCCATTAGAGACCACAGTTCTCTCTAGACAGTTTATTCAATTTTTTAATCTAAGAATTCTTCAGGGTAGGTTGTATGAGGTAAGAGAATAAAGGGACTGACTTTTACAAATAAATACAGATCTTTGTTTAATCCCATTTGTTCAGTCCTGCTGCTTGCTTCTACCCTTTATCAGCTGTGCCTACTTCAAGTCAGAGTCTCTCTTGGGTCACTAGGCAAATAAGCTCCTACCCCCAGTGCAGTCCTCTCATAGCATATTCTAGATCCACACCATCCAGTTTAGTAGCTTCTAGCCACCTGTTGTTACTGAACATTCGAAAGAGGCTAGTTTGCCTCTTTCCCTTCAGTGTGTTCTAAGTGTGAAATAAACATCAGATTCTGAAGACTTAGTACAAAAAAAGAAAGTAGGGGCGCCTGGGTGGCTCAGTCGGTTAAACACCTGACTCTTGGCTTTGGTTCAGGTCATGATCTCAGGGTTGTAAGATTGAGCCCTGCGTGGGGCTCCGCGTTCAGCGTGGAGTCTGCTTGAGATTCTCTGCCTTTCCCTCTGCCCCTTCCCCTCCTCAAATGTACTCCCGTGCATGCTCGTTTTTCTCTCTCTCTCTAAAATAAATAAAATCTTCAAAAAAAAAAAAATCTCATTTGTAAATAATGATTAGGTGTTGAAGTGATAATGTTTTGTATATATTGGGTTGAGTAAACTAGAGTATTAAAATTAACTTCATATTTTTTTTCCATGTGGCTACCAGAAAATTTCAAAGTACATATGTGATACTCATTATATTTCTGTTGGACAGCACTGCTCTAGATGATGGCTTCCTTCCTCATCTGTTAACATGTTTCCATCTGCTTTCTAAATTTGTCAAAATCACTTGTGAACTGATAACCCCACTCCCATTCTTTTTGCTGATAAGAATTTATTTTCTACTTTTATACCGTCACGTCTTGAGTGGAGAAGATGAGAGGGAATCTGCTGTCTTGCATGTGAAATAGCTTCTAACTTGTGATTTGTGGAGCAGTTACTTGCTGTCACCAAATAATTTAATTATATCTGCAGTCCTTCTTAGAGGCAAAACCAAGGAGATTCTTAAGTACTTGGCCATAAGTTTGGGTCTGAATCCCTTATATGTTCCTGTAGGTGCCCCACTCCTTCATTCCCAGAAGGTGTCCTGAAGAGTGTTGTGGGAATCCCATTGCAGTCATCTTTTCTATCCCACAGAATCACTGGTCTCTCTTTTCTAAACGAAATTTTATGAGTCTTGTACTTTGAATCAAGCACCGTGATGAGTGTTGTTGCAAGGTTTAAAGAAAGTATTTATGAAAACACTACGTGTAATGCCTGAGTGTAGAGAATCAATACGAGCTATGTAACTTAGGGCAAATTAAGGAAACTGAGGCTCATAGAGGTTAAATAACTTACCCTAAATTACAGTACTAGTAAGTAGCAGAGCTGGGATTTTAATCCTGGCCTATTTGACCAAAGGTTATGCTCCTGACCACAGTTCTCCAAGTTATCTTACTTAACCTTACCCCAGGGAAGATGGTAACATCCCTGTTTTATAGACCAGAAAGCAAAACCCCAAAAAGGCCAACTGCTTACCCAAGGACGCTCATGTATCCCTTCTTGGAACATCAGAAAAAAAGGAAGAAAAAAGTTACTACTGATAAGAAAATGTAGCATTCTCATTGGCCCTAACTCCTGGGGGCAGCCAAGGGACCCTTTTGGGGCTGTGTCTGAGGACCCGGGGAAATGGATAAGCCCCAAGCTAAAAGAAGGAATGTCTATAAATAGCACCTACTACAATGTTCCATGGACCTTGCTAGGCATTTAGCTACTTCCCCCCCTTACTTACTTATTTATTTATTTATGTGTTTGTTTTTATTTAAAGTCATCTCTGTGCCCAATGTGGGGCTCGAACTCACAAGCCCCAGATCGAGAGTCCTGTGCTCCACCAGCTGAGCCAGCCAGGCACCCTGGCTCTTAACTACTTTTTTATAATTACCTACTTTCCTGGGCTTTGGGTCCACCTAGTTTTCTCCTCAAAAGATGCTAGTCATGCACTCAAAACACCCCTTGACTAATTAGCTCCAGCCCTAGGGGTACTGCTCAGGGAAAGGGACTTGTATTGTTCAAGGACCCATTTCAGGGGCGCCTGGGTGGCTCTGTTAAGCGTCTGCCTTCGGCTGAGGTCATGATCCCAGGGTCCTGGGATTGAGCCCCGCATCGGGCTCCCTGCTCGGCGGGAAGCCTGCTTCTCCTTCTGCCTGCCACTCCCCCTACTTGTGCTTTCCTTTCTCTCTCTGTCAAATAAATAAATAAAATCTTTAAAAAAAGGGGGAGGTGCCCATTTCAGTGCCAGGCACATAATAGGCACACAATAAATACTATTCCTGAACCTCCTTTCTCCACAAGCTGAAGAGCTGCCTCTTGGTCTTTGGTACCAGATGGTTCTGGGTTTGAATCCAGGCTCTTTTGCTTTCTTACTGGTTGGGTAACCTTTGGGAAATCCACTTCACCTCTCTGAGCCACAGCTTCTTCAAAGGGGGTACAAAATAATAGTACGGAATGCATAGTGTTCTTAGGAGAAGCAAAAGAAGAGAACACATGTAAAGCGCTTAGTACGGTGTCTAGAGCATTGTGTGTGCCCAGTGAACGTGGGCTGTTAGGATCACTGTTAGTCAGCAGTAGACCATGAGGCAGGGCCCTCAGCTCCTGCTTCCTACTTTGTCCCTGATGCTCAGCACAGTGCTTGGCCTGCACTCGATGCTGATACCTATGTTGACTGATCAAAGGATGGCTGGATAGAAGGATGGGTACATTCTCCCCTCTGAGTAGCCGGGAGAGCTAAAGCCCAGGGAGGAAAGAAGAATCCTTCCATGGGTAAGGGTGGGGATCGTGGCCCACGGGCAGGCCTCCCCCTCACCATTGTCTTCCCCAGCAGGTTTGGGATGTACATTCCGTTCCTGCAGCTGAACTGTGACCTCCGCAAGACGAACCTCTTCAGCCACATGACCTCCATGGGTCCCCGGGAGGCGGTGAGTGGCCTGGCGCGGAGCCGGGACTACCTGCTGACACTGAGGGAGACGTGGAAGCAGCACACACGGCAGCTGTATGGGCCAGACGCCATGCCCACACACGCTTGCTGCCTGTCCCCTAGTCTCATCCGCAGCGAGGTGGAGTTTCTCAAGATGGACTTCAACTGGCGCATGAAGGAAGTGCTGGTCAGCTCCATGCTGAGCGCCTATTATGTGGCCTTTGTGCCTGTCTGGTTCGTGAAGGTGCGTAGCTCAACCCAGGGTGGGGGAAAGGGCCTGCCTGGGGCCTTGCCCTGCTGCCTGCCCCCCAGGAGCCCTCCTGCTTGCATGAATAACTGGGCCGTTGTTGATAAGATTCCCGTCTGTTCTCTTGAGGGCTAAAGTAACGACTACCTCGATTTTATTTTATTTTATTTTTAAGATTTTATTTATTTATTTGACAGAGAGATTCACAGTGAGAGAGGGAACACAAGCAGGGGGAGTGGGAGAGGGAGAAGCAGGCTTCCCACCGAGCAGGGAGCCCGATGTGGGGCTTGATCCCAGAACCCTGGGACCATGACCTGAGCCGAAGGCAGACGCTTAACGACTGAGCCACCCAGGCGCCCACGACTGCCTCGATTTTAGAGTGGCGAGAACAAGGCTCACTGAGAGGACGTGGCCTGCACGAGGTCACCTAGCCAGTGAGGGGGACAGGACATTGTTCATAATACTTGATAACAGAAAGCAGTGGTATATTTCACTAGGGCTGTTTTGGCCCAGGCCTGTCACGATGTGCAGCTGTATCATGAAGTAGGAAAGCCAGGACTCATCCAGACCCGAGCGACTCCAAAAGCCTGTGCTTTCTCTCCAGCTTGTATGGCCTTCTGGGAAGGTACCTCCCCGGCAGCCAGTAGGCTTGAAACATTTCTCCAGGGGTGGACTGCACTGAATGATTCAAGGCTGAGAGGACTTCATGTTTCTTGAGCACCTACAATGTGCTAGAGCTTTCAGGAGTGTAATAATCCTCCTACCACCTCTCAGAGGTGCTTGGTAGCTGTTCTTACAACGTAACAGAAAAGAAAGCTAGAGCACAGAGAAGTGAGATGACTTGCCCAGCGTCACGTAGTTAATAAGGAACAGAGCCAAGATTTGAACTCATGTCTTTTGGACCCCAGAGCCTGTACTCTGGCTCGGAGTGGTAGGCGGTGGGAGCAGTTTTGCTGTAAGAGGAGCTTATAGAGAACTGAGTAGTGGGCACAGGGTCTAGGTCCACGATTAAGCCCTCTTTGTTAGGTGTTTGATCCTTGGTCTCAGGCCCCCTGGAAGGCTGCCCTGGTTTCTAAAGCAGATCGAATCGTGGAAAGGGGAGGGAGTGAGGCCATTCTGGGCATCCCAGGCCTTACCCATCTCCTGCTGCCCCCAGAACACACATTACTATGACAAGCGCTGGTCCTGTGAGCTCTTCCTGCTGGTGTCCGTCAGCACCTCAGTGATCCTCATGCAGCACCTGCTGCCTGCCAGCTACTGTGACCTCCTGCACAAGGCCGCTGCCCACCTGGGCTGCTGGCAGAAGGTGGACCCAGCGCTGTGCTCCAACGTGCTGCAGCACCCGTGAGTTGCCCTCCACGTCCCTGCCCAACCCCAGTTCTCATGGTCCATGTCTGCAGAGCCACAGGCCTTCTCCCTCACCAGCTCATGCATTTAGTTGGCAGATGGTTGTTGAGCACATCTTGTAAGCTAGGCCTTGTGGCCAGAGTGGAGTATGGCTGGGCCCCAGGCAGACGTGTCCCCTGTGCTTAGGTAACTTGCAGTATGCTGGAGATGGGAGAAGGCCAGGCAGTAAATTCATAGACTCGTTGACTTTCTCATTCACTGACTGTTACTTACGCAGCTCACGGACCGATTTGCTCTTGCCTTCATTCATTGCTTCTCTCCTTCTGTTACCTGCTCACTTATCCGTTCAGTTATTAGGTCACCTCCTTTCCGGCAGACGTTTAACTTCTTCTGAAGCCATACCCGGCCTGGTGCTATGCCTTGGACAGAGGAGCTTGGACTTTGACCTACAGGCAGAGGGGGGCTATGGGAGGCTTTGGAACAGTAGAGGAACCCATTCCAAGGTGCCTTAGAACCATCAGTCTGGGCAGAGGATAGGGTACCACGTTAGCCGATGGAGAACCCTGGCCAGGGAAGCAGAGTCACAAAGAGAGAATGACCAAGACAAGGTCCTAGAGGAGGTCAGTCTGGTGCGGGTGACAGCCGCGAACACAAATGGTTATAGGATGATGGGAAGAAGGAAGCCCGGCTGCAGGACAGCACTGCAGAGACAGAAGCACCTGCTCAGGAGCCCAGCGTCCCCTCAGCCTGGCTCATCCTTCATGGTGCCATCCTCACAGTACTTTTCACCCAGGTTACCCTCATTTTTTCCTGCCTTTATCCCCCCATTAGACTGGAAGCTCTTCAAGTCTGGGCCCTCCTGAATCACATCTGAGCCTCGGGCCCAGCACAAGGTGTGGCAGAGAAGAGGCCCCTAGGACAGGTTTGTAGAGGTAGGTCCATCAAGAAGCAGAGATGCAAAGGGAGGCCACAGAGACGCCTGGCTGGCTCAGTCAGTAGAGCATGTGACTCTTGATCTGGGGGTTGTGAGTTTGAGCCCCACGTTGGACATAGAGATTACTTTACATAGATAGGTAGGTAGGTAGGTAGGTAGGTAGATAGATGATAGAGGAAAAGTAGCTAAATGCCTAGGACAGTCCATGGAACATTATAGTAGGTGCTATTTACAGACATTCCTTCTTTTAGCTTGGGGCTTATCCATTTCCCCAGGTCCTCAGACACAGCCCCAGAAAGGTCCCTTGGCTGCCCCCAGGAGTTAGGGCCAATGAGAATGCTACATTTTCTTATCAGTAGTAACTTTTTTCTGATGTTCCAAGAAGGGATACATGAACGTCCTTGGGTAAGCAGTTGGCCCTTTTGGGTTTTTGCTTTCTGGTCTATAAAACAGGGATGCTACCATCTTCCCTGGGGTAAGGTTAAGTAAGATAACTTGGAGAACTGTGGTCAGGAGCATAACCTTTGGGGTCACATAGCCCTCCATGCTAGTCAGGGTCCCTCCCAGGTTCTGTCCAAATGGTCGAGGGAAGGGGATAGACATTGCCAAATGGGCCTAAAGGGGACTCGGCTTAGCCTTAGCCTCTGAAGGGAGGGAGGAGTAGAAAGGTAGAATATAGGTGAACATGAGGAGAAACCTGTCTGTAGCTCACCATGATGGTCCACAGAGAAGACCCAGGCTCCTTCGCATGGCTTCCCAGCTGCTGAACTGGGCCCTCCCAGCCTTTTCTGCCTCCTCTCTGACCATGCCTTCCCTGTTCATACTCTGCTCTGGCCAGACCAGACTGCTTCGGATCCTCAAATTCTATATGCATGTTTGTATCCAGGCTTTGGCACATGATGCTTGTTTTGCCTAGAACACCCTTTCCACCTTTCTTTTCCTGATTAATTGCTATGCATCCTTTAGCAGTTTGCTTTCTCCAGGAACACTTTCCTCTCCACCCAGGATAGGTTCAGTGCCCCCTACCCCGTGCTCCCACAATCCCATAATATCATGATCATTGCACCCAACTCTTTCTGCTCTGTTTGCTCATTTACTTGCCTGTTATTCCAGGACTAAAGCTCCTGGAGGTCAGGGTCCTTGCCTGTCAAGCGCTCAGCCATCTCACTCCTGGCAGAGTGCCTGGCTTAAAATAGGTCCACAGTAAATTTTTGTGGTTTGTGTCTAGTCTTTTTTTAAGATAAAATTTTTATACGGTGAAATGCACAAATCTTTTTTTTAATTTAATTTAAATTCAGTTTAATTAACATATAGTGTATTATTAGTTTCAGAGGTAGAATTTGGTGATTCATCAGTAGCATATAACACTCAGTGCCCTACTTAATGCCCATCACCCAGTTACCCCATCTCCCCACCCACGTCCCCTCCAGCAACCCTTGGTTTGTTTCCTAGAGTTAAAAGTCTGAAATGCATAAATCTTAAAGTGTACAATTCTTTGAGTTTTGATAGTCCTGTACATCCATGTATAGGTAGACCTGTACCCCCTTGTAGAGGTAGGCCTGCCTGTACCCCCATATGTAGGCAGACCTGCACCCCCACATATAGACAGAACAAGATGTGTAGAACATTTAGAGCCTCTCAGAAAATTTCCTCGTGGCTCTTCCCAAAGACTGCCCCCCACTTACCACCACCACCCAGACAACCATTTTTCTATTTTCTTTCAAAACTAACCACAACCTCACATAAATGAAATCTTGGGTTCAGTTTCTTTTTCATTCAGCCTATTGCCTGTGAAGTTCATCCATGTTGTTAGATATAACATGATAACTAGTTTTTTAATTTTTTTAAAAAAAGATTTACATATGTATTAGAGAGATGAAGAGAGAGTGCACATGAGCAGGGGAGGGGAAGTGGGGGAGGATATCCAAGCAGACTCCCACTGAGCTTGGAACCTGACATTTCTCTCATGAGCCATGAGATCAGGACCCGAGCCAAAACTAAGAGTCAGGTGCTTAACCGACTGAACCACCCAGGTACCCTGATAACTGGTTTTTAAATGAATGAATCAACAAGGTAGGAACATGAGTTAGAGTTTTTTGTGATTCTCTGTCCTCTGGCCCAGGACCCTTGGAGTCCCTGGGAGATGTGGCAGAATTGGAAGAACGCACCATCCCACTCACATGCTCACTGAGGCCTCTCTGTGCCAGGCCTTGTGCCGTGCTCTGAGGACATAGAGATAAAATGGACACCACCCTTCCTTCAAGGAGTGAGGGATACAAGGAAATAAGTGACGAAACACTGGGGAAAGTGGACCAGTAGCAGGAGATTCAGGTTGCTGTTGAAGGAGGCTGAACTCTGTGGGGAGTTTGAGAAAGGCTTTCTGGAGGATCCTGAGTTTTAAAAGAGCTTGCCAGAAGGATACGGCATCAGGAAGGGCAGTCCAGTTGGAGGGAGTGACTTACACAGAGACATGAAACCGTAGGCTGTGCTGGAGAACTAGAAACCGCTAGGAATGGCTTGAGCACAAGCTATGCGGCCAGAGTCCTGAAAGTCCACACAGGGCCTCAGAGGCCACAACGAATCCTTGGGGACTTGACTCCAAGGGCACTGAAAACGCTTCAGAGGGTTTTGAGTGGAAAATAGGCTCAGCTTGGTGTTTTACAAAGACCACTCAGGCAGCTGTGCAGTGGACCAATTGGAGGCTAGAGGTGAGAGTAGGTGAGGAAAATGCAGGGCTCCCAGGTGGCTCAGTCGGTTGGGTGTCTGCCTTCAGCTTGGGTCATGATCTCAGGGTCCTGGGATCGAGGCCCGAGTCGGGCTCCCTGCTCAGCGGGAAGTCTGCCTCTCCTTCTCCCTTTGCCCCTCCCCTGCTCCTGCTTTCTCTCTCTCTCTCAAATAAATAAATAAATAAATAAATAAGAAAGAAAATGCACCCAAAAGGGAAAAGCGTTTTCTTAACAGCCCCCCAGACCTGAATCTCAACCCTAGACCTTCTGACTCCCATGAATTTCTCATGATTCTTACCCCATTTTTACAGAGGAGGCACCTGAGACCCAGGAAAGGAAAGTCACTGTGTCTAAATGATAGAAATGAGAATCGGGCCCTGGTGGTCACACCAGGCCCAGTCTGCTGGTAGCCCCTTTTGTGGGTGAGCTGGGTGTAAGGGGCACTGTTGGGCTGTGCCTCCAGGTGGACAGAAGAATGCATGTGGCCACAGGGCGTGCTGGTGAAGCACAGCAAGAACGTCTACAAAGCCGTGGGCCACTACAACGTGGCCATCCCCTCGGATGTCTCCCACTTCCGCTTCCACGTGAGTCTCCTCCCCTGGGAAGGAGGGGCAGGGCCTGATCTCAAGCAGGGAGGATCCCAAGGCAGGAGGGTGACGTCCTAGCGACAGAAAGCTATTTACAGTATTTCTCCAATCCAAAGGAAACCCCACATGTGCAGCACAGGACAGCCATACAAACGGTGATTCCATAACTGCAGTTTACTTGCTATAGCAGATCTTTGAAAACGTCGGGGGGAGGCGGGAAAGATGACACCATAAAAGGAGGGGTTCTTAGGAGCAAAAACCATAACTGTCCTCATTCATATGGTGTGCCGGGCACAGTGGTAAGCACCTGCCACACACCCTCCATTCAGCCTTCACCCGGCGCGTGAGAGAAGTGCCAGGGCTGTCGCCATTTTCTGAGACTGAAATTGGCTTAGGGTCTGACTTGTTCAAGGGTGCCTTGCTGGGAACCTTGGGGTCTGATAGTAAGGACTCATGGACTCAGCATTATGAAAAGAGCTGCTCAGAATCGCTGAGGCTAGTGGTCTCCATTTTATTTACTTATCTTGCTATCAAAATTCTTTTTTCCAGCACAGTCATAGACTAAAGTCTGGTATATAGGACCTCATGGCACCGCTCTATTTGAAAGGGTTGGGACTCCCTTCACTTCCCACTCACCACTGCCTTAGGCCCCAAAAGGGCCTCCTCAGATCCTGGGCTTCCAAGGAACACAGTTTGAGAAATTGATCTGGGTGATCTCTTCACAGTAGAGAAACCTGAGGCCCAGACAGGAAAGGGACTTGCCCAAGGGTCCTGCAGGCTGTCAGGTGCAGAGCTGAGCCTGAGCGTGCTGGTTTCTTGGACTCCTATTTCCTGCCATGTCTCTTCCCATCCTGTAAGCAGCTTTTGAGGTTTAGTTACCTTGGCCCCTGAAGAATCGAGATTCCCTAGACCTTGATCACCTCTTTGAAACTGATCAAAACATTCTTCTTGAGTCCCTGCACTCTACTCTGCTTTGTAAATACCATGTCAGAGTGAGGTGTCACCACATGCCCTGAAAGCTTCTGGCCTAGGTCGGGATGCTACCCATGAAGAAGTGGGTGACTCAGACTGTAAAGTCTATAATAACTTTCCATATCTATGTCATAAGATTCTAATTTGTTTGGTCCAGGCTGTAGCCAGGAGGATCACATATAAAAAGGTGTTGATTGTAGACCAGAAAAAGTTTGAGTGAGCAAGCAAGATCTCTCAAGAAAAGCTTCCTAGAGGAAGGTAGAAGTTCAACAAGATCTTAACTTCTGTGGGAAACAGTAGTCTTTTTTTTTTTTTTTTAAGATTTTATTTATTTATTTGACAGAGAGAGACACAGTGAGAGAGGGAACACAAGCAGGGGGAGTGGGAGAGGGAGAAGCAGGCTCCCCACTGAGCAGAGAGCCCGATGCAGGGGCTTAATCCCAGGACTCTGGGATCATGACCTGAGCCGAAGGCAGTCGCTTAACGACTGAGCCACCCAGGCGCCCAAACAGTAGTCTTGACAGAAGAAAGACCATAAGCAAAAGCAGAGAGGGTGGCAGAGTCCCCACCCACGTCTGCATGGGGCCCCAAGAGCCTGTCCCCTTCACTGGCCCCCCCAGAACCCCCATCCAGGAGGCAGGTTTCTGGAACATACTTTCTAGTCCCTGCCTACCCTTTCCTGGGCAGTTCTTTTTCAGCAAACCCCTGCGGATCCTCAACATCCTTCTGCTGCTGGAGGGTGCTGTCATTGTCTACCAGCTATACTCCTTAATGTCTTCTGAAAAGTGGCACCAGACGATCTCCCTGGCGCTCATCCTCTTCAGCAACTACTATGCCTTCTTCAAGCTGCTGCGGGACCGCTTGGTATTGGGCAAGGCCTACTCCTACTCGGCCAGCCCTCAGAGGGACCTGGACCACCGGTTCTCCTAAGCCCCAGGGTGACCCCAGGGACAGCATCCAGGCTTCAGCCAGGGGCTCTCTGGGAAGGGGCAGTTGGGGAGGGTTGGGTGAGGGGCAAAAAACCCCACAAAAACAGACAAAAAAATTCACCAGAGCTTTGTATTTTTGTTACATACTGTTTGTTTCTTTGATAATTGATGTGATTATGGGGGGGGGGAAAAAAGTCCTATTTTTATACTCCCATTAAGCCTGTGTGTCCTTTGTTTCTTTCCCTTCTTCTTGCCTATCAGGTAGAGAGCAGATGTTAGAGGTTAGGATTCTGGGCCAGGAAGCCCCATGTGTGGCTTCTGGGGCCCCTATGGGTCCTGCCTTCTCCAGTAGAGAAGAGATGAGGCACCAGAGGTCATGGTAACAGTGGTAGCTACTGATGGCTGAATGCTGTGTACTGGACATTAATCTTACGTGCATTATAGGCTTGTCTCAATCCAACTTTTATGACAACCCTAGGAGGTAGGTGCTGTCATTCCAATTCTATAGATGAAGAACAAACTCAGAGAACTCTAGTGACTTGCCAAAGGCAACACAGTAGTCAAGAAACCCTCCCAAAAGACAACACCACTATCCTAGCAGAATGTGATGTCCTGATTCTCTCAGCATGCAGTCACTGAGACCCTGCTCTGTGTCAGGTGCTGTGGTATAGGATGTCCAGACACAGAAACAAAAAAGTCATACTACACTGGGATGGGTATAACAGTTACAAGATACAGAGTAGCACAGGAGAGAATGTTTAATGCTCTCTGGACTTCTTGGAGGCGGGGATAGTCTTGAGTTGTCAGCCACTACCTAGGTGGACAAAATGGGGGAAAGGCACTTCAAGCAGAGGAAAGGACATACGGAATAGCACAGAGATTTGGAACATCCTGGTATATTTGGGGAGGGTAAGCAGAATGGTTCCTAGAGCAGGAAAGATAAGGAACATAGGGTGGGGATGGGGTGGGTCTGCAGGGAGGTGATGGATCAGGAAGGACCAATGGCTCTAGGCGAGGGAGAGAGTGTAAGCGAGGCCAAGTGCTAGAGTGGAAACAAAGCTGCTTGGAGAGCCCCCTGGCTCCTATAAGACAGGCTGGAGGGCTCAGGCTGGGAGAAAAGGACAGTCCTAGCCACTCATCTGCTCTGCCTGTGTTCACTGAGCCCTTGTTGGCCACAGGATATGCAGATGAGTCTGTGGTGGTGTATGGAAGACACTGCAACAAAAGTTTTTGGTGTCTCTGGTGAGGAAGGCATCATGCTAGGCATGGGACAGATGCAAAGATGAGGAAGATGCTGTCCCTTAGACAACCAGGAGAGAGAACTTGTGAGCAAATTAGGATGCTACGTTTTAGCTGAGGAAAATGTGTGTCCAGGGCCCTGGGGAGCAGAGAGGACAGATACCCAGTCTGGAAAGAAGAGTTTTTCAGGAAGGGGAAAGTTGAATTGGGTCTTGAAAGTGAATTTGTTCACCCCATGGTCAAGGGGGAAGGGAAGGCATTGAATTCCAAGCAGAGTAAATGGCATATGCAAAGGCAGAAAAGAAGATAGCATACTTGGGGAAAGGGGGTTCCCCGAATATGATGGAGCCTGGGTTGCCTGGTGGGGAGGTAGCCCAAGAAGTGAATAAGGACCAGCCTGTGTGTCAGATTGCAATGTTTGGGCATCACCTAAGGGCAGACAGAATTTGCTAAGCGGAGGAACAACCTGACAAGGTCTCTGCTTTACAGAGACGGTGCAATTGGGGAGCCTGGAGGCAGGAGACCACTGAGGAGCAGCCAAAATAGACCAGGAGAAAATAAGTCTGATCTTGAGCAGAGGCAGTAGGGAGAGAAAGATAATGCTGCCTTTCCTGACCCTGAGTTCCAGAGGTGGCTTTTTGAGTTGTTTCCCTTAATGGGCCAGGCACCGGCCAGACACACAACTAGAGGAGGCAATTTGTTGCAACAGAACCTGGAAACCCAGGTCCCTCATTCAGCTTCTAAAAGACAATTCCCTTTTTGACTGGTGACTTGAAGACATACCCTTCTCCTGTTTGTTGAGGCGGGGGACCAGGACTGGCCTGTCATTATGCAAAAAGGGAGGTCTGATGTGTACCAATCATAAATTCCATGATTACAAAAGGCACATGAACGCTTAGCCTCAATTTCCTCATCCTAAAAAAGGGAGATCATCCCTCACTTTGTGGAAGTCACAGGCCTATTCATTTGTTGCTTATTCAGTAAACATTTATGGAGCACACACCATGTGCCAAATCCTGTGCAAGGTGCTGGAGATGTTGATGAACGTACAGAACCTACCCCTGCCCTCAGCTTGCTAGGGGTGGAGGTGGGGGACGAAATCGGTCGGTCAACTATAAAGCCCTGCACCAGTCTCATTATTTTTCCACTTATCTCCCAATAAGGTTGTAATCGGGTTGACTCTTAGCTTCTTTATTTCCTTATCTCCACATCCTTCTCTTCCCCCTCTCCAGAGGATTCCTTATTCATATCCAGCTCAGGGTCTATGATTGGCTTTAACTACGAAAGGAGAAAAATTTGCTAGGGGAGGAGACCTCAGTATAAAAGAGGAAATAGGAGCAGAAAAAGCTGAGAATTCCTAAGCACACTTGACTTTCTTTAGTAAGTATTTCCCCCCCCCCCCCCCCCCCCCCCGCCCCAGTCTCTCTTCACTGCTCTTCTAGTCCACCCCTATTCCCCACCTTTAGTAGCTGCGGTCTCTTTAAATGCGCTCCTCCCTGTAAACTAGGCTGCGGGGCGGAGAGCGCGTTTCTTCCCCGGGTTGAATGTTAAGTTGTTTGTCCGTTTCGGCCTGCCGTCCTGCAGATCCGCCATATTGTCTGCTGAAGCTACCGCTGAAGCTGCCGCCGCTGCTGCTGCCGCCGCCAAGTAGGAGCGAGCGGAGCCGCGATGGGTGAGTAAGGACGCCAGGCAATTGGGGACTCGAGCTGAGGCAGTCCTGGGGCTTGGGGTCTAGTGGGAGCCTGTCTTCGGTCTGCAGAAGATGTCTGAGGCCCCTCCAAATAGGTCTGAGGGGAGAAGCCAGGCCGGGGGAGCCGCTCAGGCCAGTTTGGGGCCGGGCTAGGGCCCTTGCGGGAGCAGTCTTCGGGGGCTGGTTCCGGGAGCACCTTGCCACGCCTGGAGCCCCCACGTGGTGGCCCAGGGCTGGAGCCCACGCGTTCCCGGGGGCAGGAAAGGGGCCGCTCCTCTGGACTGCGCCGAGACCGGGGCTGGGGGGACGGGCTCCCGGCGGCAGGCCAGGGCGGCGTTGAGGGAGCCCTCTCCAGGCGTGTGTTTGACCGACGCGCATCTTGAGTGGATTCGGGGTCTCCTCTGAACTCAAGGGAGATCCTGCCTACGTCGCGAGTAGAGTCCTCTGGTGAGGGAACGCCAAGCTTGCCGGCTCCAGGCCCGTAACCAGGGGCAGCCATGCCGTAAGCAGCCCGGGCCGCTGAAGGCCGGCAGAACTTCCCGAGCCACGGGCGGAAATGGGGTGGTTCGGTTGGACTCAGAGTGACAGCCTAGTAGTAGAAAACCGTAGGTCAAGACCTTGGGGCCGTATGTAGTAGATTGGGGATTTCAGGTGTGGGCCTGGCCTTGGTTAGGAGAAAAGGAGCGACCTGTTGCTCTCTCTGAAGGGACTCTGGCTGGCAAGGCCTGTGCTCAGAGAGAATCCGATGGCTTGGCTAAGTCTTTGGACTTAGCGACAGAACCATCACTGAAGAGCTATTTCCTCTTCAGCATTAAAAACTATGCATCTTGTTAAGCTCTTCCTACGCGTGGGCATTGTTCTGACGGCTTTACATGTCACGTTTTACTTAATATGCACAATCTAATGAGACAGATACAACTGTTACCCCAATTTACATGTAAGGAAACTGAGACTTAGAGGTAAAGTAACTTACCCAAGGTCACACAGTCAGTGGCTAAACCAGGGTGATCCCTCCAGAGCCCTAGTGTATAGCTGCAGTTCTTTATGGCTTGGCCACCTAGTGGTTGGGCTGGAAAGGGGGGAAGAAAGCTTTTAACCCTAGGCAAAGTTGTAAAGGTGTTCTTTTGTGCTAGTGGGCCCGCTTTGAAATCTTTAGTCTGAATGAAACTGAAAAACTCCAAAGTGAATTGCTCACCCCAACTATTGTGTGTGGAGGGGAGAGCTAAATGAGATTCTGGGTTTGAGTTTTGTAAGAACCGTGATCCTGAGGAACCATAAATTATTCCCTTGAGTTGCAAGGCAATGGCTTTAGAATCAGATCTGGTATTATAATCCTGCCTGCCACTTTCTGGCTTTCTCGTCCAGAGAAATCATGTAAATATCAAATGCAGTAGAAAGCATCTAGCACAGTGCACAATAAATGTTATTTTCCTTTCCGATTCTTTCTTTTCCACATCTGTAGAAGAAGGGGAAAGGGAGTGTTATCAAGATGTTTTGAGGACTAAGATAACAGTGTTCAGAACCTAGTAAGGGCTCCACTGGCATCAGAACAGATTCTTTTCTACCTTCCTTCTAGCATTCCTTTCCCTTAAGCACTCCGGTTTCCAGAATCTACTGTCAAGCCTGATGGGCTTATCTTTGTAACTGCAGCTTTATGTATCAATGGAAAATTTAGGGGACTTTTATGTTACAGATTTTCTATTGGCTTTCAATTTTAGAAACACTGGTGTCTCAAAGGGAAGGAGCTAATGTTAAGTTTATTAAGCTCAGTGGAATAAGTTTATAGATTGGGAAACTCCCTCAGAGAAGATAACACAGCTAGTAAGTAGCAGAGCCAGAAGTGAGATCCTTACCCATTTTCCTATACAAAACCTTTTAGAAGAGTTAAGGTGTGAAGTAAAATTAGTCCCTTTCTGGTAGACTTTGAAATGAAAGTTCTTATTATATGGAGCAAAAAAGCCTGAGCAGGGTCCTGAAGGGGATTATTAGTCTAGGGTCAGGTGGCCTCCCTTTTTCTCTCCAACTCCATTTTAGGTACCTTTTCCCTGTCCCATTTGGTCTTTCTGAATGTCCAGCTATTGGTGTTCGTGTTTTTTGGTTGATCCTTATACATACGGTGTGAGTGAAACTGAGGATACATTTAATCCTAACATGGAATCCAAGGTAGTTTGGGTTATCCCCATTCATAAATGAGTAAACTGAGGCTTTGAGAAGATTAGGTGACTCATCCAAGGCTGGTGATCTAGGCCCTTTGTGTTCTGGGGATACTAACACAGCCCTCACCACACCTCCATGAATCTAGAACCTGCTGTATTTCACTGCCTCTCAGGTGTGCTCTACTCAAGCCCTACTATATCCTATACTCTTTGTCCTGTGCCAAAGTTCATTAGCTTTAACAGACTTTTGTAGTGATTTCACTGCCATTAGAAGCCTGTGGGGGTGATCCTTGCAGCTCTAGAAGTTACTTACTCTGACCCTCCCTAGCAGAGACCACAGTCTCTTAAAAACTAAGCTTTGGCAGACGCTGGTTGTTTTATCACCCATTCCTGCCATCTTGCTAACCAGGAATCTGGCAAGCCCCTCCCCAGCCCCAAGGATAGGACTTGATTAAATAAACTATTAACCAGTCATTGTAATTCTATCTCCCTAGGCAGTGATTGATTTAGGCTTGGGTATGTGTTGCAGCTCTGGCTAATTAGACAAGAAGGGAAGCCTGGGGGACTTCTGGCAAAGACTTCCTTATTTAAAAGAGATTTGCCAGGTTTTATTTTACTATTTTTTTTTTTTTTGCCAGCTTCTTCTGTTTTAACTTGGGTATCACCAAAGTATGAGAGCCTCAAAAAAAAGAAGAGAGATGGGCAAGCTGTAATAATAGCCAGCACTTAAATAGAACTTGCTATGTGCTAGGCACTATGTACTATAATATTAACTCCTTTACTTCTCAGATTCTCATGTTGTAGTTGAGGAAACTGAAGCATAGAGAAGTTCAGTAACTTGTGAAAGGTCAGAGCTAGTAAATAGAACCACTTACTCAGGTAGTATGGTTCTCACCAACATAATGGGCTATTGAGGGCTGTGTTCTGCCTCTGGAAAGGAAAGAGCCCTTTTCTGACTCTAAAATTGGCATTAGTAATGCTGGGGTCATGAGGCAGAATTTATAAGTAAGAGCAGTCAGCTCTAAGGGTGAGAGTAGAGAAGATGGGAAGAATCTGATGTTTTCTTGATGTTTTTGAGCGACTGAGTTAGGCAACTTTGGAACTGTCTTACCTCTTGATTTAACTAGGATACTTAAGGCCACTCTAGTTTGGTTTTTGGCTGCAAGTAACAAAACCTTTCTAACTGAGAACACTTCTTGGTCAAGAAGTAACTTAGCCCATCTCTTATATTCCCTCCAACCCGGGTTGCCCACCACCCGTGCATAACAGCTACTTGCAGAGTAGGCACCTAATCGTCAGTCACCACCTCTGTGTCCCCCAAGCATCAAACTTACTCCCCTTTCCTGGCCAACTTTTCCTGCATTTCTGTAAATGATAGAACCATTGGTCCAGGCACTGGGGCATCTATCCATCTTTGGTTCCTCACTCTTTTCTTCCCTTTCTGTATTGGCAATTGTTGAAGACTCTGATCATGTTACTTCTAAATTGCTTTGTGTAGGTTTTTCTCACAGCAGAGACCCACAAAGAGTATTAATTCTGTGCTCTTTAACCTTACCGAATCTCAGGCTCCTCAAACTGAAAATGTGGATGGGGTGCCTGGGTGGCACAGTTGGTTGGACATCCGACTCTTGATTTCAGCTCAGGTCATGATCTTGAGGTCGTCGGATCAAGCCCCACATCAGGCTCCACGCTGAGTTTAAGACTTTTCCCTCTGCCATACCGCCCTGCACACAGGTGCTCATGATTTCTCTCAAATGATAAATAAAAAGTGAAAATATGGGTAACACTGTTTATTAATACTAATGAAGATTCAGTGAAGTACTAGATACCAAAAAATATAAATTGTAAAGGTATTTTAGAAGCCCTCCAGATCTCTTCTATAGCTTCCTGTACCACTGCTGTAATTCTTGCTGTAGCAATGTTGCTAAAACACCCATTTGATCTTACCACTCTACTCCTTAGTTTAGGAAACTTCAGGGATTTAATATCTACAGGGTAAAATCATGACCCATACAGTATGGTATTCAAGGCCTTCCTAATGATTTTACTAATCTTACTGTATTTAGAGGTTTATCTACATATCCTGCATTCCACTCAGACTACCTCCTTTGTATGTTAGCATTACTGGTGAGAAAGAAACAGTCCCTTCCCCACCCATCTTTTTCTGTGGAAATCTTGCCTGATTTTCAAGGTCTGATTTAAATGCTACCTCCTTCATGAACTCTCAAATACTTTATGCCTTCTAAACTAGAAGTGAGCTCTCTGAATTCTGTAGCACTTTGTTCTTGCCTTTCATATAGCCCATTTTATATTTTTTCTTGTGTTAACAGTTACTTAATCTGTAATATAGGGGCACCTGGGTTGCTCAGTAGGTTAATGGTGTGCCTTCGGCTCAGGTCATGATCCCGGAGTCCCAGGATCAAGCTCGCTCCACATCGGGTTCCCCGCTGAGCAGGTAGTTGGCCTCTCCCTCTGACCCTCTCCCCTCTCATGTTCTCTCACTCTCTCTCAAATAAATAAATAAATAAATAAAATCTTTAAAAAAATCTGTAATATAATTCGTTCTTCATCTCCACAGCCTTATAGTTCTCATCTCTAAAATAGGGATAATATCTACCTCAAAGGAGTGTTAGGAGGGTTCAGTGAGCAAATGCGTGTAAACCATTTTAGCATGGTGTTTATTATCACGTAGTAAATACTTAACAGTAATTGCTTTTAGTCACTTAGTGAATAAAGGACTTACTATGTTTCAGGCCCAATGCTAAAAATAGATTAAATAGATTGTTATTTATTCTATTAATCTATTAATAGATTAAATAGTTTGTCTTTGAGGGGAAGGCAGTAACATATTATGAAAATTTGTCAGAAGTACACTTTTAGGTGCCAGGCAGGCAATGGTTATTCTTCAGTTTTAGCAAATGTTTATTGAATACTTAGTATGTGCAGGGACTGTTCTGCTCTAGGCCCTGGAAATACAGTGGTGAACAAAACAGACAAAAATCTGTCTGGTGAAATTTCAGAATTTAAATTCTAATGGGTAATCAACCACATGGAGACTGGAAGGCCAGCTACAGAGCTCGATGGGGTCTATGCAGCTCTAGCCAATTGATGCCATGGGGGACTGGAGGTCTAGCATTGCCTAATTTTCCATTCCTTTCCACAGTCCCTCTCCCCTTGAAGTTGGAAATCCATATTTTCATGATATTATTGGATTAAACGTTTATAAATATTACAAGTTAACTCTTAAAATCTAAAAACCTTAGGGCACCTTAGTGGCTCGGTAGATTAAGCCTCTGACTCCATCTCAGCTCGGGTCTCAATCTCATCGTCCTGAGTTAAGGCCCTGTATTGGGCTCTATGCTGGGCATGGAGCCAACTTAAAAATTCTAAAAACCTTAAGCTAACCAAGTATTTGGATATTTGAAGCCGAATATAGCCCAAGACCTGCCTGTCTTGTAAAATATTAGAAAATAATATTCTATGTATTTTATAAAATATTTCTTCTTAGTTTATGTATGAAAAAAACATTTTAAAAGGATGAAGATGGGCTCCTGGGTGGCAGTGATGGGTTAGACGTCTGACTCTTGGTTTTGGCTCAGATTATGATCTCAGGGTTATGAGATCGAGCCCCACATCAGACTGCTGAGCATGGAGTTGACTTGGGATTCTCCCTCTGCCCCTCCGCATGTGTGCTCGCACACGCACGCTCTCTCTCAAATCTTTTAAAAAGAGGATGACGACAGACATTTTTAAAGTCTTGCGGATCATGATAGCATTATGTATTTAGTAGGTATTCTTTTTTTTTTTTTTTTTTTTAAAGATTTTATTTATTTGAGAGAAAGAATGAGAGAGAGAGAGCGCGCACATGAGAGGGGAGAAGGTCAGAGGGAGAAGCAGACTCCCTGCCGAGCAGGGAGCCCGATGCGGGACTCGATCCTGGGACTCCAGGATCATGACCTGAGCCGAAGGCAGTGGCTTAACCAACTGAGCCACCCAGGCGCCCCTTAGTAGGTATTCTTAAGACTTTATATTTATTTATTTGTCAGAGAGCGCACAAGCAGGGGGAGTGGCAGGCAGAGGGAGAGGGAGAAGCAGGCTCCCTGCTCCTGATACGGAACTCGATCCCAAGACCTGGGATCATGACCTGAACCGAAGGCAGACTCTTAACCAACTGAGCCACCCAGGCGTCCCAGTAGAAACTCTTTTTAAGCATAATATATTTTTGGAGTAAGGTGCACAAGAGAGGGGCACCTTCTGAGTAAGGAGCTTGCTTCTCCCTTTCCCTGTGCATGCTACACCCCCCTCCCTCTTGTGCCTTCTCTCTCTCTCGCTGTCAAATAAATAAACTCTTTGAAAAAAAAAACAACTAAGTAGGGGCGCCTGGGTGGCTCAGTCGGTTAAGCGTCTGCCTTCGGCTCAGGTCATGATCCCAGGGTCCTGGGATCGAGCTCCACATTGGGCTCCCTGCTCAGCGGGGAGCCTGCTTCTCCCTCTGCCTCTGCCTGCCTGCCTGCCTACTTGTGCTCTCTCTCTCTCTCTGTCAAATAAATAAATAAAATCTTAAAAAAAAAAAACAAAACCCCAACTAAGTAGCTTGTAAATCCACTTAACTAGGCACCCAAACAAACTACATTATGAGGCAGTATCTTAAATGTGAGTGAACAAGTATCCTCACCTTGGTATAACTTCCAGTCTCCCCTCAGGAAAATTTGGCCATGTGACCAACAGATAAGCATTGCCACATTGCCAGTATTAATAAGCTTATATGTATATATACACCTACGACAAAGGTAAGCCTTCCTAATACATATATTAGTATATTAGCATATATACGTATGTTTTTCTTCCTACCTCCTAGTTAATCTTGTGTCCCACACTTGGGAGACCAGTGAAAAATGGTAAATATTTGGAGGCAGTCCAGAATGCTGTGGACACATATAGTAAGGGGGTCCACCCTCGCCCAGGGGAATCAGGGAAGGCCTTTTAAGCTTAGTGAGATCTGACCTAGGGTAAAGAATTGTCAGTGGCAGGGTGGGAGTGATTATTTCAGAAGCAAAAGATTGGTAGACTAAAGGGATTGGTAGCATGGGGGGAATGATATTTGGACTTTATCCTGATGATAGTGAAATGCCATTTTAATCTTAGAAGTGATATGATCAAATTTATTTATTTATATGACTTGGACAGCTATAGGAGGATGAATTAGGCTGCAGGAAGATTCCAACCAGGAGGTTCTTTAAGTGGTTGGTTCTTTTTTTTTTTTTTTTTTAAGATTTTTTATTTATTTGGACAGAGAGAGAGGGAACACAAGCTGGGGAAGTGGGGGAGGGAGAAGCAGGCTTCTCGCGGAGCAGGGAGCCTGACACGGGGCTCGATCCCAGGACCCTGGGATCATGACCTGAGCCGAAGGCAGATGCTTAACAACTGAGCCACCCAGGTGCCCCAAAGTGGTTGGTTCTTAAGTAGTGCAGTAGTCCTGGCAAGAGATGATGATGGCAATTTAGGTGGTAATAGGAGGAAATAAGAGTTAGGAATTTGAATTGGCAGGACTTGGTTATTAATTTCACCCGGAGGCTGATGGGGTGGGTGGGGGAATTAAGCATGACTCCTAGACCTCTTGCCTTCAGCAGCAGAGTGGATAGTGATGCTGTTAACTGAGATGAGTTTAAATTTTGACATTTTGAGGTGTCTCTCTGACCTCTAGCAGAAAATGTCCAAAAAGCAATTGGATATAGAAGTCTGAAGCTCCAAGAGTGAGGTCTGGGGATGGAGATAGATGTTTGATCATCTATTTATCTATATATGGTAACTAAAACCGTGGAATCACTGGTGTATCATGGGAGATGGACTGAAAAGAGAACCCAAAGGTGCATCAGCCTTAATATTCAAGATGGAGATCAGCATCCAGAATTGGAAGAAGAAAACAGTGATTGATGTCTCAAAAACCAAGGAAAAAGAGTATTTCAAGAAGGAAATGGTTGTCAGGGTTGAGTGCTGCTAAGAGGACCAGCAAAACATGGACTAAAAAGATTGGTTGAATTTAACATCATGCAGCTGATCAGTTGCTTTTACAAAACCAGTTTTGATGGCATGCAAGCAAATTGGAGCGGGCTAAGGAATGAGTGAGGAGAGGCAAACTGTTTCAAGAAGTTTGTAGTATATGGAGAAAGAAGAGGTTAATGAGGCTCTTATAAAGTCTACACAAGAAATCATGAAGACCTGAGTTAGGGCAGTTGGCAGAAGAAAAAGAGTGCAGAAATAATTAGGAAATAAAACTGGCATTTCTTATTGATTGGATGGTGGGGATAAGGGGAAAGTTGTCAAGAGTTAACTCCCAAGTTTCTGGCTTGAAAAGCTGAGATGTTGGTACAGACCCCTAATTCCTTGTTATCAGTATTTTTTCAACCTTCCTTTCCCCTCTTAAGGAGCCCTTTTAGACATTTTTTTTTCCTGATGCATCCCTCCCGTGAAATTTTAACACACAGATACACTCTGTTTATGTATGGTAGTATGTCTATGCTTTATACATAAAAAGAGTAGACATAAAGCTTGCTTTTCATTCAATGTAAGGTTAAGAATGATGAAACAAATTTTAGGTTAAAAGTTACAATTAAAAGCTGTTTGCATTTAACTAAGTTTTGTAGCTGTATTTGCTGAATAACTTTTAAAGTAATTATGTGAATGCTAATGTATCAAATTGCACATGCAAATTAGCACTTATAAATAACTAATGTAATAAAAATTTTAAAAATCATTCAAAGCTGTTCATTTTCCAATAATAGGAAAAAATCACTTAATTTTTAGTGAACTTTTAAATGGCTTGATATGAAAAAATTTAACAACTTAACTAGCTTTCAGATACTCTTTTAGATATTGTTGACATTTTTCTTTTCAATACTTGGCATAACTAATCATGACAAATTTTAGTTTGTAGAATTAAATAATAAAATATAAACTTTTAATTTCCAGAAAACCCGTGTCACACACAAAAGCACCGAGTATAAAGCATAAATTAACATCCATAAGGCATAACGGGTATGCACAGGCCACTTCTTTTTTTTTTTTTTTAGGATTTTATTTATTTATTTGAGAGAGAATGAGAGAGAGCACGAGAGGGAAGAGGGTCAGAGGGAGAAGCAGACTCCCTGCTGAGCAGGGAGCCCGATGTGGGACTCCATCCCGGGACTCCAGGATCATGACCTGAGCCGAAGGCAGTCGCTTAACCAACTGAGTCACCCAGGCGTCCCATGCACAGGCCACTTCTTGTATGACTTTGAGACCTAGTGGTCAGTCAAGAGAAAGTCCCCCAGTTGTGGCCATCTGTTTACCATAACTTTGAGTACAGATCTTACATACCTCTTGTCTGCTTTCCATGAAATCAGTGTCAGTACTGCTCATGTGATACTCAAGAAAACCCATTGAGAGAAATTAAATATTGAGAAATAAGACTTTATTGATAATGTTGAGCTTTGGAGCACCACATACCATTGTAATATCTAAGTCACCCCACTCGCCACGAACCAGGTTTACCCTTCTGGGTGCAATATTTCCCCCATTGAGAATGCATGCCTTTAAAAGAAACCATTTATGCCAGATATTTCAGAATTTTAATCGTTTAGATTTTAGAAAGGCCTTATAGTGTATAAAGTTTCGGAATTTCAAATTAGGGATTGTGGATTGTGAATTAAAAGAAATGTATAAGGAGCAGGTTTATGGAAAAGGTGACAACTTAAAAAAATTTTAACATGCTTTTTAAAAAGATGTTTCTGTCAGGTGTCTGACTTTTGATCTCAGCTCAGGTCTTGAGTTCAAGTCCTGCATTGGGCTCCACGCTGGGCAGGGAGCCTACTTTAAAAAAAAAAGATGTTTCTGGGATATCGGTGGAAGGAACCCCTTGGGTATTAAGTGTGGACTGCAGGTGCAGATTTGAAAGTTACCACCATCTTCCAAAGAAGCAATAATTGTCTAATGAGACATGATTGGAATTGCTTTGGGGTGATGTAAATGGTAGAGAATAGTTGTCCCCCCCCTTTTTAAAGATCTGAGAGAGAGAGAGAGAGAGAGAGACTGTGGGGAGTGGCAGAGGGAGAGAATCTTCAAGCAGACTCCTCACTGTGTGGGGAGCCAACACAGAGCCTGATCTCATGACCCATGAGATCACTACCTGAGCAGAAACCAATAGTTGGATGCTCAACTGACTGAGCCACCCAGGCACCCCAAGAATAGGCGCTTCTTTAAAATGCTGGCTCATTGGTTCTTACAGCCTAGCTTTGGAGGGAGTGAAGATGGACTAGAAGGGTAAAGATCGAGAGAAAGAAGCTACAGTGTTAGGAGAAAAGGAAAAACCACCTATGATAGCAAGAAAATATAGCTGTCCTCTTTGACCCTAACTTCCTAGAAATTGCCCTTATGGGGAATTGAGGCCTTTCAGAGTAGGAGCTGAGAAGAAAAAGAAAATATCATTGATTCAGCACCGAAGCCCTAGACACCATCCTATTACTTCATCAGCCCTACAGGACTATAAAGTTTATTATGCTCATTTTATAGATAATGGATGTAGGGACTCAAAAGGTAGTGGTTCTGCCATTGGGATTGGAGCCCAATCCACCTGCCTTCCAAATTGGTGCTCTTTCTCACTACATCATTTTGGAAGGAGTTGATAGGATTTGAGGGGACAACACTGGATGTCTGTCCACAGCATGCCTTCTGAGGGCAGAAAGGATTCCCTTTGTGTGGCCTCTGTCTGGTGCTCCTCCCCCATATTGTCTTGGGCCCTTTGTATATGGGGCCTCAGAATACTGCCTCCCAAAATTGGCTGCTGCTTTTTGGATTAATATATACGGGTTAGAGAAATCTCTGCATTTAATTTGTCAGAAGGGCTCTTGGAAAAGCCCTTTCTCAGATTACTTAAAAGTTAAAACAAAGAGCTAATCAGAGAGATTTCTGTAATTCAACCTACAGACACTGACAATGGAGAACCCTCCTTGTTAAGGACTAGGGATGGAGCAGCGTAGTGCTGCAGAATAGAGGCCAACTGGCCAGCAGTTCTTTTGTATATATATATCAGGGACGTTTTGCTCTAGACCTTTGTTTTTATACCTAACCAAACTGTTATTGTTCCTGAAACCAACCTTGGGCTTTCTAATCTCCTTATCTTTGCTCCTGGTGAACTGTTGTCCCTCCCCACCTCTATTATCTTCAGAAATATTAACCATCTAGTGGGGCACCTAGGTGGCTCAGTTGGTTAATGGTCTGCCTTCGCCTCAGGTCATGATCTCAGGGTCCTGGGCTCCTTGCCCTGTGGGAAACTGCTCCCCCCCCCACCCCGCTCGTGCTTGTACACTCTTGCTCTTTCTCTCTCTCTAGTGTGCTCTCTCCCAAATAAATAGATAAAATCTTTAAAAAAGAGAGAGAAATATTAACCATCTAGCCCCTAAAGACCCCTGTAGAGCTTATACTTAGGACAGATAGTTCTCACTCCCACCTTCTGAACTCATTGAACATTTAGATTCATTGTCTTTTATATTCTTGATGCTATGAGACTAAAGTAAGTTGTAAAACTTCCTAAAGGCAGAAACCTTTACACAGTGCCTGGCACACACGTTTTTTAAAATGAATAATAAATCACTTGTCTATTTGAGTCAGTTTGGAGATGATTATTTGGAAAATATATATATACATACGTATATATTTTCAGATTTTATTTATTTCAGGTTCAATTAACATTTAATGTATTATTGGTTTCAGAGGCAGAGTTCAGTGATTCATCAGTCTTGATAAAATTTTATTTATTTGACAGAGAGCACAAGCCAAGGGAGCAGCAGAGGGAGAGGGAGAAGCAGGCTCCCTGCTGAGCAGGGAGCCCAGTTTGGAGCTAGAGCCCAATGTGGGGCTTGACCCTGGGATCATGACCCAAGTCGAAGGCAGACGCTTAACCGACTGAGCCACCCAGGCGCCCCAAGATTTTATTTTAAGTAAACTCTACACCTAATGTGGCATTCGAACTTAGAACCCCAAGATCAAGAGTTGCACACTTTTACCGACTGAACCAGCCAGGTGCTCCTATTTTCTTGATTCCTTGAACAGTGTGAGTGCTCGGAAGATGTTCAGTGAATATTTTGGGGCTGGCTTAATTGGAAGTTGAGCTCCTCGTCTACTTTATTTTTTTAATTTTTTTTTTAAAGATTTTATTTATTTGTCAGAGAGAGCACAGCAGGGGGAACGGCAGGCAGAGGGAGAAGCAGACTCCCCACTGAGCAGGGAGCCCGCTGGGGGACTCAATCCCAGGACCCCGGGATCATGACCTGAGCCAAAGGCAGATGCTTAACTGACTGAGCCACTCAGGCGTCCCGATTGCCCTACTTTAATTCATCTTAGTTCCTTGTAGCACCTGGTGGCAGTGGCAGTGGGTTGTCCCTAAGGTGAGAGCTGCCAGATTCTGCACAGTCTACAAAGGATAGTTGGAAATTTTCTGTTGGAGAAATTGGAGTTTGGACTACAGCTATCCTAGTACTGTCCTGTGTTTCTCACTACCCCTTACTTCCTACGCCTAGGTCTGACCATGGCACTTACATATGGACTCAAAGGCCAAAAGGACTAGTAAATCTGTGGGAGAATTAGCATTAGAGAACTGGTCTCTGGAACCATCAGCATCTGACTGATCCAGTACCTCGGTGTGCCATACTTCACTCAGACCTTGAGCTTTGAATACATAGTCATGTATGCAGATACAGTTTTTCCACGTGGTCTTTTAGCCAAACCACCTAGTTTATAGATTCAGCTTTGTTTCCTAGAGTGATCACTGCTCAGCCCAGGCCTATGAGGATCGGCCAGAATAGCAGTAGCCTTATTATGGCCCCGTTGTGGACTGACCCAGTTGTCCCATAGAAGAGCCTCTCCCATTGTCTTTGTGACTAGCATTTCTGACAGGCTGGCAGATAATACCCTGAGAGCTTCATGCTGTCGTACCTGTTTGATGTACTGTTTTCTTGTTGCAGTATTTCCTGGTCATGAAGCTAGGGGAGAAATTCCAGAAGTTTGAAAAGCTATTACCAAACCTAATCCTAAAGTAGTTTCGTGTATATTCTCATTTATCTTCATTATAACTCTGTGGTATGAGACAGGGTAAGGGTAGGAAAATCAAGATACAGATAAATGACAACCAAGTTTGTACATTTATTAAATAGCAAGGCCAGAAATCAGAATGTCTAGCCTTGTAGTTCCTTTCACCAGTACTACACTGTTTCTGGCATGCCTTTTGGTGATCCATCTAGCACAGCTGCCTTCTTTCAGCCTACCTATTTCTTTCTAATACAAACCCTTGATGAACCCTTGTCCATTTACATAATGTTGAACTTTTTAAAAAGATTATTTTATTTTATTTTTATTTCTTTTTTTAAGATTTTATTTATTTATTTGACAGAGAGAGTGAGAGCAGGAACACAAGCAGGGGGAGTGGGAGAGGGAGAAGCAGGCTTCCTGCCTAGCAAGGAGCCTGATGCAGGGCTCGATCCCAGAACCCTGGGATCATGACCTGAGCCAAAGGCAGACGCTTAATGACTGAGCCACCCAGGCGCCCCTATTTTATTTATTTATTTTTTAAGATAACCATGGGATGAGAAGTTCTTTTTTTTTTTTTTTTTAAGATTGTATTTATTTATTTGACACAGAGAGACACGGCGAGGGAGGGAACACAGGCAGGGGGAGTGGGAGAGGGAGAAGCAGGCCTCCTGCTGAGCAGGGAGCCCGATGCGGGGCTTGATACCAGGACCCTGGGATCATGACCTGAGCCGAAGGCAGACGCTTAACGATTGAGCCACCCAGGCGCCCCTATTTTATTTTATTTTTAAAGATTTTATTTATTTATTAGAGTATGAGCGGGGGAGGGGCTCCAGAGGGAGAGGGAGAGTAGCTGACTCCCCAGTGAGCCTGGAGCCCAACGCCAGGCTCAATCTCACGACCCGAGATCATGACCTGAGCTGAAATCAAGAGACAGATGCTTAACTGAGCCACCCAGGCACCCCCATAATGTTGACCTTTTTAAAAACATTTTCAAGCCCTACACCAGACTTAAATGACATTTATCTCAGCTCATCATATTTCCCTCAACTTGATATCATCAGTGTAACTGCTGCCACTGCCAGTGATTCCCTTCCACACAAACACACGCATGTGGGTTGGGGCACTTCTAAAACAAGGATGATTAACTCAAATGGGTTGTTTTTGCTTTTCCTTTGAAGTGGCAAACAGCCTTCAGATGATTGCCTAACCACTTGCCAGTCCCTACATTTTTCTACTTCTGTTCCTATCAGTGTTGTCATCTAATATTTGTATTCCCCATTCCTGGCAAGAACTGGATCATACCTCATTTGAGGGATTGACTCAGGCAATGGGTAGGGTAGTAGAAGGAACATTGACACTCCTTCCAGAAAATAACAAGGGAGTCCCTTTGTGGCTAGTAGGCTGTTTTAAAGTATATGTAATGGAGAGAGCATTGGCTTTTAGAAAACCTGGATTAGACCCATTCAATTAGCTGGGTCCTTCTGCAAGTTATGCCTTGGTCTCCCTACCACTAGAAGGGGGGTTTTATATGAGTTTAGCCTTAAAAGCTAAGCAGATTATTACTAAATTATTACCATTCAAATTTGAATTTTCCCTGGGAATATCCCCTCATAGAGGTTAGACATTGATTTTGGGATATTTCAAAGATCTTTCAAAAGGGTATCTTGGCTTTTACTCTGGATTTAGATAAAACTTTTTGACTAGAGACTTTGGCTAGAGACTTCGGAAAGCATTCTGGGCTGAACTCAGAAGACTGCTTCACACCTAGCAGTGAGGACACAGATCTGTGATTTTCTTGGCAGGGGCATCATGATCCTTGCTGGCGTTGGGGCCTGACAGAGGTCTCCTAGCAAGACAGAGAACTAAGAAACTTGATATAGGAAAGGAACTTGTTGTATACTGCAGCAGTTTATTGGTTTAATAGACTGGTTTAATCATAAAAACCATTAAGTTTGAAGGCATCGCAATTAAAGATAGATTCATTAAGAAAGGACTTATGTGGATCACTGGTTTGTCTTTATTCTCATGTGTTAGGTATTATATATAATGCCTAAAAAGAATAGGTATCCATTTACAAAAGAACGAAGTTGGATACTCACCCCCTCCCCCACCTTATACAAAATTAACTCAGTGGATCAAAGACAAATGTAAAGGGCTAAAACTATAAAACTCTTTTAAGAAAACAGGAGTAGGGGCGCCTGGGTGGCTCATTTGTTAAATGTCTGCCTTCAGCTCAGTTCGTGATCCCAGAGTGCTGGGATCGAGCCCTGCATCAGGCTCCCTGCTCGGCAGGAAGTCTGCTTCTCCCTCTCCCACTCCCCCTGCCTGTGTTCCCTCTCTCTTTATATCTCTGTCAAATAAATAAGTAAGTAAGTAAATAAATAAATAAGAAAACCGTAGATCTTAATGACCTTGGATCAGACAGTAGTTTCTTAGATACAACATCAGCACAGGCAACCAAACAGGAAAAAGATAAAATGGACTTAGTCAAAATTTAAAACTTTTGTCCTTCGAAAGGCACCATCACAGGGATGCCTGGGTGGCTCAGTTGGTTGGGCGTCTAACTCTTTGATTTCAGCTCAGGTCATGATCTCGCGGGCTCCGCTCTCAGTGAGGATTCCTCTCGAAAATCTTTTATTAAAAAAAAAACAAAACACCATCATGGATAATGAAAATTATGTAAGTGTTCACTCGTTGCTTTGTTTTGGCTGCCAGGCAGCTAACATGTCAAAATGCACCTCAGTTTTTTTGTTTTTCTGTTTTTGTTTTTGTTTTTTTCAGATTTATTTATTTGAGAGAGCACACATCCGGGAACAAGCACGAGTTGGGGGGAGAGGCAGAGGGAGAAATAGACTCCCCACTGAGCAGGGAGCCTGGTAAGGGGCTGGATTCCAGGACCCTGAGATCATGACTTGAGCTAAAGGCAGACACTTAATCAGCTGAGCCACCCAATTGCCACAAACTGCAACTCAGTTTTAAGTTGGTTAAGCGACTACCTTCGGCTCAGGCCATGATCCTCGAGTCCCGGGATCGAGTCCCACGTCGGGCTCCCTGCTCAGCAGGGAGTCTGCTTCTCCCTCTGACCCTCTTCCCTCTCGTGCTCTCTATCTCTCAAATAAATAAATAAAATCTTTAAAAAAAATAATTTCTTATCCTGCTGTCTATCTATCTATCTATATCTTTCCCTGTTGTGTCTTTTTTTAAGATTTTATTTATTTGAGGGGCACCTGGGTGGCTCAGTCGTTAAGCATCTGCCTTCGGCTCAGGTCAGAGCCCCACATCGGGCTCCCTGCTCCGCAGGGAAGCCTGCTTCTCCCTCTGCCACTCCCCCTGCTTGTGTTCCCCCTCTTGCTGTGTCTCTCTCTGTCAAATAAATAAAATCTAAAAAAGAAAAGATTTTATTTGAGATTGAGAGAGCATAAGCGGAAGGGGGGTGAGGAGCAGAGGGAGAGGGACAAGCAGACTCCATGCTGAGCATGGAGTTCAATGTGGGGCTCAATCTCACAACCCTAAGATTATGACCTGAGCCAGAATCAAGAGTCAGATGCTTAACCAGCTGAGCCACCTAGGTGGCCCTCATCTTTCCCTTTCTTCTATACAAATTGGTATATTTCTATACCAGATTTTTGGTTTTATATTTTTATTTTGTTGAATGTGTTGTTAACCACTTTGGATCCTTTGGGAAACTGAAGTTTAAGTTGTTGGAACATTTGAGAGCATGTGTGTGGTGTGCACTGTGCCGTGGATTCTTGCTCTCAAAGATTGAATGGTTTAGATGTGAGAGGTGATGAGTTATAAACTAAAACAGTATCATTGCAGGTTGTCAGTAGGAACCAATTTGGGTAACGAGTCAAAGATAAAGTGGACACTAGTTAAAGTGACAAGGGCAGATAGATTTTAATTGATAATGTTACTATTATAACAGGGAAACGTGCACTGAATTCAACGTCTATTTCTACAGGGTTAACTGGGCATTTTAAAGGGAGGATGGAAGAATAGAGGGGCCAGAGAAAGGGGGCTCAGAAGAGTAAGGGAAGTGAAAAATTACAAAATGTGAGAAAGGGGGATTAGTCCATCTGAAACCCATCTGGGTTTGCTAATTGGTGCTTAGGCTCCCACCCTCCCACAGACTGGGAGGTGGGGGCCCTATTTTCAGGTATTGGTGGAACAAACAGTAAATTCTTTTCGCAGCCCTGAGATTTTCTCAAGTGGGTGCTTTAAGGGGGGACTAGGGTCGTACTAGTGACCCGTTAGAAACTATGTTAGTGTTTTGTTCAATGATTTATAGGCCATGGTTGAGGCCTAGTTGAGAAAAGGCTCAGAGGAAGCTGGGTAGACTGGTTACAGAGAGACTGGCACATGTAAAAATCAGTTTATCAATAGTTGAAATTTGGGGAGGAGGAAGTTCATGGCTGACTCTACGGCCAGGTGAATGGTAATAGCATTAACCGAATGAGGGAAGATAAGAGAAAAAACTGGTTTAAAGAGAAAGCAAGGGCGCCTGGGTGGCTCAGTTGGTTAAGCGACTGACTTCGGCTCAGGTCATGATCCTGGAGTCCCGGGATCAAGTCCCACATCGGGCTCCCTGCTCAGCAGGGAGTCTGCTTCTCCCTCGGACCCTCCCCCCTTCTCGTGCTCTCTCTATCTTATTCTCTCTCTCAAATAAATAAAAAAATAAAAAATAAAAAGACTATCTTTAAAAAACAAAAAAGAGAGAAAGCGAGGTAGAGATACAGCCAGTAGGCATATATGGAAATACACTTTCAGACAGGAGGCAGTAACAGGAGGGATCTGGTACTTGGCATAAAAGTGGAGGCTTGAGAAGGGGGCTGCTCCGGCTGAGAAGAGGACCGAACGTAGAACTTTGATGCACACTGACAGTGGGAGATGGGCACTGAAGAGAACACAGTGTGAAACCTGAGGAGTTGTAGGAAAGGTAGAAGTGGGAGAAGGTGGTACTGTCAGAATCATGGGTGGAGTTTTAAGAAGGCAAAGGTGATCATCAGTGACAAATTAGAAAGTCAGAATCAAGGCTGTCAAGGTCACTGGATTTAGCAGTCCAAAATGTATTCTGAAGCACTTGTGTCCTGCTTTGCAACTTGTTTTTATTGTTTTCATATCAATTCTGGAGGAACAACCTATGGTTTCTGGGTTTCTAGGAAGAAACCCTTCTAAAATCTGCCTTTGGAAGTTGTGCTCCACTCCAGGCAGGAAGATTTCTTTGCTGTACACTTCTTCACTTACCGGCAAACACGTACTACGCAGCTGTTACAGGTAGGCCTTGTGTCTGAGGCAGTGTAGGTGTTCAGTAAATATTGAATAAGTACTGGAGATAAAACAAAGATCTCTGCCACTGCAGAACTTAAAACATCCTACAGAAGAGAATAGACACAGACTGTAAAATAGTGTAACAAAGGAAATAAAACAGGTGTTCTGACAAAAATAGCATAGCTGACTTTGGGTTAGGATAATGAGGAAAGGGCCTAGCAATTCTAAGAGCTAGGGAAGAGCATTGCAGGCAGAGAGAAAACAGGAAGTGTGAAGACTGCAACCGGAAACAGCCTCCAAATACTGATAGGGCCATTGTGACAGGAGCATATGATGAATGAAGGTACAGTTGACTGAGATGAGATGAATATATAGGCAGGACCTTGAATTGGGAAAAGGATTTTCTACATGGGAGCAGTGGTGTCTCTGGTTTTATTGGGGTGATGAATGGGGGGTGTGGGGGAAGAAAGGAAGAGGTAGGTTGCTTTAGTAGCCAGGTGAGAGAGAGTAGTGACTTGGATGGTGTGGGGGTCAGGAATTGAAAGACATGTAAATACATTCAAGATATATTTGGAGATAAAACTGAGACAGGTTTTGACAACAGATTAGATGAAAGTGGAGAGAGAAGGAGTCAGGGATGGCTTTTACTTGGGTTTTGGGTTGAGTAACTTGTAAATGTTGTTGTTGCTGTTGCTTTTTGGGTGAGGGGAGTTAGTTAGTTTTGGGTATCCAAGTAAAGATTTTGATAGGTAGTTGAATATATGGGTCTGGAGCTCAAGGGAAAAGGCTGAGCTTGGGACATAAATTTCTAAGTTATCACGGGAATGGATGAAATCACCTAGTAAGAGAGTGAAGATAGAAACCAGTGTATAGATGTAGGGAGGAGGAGCCATTAAGAGGCCAGCAAACTGGATGAGGTGGGGAGTGGTGCCAAGACAACAGTGTTTCCAAGAGAGAAGGGATTAGTAATCCTACTGAGGGCTTGGAAGAGGGCAGAAATTTCTCTCCATTAGATAGGGCAACAGGGAGGTTGTTGTGACCTTGATAAAAGCAGTTTTCTGTGGAACAGAAGGAATAGAAGTCAATCTGAAGAGTTAGAAGACTGAACAGAGCACACAGATTCAACAATAATGGTTAATGCCTATTTTTTTTTTTAAGATTTTATTTATTTATTTGACAGAGACAGAGATAGCGAAAGCAGGAACACAAGCAGCAGGAGTGGGAGAGGGAGAAGCAGGCCTCCCGCCAAGGAGGGAGCCCGATGTGGGACTCGATCCCAGGATCCTGGGATCATGACCTGAGCCGAAGGCAGACGCTTAACAACTGAGTCACCCAGGCGCCCGGTTAATGCCTATTTTTAAAAGTTGGTCATTTTATCATAAAATATGTAATTTTATTACATATTAAGAAGCATCACAACAAAATTAAAGTGAATGGAGACTTAGGGTATGTAGATGACTGTCAAGAGAGATCTGGTTGCCATCTTATCAAATTTATTATCATTTGGGCAGCCCACCATTACATGTCTCCTGTTGTGATAAGCATGAAACACACAGCATCCCCTTAATGTATTATTGCCAAAAACATATTGTGAACCCAGGGCGCCTGGGAGGCTCAGTCAGTTAACCCTCTGCCTTCGGCTCAGGTCATGATCCCAGGGTCCTGGGATTGAGCCCCAGTCAGGCTCCCTGCTCGGCGGGGAGCCTGCTTCTCCCTCTCGGTCTGCCCCTCCCCCCCCAACATGCTTGCTTGCACAGATCTCTCTTTCTCAGATAAATAAAAACTTTTTTGAAAAAAAAAAATATGGTGAACCTGAATCTACTCTAGCCTTAAGACCTAACTTCGGTTTTATAGGAAATAAAAGAGATGGGCATATAAATTAATGACAGAAAATGAGAATGCAGGGCATTCATTTAAGACAACTGACCTAGTCTCTTCAGAAAGTATCACACGTAAATAAAGGGATCGGGGGAAGAGAAGGACAGGGATTTTATAGATTAAAAATGACCAGATGTGGGTGCCTGGGTGGTTCAGTCGGTTGAGCGACTGCCTCCGGCTCGGGTCATGGTCCTGGAGTCCCAGGATCGAGTCCCACATCGGGCTCCCTGCTCGGCGGGGAGTCTGCTTCTCCCTCTGACCCTCTTCCCTCTCGTGCTCTCTATCTCTCATTCTGTCTCTCAAATAAATAAAATCTTAAAAAAAAAAATGACCAGATGTTAGAATAATCATATTCTTATTTTTAAAAAGTTTTTATTGTTTGAAGCTACATACTGAAATATATATAGATGAGGTGTCAGGAATTTGCTTAAGTGATTCAGGATCTGGGAGTAGATAGAAACATAAATTAATGGCTACTGGTTGATTATTGAATCTGAGTTATTGCATTGAGATTATTCTGTCTACTTTTGTATATATTTGAAATTTTCCATAATAAAATGTTAAAAGACTAATACAGTGGGTGAACCTTGACTGGATTCTGGCTTGGGCTGGGGGCGGGGGGGACCCAACTAGCTATAACAACCATTTTGAAACAAGTAAGAAAATTTGAGTATGGACTAGATAATAGATGTTTCGTTAATTTTCTTAGGTTTGAAATTGTGGTTATGGGGGCGCCTGGGTGGCTCAGTTGTTAAGCGTCTGCCTTGGGCTCAGGTCATGATCCCAGGGTCCTGGGATCGCGCCCCGCATCGCGCTCCCTGCTCCGCAGGAAGCCTGCTTCTCCCTCTCCCACTCCCCCTGCTTGTGTTCCTGCTCTTGCTGTCTCTCTCTGTCAGATAAATAAATAAAATCTTTAAAAAAAAAAAAAAGAAATTGTGGTTATGT
The DNA here is from genome assembly GCF_003265705.2 of Callorhinus ursinus. Taxonomy (NCBI): domain Eukaryota; kingdom Metazoa; phylum Chordata; class Mammalia; order Carnivora; family Otariidae; genus Callorhinus; species Callorhinus ursinus. Next base: position 12,665,134 of record NW_027397080.1, on the reverse strand, counting down.
AAGAAGGCCCTTATTAGGAGGCACATACTAAAGTAATAAGGGTGAAGTGCAAGTTGTGACATTTACAACTTTGAAATGTCCAGTTAAAATATATATACGTGTATGTTAAAAATATCCGTACATCTGATGGAGTAAAACAAATATGTCATTGTTAAAAATTGTTGAATCTTGGGGCACCTGGGTGGCTCAGTTGGTTAAATGTCTGACTCTTGATCTCAGTCCAGGTCTTCATCTCAGGGTCATGAGTTAATCCCCATGTTTGTTTTGTTTTGTTTTGTTTTAATTGTTGAATCTTAAAAGAGTTTACAGATGTTTCTTACACTATTTCAATTTTTTAGTGTTTAAGTAATTCATGGGGCACCTGGGTGGTTCAGTTAAGCGTCTGACTCTTGATTTCTGCTCAGTTCATGATCTCAGGGTCATGAGATTGAGCCCTGCATCGGGCTCTGTGCAGAGCGTGGAGTCTGCTTAAGATAATTTCTCTCTCCCTCTCTCTTGCTTGCACGTGCTCTCTTGCTCTCTCTAAAAATAAAATAAATTCTTTTTTTTTTTTTTAAAGATTTTATTTATTTATTTGAGAGAGAGAGAATGAGAGATAGCATGAGAGGGAAGAGGGTCAGAGGGAGAAGCAGACTCCCTGCCGAGCAGGGAGCCCGATGTGGGACTCGATCCCAGGACTCCGGGATCATGACCTGAGCCGAAGGCAGTTGCTTAACCAACTGAGCCACCCAGGCGCCCAAAATAAAATAAATTCTTAATAAATAAATAATTCTTAATAAAAAGGGGACAAAAGTTTTTTTGCTCTTCGTGAGAACAGAGAAATGGGGCAATAGCTTGGGTAGTGGGGTAAATGAAAAAATACACTCACAAGTGACTGACTGATTCTTAGGATAAAGAACTGCAGGTGGTAGGGGCACCTGGCTGGCTCAGTCGGTGGAGCATGTGACTCTTGATCGCAAGGTTGTGAGTTTGAGCCCCATGTTGGGGGTAGAGATTACTTAAAAATAAATCTTAAAAAAAAAAAAAAAAGAATTTCAGGTGGTGAGATTCCTGGAACTATTCCTATGGTGCTGATTTTAGCTAGCAAAGTTGTAAATCAATAATACCAAAACTTTGCCATCAACTTTGTAATTATCTACTAGATAGACCAGCAAGAAGACAGGTAAAATTTAAGCCAGCCTATGATAAGAAACTGAGCCAGGTAAGTTTTGGAAGAGCATCTTTGAAAATGTCCAAATTTACCTCTGTCATTTGTGTTGTGTGCTGTCTTCCCACCCTTCCAGTCTCATCATGGCTGACTTTATCTGTTTTAGAAGAATTTTGATTTAGTTAATTCTGGTTGTATAGGTGTTCGCACAGCGTCAGATGTACTTTAAGTTTGTGGTTGGTTGGATTTGTGGTCTAGGGAGAGAAGTCACTGCAAAGAAAAACCTATTACTATGAAAATGAGTTCCTAAAAATCAGATATAGTGGATAGAAGGTGGAACTCATAGGCAGACATCTTGGCAAAGTTTTCAATTGCTCCCTGTTCATATGCACTAATTAGAGAATTGATTGCCAGTAATTCTCAAGTTAAAATGACTGAGTACATAGATCAATATAGATAGAACCTAGTCCAAGGGCAGGAGCCAAATTGAATAGAATTATGTGTGTTGGGGGGATGGAAAGAAGTAATTCTCAGAGGTTGGATGTGAAAGTGGAGGACTTTAGAATTAGAGATCTAGATCCCAGTCCCAGCTTCACAGTTTAATAGCTGAATGATCTTGTGTAAGTCATAACACTTCTGAACCTGGTTCTTTAGCTCTTAATTGCTATTTAGCTACTGTCCCAGGGCTTAAAACAGCTGATTTCACCATAGCCCCTGTCAAATCTTGTTTGGCTGGCACAGTGTTGTAAAAACTGAGTATGAGTGCAATCCCTGATGTAATATCATGACTGTCCTGTTAAAAATCATTCACCTCTTTACCCCTTTTAAGGCATTTGAGTTTGTGTTTAACTGAAATTCTGGGATGTGACCAGATTTGTTTCTTTATCAGTGATGGAATAGCTTCCAACCCAGAATTCTGATGGATTTGCTGTTACCAATAGCTTTCCTTTTCAGGAAATGAGAAGAACCTGGAGTTTGGGACCAAATAGGTCAGGGTTGATATTAGCTTCCTGACTTGTTCACTTACCCTCTGAGTCTTTTTTCTTGTTTGTTAAATGGATTCTCAGGATTGTTGTGAAGATTAGAGATATCAACAAAGAGGTTGGCACTATCGACAAAAAGGTCGGCTCATTATCAAATGTTAGTACCCTTATGGGCTCTATCCTGGTACCTACCCTCTTACCCTTTTCGGTTAACAGGCATATAGCCATAGTGTTTTAACCCAGGAATCTTATGTTGATACATATTTGCTAGAGAATTCCTAGTGAAAGGTATGAGAGGCCAACTGAAAAAAGCCATTTAACCTGTAAGGAATCAGGTTTTTCTTACTTTCTTTAAGAGGCCTTAAATTGGGGAGTAACCATTTTATCTCTTTTATCTCCTTCCCAGTGCCATTAAGAAACCTTTAATGCATCATTATGAGTTGTAAAACTTCTGACTTTAGCATATGCCATATAGTCAGTCTGTGTGATTTAAAGCCTTAGCTCATTCTCAGTACCCGGGCAGCTATAATAACATTTCTTTAGAAAGCTTCCCTCTGCCGAGGAGCGCCCAGTCAACACCAGGACAAGGGAAATCATTTGAAAAGATGACTCTTCATAGTGTTCCAGGTCCCATCTCCTTTGAAGATTGTCAGGTCATTGCCTAGAAGATAAAGCTAGTTCCCTTATCTCCTAAATATAGCTCCTTTGGGTTCTTCCAGGCAGATGCCTTCAATCAAGTGATTGCTTGGTAGCTTTTTGAAGTACAGACCATGAACATAAAGCTTTCATTTGGAAAGCCCTAGAGCCAGCCGGTGTACAGGATCTGAGCTTGAAGGTGTAGTAGTATCATTCCCATCCCACACACAGGACAGCTGGCTATGCATAGTACGCTTTTTTCTGAGAACATGTGCAAAATTTTTAAGTTTTATGGATCTCAAAACTTTAAACATCAGTGATTAAAAGGAGTACTGCAGTAATCTTGCTACTCACTCTGTGTGTGACTGGAGACTCAGGTTCTTTATCTGTCAGTTAGGGTTTATAGTAATTTACTGGGGCTGCCATAACAAAGTACCACAGCCTGTGTGGCTTAAACTACAGGAATTTATTTTCTCACAGTTCTGGAGGCTAGAATTCCAAGATCAGGATATCAGCAGGGTTGGTTTTTTCTGAGCCCTTTCTCTCTTCGGTTTATCAGTGGCTGTCTTCATGTTTACATGGTATTCTCCCTCTGTGTGCATCTGTATCTTAATCTTTTTATAAGGACACTAGTCATATTGGATTAGGGCCTTATCCCAGTATCCTCACCTCTTTAAAGATGCTGTCTCCATATAGTCACATTTGGAGAGACTGGGGGCCAGGCCTTCAACATAGGAGTTGGAGGCAGGGCAGAATTCAGGCCATAACAGGGTCCTTGCCTATTTTGTAGTATTATTACTGGTTCCTTGGTTCTAAAAGTTTATAGAGAGTGCATGGTAACATTTGATGTTTATTTCCTAGAAATGGGAAGTATAACTTCAGGGAACTGTTCGCTTTGAGAGAGTTCCTTGCCTAAGAAGACCCAAAGGCTGTCTAAGACAGATGCTAGAAAATGTATTTGTATCATGGATTTCTTTTTTTTTTTTAAGATTTTTAAAAATTTGAGATAGGGAATGAGTGGGGGGAGGGGCAGAGGGAGAAGCAGACTCCCTGCAGAGCAGGGAGCCTGGCACAGGGCTTGATCCCAGGACCCCAGGGTCATGACCTGAGCCAGAGGCAAATGCTTAACCGACTGAGCCACCCAGGCACCTCGTATCCTGGATTTCTTGATCCAGCCCCAACAAGTAGAGGAGTGCATGATGAAAAAAGTCCCTTTGCCTACTGGTCCCTAAATGAGAGTCCAGCATTCCTTTGGTTGCTGATTCCAGATGTGCTTCTGCAGTTGTTCCGTCTCCAATCTAACCTCCCTTGCCTTGCTTCTCCAGTGAAGTCATAAGCAAATATTTGTGATAGTTTCTTGTCACCGTGGTGACTAAAGAAGCACAGCCTGGTTCTCCTTCCAGCTTTGCTGTCAGCTCTGCTCGAAGGGGAGGGGCAGCCCTCTAGGAGAGCCCAGACTCAGAGTCATGAAAAATCATGTGTCAGGTAATGGGGGACAGCAATCCATAGTGCTGCCTTTAGGAATTTGTCCTGTGCCTCTTAGTGTCCAGGCACAGGAGTAATCAGGAACTCCAAGGGAGGCCACTGCAGTCCCCTAGATTTTTTTTAATAAAAATTCACTTAGGGACGCCTGGGTGGCTCAGTCAGTTAGGCATCTGCCTTCGGCTCAGGTCATGATCCCAGGGTCCTGGGATGGAGCCCCGCATCGGGCTCCTTGCTCAGCAGGGAGCCTGCTTCTCCCTCTGCCTGCTGCTCCCCCTGCTTGTGCTCTGTCTCTCTCTCTCTGACAAATAAAATCTTTTTTTAAAAAAAAATAATAAATTCACTTGGGCTTCACCAAATGGATGTGGAGACATGCACAATCTAAGACCCACTACTGCAATTGGTTCACCAAGCTACTTTCCAGAATGACCGAGGCACCTTCTCTGAAGTTTCATTTCCTCAGTTTCTCTAGCTCCGGAATTCAGCTCTTTTTTCAACTTCCATTTTCATTTCTCTTTCACTCAGATTCTCTTAGTAGACTCTACTCTGCCCCCCTCCCATTTATGTATGGGTGTTTCACCCCCAACCTGATTTCCTGGTTGAAGAACCAGCCCAAATCTTATCTTGGGAGATTTTTTTTTAATTTATTTTTCTTGATGTAGTGTTCCATGATTCATTGTTTGCATATAATACCCAGTGTTCCATTCAATACGTGCCCTCTTTAATACCCATCACCAGGCTAACGCATCCCCCCGCCTCCCTCCCCTCTAGAACCCTCAGTTTCTCAGAGTCTACAGTCTCTCATGGTTTGTCTCCCCCTCCAGTTTCCCCCCTTCATTTTTCCCTACCTACTATCTTTTTTTTTTTCTAACATATAATGTATTATTTGTTTCAGAGGTACAGGTGTTTGACAGAGAGATCGAGCACAAGTAGACAGAGCAGCAGGCAGAGGGAGAGGGAGAAGCAGGCTCCCCGCTGAGCAGAGAGCCGGATGTGAGACTGGATGCCAGGACCCTGGGATCATGACCTGAGCCGAAGGCAGCTGCTTAACTGACTGAGCCACCCAGGCGCCCCGGGAGATTTCTTTTTAAACTCTCATTACAGGGGCGCCTGGGATCCAGCCCCACATCCGGCTCTCTGCTCAGCGGGGAGCCTGCTTCTCCCTCTCCCTCTGCCACTACCCCCTTCTTGTGCACGCGCTCTCTCTCTCTCTCTGTCAAATAAATAAATAAAAATCTTTAAAAAAAAATAATAAACTCTCACTACAATCACCCCAACCACTTCAGAAGAGGGCAATCATACTTGTTCTTTCTGCGTGCGTGTAAAACTTATTTTTCACCCCTTTAGCAATACCTTTAGTAACTGTTTCCAATTAGAAATGTAGGAGAATGGTGGGGAGGCACCTGGGTGGCTCAGTTGGTTAAGTTTCTGACTTTGATCTCAGGGTCATGAGTGCAAGCCCCACATTGGGCTCCTCCCTGTGCATGGAGCCTACTTTTATTTATTTATTTATTTATTTTTAAGATTTTATTTATTTTTTCATGAGAGACAGAGAGAGAGAGAGAGGCAGAGGGAGAAGCAGGCTCCCTGCTCAGCGGGAGGCCTGCTTCTCCCTCTCCCACTCCCCCTGCTTGTGTTCCCTCTCTCGCTGTGTCTCTCTGTCAAATAAATAAATAAAATCTTTAAAAAATAAAAAATAAAAAAATAAATAAAATAAAAAAGAGAGAAAGAGGGGCGCCTGGGTGGCTCAGTCGTTAAGTGTCTGCCTTCAGCTCAGGTCATGGTCCCAGGGTCCTGGGATCGAGCCCCGCATCAGGCTCCCTGTTCGGCGGGAAGCCTGCTTCTTCCACTCCCCCGTTTGCGTTCCCTCTCTCTGTCAAATAAATAAATACAATCTTTAAAAAAAAAAGAGAGAGAGAGAAGAAAGAAAAAATTTAGAGAATGGGAAATGCCTCTAGAGGGAGACTAAGTAAGGCTTCCTCTACTTGTGGGTTAACATAGGTACGCTCGTGCTCGCTTGCTTTCAAATAAAATCTTTTAAATAAAGAGTGGGACGCTTAACCCACTGAACCACCCAGGTGCCCCAATCAGCGTCACTCCTATCAGTTTTTTAAATACTGAGATTGTTTTTAAAATGTAAATATGGGGTGGAAGGTATGATAAAGTCCCTCTGGCCACAGGAAGAGACAGGAATGAGGTGCAGAAGGAAGAAGTTTGTTATGCTCACAGGTCAGAGAGGGAGCCACTGCATGCATGTAGGATCACAGCAGAAAGCACCAGGTGGTCAGGAGGCAGAGGGGGCAGGGGCAAGCTGATTTAGGCCAGAGCCTTTATTGAGATTTCTGAGGTAAAGTGAAGGCAGGACATAGTAAACAGTTTAGGACTGGTTAGTTTTTGGTTGTTTTTTGTTTTGTTTTAAGATTTTATTTATTTGACAGAGTAAGAGAGCACAGCGGGGGGGAGCAGCAGGCAGAGGGAGAGGGAGAAGCAGACTCCCCAGTGAGCAGGGAGCCCAACATGGGGCTCCATCCCAGGACCCTGGGATCATAACCTGAGCCAAAGGCAGGCACTTAACCAACTGAGCCACCCAGGTGCCCGCCTCTGTATTATTCTAAGCATTTTATGGTCTTCGCTTGTATTTAGGTTGCTGATCCATTTTGAGTTAATTTTTGTATATGGTATGAGCTAGGTGTCCAACACGGTTCCTTTGTATCTGGAAATCTAGTTGTCCCTGCACTATTTTTTGAAGAGACTATTCATACTCCATTGAATGGACTTGATACCCTTATTAAAATTATTTGGCTGACCATAGATGTGTGAATTTTTTTCTACACTCTGAAATTTATTCCGTTGATCTGTAAACACCCTTAATGCCAGTACCACGCTATTCTGATTATTGTAGCTTTGTAGTAAGATAAAATCAGGAAGTGTTGAGTCCTCCAACTTTATTATCTAAGAGTATGTTGTTAGTTTCCACATATTTGTGAATTTCTGGCTTCATTCCATATGGTCAAAGAAGATACTTTGTCTGATTTCAATCTTTTAGAATTCATTGAGACTCTTTGTGGTCTACATGTCTATCTTGGAGAATGTTCCATGTATACCTGAGAAAGTATATTCTGTTGAGTGGAGTGTTCTATAGATCTTTTTAGGTCTAGCTGATTCATAATGTTGTTGAAGTTCTCTGTTTCCTTATTAATCTTCTATTAAGTGTTCGTTTTTTTAAAAGATTGATTTATTTGAAAGAGAGCACACACGAGCCAGGGGAGGGGCAGAGGAAGAGGGAGAGAGAGAATCTGAAGCAGATGCTGTGCTGAGGTTGATTTCCTGACCTGAGCCAAAACCAAGAGTCAGCCGCCTAGCCAACTGAGCTGCCCAGGCACCCTGGTGCATTTATGTTTTATAATGGCCATATCTTCTTGATGAATTGACCTTTCTTTCAGTATATAATGTCCTTCTTTATCTCTTGTAACAGTTTTTGACTTGAAGTTTTTGTCTGATAGTAGTATAGCTATCCCAGCTCTCTTTTGGTTACCAAATGGATGAGATACCTTTTTCCATCCATTTACTTTAAACTTGTCTGTGTCTTTGGATATGCAGTAAGTCTTTGCAGACAGTGTATAGTGGTTGGAGAGCTTAGTCCATTTACATATAATATATTACTGATAAGGAAGGACTTGTGGCATTTTACTCATTGTTTCCTTTGTCTTACACATTTTTTGTCCCTCTCTTCCTCCATTACTGCCTTTTGAGTTCAGTTGATTTTTGGTAGTGAATTGTTTTGATTCCCTTCTCATTTCCTTTTGTGTATATTTTTAATTTCTATTTTGTGTATGTATTTTTAGATATTGTGGTTACCATAGGGATTACATTTAACATTCTAAATTCATAGCAATCTAGGTTGAATTGGTACCAACTTAACTTAAAAAAGTCTTTTACTATACAGTTCCAGTTCCCTTTATGTTGTTGCCGTCACAAATTACATCTTTACACGTTGTATGCCTGGTAACAGATTTATAATTATTTTATATGTTTGTCCTTTAAATCATCTAGGAAGTAAAATGTGGAGTTAGAAACCAAAAATATAATAATACTGATTTTTATATTTACCCATGTAGTTACCTTTACTGCCTTGAAGTTACTGTGGAGTGTCCTTTAATTTCCTTTCATTTTCAGTTTGAAGGTCTCCGTTTAGTATTTCTTGTTTAGCAGGTCTAGTGGTAACAGACTTCCTCAGCTTTTGTTTATCAGAAATGTCTTAAGTTCTCCCTTTTTTTATGTAAGTTTTTTAAAGATTCTATTTATTTATTTGTCAGAGAGAGAGCAAAAGAGAGCACAAGCAGGGGGAGGGCAGGCAGAGGGAGAAGCAGGCTTCCCGCTGAGCAAGGAGCCCGATGCGGGGGCTCGATCCCAGAACTGGGATCATGACCTGAGCTGAAGGCAGATGCCCAACCAACTGAGCCACCCAGGCGCCCCTTCTCCCTTGTTTTTGAAGCACAATTCTGTCAGATATAGAATTCTTTTGACAGTTTTTTTTTCTTTTGGATCTTTAAATTTGTCATCCCAGTGCCTTCTGGCCTTCATGGTTTCTAATGAGAAATTGGCTTGTTATGTGATGAGTTGCTTCTCCCTCACTGTTTTCAAGATTCTCTTTGTGTCTTTGGCTCTTAGCAGTTTGATTGTGTGTCTAGATATGGAGTTTATCCTTGGGATTCAGTGAACATCTCTGTGTAGATGCATGACTTACATTGAATTTGGGAGGTTTTCTGCCATTCTTTCTGTCCCTTTTTCTATTTCTTTGACTCCCATAATGCTTGTTGGAATCTGATGGGTCTTCTAGGCTCTGTTACTTTTCATTCTTCGTCCTTTCTGCTCCTCAGATTTCATAATTTCAGTGTTCCTGTCTTCAAGTTTGCTGCTGCTATCATCTGCTCACATCTGCCATTGAACCCCTCTAGTGGATTTTTCATTTCAGTTATTGTACTTTTCAATTCCAGAACTTTTTTTTTAAGCTTATCTACTTATTTAAGTAATCTCTGCCTCCAACGTGGGGCTCAAATTCACAGCCCCAAGATCAAGAGTCGCATGCTCCTCCCAACTGAGCCAGCCAGGCACCCCTCAACTCCAGAACTTCTGTTTTTCTTCTTCTGTTTGGTCCTTTTTCAGTTTGTTGATACTCATTTTGTTCATGCATTGTTTTCCTGATTTCCTTTAGTTTGTTTATTTATATTTAGCTCTTTGAGTGTATTTAAAACCATTGTTTGAAAGTCTTTGCCTAGTATGTCAAGTATCTGGGTTTTTTTCAGGGATAGTTTCTATTTTTATTTGGCAGAGAGAGACACAGCGAGAGAGGGAACACAAGCAGGGGGAGTGGGAGAGGGAGAAGCAGGCTTCCCGTGGAGCAGGGAGCCGGATGTGGGGCTCAATTCCAGGACCCTGGGAGGATGACCTGAGCCAAAGGCAGACACTTAATGACTCAGCCACCCAGGCGCCCCTCAGGGATAGTTTCTGTCAATTTATTTTGTCCTTTCAAATGGGCCATACTTCCCCTTTTTCTTCATATGCCTGGTAATTTTTTTTTAAATTAAAAACTGGATATTTGAATATTATAATATTGTAACTGGAAATCAGTTTTTCTTTTTTTTTTTAAGATTTTATTTATTAATTTGAGACAGAGTTAGAGAGAGAGCATGAGCAGGGGGGAGAGGCAGAGGGAGAGGGAAAAGCAGGCTCCCTGCTGAGCCAGGAGCCCGATGCGGCCTCGATCCCAGGACCCCGGGATCATGACCTGAGTTGAAGGCAGAGGTTCAACCATCTGAGCCACCCAGGCACCCTGGAAATCAGTTTTTCTATTTGTCATGTGTTCTTGGCCCATTTGTGTTTTTTTCTTTTATAATTCCATTTTATCTCCATTATTGGTTTAAAGAAATGTTTTAAATGGGAAAAAGTTATTTTATATGTACCTATATGTTTACCATTTCTAGTATCCTTCCTTTTGTGAGGATCTGAGTTACCATCAGATACCGTTTTCCTTCTACTTAAAGTAATGTAGTTTGTTGTTTTTAGCACTGTAGTTTTTCTTCGGTGCATGTCTGCTAGAGACAAAGTCTCAGCTATTTTTTGAAGAAGTCCATTTCTATTTCACTTTCATTTTTGAAAGTGTTTTCATTGAGTATAGAATTCTAGTTTGACAGGTTTCCTTCAGTAAATGAAGGATGGTACTTCATTATCTTCTGACTTTATCACTGGTTTTCAGGAATTTTGTATGATATGCCTTAGTGTGATTTTGTTTTTTAAAGATTTATTTATTTATATGAGAGAGATAGTGTGCATGTGTGTGCAAGGGGCGGGGGGTGGGCAGAGGGAGAGGGGGAGAGAATCTAAGCCGACTCCATGTTGAAAACGGAGCCCCATACAGGACTCAATCTCACGAGGCTGAGATCACCACCTGAGCTGAAGCCAAGAGTCGGTCGCTGAACTGACTGCGCCACCCAGCTGCCCCTGATTTTCTTTGTTTTTATCATAATTAAGGTTTATCATGGTTTCTTGGGTATAGGGATCAAATTTGGAAATCTTTCAGTCTTTGTTTCTTCATAAGTTTTTTTCTGTCTCCCTTCCTCCTCCACCCCACTTTTCCTCCTGTGAATCCAGCTACAGGTATATTAGGCCATTTGATAACATTTGCACTGCAGCATCATTTTGGGGTCTATTGATTTTCTTCTGACTGTAGGTCATATTTTCCTGCTTTTTGGCATATCTGTAAATTTTTAATTGAATTTTTGATGTAATTTTTTGTTTTTGTTTTTTTAAAGGATGTAGAGCTTTATAGGCAGTTGTTACATTCTGCTCAGTTGGTCAGTTTAAGTCTTGTTTTTAAACTTTGATAGTAGTCTTTTGTGTAGGGATAGTTTAATCTCACTATTAAAGCATAGCCCTTTTGGGGTCTTCACTGAGTGCCCTGAGTGATCAGTGAGGAATCTCCATTCTGATTCATCAAGTGCCTTCCTGCCCTTAGTCTTCAGCATGGATTTACTGGAACCCCAAATAGATTTCCTGAGTTTTTTCTGTGTATCTCACTCTTCTCTGGAACTCTGCCTCACAATTTCCAGCTGTCTCAATCTCTAAACCGTCCAGTCTCTTTCCCCAATTAATAAGATTCCTGTGCTATTTGGTAACCCTTTCCCTGCTCAGTGGTCTAGAACATGTTTCCTGGCAGAAAGTCAAGGAGATAAGTAGGGCTCACACTCTTGGGGATCACAGGTTTTCACTGCCTCATGTCCGATATCTGAAACAGTTTACAGCAGGAAGGTAAATCAATCCCTGTTATTCCACCATGACTGGAATGGAAGTGATAGATAGCTATGTTAATGTCTAACAAAGTAGACAAAAAGCATTGTTAAGGAATAATTAGGCTGTTTACAATTTTAAAAAAATTCCTAAATACACCAGGAAGGACAGGACTGTTCTAAATGTATGTACCTCTAATAAAATTGTCTTAGAATGTATAAAGCAGGGGCGCCTGGGTGGCTCAGTCGTTGGGCGTCTGCCTTCGGCTCAGGTCATGATCCCGGGGTCCTGGGATCGAGGCCGCATCGGGCTCCTGGCTCAGCGGGGAGCCTGCTTCTCCCTCTCCCTCTGCCTCTCTTGCTGTGTCTTTCTCTGTCAAATAAATAAAGTCTTTGAAAAAATAAATAAGAGAGAGACAGCAAGAGAGGGAACACAAGCAGGGGGAGTGGCAGAGGGAGAAGCAGGCTTCCCGCGGAGCAGGGAGCCCGATGCGGGGGCTCGATCCCAGGACCCCAGGATCATGACCTGAGCCGAAGGCAGACACCCAACGACTGAGCCACCCAGGCGCCCCCATGACTTTGAAATCTTGAAGTTAGGTCTTTTTCCAGGTTGGTGATATGTGGTACACTACTCTCACTGCTGGCCAGCTCCAGTGAGCCATGTGATCACAAAGGTAAACAACTGATACACTTATAACCATTCTGTGCCCATATGGCCATTCCTTTTTTTTTTTCCACTTTCCATACAGTATTCAATAAGTTACATGAGGTAGTGAATATGTTACTATAAAATATCTTTGTGTTAGATGATTTTGCCCAACTGTAGGCTAATATGAGTGTTCTGAACATGTTTAAGGCAGGCTAGGCTAAGTTATGATATTCCGTAGGTTAGGTGTATTAAATGCATTTTTGACTTACAGTATCATCAGCTTAACAGTGGGTTTATGAGGACATAGCCCAATCATATAAGTCAAGGAAGATCTGTAAATTTAAAAGAATCTCTGAGGGGCGCCTGGGTGGCTCAGTTGATCAAGCGACTGCCTTCGGCTCAGGTCATGATCCTGGAGTCCCAGGATCGAGTCCTGCATCAGGCTCCGTGCTCAGCGGGGAATCTGCTTCTTTCTCCCTGTGACCTTCCCCCCTCTCCTGCTCTCTCATTCTCTCTCTCAAATAAATAAATAAAATCTTTTAAAAAATAAAATAAAATAAAAATCTCTGAGTCTCTAACTACAGTGTAATTATATTAGAAGTAAATAACAGAAGATGTAACTCCCCAAATATTACTAATTTAAAAGAACACTCATGATCCAAATAAAACTGATGGAAATTAGGTATTCAGAAGTGAATTACAATTAAAATATTAATTTGAAGGAAATTTAAAAGCCTTAGGAAGATAATAACCAAAATAAAAAGTCTGAACATGAATGACTTAGGTACATGAGTTAAAAAAAAGTAGACAGGAGGGGCTCCTGGGATAGAACCCCCCATTGGGCTTCCTTCTTGGCAGGGAGTCAGCTTCTCTCTCTCCCGCTGACCCTACCTAGTGCTCATTCTCTCTCTCTCTCTCTCTCTCTCTCTCTCTCAAATAAAGTTTTTTTTTAAAAAATATGTGAAATTACCCATGAAATCCTGTGATAAGCTGCACTTGGTCAAGATGAATTAGTTTTTTTATACAGCGCTGGTTGTGTTTTAATATTATTTAGAATTTTGGGGCGCCTGGGTGGCTCAGATGGTTAAGCGTCTGCCTTCAGCTCAGGTCATGATCCCAGGGTCCTGGGATCGAGTCCCGCATCAGGCTCCCTGCTCCTTGGGAGCCTGCTTCTCTCTCTCTCTCTCTCTCTCTCTCTCTCTCTCTCTCTCTCTCATGAATAAATAAATAAAATCTTAAAAAAAATATATTATTTAGAATTTTTGTATCCTTGTTCACAAATGACCTAAGAAAAGTATAGGACCTTCTCATATTATTATTGTTTGGTGTTGTTATCAAAAGAAATGCTCCTCAGGGCACAGTTAAGCGTCAGCTCTTGGTTTCTGCTCAGATCATGATCTCATAGGTCTTGGGATTGAGCCCCAAGTCTGGCTTGGCACTCAGCGGGGAATCTGCCCCTCCCCCCACTCACTCTCTCAAATAAATAAACCTTAAAAAAAAATACCCCTTATTTTCCTGTTTTCTAAATGTATAAGAGTAAATAATTTATTGAAAATTTGGCAGAACTCTGTAAAACCACTTAGGCCTAGCATTTTCTTTCTCTCTTTCTTTCTTTTTTTTAAGATTTTATTCATCATTTGTGAGAGAGAGAAAGAGTGAGCACAAGCTGGGGGAGCGGCATGCAGAGGGAGAAGCAAGCTCCCCACTGGACAAGGACCCTGACACAGAACTTGATCCCAGGACCCTGGGATCATGACCTGAGCCAAAGGCATACGTTTAACAGACTGAGCCACCCAGGCCCCCCGGCCTGGCATTTTCTTTGTGAACTAGTCTTTACTGTTGATTCAACGTATTTCATGATTATAAGGCTAGTGAAACATCCTATTTGAGTCAATTGTAGTAACTTACATTATTCTAGGAATTTGTCTTTTCAAAGGTGTTAGCATAAAGTTGTTAATATTCTTTTTAACTTCCTAGTTACTGTAGTTCTTTTTTATTTGTAGTATTATTTGTGTCCTCTTTTGTTCTTTTATTTATGTATTTATTTTTCTTTTTTTTTTTAAAGATTTTATTTATTTATTTCAGAGAGAGAGAGAATGAGAGACAGAGAGCAAGAGAGGGAAGAAGGTCAGAGGGAAAAGCAGACTCCCTGCTGAGCAGGAAGCCCGATGTGGGACTCGATCCCGGGACTCCAGGATCATGACCTGAGTCGAAAGCAGTCGCTTAACCAACTGAGCCACCCAGGCGCCCCTATGTATTTATTTTTAAGATTTTATTTATTTATTTATTTATTTGACAGAGAGCGAGAGAGGGAACACAAGCAGGGGGAGTGGGAGAGGTAGAAGCAGGCTTTCCGCCGAGCAGGGAGCCTGATGCGGGGCTCGATCCCAGGACCCTGGCGGCATGACCTGAGCTGAAGGCAGATGCTTAACGACTGAGCCATCCAGGCACCCCTCTCTTTTATTCTTTTAAAATCTTACCAGATTTGACTTCTTTTAGTCTTTTGAAAGATCCAAGTTTTGCCTTTTTTAATCCTCTCTACTGTATGATTTTTCTCCGTTCTACTTAAAAAAAAAAAGATTTTATATGAGAGCGTGCGAGAGCGCATGTATGGGGAGGAGAGGGAGAAGTAGACTCCTTGCTGAGCAGGGAGCCTACCCATGGGGAGCCCCTCATGGATAATTTTATATTAGAAAATCTATGGTTTAATTCATTCATTATGCCTTTTAAAGAGAAAAACCACATATCATCTCAGTAGATGCAGAAAAAGGATTGGATAATAATCAACACTTAGTCATGATTAAAAACGTGTAGAAAACTAGGAATACGAGGGTCTTTTTTAAACTGATCAAGGATGTATGCCAGGGCGCCTGGGTGGCTCAGTTGAGTGCTTTCGGCTCGTGATCCCAGAGTCCTGGGATTAAGCCCCACATCAGGCTCCCTCTTCCTCTGCCGTTCCCCCTGCTTATGTTCTCTCTCTCAAATAAATAAAATCTTTTTTTAATTTAAATTCAATTAGTCAACATACAGTACATCATTAGTCTCAGATGTAGAGTTCAGTAATTCATCAGTTGCACATAACACCGAGTGCTCATCACATCACATGCCTTCCTTAATGCCCATCACCCTAAAATTTTTTTAAAAAGATTTGTGTTAGAGAGAGAGAGGGTGTGTGTGTGTGTGAGAGAGAGAGAGAGAGAGAGAGAGGGGAAGGGGCAGAGGGAGAGGTAGAGAAAGAATCTCAAGCAGAGCCCAACAGGGGGCTTGATCCCATGACCCTGAGATTATGACCTGAGCCAAAACCAAGAGTCAGACGCTTAATGGACTGAGCCACCGAAGCGCCCCACAAATAAATTTTTTTTTTTTTTTTTTAAGAAAATACAGTGTTGGGGCAAGAAAGAAATTGATCAAGAGTTTCTAAAACTAGACTTGGGAGGGGAACCTGGGTGGCTCAGTTGATTAAGCATCTGCCTTTGGCTCAGGTCATGATCCTGGGGTCCTGGGATCAAGCCCCATGTCAGGCTCTTTGCTCAGCTGGGAGCATGCTTCTCCCTCTCCCTCTGTCTACTGCTCTGCCTACTTGTGCATTCTCTCTCTGTGTGTGTCAAATAAATAAAATCTTTTAAAATTTTTCAAAAATTAAAAAACTAAAACTAGACTTGGTCAGAAAGGGAGATTTGCTTGATGACAGTAGTGGCATAATGAGAAAGGAAAGTGTTCAGTAAACCATGCCAAGACAATTATTTATCCACATGGAAAAAAATGAAATTGAATCCCTATCTCATATACAGTTAAGTTTCAGGTAGATGAAACACTTGCATGTAAAAGGCAAGCTTTAAAACCTCTAGAAGACAGGGGCGCCTGGGTGGCTCAGTTGGTTAAGCTACTGCCTTCGGCTCAGGTCATGATCCTGGAGTCCCGGGATCGAGTCCCACATCGGGCTCCCTGCTCAGCGGGGGGTCTGCTTCTCCCTCTGACCCTCTTCCCTCTCGTGCTCTCTGTCTCTCATTCTCTCTCTCTCAAATAAATAAATAAAATCTTTAAAAAAAAAAAAAAACCTCTAGAAGACATAAGAAGCTATCTTTCTGATTTGGGGAGCATGAAAGGATTTATTAAACAAGACACATAGAAAAAGCTGAGTATAAAAAAATTTTAACTACATTATATATATAATAATATATATCTGTATATATATATTTACTATATATATATAATATATAAAGAACTTGTTAAAGAACTCCATAAAGTAAAAATTGAAAAAACTGAAAAGCTTCAAAGTGCTAGAAGATATTTGTAACACAAATAACCCACAAGTGATTAACAACTAGAATATCTAAAGAGCTACAGATTGATAAGAAAAGGGCAAATAATTCAATAGAAAATGTTCAACATACACAAATAGATTTTTCAGAGAAGGGTTAACATGGCTAATAAATATAAAATCTAACCTCAGTAATCTGGGATGTGCAAATCATTATCAGTGAAATACCTCATACACCATAGGGATCGGCAAAAGTGAAAATTCCAAGTAATAAGATCAATGGGAACCTGTTGTGTATTGCTAAGATAGTGTAAATTGGTATCACAGTGGAAGGCAACATGGTGCTAGTTGGTCAAATTTAACATTTACCTGCCTACAACCCAGCAATTCATTCCTTAGAATTCTCAAAAGTGTGATCTGCAGAGTATTTCAGAGGGCCTGGGAAGTGAAGACTAAGATGTTATTTGCCAACTCAAAATGGATCAAAGACTTAATTGGTAAAAACGGAAACTATAAAACTCCTTGAAGACAACATTGGAAAAAAGACCTTGGTCTTGGCGATGATTTTTTTTTGGATACGACACCAAAAACATAAGCAACAAAAGCAAAAATAAACAAGTGGGACTACATCAAACTAAGAAAGCTTGAACTAAACTTAGAAGCTGCTATACAGCAAAAGAAACAGTCAACAAAATGAAAACGCAACCTATAGAATGGGAGAAAATATCTGCCAACCATGTATCTGATAAGGAATTAGTATCCAAAATATATAAGGAGCTCATACAACTCAACAACAGACCCCAAATATTCCAATTAAAAATGGGCAAAGGACCTGAATAGACATTTTCCCCAGAGCCAGACATAGGAGTGGCCAAGGTACATGAAAAAAGTGCTTAACATCACCAGTCATCAAGGAAATGCAAATCAAAATCACAGTGAGGTACCACCTCACACCTGTTGGAATGGCTATTATCAAAAACACAAGAGGTAAGGTATGCCTGGCTGGCTCAGTTGGAAGAATGTGCAACTCCTGATCTTGGGGTAATGAGTTCAAGCCTCACCTTGGATGTAGAGGTTACTTAACTGAATAAATAAAAACTTTAAAAACCCTAAGAGATAACAAGTGTTGGCAAGAATTTGGAGAAAAGGGACGGTTTGTACTCAGCTGGTAAGAATGTAAGTAGGTAGGGGTTCCTGGCTGGCTCAGTCAGTAGAGTATGCAACTCTTGATCTCAGGGTGGTGAGTTCAAGCCCTAAACTGGGTATAGAGTTTACTTTAAATTTTTTTTTAAAATAATGTTAAGTAAAGCTACTATGGAAGAGAATATGGCGCTACCTCAAAATTTTAAAAATATAACCTATCAGTACCACTTCTGTGAAATGAAATCACTATGTCAAAGAGATATATGTACCCTCGTGTCATTGTAGCAATATTTACAAGAGCCAAAACATGAAAACAACCTAAGTGCCCCATCAACAGATGAATGGATAGGGAAAACATGATGTATATATAAACAATGGACTATTATTCAGCTATAAAAGGAATTCTATTTTTTGTTTTTTGGTTTTTTTTTTAAAGATTTTATTTATTTATTTGACAGAGAGAGACACAGCGAGAGAGGGGACACAAGCAGGGGGACTGGGAGAGGGAGAAGCAGGCTTCCCGCCGAGCAGGGAGCCCGACACGGGGCTTGATCCCAGGACCCCGGGATCATGACCTGAGCCGAAGGCAGACGCTTAACGACTGAGCCACCCAGGCGCCCCAGGAATTCTGCTATTTGTGACAGTATGGATGAATCTTGCGGTCATTATGCTAAGTGAAATAAGAAGTAAAAAAGAGAAAGACAAATATAAATCCATGTATGTGTAGAATCTGAAAAGACCAAACTCAAAGAAACTGTAGATGGGTGGTTGCCAATCTGGGGTGGGGAAAATGAATGAAGGTGGTCAACAAGTACAAACTTCAGTTGTAAAGTGAGTAAGTTCTGGGGATCTGATGTATACCATAGTGACTGTAGTTAATAGCACTGTAGTATATCCTTTAAAGTTGCTAAGAGAATAGATCTTAAATGTTTTCACCACACACACACACACACACACACACAAAACAGTAACTGAGGTGATGGATGTGTCAGCTAACCTTATGTGGTAATCATCTTGCAGTATGATGCATAGATCATCACTTTGTGTACTGTAAACTTAAATGATGTTATTAGTTATATCTCAATATAGCTGGGAAAAAATTTAAAAATGTTACTTGCCAATTTTTACCATTTTGATGTTTGTATTGCAGAAGCAGTTCAAAAGCAATGATGGGTGAAATTTCTGGTGCCTTAGCACAAATCAAGACAGTGGCACCAAACTATACTAGTAGTCCATGTATTTGCCACTAACTCCCTCACTGTTGGAAAAAAAATTTTGCTAGTTTCACTTAAGAATGTCCTTGATGAAACAGTACAAACCCAACCTTTGAAAATGTGTCAGGAGGAAAATCACCTGTGGGTAATTGAGTTACTAGCTAAATTAGACATTTTTTAAATTGACACCATTTTTGGGACGCCTGGGTGGCTCAGTCGTTAAGTGTCTGCCTTCGGCTCAGGTCATGATCCCAGGGTCCTGGGATCGAGCCCCACGTCGGGCTCCCTGCTCAGCAGGAAGCCTGCTTCTCCCTCCCACTCCCCCTGCTTGTGTTCCCTCTCTCACTCTCCATCAAATAAATAATATTTTTAAAAATAAATAAATAAATAAATTGACAACATTTTTTAAGAAGAAAAGAGACAGGGGCGCCTGGGTGGCTCAGTTGTTAGGCGTCTGCCTTCGGCTCAGGTCTTGATCCCAGGGTCCTGGGATTGAGCCCCACGTCGGGCTCCCTGCTCAGTGGGAAGCCTGCTTCTCTCTGTCCCCCTCCCCCTGCTTATGTTCCCTCTCTCACTGTCTCTCTCTCTCTGTGTCAAACAAATAAATAAAAAAATCTTTAAAAAAAAGAGAGACAAACCAAAAAATAGACTGAACTATAGGGAACAAACTGATGGTGCAGGTGGGCAGGGGAATGGATAAAAGAAGTGATAGGGATTAAGAGCACACTTATCTTGATGAGCACCGAGTAATGTATACAATTGTTGAATCACAGTATTGTACACCTGAAACTAATATAACATTGTATGTTAACTATACTTGAATTATTTTTAAAAAGTTGACACTATTTTTTACTTGAAAGAATGACAAACTGGTTATTCAGACTTAGATACTGGGCAGATGTTTTCTCAAAATGAATGAAATTCAGGATAGCAGTTTCCTTTTGGCTGGAGTTGGAGTGGGGCTGGAGGAACCTGGGACAGGGTAAGTGCCAACAAGATTCAGACCTATTGATAATGTTCTAGTTTTTAGATTTGGTGGTGGGTTTACAGATGCTCATTGTATTTTTTGCTTGGTAACAACATTATGTTTCATCTTTTTGTATGTATCAAATATTACAGAATAAAGTTTAAATTTTAATGTGAAAAATAGATGGTGGGCATATGGGTTATTAAAGATAACATGGTATTCCACTGAATTAGTTATGCTGTAATGTATTTCACCTAGCTCAGTTAAATATATTTGAGTTTATCGGGCAAGTCAAGTTTGCTCTCGTCATAGAGGTGATCATAACTTCTGAGCATTTACCATATGGCCTAGCATTGTTAAAAGTAGTACTTCACAGGTATTAACCTATTTAATCCTTACAACTCTATGAAGTAGGAAGTCATGTCCCTGTTTTAAAGATGAGATGTCAGGTGCTAAGTTATTGAGATTATCAGGTCTCCTTGGAGCTTCGGTCCCCTGAGTAGGGGAGATTGGGAGGCTGGGTAGGGACAGAAGCCCAGTGAAAAAGAAATGCTATCCTCTTAAAAGCTTTTGTATTTGTTATCTTCGCTTTTTCTAGAGACCATGGCGAGCCCCGGGAAAGACAATTATCGAATGAAGAGCTATAAGAACAATGCCCTAAACCCTGAGGAAATGAGACGAAGAAGAGAGGAGGAGGGCATTCAGCTCCGGAAGCAGAAACGGGAGCAACAAGTAGGTTAACCTGAGTGTGCTCAAACATACTGTTCAGGAAGACAATCCAGCCACAGTGGTTGGTCTCCACCTTTCATTCTCACTTTCCCCTTGGGAAAATAGCTTAGCTCTGTGGGCCACTCATCTAGTTTCCTTTATTGTAAAGATGTTGGAAGCTTTGAAAAAAGAACCAATCCCTTACTCCTTTTCCATAATTTAGAACAACTTATGGGGTGCCTGGGTGGCTTAGTTGGTTAAGCATGTGACTCTTGATTTCGGCTCAGGTCATGACCTCAGGGTTGGGAGATCAAGGCCGCCGCCCCCCCCCCCCCCCCCCCCCCCCCCAAAATCGGGCTCTGCATGGGCATGAAACCTGCCTGCTTAAGATTCTCTCTCTCCCTCAGCCCTCCCTCCCCAACTTGCACTCACACATGCTCTCTCTCAATTAAAAAAAAAAACAATTTAGACATCATTTTTGTCTATTTTCACATATATGAAATATATATATCATTTTTCATATATTGTCTTCAATATAATATTCTAGTTCTAGCCCCTTATTGTCTTCTCTCTTCTTCACCCCCATAGTCAGTGTTAGGCCTGGCTCCTTAAGAGGTTCATCAGCCATTCTGGCTGCCTTACTTCTCTGTCTTAAGTCCATTCTTTGTAAGTCTCCCTAGGACTGAGACTTTGTTAATGCCTCATCATCTGTATTCTGGCATAAACCACCACGACTGGTGCCTTGCCCAGGTCTAGATGCAGTCAACCTGCTTTTGCCCACCCTCTTGCTTTACTCTTCTTTCTTTCCTTCAAAGCCTTTTATACCCATCAACTTTTATACAAAGGGCACAGAAATCTTCACATGTTCTCTTAGGGGCACCTAGCTGGTTTAGTCAATAGAACATGCGACTCTTAATCTCAGGGTCATGAATTCAAGCCCCACATTGGGCATAGAGCTTACTTAAAAAAAAAAAAAATGTTCTCTTAAAAAATGTGAACAATTAGGTATAACATAGTAAAGCTGTTGGATATCTTTCCATGTCAATATATTAAGCTTGGCATTATCTCAGCTATGCTAGCATATTCTTGACAGTTACTGCCATAATTTAGCATTGGATCATTCTTGGTTTTCTTTATTACAGTGAATAGTTTTACTACTCTCTTCTCTTTCAGCTTTTTAAACGGAGAAATGTGGAGCTGATTAATGAAGAAGCTGCCATGTTCGACAGTCTCCTCATGGACTCCTATGTGAGCTCTACCACTGGGGTAAGGCCCTTGCCTGTGCTTCAGGTAGACCTGGGAAGTACCGGTGTCTATAGAATAGAAACTGGGCAGTTCTCGTCTAGTGGCTTTGCCACAGTCATGCTAAGTTCTTTTTTCCATGGTCCAGTTTTGTAACTAGTCAGCATAAGGAATCAATAGGGTAGCATCTGTGATGGAGACACCTGAGGAAACATTTAAGGAAAGCCATCCTTTGCCTCAGAGGTTAGGAATCATCCAAATGTCCCAACTTAAAGCAGCCATGGATTAAACCACAAATACCTTCTCCTGAGCCTGCTGTTATGCCATCCTCTTGCCCTCAAGTCTTTAGAAAGCAGGATGCCAAGCAGGAGTGTGTACTCATATCTAGCTCTGGTGTTGGTTTGCAAAGTCTTAAATCTGTCTGACGTTCTAGGAGAGTGTGATCACACGAGAGATGGTGGAGATGCTCTTTTCTGATGATTCTGACCTGCAATTAGCAACCACACAGAAATTCCGGAAACTGCTCTCCAAAGGTACAAAGCCTGGTCCTCCTGCGGAGGCCCTACATGGTTTAACCTCTTGTTTCCTCTCACTGACCTTACCTGCTACTCCCCTTCACTCATTCTGCTCTAGCCATACTGCTTTGGTATTCCTTGGACAAGCCAGGCACATTCTTTTTTTTAAAGATTTTATTTATTTATTTGACAGCGAGAGAGGGAACACAAGCAGGGGGAGCGGGAGAGGGAGAAAGCAGACTTCCCACCGAGCAGGGAGCCCGATGCGGGGCTCGATCCCAGGACCCTGGGATCATGACCTAAGCCGAAGGTAGACATTTAATGACCGAGCCACCCAGGCGCCCCAAGCCAGGCACATTCTTACCTTTGCACTGGCTCTTCCCTCTGCCTGATATCCTCTGGTCGCTGATAACTGTGTGACAGCTTCCCACTTCTCTGATTATATTCTAGATTCTCAACAAGCCTACCCTGATGCCCTATATAAAATTGCAGGTCCCCTCCACTCTCAGCATTTTTAATCTTCTTACCCTGCCCTACCTCTCCTTTATTTCTCATTACACTTACTAACATAATAGAATGTTTTCTCATTAGATATAAGCTCTGTGAGGGCAGAGACTTTTATTGACTTTGTTCATTGTTGTAGCTTCAGTACCTAGAACTGTGTCTGGCACATAGTTTGTACTCAATAAAAATTTGATGTATGATAGGAAAATACTTCTTGTCTCAGTATATGAAGCACTCCTCCCGAGAAAACAAATGCTCTTTTTAGAAGGGAAATAGTTAGATGAGGGTTCCCCATTTCTTGGGCTTTCTTCTCTTCCTTAATTCTTTACTTCAGGAATTAAGTTTCAGGAAGCCAAAGGTGAATATACTTATTTTGGGATTGGTTTTCTCTTTAGCATCCCAACTGTATCACACATTTCAAAGATGACTAATTATTGTGAAAACTATGTCACCAAAAAGGAGTTTGAGAATATCAATAAGGACAGTCAGGACTACCTAGGGAGGATGCGTGGACTGACCCCAGTGAATACACCAGCCAAAACCTCTCCTGACTTTTTCTTTCCTTCCTTTCTCCCTCTTCCAGAGCCTAGTCCTCCAATAGATGAAGTTATCAACACTCCAGGAGTGGTGGATCGGTTTGTGGAGTTTCTGAAGAGGAATGAGAATTGTACATTACAGGTGAGGCCTGGTGTAGAAGGGTACCAGATAAAAGACCTTTTCCTAAGAAATTGTTGTGGGGTGTTTCTATAGACACATCTCTCGGGAAATAGACAAGTAATACGAGGAAGTATTTAAGAGATGCATCAGAGATCTTGGTCTCAAATAAGAGAGCCAAAATTTCTTCCCTAAAACAGTCTCAAAGGCAAGATACCAGAGGGGCATTTGCGTGGTGCAGTCGGTTAAGCATCTGACTCTTGGCTTCAGCTCAGGTGATCTCAGGGTGGTGAGGTCAAGCCCCAGGTTGGGCTCTGTGCTCAGCATGGAGTCTGCTTAAGACTTTCTCTCCCTCACCATCTGCCCGCTTCCCCCATTCCCGGTGCTCACTCACATGCTTTGGCGCTCTCTCTCTCTGAAATAAATAAATCTTTAAAAAAAGAAGAAAGAAAGATACCTTAATATGCCCGTTTGATTATTCAGTTACAAATCAAAGAAGATTCTAGGGATGCCTGGCTGGCTCAGTCAGTAGAGCATGCAACTCTTAATCTTGGGGTCATGAGTTTTGAGTCCCACATTGGTCGTAGAGTTTACTTAAAAAATACAAAGGTTTTAGTCCACTTCTAATTACCTCTGTGACCTGAGGCAAATCATTTAGCCTCTCTAGGTGTCTCTTCAGAAATAGGTAGTGAGTCCATCCATTAGACCTAGCCAGAAACTCAGCTGAAAGGGACTTTGAGAGATGCAGGTCACTCTAATGCTGGTTTCAGAAATGAAGAACGTGAAACTCAGAAAATAAAGCGACTTGCCAAAGGACTTGGGTGCTGTGGTACTGTAGAACTAGACTTGGGACCATTGAAGCCTGGGTCCATCTTCCCATTGTGTTACATCACTGTCCACACTGCTTTTTGTCAGTTTTTTTTTAATAAAGATTTTATTTGTAAGTAATCACTATACCCAACGTGGGGCTTGAACTCAACAGCCCCGAGATCAAGAATTACATGCTCCACTGACTGATCCAGCCAGGTGCCCCTGCTTTTTGTCATTTAAAGGGGAAGAGGAGGAGGTTCCCGGGTGGCTCAATCAGTTGAGGCTCCAGCTCTTAGTCTCAGCTCAGGTCTTGATCTCAGGGTCATGAGTTCAAGCCCCACAGTGGGCTCCATGCTGGGCGTGGAGCCTACTTAAATATAAGATAAAAATAAGTAAAGGGGAAGAGGAAAAGGCTTACGTTTGAGTTTTTTAGTCATGGGCAAGCGGCTTACTACTCTCAGCCAGCTGGTAGGCACGGCTGCTCTATTTGGAATGATCTCTCAGTCATGGCTCAATCTCACTTTCAGTTTGAAGCTGCCTGGGCTCTAACGAACATTGCCTCTGGAACCTCTCAGCAGACCAAGATTGTCATTGAAGCAGGGGCAGTCCCCATTTTTATAGAGCTGCTTAACTCAGACTTTGAGGATGTACAGGAACAGGTAATGCTCACATTTGGCTTAATTCTTGGTGGTCCCTGTGTTAATAATAAAAAATATATTTGATCTTTGTGCCCAGTTCCTAAAAACTACTAAAAACCTTGGCATTTCCTGCATAAGAGTGTCTTTTGTTATTTATAATGGAACACACCTAATGAGATGATTGAGTGGGGCCCCTAGGTAGCCTCAAGATGAGGAAGGTGGTCATCAGAACCCCCAACTCTTCCCATCCCTCCACCCCAACCTCCCCAGAGAACTTCTGGGTTGGTGAGCACATTGATGCGGTGCCCTAGAGAGGGCATGGGAGTTCGGTACCACCATGACTGCTCACCCCATACCTTGCCCTGTGCATCTCTTTCATTTAGCTCTTCCTGAGTGATATCCATTACAGTAAGCTAGTAAATGTAAGCAAAATGTTTCCCTGAGTTCTGTGAATCATTCTAGTGAATTATTGAACCTGAGGAGGAGATTATGGGAACTTTTGAATTTATAGCCAGTTGATCAGAAGTATGGTGGCACCTGGCAATTGTAGCTGGTGTCTAAAGTGGGGGCAGTCTTGTGGGCCTGAACCCTTAACCTGTAGGTCTGTGCTAACTCTTAAGAGTTAGTGTCAGAATTGAATTGGATTGTTGGACACACAAATGGTGTTGAAGAATTGATTGCTGATGTAGAAAAAACTCCGTGCATTTGGCATCAGAGGTAGTATTGGAAAAAAGACACCACAGTACTCATTTCCCGATACCCACAGATCATAGAGATTAATACACAACTTGCATTTCTTTCATTGGATTTTTACTGATTGGACAGAAAGTAGAAAGTGGTGCCTAGGGGTGCCTGGGAGGCTCAGTCATTAAGCGTCCACCTTCAGCTCGGGTCATGGTCTCAGGGTCCTGGGATCGAGCGGGAAGCCTGCTTCTCCCTCTCTCACTCCCCCTGCTTGTGTTCCCTCTCACTGTGTCTCTCTCTGTCAAATAAATAAAATCTTTAAAAAAAAAAAAAGAAAGAAAGTGGTGCCTAGATTTTTTCCTCCCTTACTACATACTGGCTAGATCCTGTGAGGCTGCAAGAATGCAACTTTCCAATCACTTTCTCTTCTGAGGAGTGGGCATAGGGAGGTCTTGGTTTGGCTTCTTCGGCAGCAGTACAGATGTCAGCCTGTCTTCCCCTACTAAATTAGGAACTCTTGAGAGGAGAGGCCCTCATAGAGCAAATGCTCAATAAGGAGGTCAGCAAGGAGGATACCTTGATATGGTTTTTGTCCAAGTTACTGGTGGGTACTCACTGGTATAAAATATTGACAGAAGCCACTAGAGTCTGAGTGACGGTTCCATCATCTCCTTTTCAGGCAGTCTGGGCACTTGGAAACATAGCTGGAGACAGCTCCGTTTGCCGAGATTACGTCTTGAACTGTTCCATCCTTAATCCTTTGTTAACGTGAGTAATTATGATCATGTGCACCTGGGGCATCTGTAAGGCAGCCACGTGGCAGATCTTTGGGGGCAGCTTACCTTAAGATGTTGAGTAAGTGCAAAAATACTAAAAGTATGTTGATTGCCAAAGTAAAAGATAGAGGTATCTTTTGAGAGTAAAAAAGATTGTGTCTGTGCCAAGGAGGATCTTCTGTTTCCTTACTTCATGGCACTATAGATTCTCATGTTGGTCATACCTGCCTCATTGTTGAGCCAGGAGAGAGAGGCAAGACTAGCACATCTGGAAAAACCCAACCTTCTCTATGGAATGCATTGATTTGCTATTTTATGCATAGGTACATTGCAGAGCTATGTCGTAAACCACAGATTAAAGACCCCAGGAAGGGGCATGGGGATCCTTTGCCAATCCCTCCCTCCCATACCCTTCAAATAGAGCTTCATCTAAATCAAAATAGATGGAGGAGTTGT
This sequence comes from Callorhinus ursinus, assembly GCF_003265705.2. Lineage (NCBI taxonomy): Eukaryota > Metazoa > Chordata > Mammalia > Carnivora > Otariidae > Callorhinus > Callorhinus ursinus. The sequence continues at coordinate 12,638,379 of NW_027397080.1, read as the reverse complement.
ACTTCTTCGGAGACCACAGTCTGAAAGACTACCACTGTAACTCTTTCTTGGGCCCTTCACAGAAAATCATTGCTTATCTCACACTAGACCTTCAGCTTTTATTTGCAAAGAGAACAGTACTCCTTGTTTAGATCTTGTGGCCAGAGTTAGGAGCACGGTATGTCCTATCTTAAAAGGCTTGCAGGCTTACTCAAATTTCAGCCCTTTGTATGTCCTTACTAGCTATGGTCTTAAGCCACAGCTGGTCCTTATCCTCTGTGAAGATGTAGGTCGGCCTCCTGGCCCAAACAAGCTCAGTTAACTTAGGTCTGTGGGTAGAAAGACACAGTGAGGCTGCTAGAGTCTTAGGGGTCTGATTGGATTTGCTCGTGGGGTTCATAGGTGACAGCCCTATGCCAAGGGCATCATTGCTTAGGATCTGTCTGGCTTTGCTGTTTCCTTCAGACTCCTTACCAAGTCCACACGACTGACGATGACACGGAATGCAGTCTGGGCCCTGTCAAACCTCTGCCGAGGAAAGAACCCACCCCCAGAGTTTGCAAAGGTGAGAGAGCTTCTTACCAGTTTCTGAATGAAAGCAGTTTCCTTCATATGCAGGCATTTTGATATAGGAGTCTTCAAGTCTTTGGGCTTCAAGACCTTAGGTCTCAGTCCATGGGATACTGAAAGAGGCAATTGTCAGTGAAGTAGGTGATCTCGTGTGCTTTGGATAGCATAGTGAAAAAGGTAGTCCTGATGGTTTAATGTAGCAGAAATCTCTAGGGCTTAGAATTACTTGTAGGGGAGGAGAATTACTATTAGGGTTAGCAGTAGAGCTGATGTAGCCCTGTCCCCTCATGAGTCCCTCTCACTCTGCTTCCAACAGGTCTCCCCTTGTTTACCTGTGCTGTCTCGCCTACTCTTCAGCAGTGACTCAGACTTGCTGGCAGATGCTTGCTGGGCCCTTTCTTATCTGTCCGATGGCCCCAACGAAAAGATCCAGGCAGTCATAGATTCTGGAGTCTGCCGAAGACTGGTAGAGCTTCTAATGTGAGTGTCTGGTTAGAAAGATTTCCTAAAGTTCTCCAAGCTCCAACTAAAGAGCTGTCATAAGCAGTGTACTGCTCTGTGCAGAGGGCTGGAGCCATGACAGTGCTGCTGGCCCTCTGCTGATCAGGTCTCCCTCCTCTGTAGGCACAATGACTACAAAGTGGCCTCTCCTGCCCTGAGAGCAGTGGGTAACATTGTCACCGGGGATGACATCCAAACCCAGGTAAGGAGGGAGCTGTTTAGGGACAAAAGCCCTAACCAAGGGTTTGGGTCTTGTTGGGGGGGCAACATGGTCCAGGAGACAAAGCATGGGCTTAGGTGAAAAATTCCAACTTTGCCACTTTCTGAATGATAAACTTGATTGCCTTAATTTCTTTTATAAGTTGGAAGCAAATCATTGTCCATTGGGTGCTTTTGAAGGAAAATGAAATGTAGCAGACTGACTACCTGGGACATTGTGGGGTAATTTTTAAGTTTTTGAGTCATGGTCCCCTTGAGACACAAAGCTGTAGAATCTTACCTCTACTTCCTACACCTTTAGAATCCTACAGACGCTTTCTCATGTTAATAACACCTCCGATGAGGGCACAGTAAAAAGGGTTCCTTTGTTCAAATGCTAGAGATCAGAGTATTCTTTTGGTCTTGAGTAGTTGGCATAATTCTGTGGGATTCTTGACAAATTTCTAAGAGTTGAGTGATCTCACTCAAACCACACTCAATTCCTAGGTCATTGTGTGTGTGTTGCATATATGTTGAGTAAGTGCAAAAATACTAAATTTTTTTAGTAGAATAGAATTTTCATAACATAACATGTACTGCTTTTACCATTCAGTGTACACTTCAGTGACATTCAGCCCATTCACATTGTTATTTAATTGTCATCAACACCCATCCCCACAGGGTTTCATCATCCCAAACTGATTTCTCTGTGCCCATTAAATAATAACTCCCTGTTTCCTCTTTCCTGGGCCTCAGTCCCTGGTAGCCATCATAACACTTTTTCTCTCTTAGGAGTTGATTACTCTAGGTCTCTCATATAAGTGAAACTATATGTAGTTGTCCTTTTGTGTCAGCTAATTACCCTTAGCCTAATGTCTTCAAGGTTCATTAATACGTAGCATGTGGCATGCCTTCATTCCTTTTTATGGCTGAATAGTAGTCCATTGTATGCATATATCACATTTTGTTTATCCATTTGTCTTGTTGATAGATACTTGGGTTGTTTTCACCTTTTGGCTATTACAAATAAAGCTACATTGAACAGTGGCCTACAAGTGTCTGAGTCCTTGCTTTCAGTTCTTTTAGGTACATACCCAGAAGTGGAGTTACAGGATCATACGCTGATTTTATGTTTAAGATTCTGAGGGACCACCTGCTGTTTTGCACAGTGGCTGTATCATTTTATGTCCCCACCAGCAATGTACTAGGTTCCAATTTCTCCACATCCTTACCAACACTTGTATTGTCTGAGGTTTTTGATAATAGCCATCCTAATAAGTGAAATGGTATCTTTTTGAAGTTTGGTGGGTTTTTTGTTTTGTTGTGCTTTTTAAGTAGGCTCCACACCCAGCATGGGGCTTGAACTCACAGCCCTGAGGTCAAGAGTTGGATGCTACACCAACTGAGCCAGCCAAGTGCCCCCTTATTGCAGTTTTGATTTGCATTTCCCTAATGATTAGCAATGTTTGGCATCTTTTCATATGCTCATTTGCCATCTGTATTTCTTCTTTGCAGAAATGTCTGTTTAAGCCCTTTCAGCATTTTTTAAGTTGGGTTCTTCAGTTTTTTTGTTGTTAGTTGTAGGAGTTCTTTATTCTGGATATTAATCCTTATCAGATATGATTTGCATATATTTTTCTCCCATTCTGTGGTTTGCCTGTTCACTCTGTTGATGGTATCTTTTGATTCACAGATGTTTTTAATTTTGATTAAGTCCTGTTTACCTAGTTTTTTTTGTTGCCTGTGCTTTTGGTGTTCTAGGTCATTCTTAACTGTTCAGCCCTCCCTTGCCTGCTCCACTTGCTGAGCAGCCCCAAGGAGTCAATCCGGAAGGAAGCTTGCTGGACCATTTCAAATATCACTGCTGGCAACAGGGCTCAAATACAGGTAAAACAAGCAGGAGGGAAGGGGGCAGGGCAGGAGCAGGTGGGAAGTCAAGGAAACATGAGAGGTTGTGGGATATTTCCTTCTAGAAGAAATAATTTGTTCCCCTTTAGAAATTGGGGTCAGTATGTGCTGTTGAATATTCTTTTTAAGAAGCCAGGTTCCTCTGTATCCTCTTTGTCTATGGGAAGAACAAAGGACTCCCAGGAAGAGGAAGATGTCTGAATCTAAGCTGATTTTGTAGACTAGATTTATTAAGCCTTTTTGTAGGCTTAATCTTCTTAAAGTGACTTTCTCTGTGTGTTTCCCCCTCCCCCTTCCTCTCTCAGGCTGTCATAGATGCAAATATCTTCCCTGTATTGATCGAAATCCTTCAAAAAGCAGAGTTCCGTACAAGGAAAGAGGCAGCCTGGGCCATCACCAATGCTACATCAGGAGGAACACCTGAGCAGATCAGGTATCCATTTGTTTCTCATTGTCTTGAGTGATATGTGTACTCTCCTTCTTGGTTCATGGTCTACAGTAACCACTAAATTGCTTTTCCTGGGATAGGTCTGCCCCAGTCCAGCAGCACCAGGTTTAACTGGTAAGCTACTAGATTGGCACTGGAATCTGGAATAGATTCCTGTAAAGCACGTATCTCTTTTCTTCCAAGAGAATAGAAGCCTAGGACACAGACATCCATCTCTCCTCTACTTTCCACCTTCCAGAGAATTACCCATACAAATGGAAGGAGAAACCATGCTGTGATTATTCATAGCAACTTCTTGGGGAAATCCTTTTTGGGGGGTGACACTTGGGAGAAGCAAATAGCCATTTTGTGTGTGTGTGTGTGCTCTTTGATTTTGGTTTCCATCATCAGCATGAGTAGGAGTGATGGGACCTGAACAAGTGTTTTGCCCTCAGCTTGTTGCCCAGAAAGAGGAGTAGGAATATATTCAGCATATTTAAAGCCTTAGGAGAAAAAGGATAACCATTGAGTTAAACTTTGAAGGATTCAGGGTTGTAAAAGCCCTTTTGGACAGGGGAAAACATAGGTAAAGGTACAAGAATCAGAAACCTGGAGATGTTTACTTGTTTGACTGGAATGTAATGTCCTTGGAAGGGAATGATGGGAGATGATGCTAAAAAGGAGGGTAGGAACCTGATTGGAGAGGGTCTGTTGTCAGGCCTGTAGAGCTTGGGCTGAACATTTTAAGCAGGGAAGTGATGTGTTCAGAGTGGTAACGTTACAGCAAGGGGACAACAGAGACAGGGAGGAGCAATCTATGGCAGCCTTCCCCATGGAAATGAACTAGACCCAGAGCATCGGAAGAGTGCAGAGACTGAGATAAAGAAGTGGCTATGAAGGCTTAGCAAAAGGGGGTTGCCGAGAGTGTTGACATAGGTGAAGGAGGCCCACAGGCCCTACAGCACCTGCCTAGCACTTCTGCCCTGCATTAATTTAGAACTTCCCTGGTCTCTGCCCCTAGGTACCTGGTCTCACTGGGCTGCATCAAACCCTTGTGCGACTTGCTGACTGTGATGGATTCGAAGATTGTGCAGGTGGCCCTCAATGGGTTAGAGAACATCCTTCGGCTTGGAGAGCAAGAGGGCAAGCGCAGTGGCTCAGGGGTCAACCCGTACTGTGGCCTCATTGAGGAAGCCTATGGTATGTGTCCTGTCTTCAGCCTCACCTCTGCCTTAAGTAAAGAGGTTCCAGGTCAGGACTCAGGGACTGAGGGCCCCCAAGGTAGTTTACATGTAAGGCTGTGGGATTTAGGGGGTCATCATTGAACAAGGTTTTATCCCATCATTTCATTCTCCCTCTGAGGAGCAATAGAGCCACTTCTCTTTTTGATAGGCTCTGCCCAGTAAGTAGGCATGGCGCAGATGCAAAAATAGAGCTCCAGAATTGATGAGAGAAACAGGCACTGGAAGGTATGTTTTCAGTTCAGTTTCTAGCAAGTTCCAGTAAAAGTGTTCATCACTCATCTCTGAGAGCTTCAGAGAAGCTAAGGATTGGCCCAGGCCACACCAGTATTTAAAGCAGAGTCAGGACTAGAAGCTGATGTATAACTGACATTTTGGTCTTTTTCCTTTGGGGCTGTGTAGTTTTAGGAAGAAGTCTTGGCTGTCCTCTTTCTTGTCAAAGAGAGATCTGATCGTATTACTTACGTTGATAAACACTAACATACCTCAGGGAAAGAAAAACATAAATGTTTCATGGCCCCATAGAAGAGCAATTACATTTTACTCTTGTCCCTCCTTCCTTCTTGCCACTGCCATCGTAGGCTTGGATAAAATTGAGTTTCTCCAGAGCCATGAGAACCAGGAAATCTACCAGAAGGCCTTCGACCTTATTGAGCACTACTTTGGTGTAGAAGATGATGATAGCAGCCTGGCTCCCCAAGTGGATGAGACACAACAGCAGTTCATCTTCCAGCAGCCTGAGGCCCCCATGGAGGGCTTCCAGCTATAATGTCTGCCTCCGGGGAGGGGAGGGGATGGGAAGCACCACCAACCAGCGGAAAAGCAGCCCTCTGGTGGGCGGGAAACCAGCCCCCCCATCATCAGCCACCACACACCTCTGCTGCCCTGGAAACTGTGCTCTTGACCTGCTCCGCCCCCTTCCCTGGAGGGAGCACCCTCTGGACAGACAGACCATCTGAGGCTCACATTTGGGTTTTGTGACAAGAAGGGGACGTGTTGGGTTTTTCTTCCTTACACTATATTTTGGCTGCACATATGTCTTTAACCCAGGAGCCCAGGGGTAGACAAAGGAGGACTGAGGTAATCAATTTTGCACCTTTTTAAATTTTTTTTTTTTTTCCTTTCGTGGTGACTTCCTTCCCTTTTATCTTCCTTCATCCTTCCCAGTTCTCTGCCCTGATCTGTGTAACTCTTATCTTGGGTACTTGAGCAGATGGAATATTCCAGAGGTGGGGGGTGGGAGGGGAGGGGAGAAATTCAAAACAAAGTGTTCTTGCTCTGACAGAATATTAATCTTGTATGCTTGGATTGAGTTATTTAATTTTTTTTTTCTTTTGCACATTTTTCTTGTATTAAGATTGCTCTTTCCAAGAGCCGTGAGTTCCTGGTTTTAGGAATCCCAGCTGCCAGCATGGTCTGGGACTAGAGGCTGAGGGGGAGGTCACCGTGAGACAAAGGTTCCTTCCTCCCTCTAACCCCTCCGCAGACCTCTTTAGTTTGGGGGGGTCACCTTCCCTCCAGGGGCACGTACACCAGTGGGCGTGGAGGGGAGGAGCGCAGGCCTTCAGGTGGGTCTTCCCATGTGTCGCTACTGATCCCATGTTTCCTACCCACCTCCCAGTGGTGCGACCCAGCTTCATTTGTTTACTTGAAAATTCCCCTCGGAGTTGAATGAACCTCTGAGGTAGCTGTATTTTCTCCTAAGCACGAGACAGGGGGCGGTGGTCCTTCCTCTCTCCTAAGGAGAAAGTCCTTGCTCTGGTGACCCATAAGTTGCAGAGGAGGTGGAGTGAGAGTGTCATGTATTGGGATAGCCAGGGATCCCTGCCTTTGGCCTTCCTTCTTCCTCTTCCATAGTTGGATCATGTATATTTTACTTCCAAAGGAGAGAATGTCAAAAAGTTCTGTATTTTTTTATATTCTATATATTAGGTAGGTCAGTCTTATTTGGTCTCAAGAGGAAGAACTGTCTGTAATTTCTATAAGTAGGATACTGTGAGGACGACCAAAAAGAGAGAAGGAAGCTGCTTAGCTCAGGAAGCCTGGGCTTGGTCCTTTTCCTCTCTGCTTAGGTTCTGGGCCACCACCTGGGACCAACCCTTAGCTCTGGAACCTTCATATAGCAGGTCAGCCTGGTCTGATTGTCCCAGTACCTGAAGGGAGCAAGGATGGCCCCAGGGCCCAGAGAAGTCTACCACTCTAGTCCTTATTGCTAAGCGTCCTGCTTATATCAGGAAACCCAGAAAGCAGTCTGCCTTCTCAGATCCAGTCTCAAAAGCCCTGGCCACACAAAGTATCACACACAGCTGCCTCTCCAGTGATCATAGAAACTTAGCAGCCTCGGGACTTTTGTGAGAGTTATTGGTATCTTTCCTGTTTGGGATCCTTGGGCCTGGTTTGGGTTTTTTCCCTTCCTTGTGACAGTTATAATCCGAATGCCTTTTCTCTTTGAGTAAAGCTAGAGCAGCGCCTCCGTGGCCTGCCTACGCTTTGGTGGATTACATGAGAGTAAAGCCCAGTTGTTGGGGAGAGGAGTGGAGAAAGTTGCTGGCTAAGTGTAGACCAACTGTGCAGCTGTGGGCACAGTCTGCCCTGCCCCTGCTTCCCCACTGCGGTTGGTCCTGTGCCTGCGCCGAGCTGTCATTGCCTGTCCCCAGGGACAGTGCCACTCTCACTCCCATTCCTGCAAATCCCTTCTGGCTCAGGTTAAATCCCTGCCCCTCTGCTTACAGATATAAAGTTCAGGTGCTCACTGTAGGCCACTGGTCTTGACTTTTGCCGTCTCCTAGTGTTGAGATCCGACTTCAGAACCATTTGCTGAGGAAGGTGGTGTGGGGCTTGCAGTTATCACTGAAAAGTCACACCAGTGCTGTGCCACTTCAGTATGTCAGACTTTAGTACATCAGATGCTATTCTTCAGCTTAGGAACAACAAATACCGGCCCACAAGGAGACAAGGGGCGGGACCTCTGTTACTTGGCCCACTGACTCCATTACAAAACTTTCCCCCTACAGTTCAAAGAGAAGCCACCTGCCCCCCTCCGTCCTTACCCAAAGGGCAAAGCACTTTAGTAGGACCTATTGTGTACATCTCAAGCAATAGTTGAGTCCCTGTCATTGGGGCCAGATTTTTATTGTGAGACATACACACCCTGCTTTTCCCAACTACTATAAAATCTTGTACTTCAGATCTGGGGCCTATACCAGATGGAAGACTTCTGATCCATCTGGCTGCTGCTTACAAGCCAGCTTTCTCCAGGGACTAGAAAGGCTGAAGTCTCCCAGGGTGCAACATGAGGACAGATTTCTCATCAGATAAAGTGGCCTCTAGGAGCTTTCCTTTGTTGGCGTCTTCCTCACACCGTATTTTCCCATTATTTCTTTCTACCCCTGTTTCAGTCAGCAGGTGAGATTCTGCCAGCCCACAGGGGCAAATAACATCTTCAGTGTCTCCTCTCTCCTTTGGTCCTCTTGGAGAGAAAACATTATTTCCGTTGCCCAGCCGTGACAGCCACTCTTCGTGGGCAGCCCCGATCTGGACTTCAGACCCTGGCCTCAATGAGGTCACAGTCTGCTCTCCGGTAGGTCTCTGAATGGATGTTGTAGGGATGAAGGGGCTCCACAGCCTGTTGTCGGGAATAGACTTGAAAAGACCTGTTTTTGGAATCTTCATATGCTGGCACATGGCTGGTATATCCATTTAAGATCTCCACTGGAGGTGGAGATACCTAGGTGTGGGTCAGGGCATAAGGAGCCTTTTAGCTGAAGTGTTTAAAGACTGTTGGCTATTCTTTATTGCCAGCCCCTCTGGTTATCCTACCCCCAGCATCTCTAGTACTAATAGTCTTTGGTCTTACAAGTCTGCCTTCAGTTCTGAGCTGACCCCAGGTGACTGCATGGCCTTGGCACTGGCTGCTGCCTTCTGGTAGAACTTCATGGGTTCCACTTTCAGCTGGCCAGCCTGGTTACTTGGGGCAGTGCGGACAGATGACTCTTCCAAAAAGCAGGCATTGATGACCTCAGCTTTCGGGGACCCTTGCTGTTCCCCCTTTACCAAGAACCTTAGATCTACTCCTACTCTTTGCCCTGGAAGCCACTTCCCAAGAGCCCTATTTTTTTGGAGCTAAACTGCACAGATAATAGCTGCTACTGTACTTGGTCAAGGAGGAGTGAAAGAAGGCTCTCAGGCACACTTTTTCTCTCAAGTCACACTAGTTTAAAATGAAAACCATCTGACAGAATGAACTGGATTTCCAAGTTCTCATGTCTACCTGTTTCCCTCTATACCCTAGAGCTACTTGTTTCCAGCAAACTAAAAGGGAAGATGAACAGTACTTCCCTCCTCTTCTCCCTGAGACTCACTCAGCTTGGTATCCATCATCTTGGATTCTTCAGTAGATAATCTGTGAGCCCAGATTCTGGATTTTCAGTTGAAGGCAGGGAGCCGTAGGGAGGACAGGCTGGCTGGAGGCCTCCCTGGCAGCCTGGGGAAAGGTGTGAGGCTCAGTGCACTGAATCATAGGACGTACTCGTAACCAGTAGCAACATCTTCTAGGTAGGACTGTCCTAGAAGTGAGTAAGTGTGAGACTGAGAAATTGCTGAGTAGGTTTCTTCCACAGCCGTTTAGGATTGCACATTCTAGACCAATCTTGTCCAGTATTTTTTCTGTGTCTTAACTTTTGAAGTCTTTTTGTTAAGCCAACAAGCTGAGAATTTGGCCCTGCGGGGATCCATGTGGTAAGCACTAACTGCTCTTTGTCCAAGGCCTTCGTAAATGATTCAGTCATCCCACTGTCTACCCCCTAGCCCCACCTCCACTTTAAGACCATGACAAGGGAAGAATCTGAAGTCAGTACCAATCAAGTCTGTGAATTAAAGCTGTTCTTTTTCCGCTGAGAGGGCATTTTGCATCAGGCCTGGGGTATGTGCAGAACCAAAACTGGGTGTGGGCAGCAACATTAAATGTTGGGCCCCGAACACCCAGGAAAAAGGTCTCTGTAGTGTGTCATAAAGGTCTCCAGTGGTTTTGGGCCTACCTCGCTATTTCTGGGCCAGCCTGACTGCTGATGTCCATGTTAGCACATACCTAAACCCCTTTTCCTAATGCTAGTCCTCCTCCCCTGTGTAGATTAGATTTTCAGCTCCTGGGTTTGGGGAGAAAAAACTCTGCCATGCCCTGGGGCCAGTGAAGGAAGTCAAAGCTCAGATCCTGAGATTGGCTGGGAACCTCTTGACTCAGGATGTCATTAAAAAGAGTCCACCTCTACCAGAACCCTCAGACCCTGGAGTTAGGTATTGTCTCTCTTAGCCAGCTTCTGTGGGAATTGCCTTTGATGACTAAAGAAGCTAAGGAGGGGTGGGAGGTGGGTATGAGGTCCCATCCACCGAGGTCAGACTGGATGTCCTTCAAAAACAGCTTGGGTTCCCAGCTAAAGACCCTAGGAAGGTGAATCGAAACTTTTCCCCATTGGTTTATTCTTTCCAGATTTGCTTTTAGTTTTCCAAGAACTATAGACTCTGGCTATTTTCCATGTTCTCAGGGCCCCTGGGTAGACGGACAAAGTTTGATGATTGCAGAGCAGACATAGGCCAAGAAACCGTGGCATTGAGTGTGCTGAGTCCAGACAAATGATATTTATATACACATCCAAATTTGAAGAGAAAATGTATTTCTTTAGGTTTCAAACACTGTACTAGATATAAAGCAAAAATAAAAACCTGTTGCAAAGTTCTAAATCGTCTTCTTTCGAATGATCCTAAACTGGATTTTTTGGAAGTGAATGAGCTAAGGGTGTTTAAACGTGTGGCTTAACAGTGGAGTTAGGATTGCAGCAGCCTGCTCCTGCTTATAAAGAAATTTTTTTTTTTTTTAAGATTTTTAATCATTTGAGAGCACAGGAGCTGGGGGGGGGGCAGGAGCAGACTCCCCAATGAGCAGGGAGCTCGACACCTGGCCAATTCCAGGACCCCGAGGTCGTGACCTGAGCCGAAGGCAGATGCTTAACCAACTGAGCCAGGCGCCCCAAGAATTGCTTTTAAGTAGGCTCCACACCCAACACGGGGCTCAAACTCACAACCCTAAGATCAAGACCTGAGCTGAGATCAGGACACTTAGCTGACTGAGCCACTCAGGTACCCCAAGAATTTTTTTTTACTCAGCTTTATTGAAATATAATTGAGATACACTAACTGGCACATGTTTAAAATGTACAATTTGATAAGTTTTGACATATGCACCCATGAAACCACCACAATCAAGATAGTGAACATATCCATCACTTCTAGAAGTTTCCACATGCCCCTGTGGAGTCCCTCCTTCCCGCCCAACCCCCAGCAACCACTGATCTGTGTTCTGTCACAATAGTTTAGTTTGCATTTTCTAGAGTTTCTCTACAGGATTTTGACATTTCATCAGTTCCTCTTAACAGCCCTTTGAGCCACTGGGGTCATACAAACTACTCCCGTTTAGGTCAATTCCTAGGACAGAGATTACAAACAACCAGCCAAAAAGCTGACGTAATCTAAAAGGAAGGTTTTGGTTGGCTGATAGAGTATGTTTAATTCATTGCCATCATTTTTTAACTTGAAAAATTTCTGGCACTACTGGATCTAAGTTTCTGCTTGAAAACAACCCGCAAGAGCTCTATTTTACCACAATCCTCACCATTCCCAATGGTCTCCCCAACAATCTGGAAAATGTTAATAATTGTTGCTATTTTCTTTTACAGCAAATGAGAAAATAACCTTTAACCCATGTTTCCCAATTTTTCTTATTCCTCGCCTGCCTACTCTACCCAGCTGGCCCATGTAGGCCACTGTTGATCTTTCTAGCTACACCATTCTACCCCCTTAACCCCACACATGTCTTGTTCTTATTATCTTCTTTATCTCTGCCTAGAACACCCTCTTCCCATGGGAACCCATCAAGGCCTGATTTATATGTTAACTCAAGAGATTTCCAACATGTTTTTCTGGAAATAATCAGGGCCTTAGTTGGGAGACACCTGGATTCCCAACATTTCTGGCTTGAGTTCCACCTTTATACTATTATACCATATTCTCAAGGTTACCTGGTAAACAGACTAAGGGATGAGGAAGAGCACTGCCCTTAAGTCTAACTGGGGAAAATACTGAACATCCTTAAAAGCCCCAAAACAGTGCTCGATTTGCACAATTTCATTCTCTGCCTTCGCTGCCCCGGACTGATGCTGGGCTTTAGGACTACAATTTAGCCAACGGTTCTTACAATGTTCATTGAATTGTAAGCAAATAATAACATCCATTACTAATGCTGTTACAGAGCTCTATCCAGACCTAGGGAGCAGGGACAGACTGCAGAGCACTGGGAAGGCTCTGAAGTGACCTCTGTGTTGGACCTCAAAATACTGTTTTTGTCAGAAGGGCATTTTGGAAGCTGGAATAGGACCTGCAAAAAAACTGGGAAATCCTGGAAATAGTAAAAGTATAGTGGGAGCAAAAAAGAGGGCATGGTCAGGATTGGCTGGAAACAAGCCAAACCATTTACACATAAAATTCCAGGCACATGGGTTGTTGGCTTTATATTCCATTATCTATAGGCAGCTGAATAAAGAACTGTGATCTCACATTTGGAAGAAGTTTGGGTTTTCCCCCTTTAGCCCCAAGTGCAACTCGGATTTTGTCTGTAGAGGGTGGGCCAGTCAGAGAAAAAGTTCAGGAATCTGCTGAGGCCAAACTTCTCGCAGAGCCCCCCCAGCTCCTTCCAAAGAGGGACTCAGGCTGGTAATGGAGAGTTGGGGGCGGGGAGTAAATAATTTCACCAAATTACCTTCACTCATCCTCAGGGAAAGGGTACCATGGTTATTCTGGGTAGGAGTCAGAGTAGTCCAGGAGTTAAAATGGGTACTGTCCGAGACTGGTTTTGAATCCCTGCTCACACCACTCAATAGCGATGGAACAAGTAACTTCTGCCTTACTGTCCTCAAATGCAAATAGGAATAACAAATAGTACTAATCTTAGTAAGTAGTTACAAGGATTGAGCTAGTAGATGGAAAAATGTACACTAAACGCTCAAAGAACTATTGTTATGAAAAGTTTTCATTTGAATACGGAAAATGAGGCCCTGGGAGAGAAAAGAATGCCCGGTCACACAGATTAGCGATGAGGTTAGGACTGGAATATAGGTCTGATTCCCAGCCCAATATTCTATCCCTTGTCCTCAGAGTTCCTAGTCATAGATGTTCACAGCAGACGGTAAGGGCCGGTGGGGGTGTGCAGTAAAGAATAGCCAGTCGCAGGGCTTTGGACCTGAATTATAACTTCACGACAGGAACGAGATGGACTCGAGTATTTGTGCAGAATGACTAGCTCCTTTCAGACCTCCTGGGCATCCGGCTCCCAGAACTAAAGTCCTTTCTACTGCACCTTGGGAGTTGCGGGGGGGAGGGGGGGTCAGCCCCGGTGCATGGCGGGAGGTGTAGTCCTTTCCCTCCCCCGCTTTCCCAACTCACCCGCCTCAGAGGCCGCCTTCGCTTCATCTTTCCCAGCAAGCCCCGCGAGAGCTCCGGCTATTGATTGGCTGCGGCAGGAGCAGGCGGCTCGGCCGGCAGCGGTTACCCAGGGTTTCCGGTGCGAGGCCAGAGCGGGCGAAGCTGTCGGGAGGTCGGCAGTGAGGTGTGTGTCGCGGAGGCTGGGCGGACTGGGCGACCAGAAGGTCTGTGGGCCTGAACGTTCTCGGCCACTGGGGGAAATCATGCCGATTCCGCGCAAGGGCGCGGGCCGGGGGGACCGGGCTGGGGCCCGTGCGCATGCGCGGGCGGGCGGGGCGCGCGGGGCGTGGGTGGCTGCGCGCGCGGGGGGGGACCCACGTGGGGCCTGGGGGGCCGGGGGAGGGATGGGAATCGAGCGTCCCGCCACGTCAGTCTCCGGCCCTGAGCCTATCCCGCGCTCTGCCTGTGGTGAGGGGGCCGTGTAGTGCCGGGAAGCGGCTTCGAGAAAAAGGAGGCCTCGCCTGCCCTACTTCTGGAGCGGCGCCCCGACAACCTGCCTGGGCGCGCCGTGCTTCCCTGACCGGCCTGAGACAGAACCGTTGGCTCCCTCCGGTGAAAGCCAGCCAGTGTGTGCTAAGAAGCTTTGTGCACCCGGTATTGGGATTTTGGCTCCAACCTGTGAAGAATTTCGAAGTCTGGAAAATAGCGAGTGTGCTTGTTTCTATAGGATCTGCTCCCAGCCTAGCATTGCAAACCACAATGAAGAACCAAGACAAAAAGAATGGGGCTGCTAAGCAGTCGGGCAACACTTCCAACCCAAAAACCAACCCGGGGCAAGCGGAAGCAGGACCAGAGGGAACCCAGGGGCGGCCCAGCCAGCCGGCTCCTGCGACAGAAGCCGAAGGTTCCTCCAGCCAGGCTCCGGGGAAGACTGAGGGTGTGTGCCAGCTCTGCTTTCCAGCGGGCAGGGGGAGGAGTTTGTGGTGCGCCAGGGTAGCTTCTGGAGTTGGAGGCCTCTGCCGCTGTTTACCCAGGAAGGAGGAAATGTAGAATGAGAGGGCGACCGCGCTGAGTCTGTGTCACCCCCAGATCCCCATTTCCCGAGGTGGGGGGGACGTTGATATCGCCTCCCACTCTAAGCACGGGAACAGAAGTCTTGAGAGAAGGCTTTGACAGGGTTAAATCAGGTGGCAATCAAATGAAACATTCAACCAGCCAGCCCAGGTTATAAATACTACACACACACACACACACACACACACACACACACACACATTCACCAGTGGGTAACTGCTCTTCATATTGGAGGCCTTTCTGGAACTTTTTTTTTTTTAAGATTTTATTTATTTGTTTGACAGCACAAGTAGGCAGAGAGGGAGGCAGAGGGAGAGGGAGAAGCAGGCTCCCCGCTGAGCAGGACTCAATCCCAGGACCCTGGGATCATGACCTAAGCCGAAGGCAGCCGCTTAACCAACTGAGCCACCCAGGCGCCCCTGGAACTTTAATAGCCAGAAATAATTTTTGTGGGGAGGAGAAGGGGGATGGACTAGATGTTGAGCTTCAGGTACATGCCATCTCTATGTGCTGGTTGCTTTATTTCCTTGATTTCTTTCACACTCACAACAGACACGGTGGGCAGTAATGGGAAATAATTATATCATTTTATAGGTGAATAAACTGAGGCTTAAAGAAGGTAGGCAACGTTTAACCCAAACCAGTAAGTTTGGGCCTGAAAAATCCCAGCCAGTGGAATAACCATCTTGTTTCTTATTCTGCCCCTCATCCTGCCCTGCTGTAGGAGCACAAGCCAAAACTGCTCAGTCTGGGGCCCTCCGTGATGTCTCTGAGGAGCTGAGCCGCCAGTTGGAAGACATCCTGAGTACATACTGTGTGGACAACAATCAGGGGGGCCCAGGTGAGGATGGGGCACAGGGTGAGCCTGCTGAACCCGAAGATGCAGACAAGCCCCGGACCTATGCTTCGCGGAATGGGGAGCCTGAGCCAGAGACCCCGGTAGTCAATGGTGAGAAGGAGACCTCCAAGGGGGAGCCGGGCACAGATGAGATCCGGGCAAGTGACGAGGTCGGAGACCGAGATCACCGAAGGCCCCAGGAGAAGAAGAAAGCCAAGGGTCTGGGTGAGCAGAGGGCAGCTACTGGCGAGGCTGGTGAGGCGGGGGAGTTTGGACCTGACATTCCTTGGGCTAACCTGCTCTGCCAGGATTCAGAGGAAACTACTTTCCAGAGCAGCAAGTCACATTAGTTTGATCCAAGCCAGGCTTGCGGACCATAGAACAGAGGCATGTAGGTTGTTCACTGCACAGGGGCTTCTGGCCTTGGGAGTAGATGGGAACCAAAATCTACCCTGCTCCATCTTTGAGAAAATGGAGAGCAGGAGGCCTGTGTGGGCTCTTGTGTCAGCCAGCACTATTTCTAACCTGCTCTGTGAACTTGGGCAAGACCTTTTCCTTTCTGGTGCTTAGTTTTCGCTTGTCTACAGTAAGATTTGGACTAGACCAGGGTTGAAAAATAAGCCAAGTTAGGGGCGCCTGGGTGGCTCAGTCGTTAAGCATCTGCCTTCAGCTCAGGTCATAATCC
Organism: Callorhinus ursinus; assembly: GCF_003265705.2. Taxonomy (NCBI): domain Eukaryota; kingdom Metazoa; phylum Chordata; class Mammalia; order Carnivora; family Otariidae; genus Callorhinus; species Callorhinus ursinus. The sequence continues at coordinate 12,622,489 of NW_027397080.1, read as the reverse complement.
CAGGGTCTTGGGATCCAGCCCTGCATCGGGCTCCCTGCTCGGCGGGAAGCCTGCTTCTCCCTCTCCCACTCCCCCTGCTTGTGTCCTCTCTCGCTGTGTCTCTCTCTGTCAAATAAATAAATAAAATCTTCAAAAAAAAGAAAAAGAAAAAGAAGCCAAGTTAGACAGGGGATCCTATGAGGACAATATGTTGCCTATTTCATCCAAAGGGGTGATTGCCCTCTGGTCCCAGCATGCTGATAGCATGTAACACTACAAGCTAAGTGTAGCCAGCCTTTTCTTTTCTTTTTTTTTTTTCCTGCCCCTTTTATGCAGAGTTACTTGAAATCTCTCTGGATTTTTAACAATTGGCAACTAATATGCTAGGAGGCAAACAAAACCCACGTGTGGGTTGGATCTGACCTGTGTGCCAATGCTTGCAGTCTCCACACTGATCTTTTGGGCCTCTTGGGGTTACACTTCAGGAGCTGGGTGCTGTGCTATGCACAGCAGCCCTCCAGGGAGACAGAAGGAAGAGCCCTTGACTCAGGCACAGACAGTGAGAGAAAGTTATGGGGGAGCAGGTAGTGTGAGTGTTAAAGAATCAAAGTTAAGTGATATACCCATGTCTTAGTCCTTACTTCCGCATTCTCTGCCTGTCATCCTAATTGAAAGATGGTTTTTTGTTTTTGTTGTTCCTTAATCTTGGGATCAAATATTGGAAGATGCATTCTTTTTAAAGTTCACTGTTTGGGAGGGAACAAATAAAAGTTCACTGTTTGGCTGCCTCTGTTGACAAGAGTTTAGTCGTTCCCAAGGAGACCTATTCCTTTTTTGCATCCATCCTTTTTCAGAAGGGCCTTCCCTGCGTCGACAAGTAGCACTTGGCCAGTGGGATGTCTTTTTTTCTCCTGCTGGTAGAGCAGGCAAGTTTTTTTCTCCCACCCCCAGTGTTCACCATGGAGTCTCCACATAGCCTCAGTCATTTGTCTGTCAAGCGGTTGTTGAGCACGTCCTCTGAGATGGGCACTAGGGACAGTACCAGGCAGCACTGGGGTGACAGGAATAGGCAGAAGTGAGTTAGCGGCCACCCTCATGAAGCACACGGTCTGACGGGATGGCAGCCAGTTCAACAAACAATATAAAGTATAATGGTGGAGGGCTGCCTCGAGGCCTAGGAGTGTAAGCGGGGGCCTGGGGAGAGCCCCAGAGAAAGGGGTCCATGCTTTCGCTCCCTGTGCTTTGCAGGGAAGGAGATCACGTTGCTGATGCAGACACTGAACACGCTGAGCACCCCAGAGGAGAAGCTCGCAGCTCTGTGCAAGAAGTATGCCGAACTGGTCAGTTCTCCCCCTTCTCCTTGCACCCGCCCTGTCTCGGAAAGTCAGCAGGCCACCTGGCATGGGGTTGAGGGTGCAGGGGCAAGTGGGTAGCTTAATTCCTGTTCAGCCTCTCTCTTGAGTCTTTTCCACATCTGTTAGTGGGGAGTCAAGTCCCAGCTGGCCTCTTCCAGGCCGACTGTGAGAGGAGACCCTTCACGTTCCAGTGGTAGAACCCTGGCTTCTGGCCCCAGTCCAAGATAGCACATCATCTCACACCTGTGTGCCTCAGTGTGCGTCTTCCCAAAATGTGGAAATGCACAGCGCCGTCCTCACACTTAGAATTAGCGCTGGTCATGTGATATTCTCTAATCCGAATCTTTCCCTGTTTGTTTAAAATGTCCGTTTGATCAAATCAGGGTCTAGAGGAGGTCCATTTAATGCATTGGGTCCTTAAAACTGTTTTTCCTTTTACTCCAAAACAGGCTTCATCTTACTGCCAACCTTTTTCTCATGACATTGACATATTGCAGATCGGTTGTCCTGTAGGGTGCCTCACTTTCTCGCTTTGTGGTGGCAATTAATTTGTTCCTTTATCTCCTTAGTTCCTGTAGATAAAGTGGAAATTAGCTCTAGAAGCTTGATCCAATCCAAGTTCAACACTTTTGATAAGAGCTCTTCATAAGTGGTACTCTATAGAGAAACACAGTGTGCTCCTCCCACTTTCAGTGATGGAAGCTTGCCCGCCGGGTTCAGGTGGGGCCACCCAGGTTTCTCCCTTGTTAGGTTGCCATCAGAATTTGAATGAATGGGTTCATCCGGGGTCATTTCCTGACTACTTATTTTTAATTTCTTTCACTTTATTCACATTTATTAGCTGGAATTCTCCTATGGGGAATTTTTCTCATTTGTAAAATTGGGAAAATCACACCTGCCTGGTGGGGTGATTATAACGATCAAATAAAGGACAGGATACGAAAAAGATACCACCCCTTCAGAGCGAGCCAGGGAAGGACTGTTGAAGGGAGGAGTAGCTGAGTCACTGGAGTGATGCTCTCAAGTAGACGAGGAGGGGAGGGCCAGAGCGGGAGGGCGGGCTGTGGTAGGAAGCGTGGCTGCGTCCTGGTGACTGGAGGAGAAGGCAGCTGGAGGTGGGTGGGCAGAGGTGGAGCTTCTGCCCCTGTGCCTCTGGTTGCTACCATTCTCAGCGAGATGAGAAGGCTAGTTGTTGCTGGGGCGGAGGAGAGTTGAAAAAGGAGGACGACGAAACACTTCTGTGGACTAACGGAAGGAATATCGTCGGGCCGCGTGGCAGACAAGGCTCTGCCCCAGAGGGGTGGTCGCGAACTTCAAGTGAGATTCTTCAGGCAAGGCTGCTTCAGTGCGGTGCAGAGGAATCAGAAGGCTGGTGTATCAGGGTTGGAGTTCTGCTACGGCAAAGGGGCAAGAGAGTTGAGGGTATAAGAAATCAAGGACAGGTAAGAAGGTCAGTGATTATTTAAAGGAGAGTTCAAGGAAAGTGGAAGGATGATTGGGTCATTGGGTTGGAGGTCCACTATGGTAGACTTTCTGGGACCAAAGGCATTGGGAAGGAACTAGAACGATAGGTGATAGTGGTCCTGCCCTGGGATGAGATAATGGAGGTGCATGTGCTTCTGGGTAATGACAAAGCCTGGATCTCACTGTCCAGGACAGGAACCGCGAGCTAATTGAAATGTGGCTAAGTCTGGATTTGGGTGTGCTCCGAGCGTAAGATACACATTGGATTTCAAACACCTGAGGAAAGGGGAAGAATAAAGTACGCAAATTTTTTACATTGGTTGCAGGTTGAATATTATAATAGTAGATACTAGATTAAATAAATATTAATGTGGCCACTGGAAGAGTTGTCATTACATAATTGAGTCACACTGTATCCGCGTTGAATGGGCTCACAGGAGGGTAGCTGCTCTGGGGGGGAGGACAGGGTCTGAGGAGGAGGTTCAGATCTGTCCATAATGAAAAGGCCAAAATGATAACAGCAATCACAGTGAGGAGAGAAATGGTGCAGAGTCTCGGAGCAGTGAGAGGGAATGACGGGGGTCTGTGGAGTACAAGAAGGGGTGGTGGGGGTCTCATCTGAGGGCATGAGTGTCCCAAGAGGTGAGAGTCTTGAGAACTTTGTCTCTGGTCAGAGCAGGGAGAAGCTGGGGTCTGCAACCTCTGCAGCCCTGCTTTTCCCGAGGGCCCGTTTCTGTATCCCTGCCACGGGGCCCTCGGGGTTGTCGGAGAGGTGCGAATCACCTGCACGGTGTCCAGCTGGAACCGTTAACTGGAGTCGGGAGAGGGCCTGGGTCCCCGGGGAAGAGCCCCACACGGCACTTGCTTGCCTTGCCTGTCCTCAGCTGGAGGAGCACCGGAACTCCCAGAAGCAGATGAAGCTGCTGCAGAAGAAGCAGAGCCAGCTGCTGCAGGAGAAGGACCACCTGCGTGGGGAGCACAGCAAGGCCGTCCTGGCCCGCAGCAAGCTGGAGAGCCTGTGCCGTGAGCTCCAGCGTCACAACCGCTCACTCAAGGTGGGCCGGCCCCTGAGACTCGCCTTCCCTTGACTTCCACTCTTCTTCGGTGGGCTTTCCCCCTTAAAAAGTAGCACGGGCTTTCCCCAGAGACATCGGTGTCCCCGGTAACGCCCCTACCTTAGCGGCAGCTTCTTAGAACCCCTTGACCCATACTCGTGTCCGGTAAATGAAGGCTGAGGTGCTGAGGGAGCCCGGGAGGCAGGCCTTCCGTATTGTCCAGTTTGCTGGCAGGCAGCTCCTCTCCCAGCCTTGGTCGGTCTGGAATGCTGGGACTTTTCGTCCCGCTTCTCCGGGGGTGGGGTCAGTCTGGTTAAAGCCCAGTCACTGCTATGACTCTGGATCCTTTGTCTATTTCTTACAAATTTGGATCAGCAAATATATGGTATTTTGCAATGTATTTTGCTCATTTTTAGTTTGACAGCATTTCAACTTTAAACTTGGTATGAGAGATTCAGAGGTGACGAAAGTCTAGCAGATTAAAAGTGACAGTTGCCCACCCTCCTCAACCCCAGTGTCCATCAGAAACCACTGGGAAGTCCACCTACTTAAACACGAGTTCAAGTACAGCCTGCAGACTTGCCTGCGTCTGTACGCGCTCCCGCGTGGGGTTCTATATAAACGGAGCGGTCGTACGTGTATCGTTTCACATCCCCTTCGGTCTTCTCGCTTCCCAGAGTGAGTGCGTAGCTCTCTTTCTCAGTTTATTTAGGGCTGTCTCATTCTGTTTGACAGCATTGTTGTATGCATATACGGTATTTTATCAGTGCCCCAGTTAAGGAATTGCGTTCTAAGTTTACACTACTACATACATAGAGCTACAGTGGAAGTTCTAGTTATGTATATATCCGTGGCTCATTGTATACAATTTCTCCACAAGATAAACCTCAGAAGTGAAATGTTTGGGTCAAGGATTGTGCACATTGTAAATTTTAATAGATTTTGCCAGATTGCCTTCCCACCAATAGTGTGTGCATGCCTAATTCTGCACAGTCTTGCCAGCCCTGGGTACTACTGTCAGGAGTGGGGGTGAGAGGTGAGAAATGAAAGTGCAGAAGCAAGTCTACTTAACCTGAGGTCTGGAAGAATGGGCTTTGGGAGATCCAGGTTCCTCTAGAATGCCTGCATCATTCTAGGGAGAGAACCTCTCCCTTGCTGTCACGATAGAGGGGTCCATTGGGAGCCCCATCGCAGGACATCTTGGAACCTGGCCGCTCCTCACTCTGAGAGCAGAGAGGGTTGTCAGTACAGACCATGGCTGGCTGGGGAGCTGTGGCTGATGGAGCTGGCGCTGACTTCTCTGCCCAGGAAGAAGGCGTGCAGCGGGCCCGGGAGGAAGAGGAGAAACGCAAGGAGGTGACCTCACACTTCCAGGTGACGCTGAACGACATTCAGCTGCAGATGGAACAGCACAATGAGCGTAACTCCAAGCTGCGCCAGGAGAACATGGAGCTGGCAGAGAGGCTCAAGAAGCTGATCGAGCAGTACGAGCTCCGGGAGGAGGTAAGGAGTCCTGCACAGCCACCACCCACCTCCAGGCCATCTTTCCTTTCCTATTAGGAACGTAGGTGACGTCCCCACGTGCCTTTCCTCAGCTGCTTTGATCTTTGAAGCCACACTGAGTCCACCGCCTCTTGCTGTCTCACATGCTCCCGGCCCCCAGGGCCCCTCCGGCAGTTAGGAGTGCCTTGGAATTCGCACATCTAGTCTGGGTCTATAGATGGGGCAGATCTTTGCCAACGGAGCTAAGCTGTTGTGTTGGTGGAGGTGTCGTTTTTGTCCTTTCTTCCCATTTACAAGGGAGTCGGGCTACAAAAGTGAGGGTGGTTAGCCCAGCGGAGTGACCTGGGGCCGGAGGTTTGAATGTATTTATTACTTGACTTCCTGGGAGCTGATTTCATCCCTCTGCCCACCCAGGACTGACTGGAGAGAAACAAGGTGAGATTGGGAAGTAGACCTCCCAGGGACGAGGGGCCCAAGTGCTGTGGAACATGAGGAGTCCAGCGTGTCAGAGTGAGATGGGAGGCTGGGCAGGGGACCCTGGTCTCTGCAGATGGAACGTCTCTGTAGCCGCCACGCCTCCCTCAGAAAGGGAGCTGCTGACAGGTGGCCCTCCCACCATGCTTTCCTGCAGCATATCGACAAAGTCTTCAAACACAAGGACCTGCAGCAGCAGCTGGTGGATGCCAAGCTCCAGCAGGCCCAAGAGATGCTGAAAGAGGCAGAGGAGAGGCACCAGCGGGAGAAGGATTTTGTGAGGCTTGGGCCCTGAGGGTGGGGAGTCTGGGAGGAGGCAGGTTGGATTCTGGCTCAGCACATAGTCAGTTTTGTCAGGGAGAGGTTGCCGCCTGGCCAGACCAGGACGTTGCTTCCTCAGACAGCAGTCAGAGAGCAGGAAGCTTCAGTGGGTCCTGGGGCATATGGCTAAAAAAGACCAAACAGCCCCTAGGGGCTTCTGATAGGATCTGGGGTCCTGTCTTGGAAATAGCTCCTCAAAGAGGCAGTGGAGTCCCAGAGGATGTGCGAGCTGATGAAGCAGCAGGAGACCCACCTGAAGCAGCAGGTGAGACAGAGTGGGTCCTGATCCTGTGCCTCTTGAGGTCCCCTCACTGGGCCCCATCCTGGGGGAGGGAAATGAGACCCTCGTTCTAGGACCACCTTGACTGCTGTGTGACCTTGCTGAGCCTTTGTTCTCTCTGGACCCGCCCAGCACCTGTGGTGGTGACCAGGTGGCTAGGTGAGCTTGAAGGACTTCGTTCCTAGTTGGAAGTGTGCTGCTTTTGAGGAGGCAGGGACGGAGCGGTTGTTTTTAATTACATTAATTGTACTTAATTTCAGAAGAAAAGTTTGAAAACATACATAGAGGCAAAATATGTCACCCCAAATCCTGCTTTCTAGGCTTAACATTTTGGATTCTGTCCTTCCAAATACATAGTTTTTGTTTTGTTTTAAAGAAAAATGGTATCTCAAGTGCCTGAGTGGCTCAGTCGGTTAAGTGTCTGCCTTCAGCTCAGGTTGTGATCCCAGGGTGCTGGGATCGAGCCCCAAGTCCGACTCCCTGCTCGGTGGGGAGCATGCTTCTCCCTCTCCCTCCACCACTCCCCCTGCCTATGCTCTCTCGCTCTGTCAAATAAGTAAAATCGTTTAAAAAAAGAAAAGAAAAATGGTATCTCAATAGAATTGTTGGGTCCGAGGTCCAAGGTTGGGTCTGTGTTAACCAGAAGTGCCCTCCAGAGAAGCCTAATCTTATCTCGGCTTCTTTCTCACCCAGCTGGCCCTATACACAGAGAAGTTTGAGGAATTCCAGAACACTCTTTCCAAAAGCAGTGAGGTGTTCACCACATTCAAACAGGAGATGGAGAAGGTAACAGTGTCCAGGCTGGGTGTGGCTGCAGGGGCACACTGGGCCTGTCTTCCAGAAGCCCCAGCCCCTGGGGTGCCTCCTGGGGAGCTGTTTACAGTAACAGTGTGATTGATACCAAGGGTGGGCTGTAAGGAGAGATCCGAGCCTTTCCCCACCTCTCGAGGAAGCATCACTGATACGTGCGTCCTCCAGGTTGTCCTGGAGAAGGGGCAGCCTTGTCATTCCTTGGTGGTGGTGGCGGCGGCATTTACCTTGAGATGTCCCAAGGTGGCACCAAAGGCACTGTGCCCGTAATACCTTGTCCTCTTAGGACTGTTCCCCACCTTGGACATACAGATGCACAGATGACAGATGCACAGATGGTCTCGCCCCCTGACAGTTTCCTTCTTTCTGTCCCATAACCCAGATGACCAAGAAGATCAAGAAGCTGGAGAAAGAAACCACCATGTACCGGTCCCGGTGGGAAAGCAGCAACAAGGCCCTGCTTGAGATGGCTGAGGAGGTGGGCTGCGTGTGCTCTGCAGCTGGAGGGGGGAGGGCAGTTTTTGAGTGTTGGGCCCTTTCCTCTGCATCCTACCAGTAAGTCATGCAGGTGGCCTGAGATGGCACTGGGACTTACGTGTCTGTCTGTCCAAAGGCACTGCCAACTGGGAGATGGTGAGCCCAGTGGTAGGTCTGCAGTAGAAGCAAAGAGAACAGATGGAAGAAAGAAATACAGGAACCGAAAAACCAAGGAGTATCAATGGTGCACACAGTTCATATGCAGAGTAGCTCAGCTAATTTGATTTCATGGTTTGAGATGGAAAAGAGAGGAACTAATTGCTAGAGTAGCTACTATATACTAGACCTTCCTAAATGTTTTAGGTAATGGCAGTTCATTGAACCTTCTCAAGATCTTTGAGTTGATGTTAGCCTTTTTTTTTTTTTTTTAAAGATTTATCTATCTAGGGGCACCTGGGTGGCTCAGTTGGTAAAGCATCTGACATCTGACTTCGGCTTAGGTCATGATCTCAGGGTCCTGGGATCACCCCAAGTTGAGCTCCCCATTCAGTGGGGAGTCGGCTTGTCTCTCTGCCCCTCAGCCCCTCCCCGCCCTTGTGTACATGTGCATGCACTCTCAAATAAATAAAACCTTAAGAAATATATTTGTTTGAGAGAAAGCGTGTGTGCAGGTGCATGTGTGAGCAGAGGGGAGAGGCATAGGGTTGGGGAGAGGAGAGAATCTCAGGCAGGCTCCTTGCTGAGCACAGAACCTGACGTGGGGCTCCATCTTGCGACCCTGAGATCATGACCTGAGCCGAAATCAAGAGTCGGACGCTTAACCGATTGAGCCATCCAGGCACCCCAGTAGGCCATTTTAACAGATAAGAAAAAGGTCCTACTTTGTGTTATCTGGCAGATAAGTGGAGAAATAAGTTGTCTTCAAGCCACGCCCCTTCTCGGTGCCACACTGCCCCCCTACCAGCAGCCATGTCTTGGCACACACCAGGGCTGTTTCACTAGGAAGGGACCAGCTCTTGGCTCTGGTCTGCTCCCAGTATCATTCAAGTGTGAATGTTTTCTACCACGTGACTCTGTGGGGTGGGGGCTTGATGGTGTGGCACTGAGGCCCCATTTCTCTCCCTAGAAAACACTCCGGGACAAAGAGCTGGAGGGCCTACAGGTGAAAATCCAGCGGCTGGAGAAGCTGTGCCGGGCGCTGCAGACAGAGCGCAACGACCTGAACAAAAGGGTACAGGACCTGAGTGCTGGTGGCCAGGGCTCCCTCCCTGATGGCGGCCCTGAGCGAAGACCAGAGGCTGCAACCGCCTCCAGGGATCAGGGTTGTGAGGGTCCTGGGGCCCAGTCACCGAGCTCCCCGAGGGTCACAGAAGCTCTTTGCTGCCCTGGAGCAGCGAGCACAGAAATGCCCGGCCAAGCAGGGCCCCAGGAGTCCACCTCCACCACCGCCTAGGGAACCTGGCACGGGGGGCGTGCTGGGAACGGAGCAAGCAGCCCAGCCAGGCCTGGCCCAGGCAAGGCTCCCACCGCTAGGCAGTCCAGTGCTGAGGCCCAGGGTGCTCCGACCTGGCTGACATCTGACACTTTGCAGTTCTGGATTTTGTGGGTCAGTTTTCCATACGTATGGCATATGTGCAAGGCCTCCTACATTTCTATATCTAAGTGGAACATGGGCTTGCACTGGAGGTGGGGGTGTGCACGGGTGAAGTCACTGGCTCTTCTGTGAGCTGAAGAGTCTTAAAGAGGAGCTGCCATCTGTAACTGCTGTCACAGTGAGCTGGCAGGACAAGTGACTTGAGCATTCCCCTGTCTGACTTGAGGCTCAGATCCCCCCCCTTCCTGCCCTTCAGGGTTTGTGACAAATGACACACTCAGGCCTTGACTGTGTTTCCCTCGTTAGCAGGGCTTGGGCAGCTCTGGCTTTCCTAGCTCCCCTGGAAGCTCCTTTGCTTCTCTTAACCTGGAGAAGGGGGTCCCTGGGCAGGGCCTGCAGAGCTGGGGATCCAGCTGCTGTCCTGCTTTGGACGGGGGACCTGGAGAAAGTTGCTGTGGGCTGGTACACGGTTAGGGAGCCCTCAGGTGATGCCAGGACCAGGCCGGCGATGCTTTTCAGTAGCCTTATCATTCACAGGTGCCTCTCTAGCCTGCACAAATGATTGACAAGACATCACCCAAAGGATGCTTTCTGAAGGTTTCTGTTTTTTGTTTTTGTTTTGCACATGACAGTGTGTGTATTGATCTGAGGAAGAAGGAGGGGTTGCTGGCGCAGTTGGCCTCCAGTGCCCCCCACCCTCAACACCCCACCTGGTATCTTTGCCACGTTGGTGCTGAGCTTTCCTGTTGGTGAAATCAGATTGCGGTTAGGAGGAAGAGAAGGGCATCTGATGGTTTTGCCACAAGCTTGCCTATGTGTTTCAGTCCTGGGAGGCCACTGCTGATGCCCATCACCGCTGTCTCCATGTGGCAGTTGCTGGGCCCCGTGCCCAACTGTCCCCTTGGCTTTTAGGAGTCTGTTTCTGCTTCTAACCCCACCGTTAATGTGCAATCCTTGAGATTTGCCCTGGTCCCATTGCCTAAAGAATAAGCTGAAGTATGTCCTTGATATCTCAGTTCCTGTGTGGAAGCCCCTAGCTCTTGTCTGACAGCTGAGGGACAGAGTGAGACTTGACAGTTGATGAGCCTCAGAAATCCGCAGGACGGCTGCAGATACTTGGGTCTGGTGCCCCCACACTCCCCCAGTACTTGCTGCTCTAGACTGAAAGTTTTGCCAGTTGCATATTCATCAGTCTGTACAGAGCAATTTTCTGGAACAACTGAATGAGGCACGGGTTGGGAAGCTGGGCTCTGGTGGGCTTGAGGTCCTACACCCGCCTCTAGCCAGGCCTCGGCTGCAGTGTAGCTGAGGGAGCTGTGGACCTACAGGCACAGGATGGTGGAGCTTTGGTTTCTTGCTGGATTTCCTTGAAGCTAGTTCATTATCCTGCAGGTCTGTTCGTCTTCAACAACCAGCCCGCTCTCCATGCCTTTCACTTCAGTCCCTCACATAAACAGGTTCATGAAGGGTGCTAAGTGCGCGTGAAACATGTTAACGACTTAGACCAGAGATGGCACGGGAACGGCACACCGTTTTTCCTCTGCCCCCATGGCAGGAAGCAGTGCTTGGCCTCGGAGTCTTTCCCGCTAATCCCTGCTGTAGCCTGCTCTCAGGACCCCCCTGGCAGCCAGGAGGAGTGTTGAGACCTATTTGCCATCCCTGGCTGAGCTCCTGCTCTCCTGTGAACAAGTGTTTCCCTAAGATCTTGCCCTCTGAAATTGCTATATCTGGAATGGTCCCTGGATCTGCCGTGTCCTTCCCCAATAAGGCCTTCTTCCCCCCTCCCCTCCCCGCCCTCCCCCCCCCCCCCCCCCCCCCGGCCTTGTGTCAGGCTGAGACACACACAAACTGCCAACCACGTACAGGCTGTGCTGCACTCTGGAAGCGCAGGGAAGAGGCAAGCTTCTGCCTGCCCGGTTTCAAGAGCAGGAGGCCTGCAGTAGCCCACACGATTGCCTTGCTTGCTTCAGCTACCTCGTAGAGCCCGTGGGGTTGAGGGGGACGGCTGTGGGAGCCCGGGGTGGTGGTGTGGGGGACCACGGCATAGCCGCCCCTAGAGAGCCAGTCTAGTTACCGTGGGGCTGCAGTGAGCAAGGTGGCCCCAGCCAGGCTTCCTGCATCCAAAATCCAGGCCCTGGGCAAGTAGAACCTTTGCCCTCAGCTCTAGCCGTGTCTAGGCGTACAGGCCAGCTACAGTTAAGGCTCCCACTGTCCCTCTCCCTCTTCTCTCCATTGACCAAATCACACTAATCACTACAGCTGTTCTGCTTGTTCTGCTTTCCAAAGTCCGCCCAGGTACCTGGGGCCGCCCTTGCCAGCCATGAGCCCGGGCCAGACGCAGGGAAGGTGGCCTATCTGGATGAAGGCCAGTATCTTCCTCACTAGGGCAGGGCCCGAGCACATGACCTCAGTTTTAGGACCAAGAGCTGTGTTGGATTCTTAGGTTGCTAGCGTTTCCTCCAGGGGACCATTGCCGGTGAGGCTCACCGCCCAGAGCCCTTGGCCCTGCTGACGTAATGTGTGCCCCGGACCTTGCTGGGCTGAGAGCCTCATGTACACCAGGTTCCCGAGAGGTATCGGCAGCACTTAGCTTTCATTTGTTTTCCATGAGGTTTTTGGACCATGGGCTGAGCTCAGGCACTTTCTGTAAGAGGATGTTCTGTCTGTAAAGATGGTTATCTCCGCTCCCATTTCAGTGGCCCTGCTGAGGGCCGACCGAGAGGCCAGTGGAACTGCCCTGGTGGCTGTGGGGGAGGCCAAAGCCTACTGAGCTGATTCTCCAGCTGCTGCCCCAGGCCTCCCACCTGAGCAGCGCAGAGGCGGCCGCCCCAGGGACAGCCGGGCACCTGCCTGGGGGAGGGGTGCTGCCTTCTGTCCCTGTAACTGCTTCCCATATGGCCCGACCTGGCCACCCAGATTTGTTTTAAAGCTGTGCTGACAGCCTTTTTTGGTCTCCTTTTGGTATTCACAACAGCCAGGGACTTGATTTTGATGTATTTTAAACCACGTTAAATAAAGAGTCTGTTGCCTTACTTGTTTCTCTCCTGACCTTTGTGGTCATTTGGTGCTTCTGGATCCACCTAGCCATCGCTGACTTGTCTGGATCTGTTGCAGAGCCTTTGGCTGTGCCATATCGTGCATCTTCCAGAGTGCCGCCTGCCTGCCAGGTCACCACAGGCAAATTCACTTGAGCTGCCTGAGCAGAGCCCGGGGCACATTTGGCAAGATGCTCAGATACATAGAAGCATCAGCTTTCTTTCATTCAATGAAAAGTTGCCCCTGCCCCATGAAGGGTCAGGATAGTGATGAAGAAAAGATACTTTTTTTTTGAGCGCTCCCTGTAGGGCGCCCAGGGGGCTCGGTCGGTTATGCTTGCTCTCTTTCTCTCAGAAACCTTTTTTTTTAAAGATTTTATTTATTTGACAGCAAGAGAGGGAACACAAGCAGGGGGAGTGGGAGAGGGAGAAGCAGGCTTCCCGCCGAGCAGGGAGCCCGATGCGGGGCTTGATCCCAGGACCCTGGGATCATGACTTGAGCGGAAGGCAGACGCTCAACGACTGAGCCACCCAGGCGCCCCTTTGAAAAATCTTTAGAAAAAAAAAAAAATCTCTACACCCAGTGTGGGGCTTGAACTCATACCTAGATCATGCACTCACATGCTCTACTGATTGAGCCAGCAGGCGCCCTGGAGAAAGATACTTTTATTTATTTATTTATTATTTTTTAATTTTTTTTTTTTAAGATTTTATTTGTCAGAGCGAGAGCGCACAAGCAGGGGGAGCGGCAGGCAGAGGGAGAAGCAGACTGTCCGCTGAGCCGGGAGCCCGATGCGGGACTCGATTCCAGGACCCTGGGACCATGACCTGAGCCAAAGGCAGATACTTAACCAAATGAGCCACCCAGGCGTCCCGAAAGATAACTTTTTTTTTTTTAAAGATTTTTATTTATTTATTTGAGAGAGTACGAGCAGGGGGAGAGACAGGGAGAGGGAGAAGCAGACTCCCCGCTGAGCTGGGAGGCCAAGATGGGACTCTATCCCAGGACCGGGAGATCACAACCTGAGCCATCATAGGCAGACGCTTAAGCATCTGAGCCCCCCAGACGCCCCCCGAAAGATAACTTTTAGATGAAGAAACGGTGGTGGTGCTGTGGAACCATAAAGGAAGCCCCTGTCCCCTTCAGCAAAGAGCTAGAGGTGGACACCTGGAAGGGCCTTATGACCCAAACAAAGGACAGGTAAAAGTCTGACAACTTGATTTAGTAGTGAAGTAGTTCACCTAGAAATGCAGGTGCACAGGAGGGTAGTGGCAGGAGGTCACCAGGGGTCTGTGTGACAGGTTAAGGAATCTGGGCTAGATCCAGAGGACAGGAGGAACCACTGAAGGTGTTTAAACAGGACATTGGGAAGATCCATGAGGAAGGCATAAGGTAAGGAGACCAGAGATGTAGGCATAGGCCAATTGAGGCCCAAAATCAGGTGGCTGGACACTGTCATCACTGCTGTTCAGGGCTGTCCGCCATGGGCAGCATCCTTTGGTATTGGCCTACCTGTGAATTCCTTTGATTTTGTACCTTCCTTGAAAAGACCACATTCTGCATGCAGTTCTGAAGAATGGGCTGGGTTTTTACACATTCCTGCTCACCCTGCCAACCTAGGTGCAAAAGTTGGGGCTCCTGTACCAGCACCCTATTCTCTCTGGAGCCTGGGTTGGCCTGGCACAAAGGATGGTATGTGAATGCCCAACAAACAGCAGAGACAAGTAAAGGGCCCTTCCCTCCAGGCCTCCACAAGCAGATGTGTTCACACTGGCTGTGACTGTCCCCTCGGAGCCTCTGCCCCTTCTGATCAGAGTCCAAACAGGTTGATAGTTTTCTGGGCTGGCCACAGTCAAAGATGTTTGGAAGGAGTCCAGGGAGGCCGCCCCAACTCTTGAAGCTCCCATGCCACGCATCTCTGAGGATAGCTTCACCCTAGGGGGTGCTCCTGCACCTGCCACCACTTTCCTGGAGGAGCCCTGGTGCCCCTCTAGCAGCTGGAGGAGAGCAGCTTACCCCTTGTTCTCTCTGCCTTTGCAGACCCCTCCCTCCAGCCTTTGGTTATTGAAAAAGTCCTGAATTAATGTCTCCCCTTCTGAAACAGTCTAGGTGTTGGAAGCACCTGGGAAAGGTCCCTGCGTGGGTGCCTGTGGAAACAGAACCCATCCCTCCCTAACTTACCCGGAGGCCCAGGTCCCAGGAAGCTGCTCCTGCCCATGGGAGGGGAAAGGGGACCGGGGTGCTGTGAACATTGCCCTGGGGCAGTTATTTGGGACCACAGGGCAACCGGGCCAAGGATAAGCCTGTCTCCTGTTGCATTAGATTGTTCTCTGGGGACCTGAGCTGGGAGCCTCTGCCAGGTCTTTAAATAGCTGCCCCACTGATCTGGCCTCCCAGGCAGCACGGGCAGCGCTGGGTCAGCCTCCTGGGGGTTGGGGTCAAGTGCCAGGTAATCACACCAATTTCCCTCTGACATGATGCTCCCCACACGTGTCTCTTAGACCTGGGGGTGGGGAGGGAGGAGGCTTGGTCCCATCACTTCATCAGGCGCTGAATATAGCCCCCACTGCTTACCAGCGAGAAGTGTCTGGGTATCGTGGGGTGAGTAGTATTACCCTCAAAAGACTATAGTTTACTTTTGGCAAATGGGATGATGACAGTATCTTCCTGCAGGATTGTTATGAGGATTAAATGTACGTAAAGTGCTTAACAGGGGACCCAGACTCAATAGGTGGTTATCTTCTCTTGCAGTTTCTTCCTGCTGCTGCTGCTTACAGGCTTATGTATATATATCTTGTATGCTTATATATATCTTACATGCTTATGTACATTTTCTGCCCCCCATCCCTATCGCCCCACCCTGGCCTTCTGACAAAGCCACCACCATTTTGTAAGGGACTATAGCTTCTCCCCAAACTGAGGGGAAAGTGAGTTTTTTAGATTGCCAGCACACAACCAACGTTAGTCACCTTAGCTCAGCTGGGGAGGTAAAGTCAAGTGAGAGGGACAGCCTAGTAACTGTTGTAGGCTCCTCCCATCTTATGCATCCCAACCGCTAAAGAAGGTCACTTTCTCTTTAAATGCAAATTACCTCCTCCCAGCTCTACTTCCACCCGCTCGGCTCCCTAGGAGGAGAGCGCCGATCGCGGAGGGAACGGCCCCGAAGCCTCGCTCCCGACGCCACACCTCCAGGTCAGTTGCCCCCTTCCAGGATGTGTGGGAGGGGATGCGGAACGTCTCGGGCCTGACGCTCCATTTTGGATCCTGGCTCCCCAGCTGAGCGATCCTTTTGGCACATGGCTTTGAAGACTCCCCATGGGAAATAGATCCCAGATGGCCCCCAGCCATTCCTGGGGAGCAGGGGCTCCTGCTCCAATTCTTCTATCAAGTCCTTAATTGGGCCAAGCTGCTTCAACGCAAGACGGAGGACGTGCTCCGGTCTCCCCTCCACCACACCCCCCTGGGGCTGGCCAGCCAGGTGCCAATTTCAATGCTGATGCCCCCAGTGGCGCCACCATCCCAGAGTCGGCAGCCTGGAGCGAGCAGCTTGGGAGAGCCCCTGGAAAGAGCCCCCGGGCCTCCTCCGGGAGGACCGCGGCCGACCTGAGGCTTAGGGGGTGGAGCTGGACCGGAGCTGAGCAGTGCCAGCCACAGGCCAGCCATTGTTGGAGGCCGAGACCGCCAGCTGCCCGACCACCCACCCCACCCTGGCCGCAGCGGCAGGGAGCCCGTCCCAGAGAACTTCTGGGAGTTGCCTAATGTTTCGGGTTGGGGGTGGGCGGAAGAGGAGGGATGCCAGTGTCCTAGTGGGCAGGGGATCCCACAGTGAGTGCCCTCACCCATCCTCAGGGGGTGCCTGCCTGACACTGAGGTCTTCCCAGGCTCCCCCATCCACACCTTGGTCACCTCCCTTGCCGACAAAGTTTGTCAGCATCTGCCCGGACAGCTGATTAAATAAATACAAGAGAACCTGGTGAAGACACCCCTAACCCTCCACTGGCCTCCTGCTGGCTCACAGCCTCGCTGCCTCCCCCTCCGTTTCCTCTGCCAGCTTCCTGACAGGAAACCCCAGCAGCAGCGGGACAACAGTGTCTGGTCCAGCCCTTCCAGGCAGCGGCCAGGTTTTCAGGCCAGCGCTGGAGGGCGGGGGGGTGCCTTGGGTAGGCCCTGGAAGGTCCTTCAAATACACATCCAAGACCCCAGCGGGAGGGCACTGGCATCTGGGCCTGCCCATCCTGGACAGAGGAGGGGACCGAGGCCCTGGCAGTTATGAGGGGACAGGGGGAAGGTCCCAGGGCCCTTCCTGTGCAGCTCTCAGGGGTGGCTGGGTGAAGTGATGGCTTTGCCTCTCACTATCTCAGTGGGACCTGAGGCCCAGCCAGCATCCAATGGAGGACAAGAAGAAGAAAAGGAGTCCCAAGCCCTGCCTGACCCAGCCAGCCCAGGCCCCGGGAACACTACGAAGGGTCCCTGTGCCCACCAGCCACAGCGGCTCCTTGGCCCTGGGACTCCCTCATCTGCCGTCCCCCAAGCAGCGGGCCAAGTTCAAGAGGTGGGTACAGAAGGAAAGCAGGGCAAGGAGGGAGGGACCCCACCCCAATTCTGGGCTGAGCCCTGTGGGAAGGAAGGTAAAGACAGCCTTAGCTTAAGCCTTAGCCTTAGCAACAGTTAATGCCTTCCCTGGGGCTGAGAGAGAGAACTCAGAGATGCCTCAGCCCCAGTCTGTGCCCTCAGGTGCAGGGGAAAGGCTAGATGGGTGACTGGGATCTCACACCATGCTGATGCACCTCAGAGCAGGGAGTGAGTGATGCTGCCAGAAAGAGAGGCTGTAGGGCACACTGGAGACAGAGAGAGAGAATGTCTAAGCTGAGGGACTTGCCTGACATAAGTATGGAAGAAAAATATTGCCTGGGAGGTTCTCAGAACCTGGGTGGTTCCACAGCAACCACAGGTGGTTGGTGGCCCTCAAGTGTCACGGAGCAGGAGATGGTAAGGGGAGACTCAGATGTACAATATGAATTTTTGCTTAATTTTTCTTAATAATTGGGGATTTGTATCCTACCATACAATGTCTCCATGTTTGTTTCCCACGAAACACAAGGTGTTCTTTCTCCCGTGACTGTGCCCCCCTGTGGCTTTGCACACTACCTGCCTGAGAGATCTGCCTGGGGACGGCCACGGTGGGGTGTCGCTGAAGCTCAGGGCTGGAGCAAGAACAGTAGGAAATGCAACAGGAAAGGGGGGGCAGGCTGAGAAGGGTCCTTCAGTGTTATCCTGGGGACAATGGAAAATTCAAAACGGTTTTGAAGAGGAGATGAACAGAAAGACATTTTGGGAGAGGTTAAGATGGCTGTCATGACAATAAGGAGTAACTGTCCCCAGGGAGGACAAGCGATTCCCCCAGGGCCGTGGGAGGAATGAGCGCAGGGCTCGGACAGGAACCCAAAAGCCCCCCTCCAGGCCCAATTCTGGCTAGGAGCGTCATCTGAAGAAAAAAGACTTCCTTTGACCTCTTCTCCCTACCCCTGCTCACCCACTCCCGTCCCTTCCCAGTCCTGGTGCCCCAGGGCAGGGCTGCAAGAGCAAACATCCGTTTCTGTTCAGGAGTAGATAGGAAGATGAATTAGCGCAGAGACAGAGGGCATAAAAAAACCTCCGGGTACCTGGCCGCCCCCACCCTGTGACCATGGTCATGCCCACCCCACCCAGGGTAGGCAAGGAGAAATGCCGCCCGGCGCTGGCCGGAAGCGGGGGCGGCTCTGCAGGCACGCCCCTGCAGCACTCCTTTCTGACCGAGGTGACGGACGTCTATGAGATGGAGGGGGGACTGCTGAACCTGCTCAATGATTTCCACTCGGGCCGGCTGCAGGCCTTTGGTGAGTTCCCACCAGGGGCTGCCTGAGAGGGGTATGTGGGTGGGGCTCGAGGGCCCGGTCTCTGGGCCATGGCTGGGGCCAGGGTCCCAAGGTGCTCCCGGGGCTCAGACGGGTCTTGTCCAGGGAAGGAATGCTCCTTTGAGCAGTTGGAGCACGTGCGGGAGATGCAGGAGAAGCTGGCCCGGCTGCACTTCAGCCTGGATGTGTGCGGGGAGGAGGAGGAGGAGGAGGAGGAGGAGGAGGACGCGGTCACCGAGGGGCTGCCCGAGGAGCAGAAGAAGACGATGGCTGACCGAAACCTGGACCAGCTGCTCAGCAATGTGGGTCAGGGCTGGGTGCTTCTGTTCCCGGGGCCACTGGGGGCTGGGGGAGGTACATGATCCCAAAGCTGTTCCCGGCCCCTGGGTGAAAAGCTGGGGGTGCATGGAGCCCCAACCCCTACCAGAAGATGGCTTGCAGAGCATCTGGGGCTGGGCCTGGTGCCTCTCCTGACAGGAACCTCCTTTTCTCTCTGTTGACAGCTGGAAGATCTTAGTAATTCTATGTATCCTTTCCAGGGGACCCTGCTGGTGTGTGTGTGTGTCCACACCTCCCACAGACAAAATCAGTTTCTTTCTCCCCACCACCCTCTAGGAGTATTTACAATATAACCAACGTCTCTCCTTTCTGTCCTACTGAAGCAGAATTAGTCACAAACTGCCCCCCAGGCAGAATTGTCCCAAATATCAGGAGAAAGAGAGTTACAGGGAATGTGATTTATCCACTTAGGAAGATCCTTGCAAGTGAGGCCCCTGGCTGGCTCCGTCGGTAGAGCTTTTGGGACTCTTGATCTCTAGAGTTGTGAATTCGATCCCCATGTTGGGTATAGAGACTACTTAAAAATAAAACCTTTTGGGGTGCCTGGGTGGCTCAGTCGTTAAGCGGCTGCCTTCGGCTCAGGCCATAATCCCGGGGTCCTGGGATCGAGCCCCGCATTGGGCTCCCTGCTCAGCAGGAAGCCTGCTTCTCCGTCTCCCACTCCCCATGCTTGTGTTCCCTCTCTCGCTGTCGAATAAATAAATAAAATCTTTAAAAAAATTAAAATAGAACCTTTTAAGTCACACTAGTGAAAAAAAATAAAATCTTTTTTTTTCTTTTAAGAGAGGGAGAGGGGGTAGGCAGAGGGAGAGGGAGAGAGTCCCCCTGCAGGGCTCGATCTCACAACCCTGAGATCATGACCTGAGCCAAAATCAAGAGTCGCACACTTCACTGACTGAGCCACCCAGGCGCCCCCAAAATAAAATCTTTAAAAGAAAGAAAATCTTTGCAAGTACTTTAGCTGACACCAATCCATGGCAAAGCTTGTCTGATGTCTTCCTACTCTTTCAACATTGAATAATTATTTTCACTGATTTAGATTATCTCCCCATCTAGTCTCAGCCAGAAACAGTGCGGGTGCACGTACCTGCAAGATCTAGACCAAAAGAGAAGGGAGTAAGCTACCTATAGCAAGAAGGGCGGGTGTGGGCTGCAACCTGGACCACGGATCACCCGAGTCCTCCGACCCCGCCTCTTTGTGCAGTTGGGGAAACTAAGCCGGTGCAGGATGGACAGACAGGGCTGGGAAGACTGGGGTCCAAAGCATCGCAATCCTTGACTGGCACAGACAGAAGTTGCACCTGGCCGAGAACGCCGAGCCTGAGGAGCAGTCAGCTGTGTAGGTGTCGGACCCAGGCCCAGACTGCCCCTCTCATTCCCTTCAAACTGTGACCTTTTATGGACTCGATCGGGTATTCCGCGGCTCCCCAGGTGCTACGGGGGAGGGGGGCACTGGATGGCATTAAACCAGAAAAAAAGAGACACCGGCTCCGTCTGCTTCCTTCCCTCCTTGCGCCTTCACTCGGCGAGGGCCCCCGGAACCCGGCCTCCGCAGAGACACCCCTCTGCGACACACCGTGGTTTGGGCGGTCCCGCTCGGTGTGGCGGGGGTGGGGGGTGGGTCTGGAAGTGGGTATTGGGAACCGGCCCCCCGAGGCTGGCCGCGGCCGCGAGAGGAGCGAGTTGCCTTGGAGACGGCAGGGCGGGGCCTTGCGTGCGGCGCAGACTAGTGACGCAACTGGCAGGCGCCCGGCCAGCCGCGGGTCTGTTGGCGCCGGGATGGAGCGGGAGCGGTTGATGCGGAGGGTGTCGGTGCTGCAGGTACGGAGCGGGCGGGGGGCGCACGATTCCCACCACGGGATCTCGGATTGGGACCTTCGAACGAGATGAGGGTACCACGTTCAGTCACCTACCCTCGTGTCCGCCTCTGGAATTACCGTCCCACCCCCACCGCCCTGAAGAATGCTGGGACCACGGACCCTCACCGGCCTTCCACTCCCACCATACACGCTCCTGCGGGATCGAGGAAGTGGTGGGAAGGGCCTTAAATTCAAGAGAGGGATCCAGTCCGGCATCCTCCCTTGAACCCCCGGAGACTGTCCTGACGTACAGCATCACCCAGCCTTTTCCCGCGGCCAGAGCCCCTCTTTGTCCCTGGGACGACCTCTCCAGGAAACCCCCCCAAATGCCCCCACTTGTGCAGTGATAAGCATTTTCTTTCCCCCTTATTCTCCACGCCAGGCCTGCGTCCGGGGCTTCTTGGTCCGACGCCACTTCCAGAATCTGCGAGCTGAGTATGAAGCTATTGTACGAGAAATCGAGGGTGATCTGGGCACGCTTCAGTGGACAGAGGGCTGGATTCCCAGGCCCCAGTTTCTCCCAGCGGTAGTATACACCCCAGTGGAAGAAGCGAGGGGTAGGAGGGACCTGGAGAGGGGATTCAAGGAAATGGTAGAATCCACCCTTCCTGTTGACAAGCTTTTCTCGATGGAAGAGACTGCACTCCTCACATGCCAATCCTTAATCCTTACCACCTTGTATGCTAAATCTTGGCACCCAGATATTTGGAGGGTTTAGCTGTGAGGTTCTCATACTTCTGATTTCTCAGAAGGCAAAATCCCATCGGACCCAGAAACCTCAAGGGAGGGCACCAAATCCAGAGCAGGAACTGCGGAGCAGCTTCTCATGTAAAGAACCTGAGAGAGAAGCTGTCTTGGGGGAGGTGATGCTGAAGAAGTCAGGAGACAGCTCTGCAAACTCAGGAAGTCTTCTCTGCGGAGGTGACAGCCTTTGGCTTCGGGATGAGCACAGCAGGAAAGCCAGGAATCCCAGCCAAGGGGAGACCAGAGGTGCGTCAAGGATGGAAAACCCAGGTACCTCTGTGCCTCAATTCAGGGCAAGCCCCTGACCTGCTCTGGGCCTCAGCTTTCCCATCTGAAAAGTAGAAAGGCTTGTGCTCCATGAGCTGCATCCCTCTCTTTCTTCCCAGTGCCTCGTTAAGGGCAACTCGGGGGTGGGCAGGGGGAGAGTGCCAGGGCTTAAGGGTAGCCAGTAGCCAGTGTGTACCCCTAAAGCCTTCTCCCTTTTTTCTTCCCTCCTTCGCAGAAGCTGCAGGTCTAGGATTGCCCCGCAGCCAGACTGAGCTCCAGTACCACCGCAACCACTTGGCCATGGAACTACTGTGGCTACAACAGGCCATCAATAGCCGTAAGGAGGTAGGCACTCCCTTGGAGCCCTGCCTGCACATTTAGGGCCAAGGGTGGGGGTTAGGGAAAAGCCTCCTGCTCTGTGCTCAAGCAGTCCTGCCTGGTACAGTGTCTGTTCTCTTTCCCAACAGTACCTAATTCTCAAACAAACACTGACATCCCCAGAGGCCAGCCAGCCTAGAGACGAGCCCAGCGTGTGCCCACACCGCAGGGCACAGACCTATGAGAGGGCTGGGTCACAAACAAGCCCGCCACTGAAAAACCAGTCCTACCGAGACAGGACTGCTAGGGAGCCAGACCACGTGGATGACTGCTGGAGGCTCAAATCACCACCCTGCAAGTCCCTGGAAAGACTGGCCACTACAGACAAAACCACTGCTGGGGTCAAGTACAGGGACCCATGCTACAGGAGGGCTCTGCCACAGCTGCCCACACCATCAGATAACCAGGCCTTAGAGGGCAGGCTCACCAAAGAGCCAGACCATGGGGAACAGACATTTGGACAGACCTGCCCGCAGCTAATGACCGTCCTGCATGACCACACCCCCAAAGGCCTCAAACCTAGGGGCTCCTGTTCCGAAAAGGCCCGGACCCGGATGCCCACACTGTGAAGTCCCAGATATTGAGGACAAGTCTCCCAGGAGGCCAGAACACAGAGACCCTGATAGCCAAAGAGCTAGGCCACGGAAGTTAGACCTCGGAGGACTGTGGCATCTGGGATGAGACCTCGGCAGAGCATGGTGGCCAGGGTATCTGGAAGACTAAACCAGCTAAGGGCCAGCTCTCTAGTGAGAAAAGCTCCAGGGATAGAACCGCCAATGAACCTAGCCATGAGGAAGGGAAAAACCAGAGGACTGTACCATGGCGATCAAGGCCGTCTGAGAAACTGTCTTTGACAGGGTCAGCCCACATGGGAGAGGACCACTGGAGGGACAGGCCATGGAAAACAGGACCACCAGGCTAGGCCCTGGGGAGCCAGGGGAAGACCAGGTTCCAAAGCGGGGTGCTATGAAAGGGTGATGAGGGAGGCAGGCCTCATCCTTGCTCCCTGGTACCAGCTCTTCCTTCTGCCCTTGACTGTTGGTGGCTAATGGGGCCAAGAGAAGCTGGAGCAAATAGCTGGCACCAGTAGGAGCAGAGGGAGAACATACTTTCATCCTCTGCCTGTGGTTTAATCCAGATTTGGGGATAGGGAGTTTCCTGGGGTAAGTAACGTGGGGAGCCTAATGGAGAATAAAGATTTCTCATGGATTCTGCACCTGGTTGCGTTCATCTTCTGCCTCTGTCCAGGATAGACACTGGGCCCTCTTGTTCCTTTCCTGCTGGCATGGGGCCCCTTCCCCAGGGCTGGCTGGGAGCCACAGTCCAGGAGCAGATGGGCCATCCTTGGGAGCAGTCCCCAAAGCTGATCCTCTTTTGAGCTCAGCCCTTGGGCTGCAGAGTGGCAGGGAGCTTCTGCGGATTCTTCCCTCTGTCCAGTATTAGAACATCTGTGCTTCGGTGTGTTCCCCACCACTGCCTCTCTCACAGGGTCTTCCTTCCAGTATAGTGATCAGACCCGCCCAGCTCTCGGGAGGCCCCACCAAGGGCCGGCCAGATGAGACCCTGAAGGCCCTGCAGTCTCTCCCGCCCTCCTGGTGAAGGGGCAGGATTCCACTTCTGACTGGCCCTGCTCCCAGCCTGCCTTAGTTGCCTGGCAACGGCTCTGCGTCTCTCGCTGAGGACACACCATGGCCGGTGGTGGCAATCCAGCAGCCAAGAGGGTGGTGGTATACCGGAACGGGGACCCCTTCTCCCCAGGCCGCCAGCTGGTGGTGAGCCAAAGCCGCTTTCCCACCCTGGAGACCTTCCTCTGTGAGGTGACCTCGACTGTGCAGGCCCCGGTGGCTGTGCGGGCCCTCTATACGCCTCGTGGTGGCCACCCTGTCACGGACCTGGCCGACTTGCAGAATGGAGGGCAGTATGTGGCTGCTGGCTTCGAAAGATTCCGCAAGCTACAGTGAGTGGGCCGGGGCTGGTTAGAGCCGCGGGAGGGAGGGAACGGCCAGAGCAATAGTATTCATGTTCAGGGCTTCCTGTGCATGTGCAGGCACAGTGTGTGTTCTCTCCTGGAATACAGCAGCGCGACTCGGGGGCGGTCTTCTCCCCGCTCTTTAGAATGGGGAATCAATTCAAGATAGGCTGAGTAACCTGCCTCAGAGTATCCAAGTTACAGACAGCGAAGGCACAGCTGTAGGCCAAGTATGACACTGATGTTTATGCCCATCACAGTCAGGACCAGGCTTCGAGGAGAACGTTCTGCAGCTGGAGCCCCTTTTTCCAAAGGCTCTCCTTGATTGGATCCTCTACCACCACCATCATCAAATGCTAAATCCATCCATCGCTTCCTCCCTGTTGTGATTAGGCATCCTGTGCTCTCCATGGGCTGGGGCCATCCCCATTTGCAGAGTGGGGCCATGCCTTCCAAGATGGGAGAAGAATTTTGAGTATCTGAGCTCCCAACTCAGATCTGGCTTCTAGGTGCTACTCAGCTGTCCCCTGGGGTTGCTTATGGTAGCGTAAGGAGCAAGGGGTGGGAAGCCACACAGAATCTGGGCTGTCACTTACTTCCGTGTTACTGTAGGTCACATAACTTTCTCTGTTACAGAAAATGAGATGAAAGCTCGTGAATGAGAAAATTTGAGACAGAGTATGATGCTTAATGAACTAGGTTCTCTTGACCTTTAACCTTAACAGTTTGCGTCTGAGCTCCCAGTCCAGATGGTCAGCCTGGCGCTGGGCCCTAGGGCAGGTTCAAGGGCCAGCATCTGTTTCTGGACAGATGTCTTGAGACTCTCCCGGTGGGGATGGACACCTGGTAAGCTGTAGCCCTAGACCCTCACTCTGGCAGCTACCAGGGTGTTGAGGTCTCAGGCTCCCCAAGATGAACTGTGACCCATCTGTCCTTTCAGCTATTTATCCCCCAGACGGAAGGATCCAGGTGGGAAGGGCAGCAGACTACCAGTGAGTCCTGGGGGAGGCTGGCCTCCAGCCCTGTCTTCTCACCCTTAACTGGGATTGCCCCCAGTTTGATCTGGGAAATCAGGGCCTCTGGAAATAACAGGATCTGTCAGGTCCCTGGGGGCCACTCTCCACATCCACTCTGGAGCCAGCTGCTACCCTCCCTGGGGTACAGGGTTTCAAGACTATCCCTTGCTCCTCGCCCAGCCTTTATCGCCAGGTTGTGGTCCCCAATGGAAAGAGAAAGCTGTAAAACATACGGGGGCAAGGTGGTGGTTGGAATGTGACTACGGGGAGGTAGAATGTTCCTTTGGTGAAAGGTGTGACCCATCCCATCCCTCCTTGCCCTCTCCTTCACTCGCCCTACCCGCCTTGGACTGACCCACCCCTAGCCAAAGGCTTCAACTCTCTCCCGATCTGAGGGCCTGCCTTGGGTTTCAGGGTCCTCCTGTGACTCACCACCCAGGTGACGGGACCCTTAGACCGCGACCACCTGCAGGTTCCTCCTGCTACATCCAGTGAGTGCCGGTGTCGGGGAGCAGGAGCATAGATTTTGTTTCAGTGAGACCAAGAAAATGTGGGTGGGTTTGCTCCCAGAGCCCCTGGTCCCAACATGCCTGATGGGTGAAAACAGACCAATGCCCCGGTTCATAAGACCATCTTCCGGCCCTGTGCTGCCCTTCTTCCTCTCACGTGTGGGCTGTTCCGGGGACCCCACTCCTTACCAGACTGCTCTTTGTCCCAGTGTGTTCAGGAATGGGGACCTGGTAAGTCCCCCATTTAGCCTGAAGCTGTCCCAGGCTGCCAGCGAGGACTGGGAAACCGTGTTGAAGCTCCTGACTGAGAAGGCCAAACTGCAGGCCGGGGCTGTATGCAAGTGAGTGTGGGCCCCAGGGAGGGAGCCTCCCTGCTGGTCCTGGCTGTCCTTGCGGACAACAAGGTGAAAGGAAAGCACGTCTCCCCAAATGGGACTTCCTTCTGCGACACAGGAAGAGGCCCCCACAGCTGAGCCCCTGGAGCCAGGGCAGAGCCGAGGTGACTGGCCCGGGTGCTCGGAGGGTCAGCGGCCAACGCGTACCTTGGCATAGCCGCACCTACCCCGTCATAGTCTGCCGAGTATGAAGAGGCATCTTGTCCACTGGGCTTTACCCACCTACCTCTCTCTCCCAGACTCTGCAGCCTGGAGGGGCTCCCACTGTCAGCAAGAGAGGCTCTGGTGAATGGCCATTATTATGTGGCGGTCGGAGAGGAGGAGTTCCAGGCCCTGCCTTATGTGGAGCTGCTGGTGCCTAGCCCCTCACTGCCCAGGGGCTGCTGGTACGGACGGGTCAGGCGGTGGGGTGGTGGGGCGGCGGGGTAGAGCAGAGGAGACGACCCTGATCCCATGCCTGCTCTGCCTACTTACTATAAACCCTTTGTTTTCATTGCAGGCACCCCCCAGACCCAAAGTCTAAGCCACACAAGCCGCGGGTAGGTGACAGGGGAGGCCATGGGAGGCAGGCAAGGAGGTGGGTGACTGGCTGACCTCTCCTCCAGCTCAGGCTCTCTCCACATCGCACTGCATCCTCTTGTGGAACACAGGTTACCCCTCCCATTTCCCAGAGGAGGCATTCAGGTTCCCCAGAGTGAAGTCAGCTGCTCAGGGGGACACAGGTCTTGAGTGGCAAGGGCCAGACCAGAAGCTGGGGACAGCTCAGCCTGGCTCAATGAACACCTGTGGACTCTGCTGGCCAGGCAGCCGCTGGGAGAGAGAACTGGCCTCTCTGGCGTAGCGGGGTCCAGTTCCCCAGCTGATCCCAAGCCTGAGCCTTCCCAAGAGATGAGCCAGTGAGCACTGGGTGGGGGTCGGAGGACATGGCCTGGCTTCACTGGGCCTCTTGAGTGCCAGGCACCAGCGGCTCTGTCCCTGGATAAGGCAGCCTGATGGGAAGAGGGAGCCAGGAGGGAGGATGCAGGCTATGAAGATGGAGGGCATCTCTCCCCAGCTCCCACAGGCACCAGGGGCATTTAAGCTTGGCCTGGTGGGAGAGAAGGCAAGAACAACCATCACCCCCAGTCCAAGCCCAGTATGTCCTCCACAGGCCCAGGGCCACAGGGCACAGGCACCCCAGCCCTCTCCAAAGGAACCAAGCCACATTGAGCCATCTGCTTTCTATGCCAGACCCCAGCAGGCCATTCAGCCGAGCAACAGGCTCCCCACGCTCTCATTTCCCTCAGGTGAGGGGACCCTAGGCCCTTCTCACCCACCCTCTGACAGTGACACAGAATGGTCCCTGTTGTGGGAGAGGTCCATGGGGGCAGAATGCCTGGGGACAGAGCTGGCCCTGACCTCAACACAGATCTTTCCCGCTGCCCCATGTGCACATGCAGTCCCTGGCTTCTTTGTGGGGAGCTGGCACTATGAAATGAGGCACAGGGAAACTTCAGGGGGGGGATCTGGAAGGGATGGGGGCCAATGGCCCGCCTCAGAGCTACCCTGCCAGCCTCCAAGGTAGTGGGGACTGTGGAGGGGACGGGGCTGGGAGGGAGGGGCAAGGAAAAGGCTCAGGGCTGCTCAGCACGGGCATCCGCCGACACCGCCTCCTTCGTCAGGAGTCAAGGGAGTGTACGAGACTCTCCACCCGAGGAAGGAGACAGCAGGGGCCCAGGAAGTGGCAGATGATGAAGACACCTGCACGGAGGAACCCTTGGATCAGGTGGGTGGGGGCTGCAAGCAGTATGTTGGTTCAGGAGCTCTGAGCCGGAATGGCAGCCTGGGGTCCCGGGAGAGCCCCCGCCTTGGGACTGTGAGCAGATCTAACTCTCCAAGCCCGACCTCCTACCTTGTTAAATCAGAGGGCAGAGCAAACCTGTGAAGTCTCTTCCTTTCCTGGGGTCAGAAACTTCAGCTGAGGGCTGGAGGCCACAAGGGACGCTAATGCTCCGTTCTCTATGGCCTTCCGCCTCCTCCAGAGGGCAGCGCAGATGGTGGGCGAGGCCCTGTGCCTGGAAAAGCAGCCTGGGGCTGGGGCAGCGGTCTCAGCCTCAACCCCGTCTCTGCCACCTTGAGAGCCGCTGTCCAGCCAGAACCTGGGGCGGCCACTCTGCAGCCACGTTTTATCCTTGTCTCCAACAGCCTGTTCCAGGGGACCCAGTGCTGCCCCTGGGCTCACAGTATACCCTGTAGCCCCCTCAGCCCAGCCCTACTCTTCTGCTCCTAAAACCACAGCCCAGAGCAGGGCAGCCCTAGCCATGGAGACCATGTTCCTATGGGGTTCTCTGGTCAGAGACAGGAGGAGCCAACCGAGCTTGGGGGGAGGCTACAAACTTGGGAGCAGGTGTGCTGCAATAAAAGAATACTTAACTGTCCTCCGTCTGTTCGGTGCAGATTTATTTGAGGCTACCCCTCGCCGGGCACCGCACCACGTGGCGGAAGGGATGCGGTGCCGGGGCCCCAGGCTGTCTAAGAAGGGCAGGAAGTTGAAGATTTCCACCCACCTTCTAGGTGGGCCAGGCAAGGCTCGTAGACTGCTCATCTCCTCTACACCTGCCATTCCGACGTCCCTTCTTCCCCTCAGGTCCCTGCCTCAGCCAGCCAAGGCCTCTGGCAGCCCTGAGGCCTCCTGTTTGCATCTCTGGCACAGGCGGCTGGCTGTCTCCATGCCTTCCGTGGACCCAGCTGCTGTGACAGTCTGGATGGGGCCATAGTGACGGCGGCTGGGCTAGGGGCCTGACATGACAGCACGAGGAGAGCTGCGGGGCAGAAAGGTTGCTGGGGAGGTATGAAGTCTCTTGTGCTAAATCTGAGCAGCTGAACAGATCTCTCACTGCGGTTCTCCTGTGAGAGCCACCACGAGGTAGCTATTCACCCCCTAAGAGGTGAGGACGCTGAGGCTCAGAGGGGGAAGTGCTAGGTCCGTGTGCTCACTGGCTGCGCCTCACGGCTCAGGGGCTTCCTGGACACAGGAGGGCTGGAGGGTGGCGTCGGCCCACTCAAAGGGCAGACAGCTGCCCCTGGGTCTTGCTCACGGAGCTCATGACGCAGAGTGCAATCCCCACCACGGTGAGCATCATGCCTGTGAATGCTCCTGGGAGAACGGGCAGAAATTGAGGGCCTGAGCCCAGCCAAGCTAGGAGGAGCTGGTGCAGGGCTGAGGGACCAGTGCAGATGGGGTCTGTCCCCAGAATGCCCAGGGGAAGGAAACTCTGATGGCCACAGGAAGCAGGAGAGCTGCTGAGGAAAGGGGAGGGATGGGGAAAGATCTTCTCCTTCCCACCCATGGAGCTAGCTCTGGGAAAGGACTAACTGGGGTGGCGAGGCCCAAGGAGTGGCTTCCCACACTTGCAGTGGCCTGACTTACCTTTTCCACCTACATCTTCTCCGAGGACCTTCCCGACAATCAGTGTGAAGACAATGGCCAGAGAGTTACTGATGGGCACAGCTAGGGTCAGATCTGAGTGATCAGAATGAAAAAAAAATCTCTGAGATGCAAAAAAATGCCTTTCTAGGCACAAAACACGTTTTATCAAGACAGCCTGTTTAAAAAAAGGGGGGGGGCACCTGGGTGGCTCGGTCGGTGAGGTTTCTGTCTTCGGCTCAGGTCATGATCCCAGGGTCCTGGGATGGAGCCCCACATCGGGCTCTGTGCTCAGCAGGGAGCCTGCTTCTCCCTCTCTCTCTGCCTGCCTGTCTGCCTCCTTGTGCTCTCTCTCTCTCTCTTTCTCTGTCAAATAAATAAATAAAATCTTAAAAAAAAGGAATGTCATTTTCCTGATGAAATCGCAGCAAAGCTCAGGATTCCAACCAGGTTTCCCGACTCTAATTCAGTGCTCCCTCCACTCCAGCACGAAGACCCGAACTATAAGGTGGACTGGGACCACCCTGGTTTGCAGATAAGGATGAGGTCTTTGCACTCGAAGAGCTCCTGAGACCGCAAAGATATCGGGACAGATAGGCCCCAAAGCCGAAAGGAGGCAGTAGAATGAATGTAACAGCACAACCACCATTTATTAAGTGCCAACTGTGTACACATCTCCTTCGATCTTCACAACAGCACTGAGAGAAGAGCATTATCACTTTGTGTAAAGGAAACAAAAGCTCAAAGATGACACATATATTGAGGCAAACCGACGACTTAAACCAAGGTCTGCCGGACTCCAAAGCCTGTGCCCCAGCTGAACTAAACGGAGATGGACAAACAAAACAGCTGGTGAAGCCCATCAGGCTCCCCGCGGAGCCCGATGTGGGACTCGATCCCAGGCCCCTGGGATCATGACCTGAGCCGAAGGCAGACGCTTAACTGCCTGAGCCACCCAGGCTCAGTCTTTATTTTTATTTTTATCACCCTTTATTTTTATTTTTAATTTTATTTTTAAGCAAATGCTACGCTCGAACTTATCCTCCTGAAATCAATAGTGCATGCTCCACTGAATGAGCCAGCTAGGCGCCCCTAAACATAACTTTTATAGGGCGCCTGGGTGGCTCAGTTGGTTGAGCGACTGCCTTCGGCTCAGGTCATGATCCTGGAGTCCCGGGATCGAGTCCCGCATCGGACTCCCTGCTCGGCAGGGAGTCTGCTTCTCCCTCTGACCCTCTCCCTCTCAAATAAATAAATAAATAAATAAATAAATAAATAAATAAATAAAACATAACTTTTATATGCACTAGGAAACCAAAAAATTCATCTGATCTGCTCTGCAACATTTGTTGTATTGCGGTAGTCCGGAACCAAACCTGCAATATCTTTGTAGTACGGCTGTAAAGTATCTTTTTTTTTTTTTAACTTCATTTATTTTTTTGACAGCGAGAGAGGGAACACAAGCAGGGGGAGCAGGAGAGGGAGAAAGAAGCAGGCTACCCTCTGAGCAGGGAGCCCGATGCAGGGCTCGATCTTAGGACCCTGGGATCATGACCTGAGCCGAAGGCAGATGCTTAACGACTGAGCCACTCAGGCTAGTACAGTATCTGATGCAGCAGAGGACAGTCAACAATCAGGGGGAGGAAGGAAATACATACTTACTGAGCTCCTGCTGTGTGTACCAGCTACTCTGCTAGATGTTTCCCATACACTGAATTTAATCCTCTCAATGCTACAAAAACCATCATATAAAACCAACACTCAAATAAGAGACTTGCTCAAGGTCAGGCAGGTAGCACACCGTGGAATCAGGAGTGTCAAGGCCAGCCGCTGGCACAGCAAAATGAACCTCCCCTCTGACTCCACTGCTGCACAAGACCACCAGGCTTCAAACCAACCCAAGTGCCTGGCAGCATACTCATAATAGGCCCACTGCGCCCCAGCTGCTCAGAGAAGAGGGTGCAAAGAGGGAACCAGAGGTAGTGGCTCTCCCTCACTCATGGCAACAGGGTGTTTCAGGCCCCCTCCCCAAGTGACTCTTCCAGGTGGCCTCCAGCACTGGGCATAGCAGTTCTAAGTCAGAGACCCACCTGTTGATGCCAGGGTGAGGTAGTAGAGAAGGGAGCCACACTGGTTGAGGAAAAAGGGCATCAAGTACTGGAAACAGAAGAAATCTGCAGTCAGTGTGATGCTCGACTGAGAAGCACTGCCTTCTTTGAGCTTCTAGATAATGCCCTTCCTTGGAGGAAGCTACAAGGAAGCTTCCTTACAGCTATAACGGTCCAAAGAGTGGTTAGCCCTCTGAAAAGGACCCTTCCAGAGCAGGCAGCAAGTTACTGACTGAACTCCATGCCTCTGCCTTGAATGCTTCTCCCTCAGCCCTGCTAGTTCCCATCCTCCCCATCCCGCAAGTCCCTGAATGCCAATGTCCCTCCCTCCAAGAAGCATTCCTAGAGGCTCCTAGCTCCAGCCTCCCTCCTGTGAACTCAGGAAGCACTTAATCAGTACCTCTCTCGTGGCCCTTAGTCCTGAGAGGTGGTTCTGTCTATGTCTTGTCTTTCCCACTAGCCTAGACTGGCAGCACTGGGGTCAGAGGTAGTTCTCCATATCCTTCCTTATCCTCCCTCCCCAGGGTCAATTTGAGCCCCAAGTCCTCCCATGGAAGGTCTGTTGGAGGGATCACCAATAAAATATTATTAATAGCACCCATAGATTGAACACTAATTACGTACTGGACCCAGTGTTAAGTGCTCTTTGTGCCTCACCTCACTGAATCCTCACAACTGTCCAATAAGATGGTTACCATTAACATTCCCATTTTTTTTTTAATTTTTTTTTTTTTTTTTTTTTATTTGAGACAGAGAGAATGAGAGAGAGAGAGAGAGCACATGAGAGGGGGGAGGGTCAGAGGGAGAAGCAGACTCTCTGCCGAGCAGGGAGCCTGATGTGGGACTCGATCCAGGGACTCCTGGATCATGACCTGAGCCGAAGGCAGTCGCTTAACCAACTGAGCCACCCAGGCGCCCTAACATTCCCATTTTACAGACGATGAGACTGAGGCTCAAGGAGGACGACAAGTGACTCGTCCAAGAGCTTCTAGCGAGTAAGCTGGTGGGGGGGCAGATTCTGACCCAGCCTTGTTTGACTCCAGAGACCAAATTTTTAGCAGCTATGCGCGAGAAAGGGTCCATTCACAGACACACCTCAGTATTCAAGAAGAGGGTCTTCATCTCCTGCAGCAACTGCCGGACCCAGGTCCGCTCATGAACCTGCTGCAGGCGGGAGGAGGCCCGCTTCAGCAGCGGCTGTGTGCCACCCCACAAGGCGGCCACCAGCACCAGGGCCAGCACCTGTCCTGGATGGAGATGCGAGTGACCCTCCCCCCCCCCAAAACCGCTGCCCGCCGGCCCGGCCCTCCTCGGGCCTCCCCTCCCCAGCCAGCCACCCCCACATCCCTCCCTCGCTCTCCGATGCGCCGGGTGAGATTGGCGGGTAGGACAGGCCCCGGGAGGCCGGGGAGATGGGTCCGAGAGCCCGGAGTTTGGGGTTCGGGCAGGGGTGAAGGTCAGGTAGTGGAGGTGGGGCGGGAAATGAACTCCGGGCAAGGTTTGGGAAGCCCCTAGAGGGGCGGGGCCGCCTACCCACCAAGAGACGCCGCCATGGCAACGCCGCTCCCTCCACTTCCGGGACCGAAGGGGCGGAGACCCGTAATCCGGAAGTGGCGCCAAAGCCTCTTCCGGCCCTACTCACGTTGCTTCTTTCCTCGCGTCAGCGCCGGGATGGTGAGTTCCCCTGAGTTGGGGTGTTAGCGTGGGGGTCTGGGACTGGGGCAGGGGCCGATCCTGGGCGCTGACTCACCTGTCCTGTCCCCACAGAAGCCGATCCTGCTGCAGGGCCATGAGCGATCCATTACGCAGATTAAGTACAACCGTGAGGGAGACCTCCTCTTCACGGTGGCCAAGGACCCTGTGAGCGTCGGCAGCGGGCGGGCCGGCGGGATCTTGGGGCGGAGGGAAGGTGTCGGGAGGGGGCGAGTTCGTTCTGCCCGGGCGAGGGGTGGACAAGCCGTTTTTGCCGTGAGAAGGGAACCAAAGAGCTCCTCCCCATTAGGAGAGGTGGGGAGAGACCATCCCGGGGTAGGTGGGCGAGAGCATTATACTGGGAAAGAACACTGTTGGTGGTGGGAGGAGTGGCCGGGAGAAAAAGAGCAAGAGACATTATGGAAGGGAGATGGGGACAAGAGTGATTATTCTTCCAGGGTAGGGGAACGGACCACCTCTAGAAAGGGAAAGCAGATCCTTGGACAGTGAGGGACGACAGAGGACTACTTTACTGGAGGTGTCCCTGGTCTCATTTCAGTAGGTCCTTCTGGGCCCCATCCTGCTTTTCACTGAGTGCAAACGGTCCCTCACTTAACTGCCTTTTGAGACACCTCCGTATGGAAGACGTTAACTCTCTTGGCGGGAGTTTGGAAGCCAGCCGACCCGATTTGAATCCTGAGCCCTGCATCCGAGTAGCAGTGTGACTTTGAGCATGTCATTTAACCTTTCTTAACTTGGTTTCCCCCTTTTTTTTTTTAAGATTTTATTTATTTATTTGATAGACAGCGAGAGAGGGAACACAAGCAGGGGGAGTGGGAGAGGGAGAAGCAGGCTTCCCGCCGAGCAGGGAGCCCGATGCGGGGCTCGATCCCAGGACCCTGGGATCATGACCTGAGCTGAAGGCAGACGCTTAACAACTGAGCCACCCAGGCGCCCCTTGGTTTCCCTTTTTATAAATTATGGGTACTAACGGTAACCCCCTCCTGGGGTTGTCTTCAGGGTTAAATGAGATTATTCAAGTAAGGAGCTTACACAGTAAGTACGTTGTGCATATTAGTGGAGAATTGTTAGTCACTTATATTTTAAATTCCTTAGACATCATTTTATTGAAGCCTCACAGATACCCTTTGAAGAAGGCATTATTGTTGTGTCCATTTTACAGACAGGAAAATAAGCTCAGAGAAGAGAAACACTGTAGTGGGGGTTTCGGGAAGGACTGGGACAAGGGCATGTAGGTCTTTTTGCAAGCCCCCTGACTGCCCTGCCACTTACCTGCAGGAAGGAGGAAAGTCCAGGAGTTGGTCTTTTTACCAGGAACCTGCTGTTTCCCAAGAGATGAGCAAGAGAGGGCAAAATCTGGCCTGTCTAGAGGCTGCTGAGGGTTCCTGGGGAACCTCTTAAGTAGGAGGCCATTGCCTGGGATGCTTACCATCTGTCACACTGTCATTGACTCCTCCAGATTGTCAATGTGTGGTACTCTGTGAACGGTGAGAGGCTGGGCACTTACATGGGCCATACTGGAGCTGTGTGGTGTGTAGACGCTGACTGTATCCTTGTCTTCGCTCTGAGTCTGTGCTCCCAGGGTCTGCGAGCAACAGAGAGGCTGCCGACTTGGAGTTGGGAGTTTGGGATGCTATTGTGGGTCTAGGGAATGATACCTATTACCTAATCCCCAGTCCCTTCACTGGTTGAGGGAACATTCAAGACGAGTTCTGGTTCTATTTTTTTTTTTTTTTTAAAGATCTTATTTATTTATTTGACGGAGAGAGAGAGAGCGAAAGCAGGAACACAAGCAGGGGGAGTGGGAGAGGGAGAAGCAGGCTTCCCGCCG
Source organism: Callorhinus ursinus (assembly GCF_003265705.2). Classification (NCBI taxonomy): domain Eukaryota; kingdom Metazoa; phylum Chordata; class Mammalia; order Carnivora; family Otariidae; genus Callorhinus; species Callorhinus ursinus. The sequence continues at coordinate 12,587,713 of NW_027397080.1, read as the reverse complement.
AGCAGGGAGCCCGATGCGGGGCTCGATCCCAGGACCCCGGGATCATGACCTGAGCCGAAGGCAGACGCTTAACGACTGAGCCCCCCAGGTGCCCACGAGTTCTGGTTCTAGATGAGGGGGTTCGAATGCTCTGAGGTAAGAGAGGAAGAAAGGCTGTCTGGGGCTGAATGGGGAGGTAATTCAGTTGGTTTTCCAGGAGGACGAGGGCTCAGGTGAACTCAGTCATGTTTCTTAACACCCTCTTCAGGGGACACCAAACATGTCCTCACCGGCTCAGCTGATAATAGCTGTCGTCTCTGGGACTGTGAAACAGGTAAGCCTGGATCATTTACTTTTTCACCAGACAGTGAGGATCTACAGCGTACCTATTTAGGTGAACAGGTTTTGGGGAAACAGAGATAAATCCAGAGATGGCTCCTGTTCTAAGGAACGAGAAGGAGACAAGGAGAAGACAGACAAGAAAAGAGGCGGTGCAGTAGGCTGTAAGGCACCTCAGAGAAAGCACAGAGCATTGTGGAAGGCCAGAGTGGGGGCAGCTGACTGCCTGGAGTGGGGATGGGAGCAACCCGGCAAGGTTTCCCAAGGTAAATGTCATGAGAGCTGGGGCTTCACGGATGAGAAAGAGGTCATCACTTTAGCACATTCTGGAGTGAAAGCATGGCAAGTGTCCTGTCCAGGTCATCTGATCTGACGGGACCTCCTGCTTCTTGGGGGATGCGATAGTCAGGAGAGAAGAGGCGGCAGGCTAGGGTCAGAATAGACCTCGAATGCCAGACTCAGGAGCTTGGCTTCGTTCTGTAGGAGTTGGCATGCTGTGGAGGTCCTTGAGCAGGGAAGAGTATGTTTCATTTTGGCGAGCTCAGGTAGCAGCGGGGAGTATTGGAAGAGCAGACCGAAGACACGGGAGCCTATTAAGCTGCTCCATCTAGTAAATATTTACTGGGCACCCGATTCTGTGCCAGGCTGATGCTAGGTTCTGGGGACATGCGGAGAAATTTGAGCAGATCCTTGTTCTGGAGGAAGGCATTCTGAGGAGAAGACAGATGTATTGCTACGCACTGCTCACGTAGCAGCAGGATGTCTGAGGAGAGATGGTGGGGAGGAGGCGGTGGCGGGCTATAGTCACTGAAGCAGGAGACACAGCAGACAGGAGGGCAGGCAGATGTAGAGTGTCCTCCCCTCGGTGGCATAGGGCAAGGGGTAGCCCAGACTCTGCCTGTCCCCAGGGAAGCAGCTGGCCCTACTCAAGACCAATTCAGCTGTCCGGACGTGTGGCTTTGACTTTGGGGGCAATATCATCATGTTCTCCACCGACAAGCAGATGGGCTACCAGTGCTTTGTGAGCTTCTTTGACCTGCGGGATCCAAGCCAGATCGGTGAGCCAGCGCTGGGGGTTTGGGACTGGGGCTGGGGTGAAGGGCACGGCTCCAGAGCCCATCTCCCCCCCCCCCCCCAGATAACAATGAGCCCTACATGAAGATCCCTTGCAACGACTCCAAGATCACCAGTGCTGTTTGGGGACCCCTGGGGGAGTGCATCATCGCAGGCCACGAAGGCGGAGAGCTCAACCAGTATAGCGCCAAGGTGAGGGGGAGGCTGGGGCCCATGCCCCGCAGAGTGATTCCCTTCAAGAGGCAGAATAGCGCAGCAGTGAAGAGCAAGGGCTGGGTTCGAACACAGATTTCACCACTTTGTAGTTACATGAACCCAGGCAAGTTATTTCACTGAGCCTGTTTATCTGTAAAATGTTGCAAGGATCAAATGACATCAGGCGTTTGAAAAACTTGTCACAGAGTACTCTGGATACGTTCATAGTGATCACAGGGAAGCCCTTTCCTGCCGCCACTGAGTGCCAGGCCTCGTGCTGGGCTCTGGGGACAAGACCCTGGATCAGACGTGGGCCCTGCCCCCAGGGAGCCAGACTGGCAGCTGACACAGGAGTCGGGTTGTGAGTTGTGCCGCCGTAGAGGTCTCAGCCAAGTAGAGAAAGTGCCCTCTGTCACAGAGAAGGTGACCCGTACATTAACCCGTGAAGAATAAGTGGAGCTTCAAGCAAGAAGAGAAGGCCATCCCACGGAATGGCGGAGAAAACAGTGCACACAAAAGCACGGAGTTAAGGGAATGGGAGGTTTGTTCAGAAGAGAGTCTGGGGCTGTTGGGACACAGTGTTGGGGAAAGTGAATAGCGACTAGATTTTTTTTTTTGAGTGTCAAGAGGTAAGGAAGAGTGTTTTTCTTTTGGGCAGTAGAGACTCTTTAAATGGTGACTGGTGATCAGATTTTTCTCTTTAGAAAGCTTTTGAAGGCTTAGTTCAGAGAATGGACCTGAATGAGGAAATAGCTCTGGGGACATGAAGCCCCTGACAGCGTCAAGAGATATTCAGGGGTGACTGATGAGATGGGGGTAAGGAGAGGGACAAGCCGGCCTGTCTTGGATTCTCGTTTGGGTGCCCGGGTTCCTGGGCAATGCTGGCATGTACTGCCATAGGGTTAGTCAGTCTCTCAGCAAACACTGCCTGCAGTCCGCTAGGCCCCAGACCCACCTGCAGGAGAGGAATGGGAACCAAGGTCAGAGGCATACATAACGCTTGGTGCCAGCACCTAGTGGAGCTGTTCTGTGCCTTCAGATAGGCCTGACTGCAAAGCTGGTGCTTACTCCCTGAAATACAGGAGCCAGATAGGTCCCCACCATGTGTCCACATTGATGGAGGAGACCAAAATACATCCTTCTCACAGAGTAGGTAAAAATCATTCAGGAAAGGGGCGCCTGGCTGGCTCAGTCAATAGAGCATGAGACTCTTGATCTCAGCGTCGTGAGTACAAGCCCCGCAGTGAGCGTAGAGCTTACTTAAAAACAACAAAAATAATTCAGGAAAGGAAAAGAAAGGTCTCTGAGGGTCTGCTGTGTGTGAGGCACAGTGCTCACAAGGCCTTTTAATCATCTAATAAATGTCTGCAGAACACAGGCCAGGTTCCTGTCACAACAAAGTCAAATGAGACACAGTCCCGGTGTCCCTACCGTGACCCTGGGTGGTGGGCCTTCAGTCATCTTGTTTTGTAGAGAGAGAAATTGAGGCAGCAACAGGTGCTTCTGAGGGCAGCCTCTCAAACTGTTCTTTGTACGGTACTGGCTAGCAGGTTGCTGTGTGGGAAGGGAAGTCAGGAGATGAAATGGCTCTTTGAGAAGATCTAGAAAAAGCTGGACGTGCAGCAGTCCCAGTGGACTGTGACCCCCACCCTGGCTGGGCAGGGGGTGAGCTCAGGCTCTCTGCATCTTACAGGTTGCAGCGAGTCACAATCACCCCTCTGAACCTTACTTTCTGCCTTTGAAAATGTCCTTTAAAAGACCCACTTCATGGGGTTGGTGTGAGGATGAACGAAGTCAGGTGTTGAGCGCATGGCACAGTGCTCGGCAAATTGTGACTGTTCACAATCCGGGGACTACAAGAAGGAAGTGAAAACGGCTCTCCCCTTGTGACGTGCTGATTAGTTCCTAGGTCCATAGATTTGTCACCAGAAACCCGTGTTTTCCTAGCCTGACTAGCAGTGTTGAAGTGTGTACATGTGGGACAGGTTGGGATGGGGGCTTGGGCTCGGGAGTGGGGGGTGAATGTTGGTTCAGGGGATACTTAGGCTCACCCGCCCTAGACCCCCCCCCACCCCCGGCCCGGACAGGGAGCAGTATAGAACCCCAGCAGAGCAGTGGGGCTGGTGGAGTTCGGGCTGCCTGGACCCTCACTCTTTTGCCTTCCCCAGTCTGGAGAGGTCCTGGTGAATGTTAAGGAGCACTCCCGGCAGATCAATGACATCCAGTTATCCAGGGACATGACCATGTTTGTCACCGCCTCTAAGGACAACACAGCCAAGGTGAGCCTGGGTGAGGAGTCTGGAAGGGCTGCTCCCACCCCCTGCAAAGCTTTCCCCTTGCCCAGCTTTCCCTCAGGAAGACTCCTGTTACAGATTTTCTTCCCCTGTCTTCTCTCTCTAGCTCTTTGACTCCACAACTCTTGAACACCAGAAGACTTTCCGGACAGAACGTCCAGTCAACTCAGCTGCCCTCTCTCCCAACTACGACCATGTAAGGGAACCCCACCTGGGCTTCCTGCTGACATTCCTTGAATGCTTCCAGGACCTAGGTGTTCGTCTAGCAATTGAGATATGAACTCTGTAGGAAATAGTGTCAGGTAGAGAGGAGATTACCAGAGCAATGAGAAGGCCGAATGATCGGGAAGCCCCAGAGGGCAGGGCAGGGGGTAACTGAAGGATCTTTTTGGGCCTGCCCTTAGCATCATCTCAGTCTGATGTGCTGAGTACTCATGTACTGAGTACTGATATACTCAGTCTGACGTACTAATATAAAAGCTTATGGGCGGGGCGCCTGGGTGGCTCAGTCGTTAAGCGTCTGCCTTCGGTTCGGGTCATGATCCCAGGGTCTTGGGATCGAGACCCGCATCGGGTTCCCTGCTCCCCGGGAAACCTGCTTCTCCCTCTCCCGCTCCCTTCACTTGTGTTCCCTCTCTCGCTGTCTCTCTCTCTCTCAAATAAATAAATAAAATCTTAAAAAAAAAAAAAAAAAAACTTATGGGCTGAGGGTAAAAACAGAAAATGGACTTGCCTGCCCTTCGGGCCTGTCTAGAATTTCTTCTTCCCTTCAGGTGGTGCTGGGCGGTGGTCAGGAAGCCATGGATGTAACCACCACCTCCACCAGGATTGGCAAGTTTGAAGCCAGGTAAAGAGAGAGGTGACGGGGGCACCTGGGTGGCTGAGTTGGTTAAGCGTCTGCCTTCGGCTCAGGTCATGATCCCGGGGTCCTGAGATCCAGCCCCGTGTGGGGCTCCCTGCTCAGTGGGGAGCCTGCTTCTCCCTCTCCCTCTGCCCGCCGCTCCCCCTGCTTGTGCTCTCTCTCTCTGTCAAATAAATAGATAAAATCTTAAAAAGGGGGGCTCTTCCAAATTGAAACCCCACAGAGTGTCTTTTGTGATGGACACAAACCATACACCTGAGGAGACTTCTTGTTTCATTGCCTGCTAGGAGGTACAGCCAGATTTGTGGCCTTCCTGTGACAAGTGTGTAGCATAGCAGTTAGCGAGCATGACCATGGGCTCCCTCTGAGGCCCTGGACCCATCCTTGTGTCTCTCTGTGCCTGGTTTCCTCCCCTGTATACTGGGGACAGCGATAACATACTCCCCTCATAAAACCGTGCAGATTAAATGCCCGAGTTAGTACTTGCTGCCCAGCACATAGTAACGAAGTGTTAGCCGCGATTGCAGGCAGACGCTTGGGTCCAGTCTTAACCCTTCTCTTATTTTGTTCCCATTCATTCGCCCTCATCCCTGTTTCCCCACTTTCTGCTTTGCATTTGGGGAGCGGTACGTCCAACATGTCTTGGAAGGAGATGGAGAGTGACCTGTCTCTTCCCACCACCCTCCTCCAGGTTCTTTCACTTGGCCTTCGAAGAAGAGTTTGGAAGAGTCAAGGGTCACTTCGGGCCCATCAACAGTGTTGCCTTCCATCCCGATGGCAAGAGGTAGGGCTCCATGCAGGGAACTGAGCTCAGCCCTGCTCTGGCCTCTGGCCCTTTCCCGTACCCTGCCCCCCCCCCCGCCCCTGGGCCTGCCTTCCCCCAGACGGGACACTTGACTGGTCCCTGGCTCGCTCGCTGTCTCTGCAGCTACAGCAGCGGCGGTGAAGATGGTTATGTCCGCATCCACTACTTCGACCCACAGTACTTTGAATTTGAGTTTGAGGCTTAAGAAGCTTGGATCTCCATCAGGACCGGGGGACGTTTCTGGACCAGGGCTCACAGAAAGTTTTGGACTCTGAGTAATAAATTCGTTTGGAAATAAGTGGTTTCTGGTCAGAAATTTTGTGGGGACTGTGTCATCCTTTTCCCTCCTCAGTGACACCCCAGCGAGCTGATACCAGTCATGGGGATCTTTATTAGTTATTAGTTAGACCTTCTCCCTACGCTATAGACACCTCAAACCTGGAGCTTCAGTATGTTTTGGACGAGGCTGGGTTGCAGGCACCCTCATCCAAGGTCCAAAGGTGCTAAGGGACCTGGAGGCGTCTCTGGAACATCTCAGCCACCATCCAAGGAGCCAGCACTTAAAGTCGGGGCTCAGAGGCTGAAACCGTTGGCTCACAGCCCTCTGTCTTCTTATCTGTCACTATTTGCCACACCTTCTCCCAGGCTACCTCTGAAGGTTCAGGCGGGCGGATCCAGCGCAGAAACAGGCCTGAGGAGGAGGAGGGCAGATAAGGAAACTGAGCAGAGGGGCTGGCTCCCCGGGGAAGGAGGTGGGGTAGGGGGTCACCTTGCCACAGTCGCAGGGTCTGGAGCTCCACAGAGGGCCAGATGGCCAAGGGACTGGGGACGTAGAGCGGGTTCCGGAGTTTCCGTTGCTCTTTTGGCTGGTTGAGCCCAGACCACAAGGAGTGGGTTCGAGTCCTCACTTCACACAGGCATCTGTAGGGAGTGAGTTTCCAGACTCAAGCTACGCCTTCTGGGATTCTGGACCGGGGACCCTGGTTAGGTGGGTGACAGCCACCCTGGGGGCAGTGATAATCTCTCCTTTTTCCTGCAAATGTTCTTGCCAGTCAGATCCTGTACTGAGCACTGGAATAAAGTAGAACAAGACAAAGTCCTAGTTGTTCAGGAGTTCATTGAGCTCTGCCTGGAAGCCTCAGGGAAGGTTACTGAGAACGTGCCACTTGGGCTGGTTCTGTCCGCAGAAGCTCACCAGATGTGCAAAAGCACAGAAATACTTAGGGGAGGGAAGACAACAGGGCCAAGAGCAAGAAAATGGGAGAGGGCCCAAGTGGGCGTTGGTGGGTTTTTGTCTTTTTCTTTTAAAAAGAGAGAAAAAGCACAAGCAGGGGGTGGGGGGGCAGAGGGAGAGAGAGAATCAAGCAGGCTCCACATCCAGTGCGGAGCCCACTGTGGAGGCCGACGCGGGGCTCGATCTCATGACCCCGAGATCATGACCTGAACTGAAATCGAGTCGGACACTTAACCAACTGAGCCACCCAGGCGCCCCCTGTTGGTGAGTTTTTTAAACTGGTGATAGAACAGTGAGGCGGCTGTTCCCACAGCCCACATGGAAAGAAGAGTCTGGACTGGGGTCAGTAGGAGGGGCCTTTGCCAGGAAAGGACAAGGTAAGAAAGCTTTAGGAGAAAGGCTGTATATGAAGGGCAGGGGAGAGGGAGATACATCGAGATAAGAGTTTCTAACCGGGGTGACCCAGTAATGGTGTCAGTGAAAACAACGTTGGGGCGGGGGGTGGTTGAGCAACAAAAGTGAGAAGGGGAGTGAACCCTCCCCTCATGTCAGACGGATGAGAGAAAGATGGCTTTGGGGGGGCTTGGGAGCATATGCACCAGGCGAACCAGACCGTAAGAACAGCCACAGCTGGAGTGCCCACGGGCCAGGCTCTGTGCCAAGCACTTCGCATGCTTTAACCCAGCTAATCCACACATAGCCCCAGCCCCCAGACATGCCCGCTGCTACTAGAAGCCTCCTTGCTACTAACAGGAAACAGGTTTCCTATGATCACCAGCAGGTGAGTGATGGAGCCGGAAGTTAAGCCCAAACAATTTGACTCCGTTTTCAACCTCTACTCCTTTGCTTCACTAGAATCAACTCTGCAAAGTGGTAGAGAGCCCCAGAAATGACTTATTCGGCAGCAACTTCCCCCTTCAGTCCTTGTTTTTAAGCTAGGGGTGTGTCTGCTCTTGGCTCTGAACAGAGCGGGTAGGTCTGAAGGACTGGCCGTGGACCCATTCAAATCTGGGTTTGCAGAAGTTAGGGGGAAGGGTGAGATTTGGAGGCAGGGGAGGAGAAAACCCTGGAGTTTTCCCCAAAGAGAAACTCATCCAAAAGGGAAAGATGTCTTCTGGGACCTCGGTGCTGACACAGCAGGCATCTGACCCTGGCCTGTGCCCAGCCCCTGACCCACCTTGACACCCCCTTCGCTCACCTCTCCTTTTCGCTGCTGCAGAGGAAGGTGCCAAAAGGGGAGGCATAGGCGTGCTCAAACAGGGCCAACAGCAGCCCCTCCCCAAACTCCAGCGACAGCGGGAACTGGCGGCCCAGCTGCCACACGCAGTCCAGGAAGAGGAGAAAGGTGGGTGCCTCGTGCTTGGGGCGGGCATGGGAGAAGGCCGAGTGGGCACAGCGCAGCTGGAAGGGGTGGCCGGCCTGGGGAGGGGGCAGAGCGATGGGCACAAGGAGGCAGGGTCTCTGGATAGAGGGGCAGGGCTGGGGCTGAGCAGCCACTTACCTGGATCCACTCCCGCTCCACCAATTCCTGGAATCCAGCCATGGTCCGGCTCGAGGGGTCCAGGATGAGCTGGGCCAGCGAAGTCACCAGCAGGGTGCTGTCCGTGCCTTCAGCCCCATGCACCAGGACGCAGGCCCCTTCCCTGTGGGCCAGGGCTGTTAACAGTGGCCAGGCCTTCCCAGCCTGGGGTGGGCGGGCCAGGAGCCAAATGGGCCCATTTCTAGGCTGTCCGTGCTTACTGAGACATGGTTGTGTGCCCAGGGATTGAGGGCCCTGCCCGTCCACCCTGTTCTTTGCCTCGTGGCGGGGGGCTTACCTCCCCACGCCCTGGGCTGCTAGGCAGGCGGTGCTCAGTGCCTCCTTCACATGTGCCAGCCAGTGGCAGGCCTCTAGTTGACTGAGCCAGCGGTCCATGCTCTGCTCCAGGTCTCCACAGGCCTCCACCAGGCGCACGAAACTCTCCTGTAGGGGCCATCCCCTGCACAAGTGGGAATCTGGTCATCCCATCTCCACCCGAGCTCTGGTGAGCACAGCCTGGGAACAAGTGCTCCAGACCAACGAGGCAGACAAAGAACCCTCAGAGGAACCCATCTGATAAGAGGGACACAGGACCATTTGGGGAGCCCACCTAATCTGATGGAAATGGTTCAGGATCTTGGAGGATTCCCCAATCTGATGGAGGAGACCCCAGACCCCTTGGGGGAGACCTAGTCTGTTGGGGGGGTACCTGGGGAGGGGTCACACAACCCTCCTGGGAAACAATGCCCTGGGAAACCCCCACTTTGATGGAAGCATCCCAGTGCCCTTGAAGTAGCCCAATCTGATGGGAGCGACACCGTACTCCCCGGGGAGCCCCAGTCTGACAAGAGAAACACAACACTCTTAGGATTCTGGTACCTGCTCCTGCTTCCCAGGAACTGCCCTGCTCAAGATTACCCATGTGACCTCCTGCCAGAAAATCTCATGGAGACTTTTCCAGCCCTGAGTAAAAGCCTTCAGTGGCTCCCCCCTGCCTTTGGGATGAAGTCTAAGCTCATAATGATGGCATTCAAGACCTTTGCTCTGGTCCCTGTCACCCCTTTAGCCCCATCTCTCTCTGCGTCTAGCCCACAGGCTACACGTCCACCATTCTGAAGTGCTTGCAGCTCCCCAAACAGGACAAATGACCAGGAGCTCTGCCCCTGTGCACCTGCCTTTCCTTCCACCTGGAATGTTCTGCTCTCTGGCCAACTCCTCTTCCAGGTGCCAGCTAACACCTCCAATTCTCAGGGAAACTTTCTTTGTACTCCCTACACACAGGAGAGGGGCGCCTGCTCTGTGCTGCCGCTCATCACCCTGAACCCTAACTGCCCATGTACTGCTGATCTCCCAACCCCGTCTGGGCTGGCCACCGTCCCAGCCTCTGTGCTCAATCAACATTGGTTGAATGAAGGAATAAACAGTTTTGTATTCTGGACAGGGGAGCAGTCCACTCTCCTCAAAGCACAAAAACTCCCTGAGGACCTGCTCTTGGTACTACCATCACCTGGAGAGACACAGCTGTGCAGGTAGAGCCCTCAGGGGAGGGCCGGGACCAATGGGGAGAGAGGTGTGGGTGTGTGTGAGCGTGTGTGCATGTATGTGCATGTGTGTGTGTGGTGAGGTTGTTCGTGGAAGACAAATTCCAGTTTAATGTAAAGAGAGGCTTTTTCTTTCCAGGCAGGGTTGGGGGTGCCTAGAGAGAAATGAGCTCTGGGGGGTGTGTGTGTGTGTGTGCAAGTGGGGATGCTCACCGGATAGGATGGCTACTCAGAAATGCCTAACAGTCAGTCCCCAAGGTTCCTGGAAGACACCCCCTACTCCTGCTACCCTCCCCCCCCACCACACACACACTCGTCTGCCCGAAGGGTCCGGTGGGAGAGCGCCCAGAAGAGGACAGAAAGGCCTCTCACCTCTCCAGGGGCCGGTGCAGCCGTTTCCAGCCCGGGTAGGCGGCTTTGGCCTCGGTGCCGCCGCCAGTCACGCGGGCCTGTTTGGCGGCCTGAGCAGAGCGCGTGTCCAAGATGAAACCCCGGGCTCCAGGGCGAGCCCCCGCCAGCGCAGCTCGCAGCAGCTCCTCGTCCTCAGCGCAGCGCCTTTTCTGGGGACCAGTCAGGGGCTGGCTGGAACGGAGCAGCACCTGCGGACGGGGACTCCACTCCGGAAGCCATAGCCACCCAGCCCCGGCCCGGGGACGTCGCTCGGGGAGCCCCTAGGGAGGGTCTACACACTAGGGCGGGTCCAGAGCCTGGCAGGGGCGGGCTGGAGCGCAGGGACCCTAGCAGCGGAACTTACGAGGCGCAGGGCCCGGGCTTGGGTGGGGTGTAGCCGGAGGGGAAAGGGACCTGAAGAGTAGACCTTGGGCGGATCCAGGGTTGACAAAGACCGGACTAGGCTCCAGGAACCCGAACGGCCGGGGACGGGGCCCAGATTGGCAAGACTCCGTATTGGGACAGAGGGGCGGGGTCAGAGTCCGGGGAGGGCGGAGGGAACGGAGGGGGCGGGGCCAGAAAGGGCAAGAGCCTGGGCGGCCCGCGCGCGGAGAATTGGCCGGGCCAGTGCAGAAAAGGGCCAAGAAGGGACGCAGTTGTTCCTAGTGGCGGAGTCTGGGGACGGGCGGGCTCACGGTTCCGCTGGGAGCGTGGTGGTAGCTGAGCACAGGGAAGCGGCCTCCCTGGCGGAAGCGGGCGCAGCGCGCCAGGGCATCGTCGTCTACCGCGCGAGGCACGATCACCGCGCGGGGGTAACTGGGGCACAAGCTGAAGTCCTCGTTCACCTCGCTCAGCCGCCACGCGTTGGTCTGCGGCACACGGAGAGGCAAAGGCCAGGTTAGGGCACTCAGTGAGCGCCCGGTCCTCACGCCCCTTCCAGGCCCGGCGCTCGCACAACCGCGGGCCCCCACCACCGCACCCACCTCGCGAGCTACTCGCTTGTAGTAGCGTTCGGGTGGGTGGAAGTGCCAGGCGTCGCCCAGTCTCAAGCCCTTGGGACGGTAGAAGAACGGAAAGGAAGTGATGACCGATTCCAAGGACGACAGCGCCTGGGGAAGGAAGTCGGGGGGGGGATCGGGGCAAAGTCGAAATCTTCTCACCCGCGCGCTCCCGGCCCCTGCGCTCCGCAGCTCCCTCCTCTGCACGTACTCTAGACCTCCCTGCATCCCTTGCCATTAGCTGTGTTCCAGGATAACGCTGGATGCTGAGTCTCCCTGCGCAGTAGCCCCTGTTTACTCCCGTCGTTACGAAATAGGGGTAGCTTAAGGGCCTCGGGAGCACCGCTGGCGTACCTCGATGGAACGGGCGATGTCCAGCGTGGCTTCCACGCCCTCTATGTCCAGCTGCAACACTCGCAGGTCCTTACAGCGCAACGTGATGGTGCCGGAGTCACCCGAGACCCTGGGGATGGACGAGCTTAGGCTTAGTATCCCCCGCCCCCCACCAGCGGAGGAGAAACGAGTTTATTAGGATTGGACGCAGTGCAAGGGGGTACCAGTTCCAACCGCGCTTGCCCTTCCCCCTCCTCCGCGGAGCCGCAAGCTCCGCAACTACGGGGACGCCCCCGCCACGTCTCACCGCTTCTCGATGGAGTCTACCCTACGCAACAGCAGCAGCCACAGGTCTGAAGTCGCCTGGGGCCCCGGCGACAGCAGCAGGTGGTGGCCGGTGACGCATAGCGTGCCACGCAGTGGGGGCGCCTCCGGACCCCGCAGGAGCTTGGCTTGGGCCCGGCCGGTACGGATCAGCTCCGAGAACTCCATTCCGTCTGTGGTGGGCCTGGGGCCCAGAAGAAGGACAGACTCCCGGAGCGTCAGGCGGGGCGAGCGCGGGCTCCGAAAGGGACAGGAACTGGCTGGGCAGCTGGCGACGCCGGCAGGACAGCTGTTAAGGAGGCCCCTTGGAAGAAGGGATCGAACAGTTTCACAGGAATTTTCCCCTCCTACTGCCAGCACCTCTGAGCGAGGACCCCGGCCAGAACCTGTGAAGGAAACCTCAATTTCATCTATCTGTGAAATGGGGAGAATAATCTTGCTTAAAGCCCTTTACCTCGTGCCTTGGTCTCAGGTGGCAGTCAACATTTTTGTTTTGTTTTGTTTTTAACCTAGGTGCCGGCACTCTCACTGACTTAAAAAAGAAAAATTACCGTCTCTTCTTTTGTACCCTGGTGGCAGGGGTGGAAAGGGTGGGTGTGAAACTGGGAACTGAGTGCTTCCTCCCCCTACATCTGAGGCTGGGTGGGGGAAATCCCTTAGTCCACCTTAAATGCAAGCAGCTGTGTAGCTGGTGCCCCTCCCCCACCACAGCTGGAAGTCCCTGTCTGAGGGCGCCCTCTACGGGGGCCACTCCTGGTTTAGTCCTGCCCTCTCCTCTCACTATCACTCCATCCTTCAACCAAATATGAATTGCCCATTCACCGAGCTGGCCCCTGTATGGGGACACAAAGATGACTGAGGAAGGTTCTGTTCATTAGGATTTTCCGTCTGGCAAGAGACACACCCAAGCTGGTAAACTACAAGAGCTGAAAGGATTTACTGGAGGACCCATCCATCCATCTATCCATCCATCCAATTTTTCTTTCATTTCTTTTTTTTTTAATTCTTTCATTTCTTAAACACTGATGCCTATACTGTGTTAAGTGCTGATTACTAAGAAGAAGAAGACAGACACCTGCCTTCAAAGGGCCTTTTGGTGCACTAGGTTCTAGGTTTGTGTGGGTGTGCGTGTGTGCGCACACACGTATGCAAAACCCTTCTTTTAAAAAACACACAAAGAGGGCGCCTGGGTGGCTCAGTTGGTTAAGCGACTGCCTTCGGCTCAGGTCATGATCCTGGAGTCCCAGGATCGAGTCCCACATCGGGCTCCCTGCTCGGCGGGGAGTCTGCTTCTCCCTCTGACCCTCTTCCCTCTTGTGCTCTCTATCTCTCATTCTCTCTCTCTAATAAATAAATAAAATCTTTAAAAAAAATAAAAAAAATAAAAAATAAAAAACACACAAAGAAAAGAAATCATAGGTGGACACCCATAACGTAAACATAAAATTGGAATGATCTGTGAAAGGAACCAGACAGAAAAGAGTACGAATTGGGGGCGCCTGGGTGGCTCAGTTGGTTAAGCGACTGCCTTCGGCTCGGGTCATGATGATGGAGTCCGGCATCGGGGTCCCGCTCAGCGGCGAGTCTGCTTCTCCCTCTGACCCTCTGACCTTCTTCCCTCTCGTGCTCTCTATCTCTCATTCTCTCTCTCAAATAAATAAACAAAATCTTAAAAAAAAAAAAGTACGAATTGTAAAATTCCAGAGCAGCTGGGATGGGAATTCATTAGAAATGCAAATTATCGGCCCCACCCCCCACCGCCACGTGTCTCCTTAAATACGTTTTCCAGGAGATTTCCATGAACGCTAAAGTTTGAGAACCAGGGCTCCTGGGTGGCTCAGTTGGTTAAGCGTCTGTCTTCTGTCTTCGGCTCAGATCATGATCCCAGGGTTGAGCCTTGCTCAGCAGGGAGTCTGCTTCTCCCTCCCTCTGCCTCTTCCCAGCTTGTGCACGTGCTCTCTCTCTGTCTCTCTCTCTCTCTCTCTCTCAAATAAATAAAATCTTAAAACCCCAAAACACATTTAAAAAAATAAAGTTTGAGAACCATTAGGAAGTACACAAAAAGGCAAACTAATCGTTGCTGTCAGAGATTGGGAGAGTAGTGACCCGCCAGGGGCATTCCTGGATGCCGGTAATGCTCAGTTGTTCCATCTGGGTGCTGGGTACACAAGTGGGTTTAGTTCGGGAGAATTCAGCAAGGCTTGTCATTACTTATGATGTGTGAAATTTTCTGTGTCTGTTATTTTTCAATACAAAGTTTCAAAAAGGGAACAGCTCTGGTTGAAGCCCTGGGAGGGGCAGGGAGAGGGAGGGTCTAGGAGCCCATCTACAGCTCGGCCCTTATCCCATACATAGTCCTTGAGGGATTTCCAAGGGAACCTAAAGGTCCTTAGAGTACAGCTTGAAATCATTGATCTGTCCCAACAGAGAGTCCATGACATGTCCAAATGTCATGAGGACAGAGGGCAGCTCATCAGCCTTCTATCCATTCCCCACCCCCATTAACTTGGGTCTTGGGAAGAAGGCCAAGACTCTAGTGTGGATGATGCTTTTCTCATCCTGGAGCAACTTCCTTTCTGGGAACAGGGTGTCTCCTTTTGGGCAAAGACAATAAAATTCATCCAAGGGGCCGGAGGAGCCCAGCTCCTCCGGCCCCCATCCGGATGGCATCACGTGAATCCCGGGTTAGCAGGCCAGGAAAATCCCAGCCCTTGCACACTCGGCTTCCCATACCTCTCTATTCACCCACCCTGACACACTCGGCCTCCCTGACCCACCTTGAACATTCACCATCACACACTCCCTGGCACAGTTCTGTCACCCTCGGCTCCTGCCGACACCCCCCAGCCATACTGCCAACCTTTCCCAGAGCTGCAGCCTTGCCCCGTCACTCACCCCAAACCCACCATGTCCCTGGGCCCACTGGAATTCCAGGCAGTGGGTGAAGAAAATGAAGAGGATGAGGAGGAAGAGAGCCTGGACTCTGTGAAGGCACTGACGGCCAAGCTGCAGCTGCAGACACGGCGGCCCTCATATCTGGAGTGGACAGCCCGGGTCCAGAGCCAGACGTGGCACAGGGCCCAAACCAGACCTGGGCTGGGGGGCCCTGGCGCCCTCTGCGGCTTCGACTCAATGGACTCTGCCCTTGAGTGGCTCCGACGGGAGCTGGTGAGTCGGGTGGGGTGGGCAGTCATCCTTAGGACCCAAGAACCAACCGTGGGTGTGGGGAGGGGGTGAGGGTGGACCTAGCCTCCAGCAACTGCCCTACTCCTGTGGCTTTGCCCTGGGGCTAAGGAGCCGTGAATGAACTTATCCAGCAATTTATTCAGGGAGACTTGCTGAAGCAGGATTCCATCCAACCTACCTACTACGGACTACTCCTGTGGCTCTGGGGACAGAGCCCTGCCCTTTGGGGCCACCAGTTATAGATGGGGAAGGCATGGTCTCCCCTACTCTGGGAATTGCTATAGCTCAAAGGGGCAGTGCAGGACAAAATGAGGCACTGACCACACTGTAGGCAGAATCTGAGAAGGCCAGCATTACGCAGGTGGCTCTTAACCCAATATGTGCAAACAAAAGGATGTCTAGCCTCTAAATTGGAGACTGCTGTTTAGTTGGCCTGCAGGCACCTGTATTTGTGTAACAATCGCTCCTTAGTTTTACAGCACGATCTGAGCGATGCGGAGGGATCCAGCTGGGGCGAGAGGGGGTGGGGAGGACACAGCCGGGGCAAAGACCCAGGTGTTGGACAGGAAGGGAAGACTGACGCGAGTGGCGGAGGACCAGTGCGCAGTCTCACGCCCCCTCTCGGCCGCAGCGGGAGATGCAGGCTCAGGACCAGCAGCTGGCGGGGCAGTTGCTTCGGCTGCGGGCCCAGCTGCACCGGCTGAAGGTGGACCAAGCCTGTCACCTGCACCAAGAACTGCTGGACGAGGCGGAGCTGGAGCTGGAGCTGGAGCCGGGGGCCGGCCTCGCCTTGGCCCCGCCGCTGCGGCACCTTGGCCTCACGCGCATGAACATCAGTGCCCGCCGCTTCACCCTCTGCTGAGGGCACCTGCGTGCCTCCTGAGACCTCCTGGGAAGGAGGAAGGGAGGGGTGCCTCAACGGCGCCAGCACCTGGCAAGGGGTGGTGGGAGGGTTGGGGGGTCACTCAGTTCTCTGGGAGTATAAAGCCCCAGCATCCTGTCACCCCTGCTGCCCTAGCTTGGGGAGAGGACGTTGGAGGAAGGGGAGAAGCTCACAGACCGCCCCCCACCCCCCGCAAGCTCTTCAATAAAGGCCCACTCTGCTTCCATCAAGGTCTCTGCAGTCATTTTTTCAGGCCCAAGGTCGCTGTGTGTTTGTTATCTGTAGCTGGGGCCAGGGATTCCACTGCAGGAGAGAAGGCCTGGGTTGCTGTGGAGATGAACAGATGGATCCTCATCTCTCCCCCAGCTCCAGCACTGTATCCCTCTCTTACCAAGTTCAGAACTGGGCAAGAACTTGAAATTCTAAATCACCCCTATGGCAGGTGACAGGTCAAGGGGCAGCTGAAGAATGCAGGACCTGGTAGACCTGAGTTCCAAGCCAGCTCCACCATGCATTTCTTTTCTTTTTTCAGAATATTTTATTTATCTATTTGAGAGTCAGAGAGAGAAAGAGAGAGAGAGAGAAAAAGAGAAAGCCCAAGTAGGGAGAGGGACAGAGGGAGAAGCAGACACCCTCTGAGCAGGGAGCTGGATGTGGGGCTCGATCTCAGGACTCTGAGATCAGGACCTGAGCTGAAGGCAGACAGGTTCACTGAGCCACCCAGGTGCCCCTCCACCACGCATTTCCATCAGACCTTGAGGAGGTCCCTGCAGCTGTTTGTTTACCTCTCAACGGGAAATGTTACTATGCTACTTCTACTCCACAAGTAGTTGGGGATGTCTTCAGTGAGACAATGCTTAATAACACTCAAAACCGGGGTGCCTGCGTGGCTCCGTCGGTTAAGCGTCTGCTTCTCCCTCTGCCCCTGCTGCTCCCCCTGCTTGTGCTCTCTCTAACAAATAAATAAATAAAATCTTAAGGGGCACCTGGGTGGCTCAAATGGTTGAGAGTCTGCCTTCAGCTCAGGTCATGATCTCCAGGTCCTGCGGTCGAGCCCCGCATCGGGCTCCCTGCTCAGAGGGAGTCTGCTTCTCCCTCTGCCTCTGCCTCTCCCCCTGCTTGTGCTCTCTCCGTCTCTCTCTACTGAACGAATGGAATCTTAAAAAAAAAAAATAATAGATAAATAAAATAAAATCTTAAAAACAAACCAACACTCAAAACCCACAAACTGCCTCTTGCTCATCCTTGCCCTCACCAGTGGTAGCAGTACGGCTGTGCAGAGGCCCAGAGACGGGCAGGGCAGGGCTCTGGGTCACTCTGTGGGTTTTTAACATTGTCTCTCCTCAGCCTTTGTTTCTCTAGTACCCGCTTTGTCTGACTTTCCAGCTCAGGCTTCCTCTTCCCCCCACCCATTTCCTGTCTCCCCCTTCCCTCTGCAGCTGAGGTGCACAGAACATCAGCTTCCACCTCACAAACCCCAACAATGCTCTGTGGGCTCCCCTCCCCCAACCTGCTCAATAAGTGTAGGCTCCAGTGGTGGTAACTGTGACACATTTATACTTTCCTGGGGCCGGCGGGGGGTGGGGTGGGGGGGTGGGCAGGGCCCAGCTCTGATGCCTCATAGAAGCCACCCAGGGTTCCTCATAACACTGGTGACCTGGCCCTTAGCCTATGATGGGTGCCACCCTCAGCCTGGCCCCAAGGGAAAGGGAGATTCTGGGCCAGCTTGCTGCCTGTGACTAGGTTCCTGTCTCCTGCCTCTAACAGAAAGGCCTACCAGTCAGCTGCCTGCACCTGGGTGCCCGGGCAAGAGTGTTTGTCTTGTCTCTCACCTGTTGCAGAAGATGGTGGCAGGGGCGCCTGGGTGGCTCAGTTGGTTAAGCATCTGCCTTCGGCTCAGGTCATGATCCCAGGGTCCTGGGATCGAGCCCCCGCATCGGGCTCCCTGCTCCCTGGGAAGCCTGCTTCTCCCTCTCCCACTCCCCCTGCTTGTGTTCCCTCTCTCGCTGAGTCTCTCTCTGTCAAATAAATAAAAAAGAAGAAGAAGAAGAAGACGGTGGCAGGCCCTACATTTCTCGCAGGGGCTGTGGCTCGCCTCTCCCTGAATTAGAAGTCTCGCTCTAATTAGTGGGTGTTGTCCTGCCCTCTGCCCACAGCAAGGGCTGTAACTCGGTAGTCTTGAACGGGGTTCAAAGGGGTTGTCCTGCCTGCTTCCTTAAACAGCTTGCTGTCTAGCATTCTGTCTCTAAGGAGGGTGTTAGCTACCCTCTGACTTTAAAAAAGTTACTGTCCCTTGCCCTGAGATGACATGACTGTCGTTAGGCCGCCATGTTAGCCTGACATCTGACTGTAACATACGGTGTTCGGCTCACCAACTATTTA
Source organism: Callorhinus ursinus (assembly GCF_003265705.2). Lineage (NCBI taxonomy): Eukaryota > Metazoa > Chordata > Mammalia > Carnivora > Otariidae > Callorhinus > Callorhinus ursinus. Next base: position 12,569,375 of record NW_027397080.1, on the reverse strand, counting down.
GCAGGGAGAGTGTTCTCTCCTCTGACTCTGAAGTGGAGTTATCTTTGCCCTCTCTAGACTGTAACGAAAGGGTCACTCAGCTTTCAGACCGTGACGGCGGTGCCACTTGTCTTTCACCAAAAGCTGAGTGTATGTCTGCTTGCCCCTTGCTCACTGGGGTATAAAGGCTGCCCTTGAATCTCTCATCCAGGTACACCCTGGGGGGCAGGAGGGAGGTTCCATTAAAGGTCCTCTCTTCAGCTCCTCAGGAGAGATCTAGGACCCCCAGGGGCTGAGGAGTGGGGGGCTATGGCAGCAGGAAGCTTGGGGTACTGGAGGCTTGTGGTTGGGCTGCTGGGGCCCGGTTGGCTGCAGAGCCCTCAGGAGGAGGCAGGAAGTCAGGGTGGGACGTGGGCGCGCTGAGACAGGAGGTGGCTACCTCAGCGAAGGGAGCCGAAACTGTGTGTGAGCAGCCAGGCTGGGTCAGGAGGACCATGTGAACGGGGCCAGGGGGCTCCTGGGCTGGGCAGGTAAGGAGTCCTGGGAACAGGGGTCTAGGGACTGTGGTGGGAGGCCCGGCAGCGGGGGCTGCATCTGGGCATGGGGCTGGGCCCCTGGGCATTCAGCAGCCCTACAGGCTGGGGGAGAGAAAAATCTTGCAGGAGGTCAGGTGGGTGGTAGGCAGTGCTGCTGGTAAGGAGTAGCCTTACCTGAGTAGCCATTGGTTCTGGCCCCTGCCACACTGACCACCACCGGTCCCTACCTCGCTGGGAGTCTTTTCTTGGAAATCTGGCACATGGACTGTCAGGTATTAAAAAGGCCTTCAGAAATCCCCAAGTCCAGGGGTGCCTGGGTGGCTCATTCTGTTAAGCGTCTGCCTTCAGCTCAGGCCATGATATCAGGGTCCTGGGATCGAGTCCCGCATCGGGCTCCCTGATCAGCAGGGACTCTGCTTCTCCCTCTCCCTCTGCTTCTGCCCTCCCTCCTAACCCCACTCGTGATCTCTCTCTCTCTCTCAAATAAATAAATAAATAAAATCTTTAAAAAAAAATCACCAAGTCCAGTCCTGATCCCATGATGGATGAACCTCCTGAGGCCCAGAGAGGACAAGCCCTCCCTCTCCACAGTCACTCAGCAAGGCAGAGGTAGAGAAGGTGATGGCCTAGGCTAGGACTGCCCCCCATCCATGGGGCAGGGTGATGGTCAAGCTTGAGTCCCGGGACCCAGGAATCTTACTGATTGCTGGGGCAGACGCCAGTGACAAGAATCTTCTGAGTGAGAGAGAGAGAGATTGAGAGAGAGAGGAATCACCCAGAACATCCGGATTGACACCTGAGAAGTGATTTTAGGCTCAGTGACCAGCAGTGCTGGAGAGGTGGAAGTGTCTTCTGTTGGAAGTGGATGGATATGTGAGGGCATGTTTATCATCTGGGTTGGGGCCTCCAGGGCGGAAGTATCTGACCGGAGGCTGGGTAGTTGAAGGACAGAGAATGGAAAGGGAAGGGCAGAGGAAGGGCTATTTTTAACCGAGACAGGGGTGCAGTTGGCCCTGGGCAAGGAACGTCTGCACTTCTATCTGGAAAGTTGCCATTCCTGCCCCTGCCAAGTGTCACAGGTTGTCCCCTCCACTTGGTTCTTCTGGCTTCCATACCCCCCCGCCAATGCGTGTGTAGGACCAACTGGTCTTGCTGATTGCTACTTCAAACCCCAGGAAGGTGGAGGCCCAGGAAGGCATAGTCAGCTATCTGCCTATCCCCTCACTTTCTTCTGAGCCTTCAGTTTACGGGGGGCATCCCCATGTGAACCAGACTTTCCAGGTTTCCCTTGCCCTACCCTCTGCCATTGGAGTTTTTCTTGACATACAATTACCACCTAGTCAGCATGTCCCAGCCTTTCTCTTGTCTCCAAGTCGAAGGCCTGCAGCCTTTTGTGGGGGCCGGAGAACACACTGTCTCTCCCTGTGCTTCAGGGGGGCTCATCTGCACCCTGAATCTGCACCCCTCTCATCCAGCATGTGCTGATAGATGACTCAGGGTCCATTGCCCTCATGGGTCAGGGATGGAGGTTCTCCTCAAAGGGTAAAGGGCCAAATGATGGGGCAAGAGAATGAAATGAGGTTCTCAGAGAACAGAAGACTTCCCTCAGGTGATCTGGAAGGCTCCCTGGAAGAGTCAACACAGTTCTGGGAAGGACAAAGGCCCATTTTGGAAAGTACTTATGACATGAGCCCAGGTCACTGTCCCTAGTTTCTGTTTCTTGGGTACCATGAAGGCATAACAAGACCAAATGCCAGAGAGTTAATGGGTATGATGTAGGGCAAAGAACACAGGTTTCAGGGTCAGGCTGACCCAGGTACAATGCCGATTCTGCCATTTCCTTGAACAGTATTGACTTCACCTCTCCAGACTCCAAATTCCATAAAGAGGCAAAAATAATCTCTCCCTTACAGAATGTGTGTGTGGGGACTTTGTGATGTGCCGTGGGTTGTACCTGACACATAGTAGGTGCTTGACAGAGGTTAGGCAGCCTTCCTCCTATAAATGGGGCACCAAAGGGAAGGCTTTTCACACCCAGAATTATACCTACTCAGCACCTTGGCCGGCCAGCATACCACCCTCAGCACCTTGGCTGGCCTGCAGACCGCTCATTCCCTCACACTTGTGGTGTGGCTTTGCAAATGAGCTTGTTTCCTGTATATAGTGGGTGTGAGAGAATTCTAGACTGAGCCACAGGGTCTGCCTTAGAGGAGAGTCCCACACACATAACTTCATACACACACACACACACACACACACACACACACACACACACACACACATCTTATCCCAAACACCAGACATGTCATCAGAAAATGTCCGTGTGCAGGTATGGGCAGAAGCAGAGGCAGGTTCTACACACACAACACACACTGGATCTCACAAATCTGTACACACCCCCACAGGCTGATGACTTCAAGGTCAAGCTCAGTTCAGTGAAATCAATGCTGAGGGGAGCTGGGGGTGGGGGTGGGATGGGAATAGGCAAGACCAGGGTACCATCCAGGGAAGTGGCCTCCAACAACAAGCTTTGGCATTGGCTTTAAAGTAGCTGGTGCTGCATTTCCAATGCTTGTTCTAAAGAACACCAGTTCCATGAGGCACCTGGCAAGAGAATGGTTCTAGGGCCAAACCAACATGGCCTCAGCTCCAGACTGGCCCATATTAACTTCCTGGTCAATGTCAGCTTGTTAGCACTCTGAAAACTCCCCAAGAGATGGGACCTGATCAATTCTGTCTAACTCAGCATTTCCTAAACTTCCTTGGTCCCAGAAGCCTTTTTTCCTGGATGACCCATTCATTCCATGCCTACCTTTCCTGAGACAAGGAGAGGAACGGAAGGGTAGGCTCTGCAGCGAATCCTCCTCAAATGATTGTGTCTCTTGGCAGAGTTTCTGCATCGGTGGTGGCTTGTTGTTTTTTGTTTTTCAACTACAAAATTAGCACATGGCCTGTCGTTAAAAATCCAAACAATACAGGGCGCCTGGGTGGCTCAGATGGTTAAGCGTCTGCCTTCGGCTCAGGTCATGATCCCAGGGTCCTGGGATCGAGTCCCACTTCGGGCTCCCTGCTCCTTGGGAGCCTGCTTCTCCCTCTGCCTCTCTCTCTCTGTCTCTGTCTCTGTCTCTCATGAATAGATAAATAAAATCTTAAAAAAAATATGTGTATATATAAATTTAAAAAAAATCCAAACAATACAGAGGCATAAAAAGAAATATAAGAAACATAGCCCCCTCTGGTCTCACTGCTGGGATGTGTTCACTGCGAACAATTTGGTGTGCATCTTTCCAGATTTTCCTACGGACGGCTGCAGCCAAGTGTAGTGGTTAAGAGCCCCATCTCTGGAGGCAGACCAAGTTTCAACTCGCCACTCCGCCACTTATTTGTTTGTTATGAGGCCTTAGACAAATCGCTTCACGCTGTTTGTGCCTCAGTTTTTGCATGTGTAAAATGGGGATAAGAATAGCCTTTACGTCATAGGATTATTGTGAGAATTACATGAAAACATGCAAATAAAGGCTTAGCACAGAACCTGGCTGAAAAGAATCCTAAATATACACATTTAAATGAAATAGGCTTCTATGCTACATTCTGTTCTGTAACTTCCTTGCCATGTTTTTTTGTTTTGTTTTGTTTTGTTTTTTTGCTTGCCCTGTTATGTCCGGGATGTCTTCCCGTGTCAGTACATGGAGATCAACCTCATTTTTAGTGATTTGAGCTAAACGTCAACTTGGTAAATGGGTGGCGGTGGTGATTTTGCAAAGCTCCTTCCTGACAAGTACAGCTGTTTTGTGTTGCCAGTGTTGTTGTGAGTCACAGACAGTACCAGTCACTGAGCTGAAGACAGGTCTATGGCCTCCTGTGACATGGAGTATCCTGCCAGAGAGGGCAGGGCCCAATGGACAGGAACCTCTCTATCTGCTCACCTCTGTGTCCCCAGCACTAGATCAGAGCCTGGCACATAGAGGTACCCGTTAAATTTTTGTCAGCAGGCTGGCCAGTTAGGAAAATGGTGCCTCCTCTAACTCACCAACAGAGGTCTAAGCCCAAAGTTCTGTCTCACATTGCAGCATGTCCCGAAATAAGGCTTGTGCCTCTCTGGCGTGGAGTGATTTTAGGGGGTAATGAATGTGAATTTACATATGATATTATGTGTTTGTTTTAATGGATACTGATTTCTATCTATGGCTGGTGATACTGGTTTTCCATTTATGTATGGTAGCAAAGTTTCCATTTTAAGTAAATATATTAGGTGAAAAGGTGGTATTAAAGGTGAAAAGGTGGTCTGTGGAAGTGCCCAAAATCACAAAGGAGAATGAAAATGATTGATAACTGCTAATGTTAGCATTTAGACTGGAAAATGTTTAAGGCTGATGCAGTGAAATGCGCCTGCTAGCCTCAAATAGCAGTTAGAGTTGACCTTTAAACAACAGTGGGTTTGTGTTCCGACCACACGTAGTCGAAAATCCACATATAAACTTTGATTGCCCAAAAACTCAACGACAGTTGACCCTCGAATAATGCGAGAGTTTAGGGGCACTGACTACCAGCGCAGTCAAAAATCCACGTATAACTCTGATTCCCCAAAAAACTTTACTAATAGCGTACTGTTGACCAGAGCCTTACTGATAACATAAATAGTTGGTTAACGCATATTTTGTATGTTGTATGTCTTATATACTGTATTCTTAAAATAAGCTAGAGAAAAGAAAATGTTATCAAGAAAATAATAAGGAAGGGGCGCCTGGGTGGCTCAGTCGTTAAGCGTCTCAGGTCATAATCGGCTCAGGTCATAATCCCAGGGTCCTGGGATCGAGCCCTACATCAGGCACCCTGCTCAGCAGGAAGCCTGGTTCTCCCTCTCCCACTCCCCCTGCTTGTGTCCCCTCTCTCACTGTCTCTCTGTCAAATAAATAAAATCTTAAAAATATATATATCTTTAAAAATAAGCTAGAGAAAAGAAAATGTTATTAAGAAAATCATAAGGAAGGGGCGCCTGGGTGGCTCAGAGGGTTAAGCATCTGGCTTCAGCTCAGGTTATGGTCTCAGGATCTCGGGGTCCTGGGATCCAGCCCCGCATTGGGCTCCCTGCTCGGTGGGGAGTCTTCTTCTCTCTCTCCCTCTGCTCCTCCTTCTGGCTTGTTCTCTCTCTCTCTTGCTGTCTTCAAATGAATAAATAAAATCTTTAAAAATTTTTTAAAAATTAAAAAAAAAAAGAAAATCATAAGGAAGGCAGAGCCCCTGGCTCAGTCGGTAGAGCACGTGCCTCTTGATCTCAGGGTTGTAGGTTCGAGCCCCATGTTGGTTGTAGAGATGACTTAAAAAGAAAATCTTTAAACAAAAACAGAAAGAGGGGCGCCTGGGTGGCTCAGTTGGTTAAGCGACTGCCTTCGGCTTGGGTCATGATCCCGGAGTCCTGGGATCGAGTCCCACATTGGGCTCCCGGGTTGGCACGGAGCCTGCTTCTCCCTCTGACCCTCTCCCTTCTCATGCTGTTCCTCTCTCTCTCTCTCTCTCTCTCTCTCTCTCTCAAATAAATAAAATCTTAAAAAAAAGAAAGAAAAAATTTCAAAAAAAAAGAAAAAGAAAATCATGAGGAAGAGAAAATACATTTATAGTATTCTGTAAAATATCCACGAATAAGCAGAGCCATGTGGCACAAACCCATGTTGTTCAAGGGTCAACAGTGTTCTCATTTATTTAGTTCTTAGCATGTATCGAGCACATGATAAGCACTTTATGGGATCAGCTGTATCTCACAGGTAATACCTACAGCATCTCTACCTGCAGGTCCCACTTTATTTTTTTTCTAAGGTTTTATTTCCTTATTTGTCAGAGAGACAGAGAGAGCAAGAGAGAGAGCGCGCAGGCAGAGAGAGTGGCAGGCAGAGGGAGAAGCAGACTCCCTGCTGAACAGAGAACTCGATGTGGGGCTCGGTCCCAGGACCCTGGAATCAAGACCTGAGCCAAAGGCAGATTCTTAACCGACTGAGTCACCCAGGTGCCCCTGCTGGTCCCACTTTAATTCCCATTTTGCAGATGAAGGAATGGAGAGAGTCTCAGAGAGGTCTATTTTTATTTTTTCTTATAATTTTTTAAGAGATTTTATTTATTTATTTGATGGGGGGGAGCACAACAAGGGGAGCAGTAGAGGGAGAGGGAGAAGCAGGCTCCCTGCTGAACAGGGAGCCTGATGTGGGGCTCGATCCCAGGACCCTGGGATCATGACCTGAGCCTAAGGCAGAAGCCTAACCGACTGAGCCACCCAGGCAGCCCACAGAGAGGTTTAGTAAACTGCTCTGAGGCCTTCTGCCAGTGAGTGCCTGGGAGGCCTTGGGATTGACCTTGTGTCACTCAGACATTGATATGGTGAGCTGAGACTCCATGACCTGCAGACTCCCAGAACCTTAAATAAAGCATCATGGCTTGCCAAGTTGTAAGTAAGGCTCCTTCCATCCTGATAAAACCCACATGTCACAAAATGTGCACAGAAGTCCACAGGGAGCAGACTCACTAAAAGGGATTAGCGGTACATACAAGTTACTAGTTAGAGGGCCTCTACCAAAAATACCAGCTTGAGCATCACTGCTCTGTAGCCCATTTTTCTGGCGATAATTAACTAACAATCAGTTTTATGGTCAAGCCACTCAGATTTGTGAGAATAAATCCATCTTGTTTGCATTGAAGAGAAAGCTTACCTTTTTGTTCTCTATGGTTAAAAAAAAAAGGAGTTGTTATATCACAAAGGAACACATGAAAAAGGAGGGAACTCAGAACACATCCCTCTTTTACCCATTAGAAATCTTTTGCCATGCCTACCAACCCTGATTCTTGAGTACCACGACGAGGGACCCGTGTGGGTCACCTCCAAACCCAAGGCTCTTCATTGAACATATACAACTTTGCTAACAACCGAATCTCGGCCAAAGTAAAAGGTCAAGAAAATGTTTTAGATGATTCCCGACCAATTTTGCCACAAAGTCGCCCAGGGCACCATGATGGTCTGCCACGCGATAGCCTACCTGCTCTTGGCTAAGAAACCTGGGCAAGAAGCTGGCACACATTATGGACAGAATGTTAGATAAATGAATAGCTTTTATCTAACACGGGTTTAAGGGAGGAAAAGGGTTGCCTTTTTTTTTTTTTAAGGGGACACAACACATCCTAGGCCCAGCCAGCTGAGATAATGTCTATGGAGTTGATAAAGGTGAACGAATTGGCAAGAATTGGAACTCATGGTGATATGAACCCTAAACAGGTCTGGGTTCAGATGATCCAGGCCAGGAGCTGCACGTAGCCTGGGATTTTTGATCAGTTCTACCAAGTGATCAGGGCCGCTGCGTGTATTGGGCACTATGCTGAGGGGCACGAAGGGGTGGGGACTGAGGTCCAGCCCTCACTCTACTCTCCAAGTGTGAAACCCCAGGGAGGGGTGGCTCTTTATAATTGGCACAAGGTGCTGTGTGGACCACGGGTAGCTCTGAATTTCACTGAGAACATAACAGACCCTGAGAGGAGGTCTAGATCTACAAATCCCTGCTATTGACCTTGAATTCCTGAGTTGGGAGAAGAGAATGTCCTTTGTCATTCACCTCAGAATCCGCCCTCATTGCTGGTTCTGAGAACCCTGAGGATTCTCTGGATCTGTTTTTTCTTCTTTTTTTTCTTTCTTTCAGACAATGAGACATTTGTTTATTATTTTTATAGATTTTATTTATCTAATTGAAAGAGAGAAAGAGAGAATGAGCAGGGAAGAGGAGCAGAGGAAAAGGGAAAAGCAGACTCCCTGCTGAGCAGGGAGCTTGATCCTAGGACCCCAAGATCATGACCTAAGTCAAATGAGTCAGTCGCTAAACCGACTGAGCCACCCAGGTACCCCTGACAATGAGACATTTATATTAAGATTTAATTTTGATTTTCTTTTTACTGACCTCATTTATTAACCTGGTTAGATCGTTTTGGCTACCCAGTAATTTTTGTCAAACTAAGACAAGAAGGATGAGACCCACATTTTGTATAAATAGATGTATCCATATATGACCTCACAATTACACAGGGACAAGCGCAAACTATACATCCCCCCATTCTGTGATACATCCACCTGCACACACAGCCTCAGACAAACCCACGGGCATGCACACAAAAGCATGATGCTCACTGAATCATATGCCTTCATATACACAGTCCTGCATTCACCAGTCAGGTAAATGTACATTCAGAAGCATGCATTCTAGGTGGAAGGAGAATTGCCTTGGAGAAAAAGGCCTTTGTTAACAGCACAATGATCAAATTTTTTTTAAAGATTTTATTTATTTATTTGAGAGAGAGCGAGAGAGATCACAGAGGGAGAGGAAGAAGCAGACCTGCCGCTGAGCGAAGAGCCCAATACGGCGCTCAATCCCGGAACCCTGAGATCATGACCTGAGCCAAAGGCAGACACTTAACCGACTGAGCCACCCAGGCGCCCCATGATAAAATTTTTGTTAAAGATTTTATTTATTTATTTATTTGAGAGAGCGAGAATGAGAGAGAGAGAGAGAGAGCACATGAGAGGGGGGAGGGTCAGAGGGAGAAGCAGACTCCCCGCTGAGCAGGGAGTCCGATGTGGGACTCGATCCCGGAACTCCAGGATCGTGACCTGAGCCGAAGGCAGTTGCTCAACCAACTGAGCCACCCAGGCGCCCCCCCATGATAAAATTTTTGATGAAGAGTGGCTCCCCACCCTGTCAGACCTGCCTCCCTGCCCTGTTTCCTCCATGACCTCTCAGGATCCTCCACCCCCTTTGGTCTTCCCAGGGAGTGAAGAGTAGAGGAGAGTACCTTGATAAAAGGAGTAGGGACCTGATTTGAGTTTCGCCTCTGCCTAGAGTCCTCACGTGCTCTTGGGGAAATTATGTAACCTCTCTGATCCCCCAGCTTCTCCATCTTTTGTTTTTTAAGATTTTATTTATTTATTTGAGAGAGAGAGAATGAGAGATAGAGAGCGCGAGAGGGAAGAGGGTCAGAGGGAGAAGCAGACTCCCTGCCGAACAGGGAGCCCGATGTGGGACTCGATCCCGGGACTCCGGGATCATGACCTGAGCCGAAGGCAGTCGCTTAACCGACTGAGCCACCCAGGCGCCCCCCAGCTTCTCCATCTTTTAAAACAAAGCTGGTAAAGTACACTAGTGCTTCTAAACTCTTCCCTCCCAGACTCCTTGGCCCCTTCCCCTGTTGTACTCCCCACCCTCCTGGGTCAGGGATCTTGTGATTTTGAAGTTTTTGCCTACTAAACTACTTCATTTAAGTACTCACTTTCATGTTCTCTAATTCAAATTTTGATCAGAGACAATCAGCATGCACTGAAGAAAGAGTAATATAATTCGTCAAACTAAGAAACAAATTACAGTACAATTTAGGTTTTTGTTTGTTTGTTTTGTTTTTTTTTTAAGATTTTATTTATTTGACATAGAAAGAGAGAAAGAGAGAGGGAGAGCCAGAGAGACAAGTGGGGGAAACAGCAGAGGGAGAGGGAGAAGCAGACATCCTCCCCCCACCCCCCGAGCAAGGAGCCCGATGCGGGGCTCGATCCCAGGACCCTGAGATCATGACCTGAGCCGAAGGCAGCCGCCTAACTGACTGAGCCACTCAGGCGCCCCTCCCTTTAGGTTTTTTTAAAATACTGAAATAACCTGCAGGCCTCCCACATTATCCTGGGGCCTCCCAAGAGCATGGAGCTCCCAGTAGCTGGGAGCCACTCACCAAAATCATCTCTGGCATTGCCAGATCCTACGGTCTCATGCTTGCTGCCAGGCCCTACACTCCATAGTTCACACTTTTATAGAGGGCAGGATCTGCTCCCTGCAGCCCGAGAGCTCCAGGACCACACAGCAAGCTGTGGAGGAAACACTAGGGGTCAGCTTCCCAGAGGAGTTAGAACGCCTTTTGGCTTAATCAAGACACAGCTTGACTTTTTCCTCATTCCTGGCCCCAGTCTTTGGGAACGTCAGGTCCTCTCTGGGAGGCCCAGATTTAGTCCAGGAACTAGGTCTTGTCTGCGTGCTGTCCTGGACCCTGGCCCGAGGCCTTGGGGCTCTTTTCCCCTTCTCCCCTCCCCGAATGACCAGGTACCAGCTTCCAGCCCTGTGGTTTGCAGTCTAGACTCCTGGCCCTTCACTGGCCTCTCCTCCCTGCTGAATCCAAACTCCTTCTCTTACCTCAACCTCAAGCTTTTCTCATCTCTCTCTTACTCTTCTCTGAAGCCTCTGAGAATGTCAGCCTGGAAGGGACCTTACAGATCTAAGTCCAACTCCAGCTAATGTTGGTGTTCTCTCTTCAATATAACCAACCAATATAACCAACCAACCAACCAACCAACTAACCAAGGTCCGTTTGAGTGTCACAAAAACAGGATGCTCACGGCCTCACTCGATAGCTCAGCTCATCTTAGGCTGCTTCCAGATGGTTATCAGTGCTTCTCTGGAGGCTTTTGCTGCTCATTAGTTCCTAGCCATAATAGAATTAGGTGTCAAAAAAGCCATTGGCAGGGGCACCTGGGTGGTCAGTCATTAGGCGTATGCCTTCAGCTCAGGTCATGGTCCCAGGGTCCTGGGATCAAGCCCCACATCGGGCTCCCTGCTGAGCGGGAAGCCTGCTTCTCCCTCTCCCACTCCCCCTGCTTGTGTTCCCTCTCTCTCTGGGTCTCTCTCTGTCAAATAAATAAATAATCAAATCTTACTATTTAAGGCAGACGCTTAACGACTGAGCCACCTAGGCGCCCCAATAATAAAATCTTTTTTTTTAAGATTTTATTTATTTCTTTGACAGATAGAGACATAGAGAGAGAGGGAACACAAGCAGGGGGAGTAGGAGAGGGAGAAGCAGGCTTCCCCGTGGAGCAGGGAGCCCGATGTGGGGCTCGATCCCAGGACCCTGGGATCACGACCTGAGCCGAAGGCAGCCGCTTAACGACTGAGCCACCCAGGCACCCCTCCCAATAATAAAATCTTTAAAAAATAATTTATTTGTCAGAGAGAGCACAAGCAGCGGGGGAACAGCAGGGAGAGAGAGAAGCTGGCTCCCTGCTGAGCAAGGAGCCTGATGCGGGGCTCGATCCCAGAACCCTGAGATCATGACCTGAACCAAAATCAAGAGTCAGGCGCTTAACCGACTGAGCCACCCAGGCGCCCCATAAATAAAATCTTAAAAAAAAAAGCCATTTGCAGTCGTAGATGAATGGTTGAGCAGGACTTCTCAAATGTCTCTCCTCCACATTCCAGGACTCCTAACAGTAGAGGGGAGAGTGAATGTGTACCCTTTTCCTTGAAAGTCTCTTGATTTGGCTTAAAATTCCATGTACGTTTTGCATGTTCCTCCATAACAGATCTGTTTGTTTAACTATATGCATAAGATCAGATAACACTCATGTTCTAGGAAGATGTACACCCATGACTTCTGGTACCCATGACGGGTTCTGAGTATCTCAGTTTAAGAAACATGAGTTTCTAGTAAGGAGGATTATTTACCAATCCCATTCTCCCACCCTCCGAAGTAGGTGCTGGGAGGGCAGAATGAGCAGTGATGGAAGTCTTTCTCAGCCCTAAGCTAAGCTAACATTTGTGTAAGCTTATGAGAAAGGGATGATGATCCCCACTGGACAGGAAAAGAAAAGTGAAGCTTGGGAAGAACGATTTCAGCAAAGTCATATAGTAAATGTCAGAACTGGGGTTTGAACTTAGGTCTCTGACTCTGAGGCTTGTCCTTGAGTCTTTTTTTCTTTTTTAGTTGAAATGTAATTGACATGTGTCCTTCAGTCTTGCAAACCCCAAAATCTCCATTACTCCCCACTTCTACTTGGTCCCAGCATGTATTAACATCTCTAGCTTTGTTCTGGCCCAAAGAGGTTGTGTGAGTTTAATTTTTTAAAAAAGATTTATTTATTTATTTATTTTTAGAGAGAGAGCGTGCCCAAGCCAGGGGAGGGGCAGAGGGAGAGAGAATTCCAAGCAGACTCCCCGCTGAGTGCAGAGCCCGAGGAGTGGAGGGGGGCTTGATCTCACAACCCTGAAACCATGACCTGAGTTGAAACCAAGAGTCAGAAACTCAACCGACTGAGCCACCCAGGTGCCCTGCGTGAGCTTAATTTTTTTTTTTTAGGATTTATTTATTCGAGGGAGTGGAAGGGGCTGAGGGAGAGGGAGAGAGAAACTTAAGCAGACTCTGCACTGAGTGGGGAGCCCGAGGTGGGGCTCAATCTCACAACCCCAAGATCAGACCTGAGCCAAAACCAAAAGTTGGACGCTCAACCAATTGCACCACCCAAGTGCCCCCACGTGAGTTTAATTTTAAGCAGGTCTCTCTGGGCCTCCGTTTGCTTGTCTAAAATCAGAAGTTAGACTTGGTGATTTCTAAGACCCTTGTAGATGGGAGAGTCTGTGCATGAACCCTACACATACCAACATTTATTAATGACAAGTAGTTCTGGCTGCTGGGACATTCAGGCAAATAAAGCACAGCTTCTGTTCTGAATGAACCCCCCCATCTCATCAAGGGGGTGGGAAAGGCAGTGGGACTGACACATAAATCCATCTAGTCATGGCACTCAGTGCTAACTGATGACTGTGTCTGAGTAGAGTGTTGTAGGAACAGGGTATTGGGAGGGCTTCACGGGGAGGTGATATTTGAGCTGAGCCCTGAAGGTTGAGTTAGCTCAGTAGGCAGACAAGAAAGTATTCATGGTAGGGGAACCACATGTGCAAAGGTATGGAGTAAGAAAATAGTAGGGGATGTTTGGGAAAGGCAGGGGTAGCTCAGAATGAAGGTTGTGTGAGTGTGTGTGTGTGTGTGTGTGTGTGTGTGTGTGTGTGTGTGTATGTATCAGAGTAGAGTGTGGAGGTGGATTTGATCTTGATATTAAAGGGTCATGGGGGAGGACCTGGGTGGCTCTGTCATTTGAGTGTCCAGCTCTCGGTTTTGGCTCTGGTGGTGATCTCAGGGTCATGGTGTTGAGCCCTATCGGGCTCTGAGCTTGGCAGAGGGGTCTACTTGGGATTCTCTCTCTGCCACCTGCATGTGCTCTCTCTCTCTAGAATGAATAAATAAATCATTATTTTTATTTTTATTTTTTTTTTATTTGACACAGAGAGAGCACAAGCAGGGGGAGCAGCAGGCAAGGGAGAGGGAGAAGCAGGCTCACTGCTCGATCCCAGGACCCCAGGATCATGACCTGAAACGAAGGCAGACGCTTAACCGTCTGAGCCACCCAGGCGCCCCTATTATTTTTTATTTTTAAAGATTTTATTTATTTATTTATTTATTTATTTATTTATTTATTTATTTATTTAAGAGGGAGCACGAGAGGGAGAAGCAGACTCCCTGATGAGCAGGGAGGCCAACCCGGGCCTTGATCCCAGAACCCTGAGATCATGACCTGAGCCGAAGGAAGACACTCAACAGACTGAGCCACCCAGGTGCCCCAATAATTTTTTTTAAAGGGTCATGGGGCTCTTGGGTGGCTCAGTCAGTTAAGCTTCGGACTCTTGATCTTGGCTCAGGGCTTGATCGCAAGACTGTGAATTTGAGCCCCGCTTGGAACCTACTTAAAAAAAAAGGGTCTTGAATGGTAAATTGAATTTTACTGAGGACTAGTGCTTTCTAAGCCGTTCTGAGGAGCAGCCCTAGGGAACGAGGTATCTCAGGACTCCTGGGGGCTTCACAATGACGTCTCTGCTCTGTTTCAGGCAGAACAGCCCCATTTTTACCTACTTTATCTATGAGGTTCTGCTTGATTTCCATCTGACAAAAAGTTTGTCAGATTTACATATGACAAAAAGTTTCCACTGCTTAAGCAAACAAACAAATAAAAAAGTTACGGCCAATAGCGACACTGAAGGGTTTTCTGCTGGTGAGAATCAGAACCCTCTGAAGGAGGGGTTCCTGGGCGACTCTGTCGTTAAGCGTCTGCCTTCAGCTCAGGTCATAATCCCAGGGTCCTGGGATGGAGCCCCGCATCCAGCTCCCTGCTCTGTGGGAAGCCTGCTTCTCCCTCTCCCACTCCCCCTGCTTGTGTTCCCTCTCTCGCTGTGTCTCTCTCTGTCAAATAAATAAAATCTCTAAAAAAAAAAAAGAACCCTCTGAAGGAGACTTGTTCTGGGGAAGGCTGGGGCCTGATCTCTGACATTAGGGAGCAGGAAACTCTTATTCAGCTTCCTGAGCCAGAGAGGGGAGTTGTAATTAGGAGGTGGGGCATACACGCCTCTCTGGTAGGGGAGGATCAAAATTTAGGGCTCCCCCAGGGCCTGGGGAAGTGTGTGTGATCTCTAGTAGGTAGTCCTCTAACATGGGGGATGGGAGGAAAGAGAGGGTTGGGGGAGAGGCAGGAAGTGGGCAACTAGGCTAACAAAGGTATCTGTGGCGGTTTGCCCATCCCAGGTGGGAGGGCGGGGCTTAGGGCTCAGTGGGGGCCCATGTATGATTTTACTTGTGGCCCCGGGGCTCAGAGAGAGCACCAGTAGGGAGCTCCTTACCCGACCAACTCGACCCATTTCAGCTTTTCTGTGGCTGGTGAATGGGGATGGGGGCCTGACAATCTCAGGTACTTCCGGAAATTCCCAGGGCAAGGCCCTAGGATGTCTAATGTTGGGGAAGTAGATCTTAGGGGAGCCCCTTCAGCCCCCTCTCCATTGCCCCAGGGACCATGGGCTGTAGCTGCAGCTCAAACCCTGAAGATGACTGGATGGAAAACATCGATGTATGTGAGAACTGCCATTACCCCATAGTCCCACTGGACAGCAAGACCACGGTAAGAGGCAAGACGGGGGACTTGGTGAGGGAGTTGGGTGGAGTATACAAGCCAGAAGGAAATGGACCACCACTGGAATAACAGAGTAGCCCTTTCTCCTTGGAAAACAGAAAGGAAAGGAGGTCCAGAGAGGGGAAGGGACTCTCCTAAGTAGTCGGCAAAAGCAGGGATAAGACCCAGCCAAGCTGGAGAAGTGAAAACAGGGCAGTGGGGAAGGGAGCCAGGATCTGACTCAGGTTCCTGCTCTCTGACCCCACTTTCACCCCCCACTCCACAGCTGCCCATCTGGAATGGCTCTGACGTGCGGGATCCACTGGTTACCTACGAAGGCTCCAACCCCCCAGCCTCACCATTGCAAGGTGACCTCACAACCAGCAGGGCCTGAAAGTTAAGGGCCATGGATCCTTGGCTGTGGGCCTCCATCTCCCTATTCACTCTCTACCCAGCCTTGCCTCTCTTGCCCCAGGTCTTCTCTGCTACCCTGTAATTCCTGAACTCTCTGCTCCCAGCCTAGTCCAGGCTGGTTCTCCCTGACGCCCTCTGTCTTTCCAGATAACCTGGTTATCGCTAAGTACAGCTATGAGCCCTCTCACGATGGAGACTTGGGCTTCGAGAAGGGTGAACAGCTCCGGATCCTGGAGCAGTGAGTGCCCCCTCCCCGCCACCCATCCTTGCCCTACCGGAGCATGGGAGGGAGCAGGGATTCCCTGTATCGCGGTCCCTGACTGGCTTGCAGCGGGGGGCCCTTGGGACAAAATAGGAGGCTCCAGAGTGCTGGGCTGGAGGGTGGGGTGGCATGGTGTAACGGGGGGCTCTGAAGGTTTCCAGCCCAATCCAAGTCCAAGGAGACCCCACCGACAGCCTCTGTCGCGCAGGAACGGCGAGTGGTGGAAGGCGCAGTCCCTGACCACGGGCCAGGAAGGCTTCATCCCCTTCAACTTCGTGGCCAAAGCGAACAGCCTGGAGCCGGAACCGTAAGTGGGGACTCCCGGGGACGAAGGGTGGGAGCAGAGGCGGGGTGCTAGGGCTGGTGGTGAATGCTTGAGGGCGATGGAGGAGGAACTGACGAACCACAGTCGACGGCCTTCCCTTCTGCCTTGTGCAGCTGGTTCTTCAAGAACCTAAGCCGCAAGGACGCTGAGCGGCAGCTCCTGGCGCCCGGGAACACGCACGGCTCCTTCCTGATCCGGGAGAGCGAGAGCACCGCGGGTGAGCCGCCGGGCGGGGCCGGGGCCGGGGGCGGGGCCGCAGCGCCGAGGTGTGGGCCGGGTGATCCCCGGGAAGGCGCGCGGGCCGGGGGCGCCCCTCGCAGGAGGCCACCCTCCCGCTCTTCTGCATTCGTTCACCGATTCTTTCATCCAGGATCGTTCTCACTGTCCGTGCGGGACTTCGACCAGAACCAGGGAGAGGTGGTGAAACATTACAAAATCCGTAACCTGGACAAAGGCGGCTTCTACATCACCCCCCGCATCACTTTTCCTGGCCTGCACGAGCTGGTCCGCCATTACACCAGTGAGCCCTAGCAGGGGCCCCTCAGACGTGCTCCTGAGGCTCCTTCACCTGTGCCCTACCAGCCTGCCTCCCCTAAGTCCCTCCCAGGGGTGCCCTCCCCCCATCTTAGTATGCTCCTTCATTCCCCGCAGTGGGCGAAGTGCGGTACCCGATAGCCCAGTGTCGGGTGACAACCCCACGCATCCCCTGCCAGTCCATTTCCCCTGGACGGGGACTTGGCCCGGTGGGGACTCACGGGGACACCCGAGTCTGCCGTATTGACGGCCCTAACCCCCTCCCTTGTGCTCGCAGATGCTTCGGACGGGCTGTGCACGCGGTTGAGTCGCCCCTGCCAGACCCAGAAGCCCCAGAAGCCTTGGTGGGAGGACGAGTGGGAGGTTCCCAGGGAGACGCTGAAGCTGGTGGAGCGGCTGGGGGCTGGCCAGTTCGGGGAGGTGTGGATGGGTGAGTGAGGCCCCCCGGGACTGCGGGGGAAGGGGGAAAGGGGAGTTGTCCGCTGAAGTCGTGAGACTCCTGAGACAGCATCCGGGCCAACTACCTGGCTCCGGGTGCTCGGGCTCCCAGTGATTCCCCAATCCCTCCCTGCCCCAGGGTACTACAAGGGGCACACAAAGGTGGCAGTGAAGAGCCTGAAGCAGGGCAGCATGTCCCCCGACGCCTTCCTGGCCGAGGCCAACCACATGAAGAAGCTGCAACACCAGAGACTGGTCCGGCTCCACGCGGTGGTCACCCAGGAGCCCATCTACATCATCACGGAATACATGGAGAACGGTGGGTGCCGTCACTGTGATCAACTGCTGGGGGGCGCTGCCATCTCCTCTGCCCCTGATAGAAGATGGAGGAGATCTGCCTTTTCGCCTGGCTCAGCACCGAGGGCTTCTCGTTTTCCTGGGTCCCTAAAGACTCATCACTAGAGACGGGAAGAGGGTGTGATGTCTGCCTGTCTGGGAGCCCAGTCTAAGGTGGCAGGCAATCGAAGAGCTTTCATTTCTCATCTTCCCTGACCTGCAGTCCTACCTTGATCTTGGGATGCTTGTATTTTTCAAGTTTTTATTTACTTGTTTGAGAGAGAGAGAGCAAGAGAGAGAGAGAGAGAACAGGCAGTGGGGAGAGGCCGAAGCAGGTTCCCCACCCAGCAGGGAGCCCAGCTCGAGCCCAAGACCCTGGGATCATGACCTGAGCCAAGGCAGATGCTTAACCCATGAGCCACCCAGGCGGGCCAAGATGCTTGATTTCAAATGAGTGGGTCTCTAGCCCTATTTCTCTCTTCCTTTTGACCCTGACCCTTGGGAGGGCAGATCTGCCCCAAATCTCTCTTTTTCAGTTCTAGGTGAGCCCCTTGCCCTCCCTTGGACTGATTGAGAGCTCCCAGAAAGGTGGATAGAAGTTTCTAGCTCCCCCCCAAAAAAAGTTCCTAGGTCCAGCTTTGTCACCAGTTTGCCGTGACACAGGCCAAGTCCCTGTCCCATCTCTGGTGCTCATTTCCCCAGAGTATAACATCAGAAATCTGGACGGGCTTACCCAGAAATGATTTAGAGTAGTCATTAAGGGCTCTAGAATCACCTGCCTGTGTTAGAATCTTGCTTTCACGATTGTGTGGCCTTGGGCCAATCACTTCACTGCTCTGTGATATGGTTTCCTCATCTGTAAAATGGTGATAATAATGGTATAGTAACTTTCTCATAGGGCCTTTGTGAGGATGAAAGAGTCAGCGTATATAGAGCAGGTAGAATAGTGTCTGCAATATATTAACTGCTCAGTAAGTTTGTGTTGTCATCTGGCTCTGATTCTTTGGGCGTATAAGATCTGTCCACCTTCCAGGGAGGGAAAAAAGCTCTCTCTCTCTTTTTTTAAAGATTTTATTTATTTGACACAGAGAGAGAGAGTGAGAGAGAGACAGCACAAGCAGGGGGAGTGGCAGGCAGGCAGAGGGAGAGGGAGAAGCAGGCTCTCTGCTGAGCAAGGACCCCGATGTAGGGCTCGATCCCAGGACCCTGGGATCATGACCTGAACCAAAGGCAGCCACTTAACCGACTGAGCCACCCAGGCACCCTGGGAAAAAAAGCTCTTAATTGGCTAATGGATTCTGGAAGTAGCAAATAGGTTTTACCCTGTGGGCCAACTTCAGTTGGTAGTTGCTTAGAGTTCTGTGTTGAGGAGGATTCTGAGGTTCATTGGAAACGAGTGCTGGGATTGATCAGCAGCATCTGCCATGGATCTGATGTAGGGGTGGCAGTACATACCTCCATATTTGCTGTGTCTGGGGGAGCCTTTTATCTTTGGTGACTAATTCAGCGCCCGTAGTGGGGATACTTAGGTCGTTGCCATCTTTACACAGGGTTTTAATCTCTTGAGAAGGGCTAGCAGTCACTAGCTCCGTTCCAGCAACTCTCAACCCTGGTCTTCCCCTAGTCACCCTCTGCTCCCAGACGTGGTCCCTCAGCCCCCCAGGCACCTCTTTCTATACTCCATTCAATACCTTCAGCACACATTTATCACTGCTTACTTTGGACTGGGCACTGGGAACATGGACGGACAAAACAAGGCTCCTGCTTTCAGGGGAAGTTCATTTTCATTATGTGGCACAAACTCTAGGAAAACCAGAGTTTTGCCACAGGAGAGTTCCAGCATGTCACGGGGAATGTAGATAATGATGCAACTTATTAGGCCTGGTAGGGTCTAGAGAGGCTTCCTAGAGGAATAGTCTAGCTGAGCCATGAAAGAAAAGTAGAATTTTTAGCAGACAGAGATGGGACAAAGAGACTTTGAGGTGAGAGCCCAGTGGTCTATGTGAAAAAAATCTCAAAATTGTCTAGAGTAGGTGAAGTGAAAGAGGCAGGAGTGCGGGGCGGGGGGGGCGCCTGGGTGGCTCAGTCGTTAAGCGGCTGCCTTCGGCTCAGGTCATGATCCCAGGGTCCTGAGATCGAGCTCCACATTGGGCTCCCTGCTTGGCAGAAGCTTGCTTCTCCCTCTCCCACTCCCCCTGCTTGTGTTCCCTCTCTTGCTGTGTCTTTCTCTGTCAAATAAATAAAATCTTAAAAAAAGGGGGGGGAGGAGTGGGGGAAAGAGAAGAAACTACAGTATGGACCATGCAGGGCTTTGGACACCTGGCTAAGGAGTCTGGACTCTACCCCATTGGTGACAAGAAGCTTACAGACTTCTCCAAGCATGCTCCATCCTAGGCCCCAGGAAAAGACTTCATAGATCCTGGGTACCTTCACCCTGAACGCACACTTCTCCATTCTCACCCCTTATTCTTCTTTCCACATGTCAGATACTGCTTCTAGACAGCCAGTTAGGGGAGAAGGGTCTGGGAGCTTTCTGCTGGGGCAACTTGAGTGAGCAACTTTTGCTTCTGCTCACAGGGAGCCTGGTGGATTTCCTCAAGACCCCCGCAGGCATCAAGCTGACCATCAACAAACTCTTGGACATGGCAGCCCAAGTAAGGAGACTGGGGAGGGGCTGGAGAGGCGCACAGCCCAGTGGGATAAGGATGTCTCGCCCAGGGCTGCTGACCTCCTACCTGGTCTGCAGATTGCAGAGGGCATGGCATTCATTGAAGAACGGAACTATATCCATCGTGACCTGAGGGCTGCCAACATCCTGGTATCTGACACCCTGAGCTGCAAGATTGCAGACTTTGGCCTAGCACGCCTCATCGAGGACAACGAGTACACAGCCAGGGAGGGTAGGTGTATGATATAAGGGAAGTCTGGGGCCTGCAGGGTCTGGCCAAGCAGACCCAGGTGACCTCACTCTGCCTCCCTCCAGGAGCCAAGTTTCCCATTAAGTGGACAGCACCAGAAGCCATTAACTACGGGACATTCACCATCAAGTCAGACGTGTGGTCTTTTGGGATCCTGCTGACGGAGATTGTCACCCACGGCCGCATCCCTTACCCAGGTCAGGGCCAAGGGCAGGAAGATGAAAGAGTGTTGGGGAAGAGCAGCAAATCCATGTCTGTCCACTCACTTCATCTGTCCCTGGTTCAAATTCTGAATCTTTCTAGCTGCTTTTTCTGTATTCACTCAGGACTCCAGCATGCCCAGTCAGGTGCCATGTCTCCCAGGGCTGGCTTCCATGTCTCTCTTGATTTCTCTCCTCCTTCAATAATCGCAGCTCTTTTCTTAAGTTCTGACTCGGGCAGCCTAGGATGGTAGAAGTGGATCTGGCTCAGGAGGGAAAAGGCCTGCCTTTATTACCAGATCTGCCACTGATGCTAACTTTCTGTTTGGGTTTGATCAGATCATTCTTTCTCTCTCCATCTGTAAATTATGAGGTTAGAATAGTACCTGGCCCATACTAAGCACTCAAGAGTGTTAGGTTTTATTATTATTTTTTTAAAGATTTATTTATTTATTTTAGAGAGTGAGCGAGCTGGGGGAGGGGTGAGGGAGAGGGAGAGAGAGAATCTCAAGCAGACTCCCCACTGAACACAGAGCCAACTCGGGGTTTGATCTCATGACCCTGAGATTAAGACCTGAGCCAAAATCAAGAGTCAGATGCTTAACCGACTGAGCCACCCAGGAGCCCCTAGGTTTTATTAATAATCATCATTTTGGGCAAGTGACTTCACCTCTCTGAGTCTCAGTTTCCTGATATGAACAATGGAGACTATTTGTGAAAGAGCTTGACTCCCAGTAGGTACTTACTAAACACTGACTTCCCTTCCCTCTGAAACTTTCCATCTAAAGAATGAGAGAGACATATAAATGACTAATTCCTACCCTCTCCCATCCCTTCCTCTAGCCTGCAGACAAAGTCCTTTACCCCTGAATTCAGCCAAGACAGATGGAATTTTTTGAAAGGAACTTGCTAGGAAATTCTGGGGAAAGGAAATGGAACACAAAGGGGAGAGAGGTCACGGAGTCCAGTGGCCGGATATGCAGAAGCTTCCCACATCCCCAGAGCACTATGTACAGAATTTTCCTCCTAGAAAGGTAAAGGCACCTTAGAATCAGGTGAGAGCCTGAAGGACTACTCTGCCCAGGATTGGCCCCATCACAGAGTCCAAGGGCAGCACGGGGGCTAGAACCACGTTGCAGTTATCCTGCCAAGCATCCTTACTGCTCCTCCACTGTGCCCACAGAGGTGGACCCATGGAGAATTTCTCTGTTAGAAGAAAAAAAAGCATGGGGCACCTGGCTGGCTCAGGTAGTATAGCATGCAACTCTTGATCTCAGGCTCATGAGTTCAAGCCCCATACTGGGCATGGAACCCACTTAAAAATCAATAAATCAATAAATCAATTAACTAATTAATTTTTAAAAAGATGAAAAAAAGCATTGAAAGCATGGTGATAATTGGCAACTGACACATGGCTTCAGGGTCAGGGAGACAATGGGGAGTAATGGTGACCTGGGTGAACTTGCATCTGCTCCAGAAGATGGTTGCTACTAAGACATAGGGACCCCCAAAACAGATCTTTTCTTTTTTTTTTTTTTTAAAGATTTTATTTATTTATCTGACAGATAGAGAGATAGCGAGAGAGGGAACACAAGCAGGGGGAGTGGGAGAGGGAGAAGCAGGCTTCCCGCTGAGCAGGGAGCCCGATGCGGGGCTCTATCCCAGGACCCTGGGATCGTGACCCGAGCCAAAGGCAGACACTTAACGACTGAGCCACCCAGGCGCCCCCCCCTTTTTTTCAAGATTTTTAAAATATGTTCATTTGAGACAGACAGAGAAAGAAAGAGTGAGCATGAACAGGGGAGAGAAGCAGAGGGAGAGGGAGAAGCAGACTTCCTGCTGAGCCCGGAGCCTGATGCAGGGCTCGATCCCAGGACCTGAAGATCATGACCTGAGCCAAAGGCAGACGCTTAACCATCTGAGCCACCCAGGTTCCCCCAGATCTTTTCTTTTTCAAGGGAAGCCAAAACTTGGAATTTTAGGAAAATTTGCCTATATCCAAATATTGATGATTGATTCAAATTATTTAAAAACACAGCAGGGCGCCTGGGTGGCTCAGTCGATTAAGCATCCAACCCTTGATCTCAGCTGAGGTCTTGATCTCAAAGTCTTGAGTCCAAGCCCCACATTGGGGAGCCCACTTAAAAATAAAGAAATAAAAATAAAAATAAAAATACGACAGGGGTCAAACCAAAGTATGTCTGTGGGCTATATTTAGGCTGGGTGCAGACTATGTGTTTGCATCCTTGACTCTAGCCATGGGTATTTAATTCCCTGGTCCATGTCCTCTAATTTCCTGGTTTTAAGGGATGTGGCCCCCAAATTATTTAATCTGGGTCATTGAGGGGCCTGCTGAACCTCCCTTATGCAGAGTCTGCTTTGCTGGGGTCCAGGGCCCATCTGGCTTCCTGATGCAGCATGTCATGTGCCTGGCCCCAAAGCCAGAGAAGCCTCACCCTTGTGTTGTCTGTGGACTCCCATGCCCCTGGGCCCTGACCACCCCATCTTTCCCCACCAAATCATAATAATCACAGATATTCTTCATGCAGCATCTCCTCTCCAGGCCCTATATTTGGTGCCTTATATGCACTGTCTCATTCAATTTTTTTTAAAGATTTTATTTATTTTATTTGAGAGAGAGAATGAGAGAGAGAGAGTACATGAGAGGGGGGAGGCTCAGAGGGAGAAGCAGACTCCCTGCTGAGCAGGGAGCCCAATGCTGGACTCGATCCCGGAACTCCAGGATCATGACCTGAGCCGAAGGCAGTCGCTTAACCAACTGAGCCACCCAGGCACCCTCTCATTCAATTTTCATAACAGCTGTATGAGGTAGGAGCTACTCTTAGGTCCATTTCCCAGATGAGGAAACTGAGGCTCAAAGAGGGGAGGTGGCTCACCCAAGGTCTCACAGTCAACATGTACGTGTTATTGGGTGCTTAAGCCACAGCCGACACTCCAAGTGGCGTGACTGAGATTTGGCGGGTACCTGAAGCATATGGTCTTATTATTGGTGCAGACCGAGATCATTTTGGATTGGTGCTCACACTGTGCCAGTTAAATATTCTGAACATCACCCCTGCCGTGGGTGTCTAAAGCCTGGAGTCTTGATATTGTTTCTCCCATCAATTTCTAGGGATGACCAATCCTGAGGTGATTCAGAACCTGGAGCGAGGCTACCGCATGGTGCGACCTGACAACTGTCCCGAGGAGCTGTACCACCTCATGATGCTGTGCTGGAAGGAGCACCCAGAGGAACGGCCCACCTTTGACTACCTGCGCAGTGTGCTGGAGGACTTCTTCACAGCCACAGAGGGCCAGTACCAGCCCCAGCCCTGACAGACCTAGCTGGCCATGGCCCGGAGCCCTCCCTCCATCTAGCCAACCTGGCTGGGGGTGATGCAGTTCTTGTGTCATACCCATGTGGCCTATGCACATGTGGACTCTGCGTGTGAATCCCACCCACGTGTGGCACATCCACTTCTTGTGTGTTATACGGGGGTTCAATAGTTGTGTGGGCTTTGCACAGGTGTCTTGTGCATGTGTGGTATGTGTATATATGTCTTGGGCACCTGTTCAAGTCGTCCCTCTGCGGGCCGTTCTACTTCCCAAGACCACCAGAGAGAAGAGCGACGCCTG
Organism: Callorhinus ursinus; assembly: GCF_003265705.2. Classification (NCBI taxonomy): domain Eukaryota; kingdom Metazoa; phylum Chordata; class Mammalia; order Carnivora; family Otariidae; genus Callorhinus; species Callorhinus ursinus. Next base: position 12,545,027 of record NW_027397080.1, on the reverse strand, counting down.
TGATTGACACCAGCTTCTGCCCACCCCCTTTTCCTTTCCCCTAGCCATCAAGAAGCTCCTTGAAGGCTGGGACCTTATCTAATACCTCTGTGTGCTCCTCCTTGGTGCCTGGCACACATCGGGAGCTCAATAAATGACTCTGTGTTGATGAAGATTGTACATCTCTCAGCTCCCCACTCCCATCTCCTCTTCCTTGGGAGGGAGGAATGGGGGTTCAGAAGATGGAAAATAAGTCACCCTGAATTGGGGTGAAAGATGGGATGAGGGGGTGTCTGAACTTTTTCCAGCTCTGCTGATTTGGGGGGCTAAGAGAAAGTTCCTACACTTTGCTGTATGGGTTCTTTGAACTCCTTCAAACCCCCACCCCAAAGGATTAAGGGTGACCCCTACCCAGAACCTCCTAGGGAGTGGGTGTGTCCCAGGACCCTTCCCTCCTGTTATATAAGGGCAATAGCACTTTTTTACAGCTTCTGATTCTGGGACTATATTTGTACTCAGATACATTTTGTTTTGTTTTAAATCTTTTATTTTTAAAGATTTTATTTGACAGAGAGCACAAGTAGGGGGAGCGGGAGAGGGAGAAGCAGGCTCCCTGCTGAGTAGAAAGCCCAATGCAGGGCTCAATCCCAGGACCCTGGGATCATGACCTGAGCCGAAAGCAGACGCTTAACCAACTGAGCCATCCATCCAGGTGCCCCCTCAGATATGCTTTGATTCACCTTCAAGATGTTTTTAAAGATTTTAGTTATTTATTTGTATTTATTTTTAAGATTTTATTTATTCATTTGTGAGAGAGAGAGAACAAGCAGGGGGAGAGGCAGAGGGAGAGGGAGAGGCAGACTCCCCGCTGAGCAAGGAGCCCGATGTGGGACTCGATCCCAGGATCCTGGGATCATGACCCAAACCGAAGGCAGACGCTCAACCAACTGAGCCACCCAGGCGCCCTAAAGATTTTATTTTTAAATAATCTCTATACCCAGCGTGGGGCTGGAGCTCACAACCCTGAGATCAAGAGTCACATGGTCTACTGACCGAGCCAGCCAGGCGCCCCCAAGATGCTTTTAAGCATTGAATTAATTCACTCATCTGGCAAATATTTATTTACTTATTTATGATTTATTTATTTATTTGAGAGAGAGAGAGCATAAGTGGGGGGCAGGGAGAGGGAGAGAGATTCTCAAGCCGACTGGGCGCTGAGTGCCAAGCCCCACACGGGGCTCAATCCGAGAACCCTGAGATCATGACCTGAGCGGAAACCAAGAGTTGGACTCTTAACCAACTGTGCCACCTAGGCACGCCTTGGCAAATATTTATTGAACATCTGTGTGTTTGACATGGTTCTGGGTTCACAGAATATACAGTAGATAAAGCAACCAAAATCTCTGTCCTTATGGAGCTTACATCCTAGTAAGGGAAGACAGACAATAAACATCGCAAAGAAGTAAATGATGTGGTATGCTACAAGGTGCGGAGTACTAAGGGGAAAATAAAGCAGGGTAAGGGGAATCAGGAATGTCATGTTTGGGGGAAGTGTGCAATTTTAAACAGGGTGGTCTGGGAAGGCCTCATTGAGAAGGTGACATTGAACAAATATTTGAAGGAGATGAGGAAGCAAGCCACGTGGCATGGGGGAGGAGAGGCCAGGATGAGGGAACAGCCTGAGGCAGAAGCTCCTTTGGCCAGCACAGAGACACAAGGTCCAGACAGGGGGCCTGAGGGGTAGAGATCCTATGGGGCCTTGTGGCCTTTGCAGGAACCATTTTAAGGAGACTTTGCGGGGATTTTTGCAGAGCCATGACATGACCTGACTTACATTTTATTATTTTTTAAGCTTTATTTTTTTTTTTGAGAGAGAGTGTGTGTGCGCATGAGCGCACGCACACACATGAGTGGGGGGAGGGGCAGAGGGCGAGGGAGCGAGAATCCTATGGTTCCATACCGAGCGTGGAGCCTACCAAGGGGTTCCATCTCACGACCCTGTGATCATGAGCTGAACCCAAATCGAGTCAGACGCTTAACTGACTGAGTCACCCCAGCGCCCCATGATCTGACTTACATTTTAAAAGAATGGCTGTTCCTACTGTCTTGAATGTTAACAGAATGAGTTAGCAGTCAATTTATAAAACTGGGGAGATTTTGCATAAAACTACAGATTTCTGCCTTCTCTTGAAAAAAAAATAGCTTGAAGATTTGGCTTCACTGGGCTTACCTGTCCTCGTAGAGCTGAGTAGTGGCCACCCCCGTCAGGTAGGGCTTGAGCTCTTCTTTTGCCAGAGTCCCTTTGCCAGACAGTGAAACTGAGTATTAGTGGTTATTTATCATCATGCTCGCACTGTTGTTCTTATAATGAAGAGGAAAATGAAATGTTTTTCACCTCTATTTCCATTAAAAAGTGAGGGAAAAAAAGATACCTGCAGATGGCAGTGTGTTTGAGGAAAGATGGAGAAAAGGCATTATTGCCTTATGAAAGTGAAAAAGAATCCAATTTTAGAAATATGCAAAGCACCTGAATCAAACTAATATAAATCCACTTAATTTTATACCACCTGCCTCACCTCTGGAAGGATCTGAGTTTCTGATTCCTGTTCTGCATTTTATAAAATGCTGCCACACCCATGACCTCTTCTGATCCCCACCCTCCTCTTTGTCTGGCTACTGTGTGCAACCATAGAGTTGGTGAACTTTGTATTCTTATCCTCTCCATTTTACAAAGAGGGAAGTGGGGGTCAGAAAGGTTATTAGCCAGGAAGCAGCAACACAGAGCTGGAAACAGGGTTTATTCCCTGGCCCTTTAGCTGTTTCTATAATAGAATTGCCCAGTCTTAGATATTCTGTTACTTTTATAATTAGTGGCCCAAATGCAGTTTTCAAGTGAGGAACACAAATGCCCAAGCACTCTTTAAATTGTAGAGGCATCGGGGTACCTGGATGGCTCAGTAGATTAAGCATCCAACTCTTGATCTCAGCTCAGGTCTTAATCTCAGGGTTGTGAGTTCAAGCCTCCTATTGGACTCCACGCTGGGTGTGGAGCCTACTTTTAAAATAAATAAATAAATTGTAGAGGCATAAAAATGTATCTTATCAACTATAGGACCTGAGTTTGTAACTTACTTGGCACACAAATAGTAAGTACTCACTAAATATTAATGCTGTTGTATTTAGTTATTTTAATAGCTCATCACAGTGCTTTTCAGTCTTTCACCTTTCAATAATGAACAGTTGATGATTGATCAATTTAGTGCAGTGATTCTCAAGGGTAAGGTGGGAGCAATTTTACACACACACACACACACACACACACACACACACCTTGCCCTGGGGACAGTTTTGCAAAGTCTGGAGACAATTTTGGTTATCGCAACTGGAGGTGGGAGTGGAGGGTGCTATTGGCATCTAATGAGTAAAGGCCAAGGATGCTGCTAAACATCCTACAGTGCACAAGACAGCCCCCTACAGTAAGGAATTATCCAGCTCCAAATGCTAGTAGCTTCAATAGCTTGAGAAACCCTGCTCTATCTAGGGTAAGAGAACGATCAATTTCCTCTTGTATAAAGGCACTCTTCAGTCCTCCTGGGTGACGGCATCAGGGAGGCAGGCTTTGGAATAAGAAAGGCTGGGTTCTGCACCTTCGTTACAGTGTCTCTGTTGCACAGTAAGCATTCAAAAAATCTATACTATTGAAGGTTGAATTTAATTACTAATTGTGTGACTCTGAGCAGGTCAAAAGATCTGAAGTTCATTATCCTTATCCATAAAAGGGGAATAAAAAGCCTCTTCCAAAGCTGTTGTGAGCAATCATTGAGATAAACGTCGATAAAGCTGTTGCACAGTACTTGGCCCACAGCGGTTTTCTTTCCTTTGTAGTTTATTTCTCCTTCTTCCAAACCCACGTTCTAATCCACGTTCAGCCCTGTCACTAGCTGAGTGACCTTGTGCAAGTCACTTCCCACACACCCCCCCACCCCGCCCCGTAGACCTCGGTTGAGTCTCTACAAAATTACAAAGTTGGCTTCTGATCTCCAAGCACGCTTCCAACACCGAAATGGGACCGTGAAGTGTACGGATCTGCTTTCTTCCCCCGGGACTAATGGTACGGTCCCCGGGCAGCTCCCCCACCCCCCTGTCGCAGACCTTGGTACAGGCCCAGGGGGCCCTCGGCTGCCTCTCGGGGCTGCCCTTGCCCCCTGCCGAGTTCCGGGCCGTCCCTGCACAAGCTGATTGGCTGGAGCCGTGCCCGGGCTGCGCGGCTATAGGTGAGTCCGGGAGGGGACGGGCGGAGCGGGCTGGAGGCCCGCCCCCTCCCCCCTGGGTCGGACGCTGCGCGGAGCCGCGGGCGGGAGGCCGGACGGACCGACTGACGGGAGGGACGGGAGGCGAGCAAGATGGCGCAGACTCAGGGCACCCGGAGGAAAGTCTGTTACTACTACGACGGTGAGCACCGTGCGCGCGGCGGGGGCGGGGCCGGGCCGGATTCGGGAGAGGGAGGCTGGGGAGATGCGAGCGGGGAGGCTGGGAGAGGCTGAGGCGTTGGGGAAAGGCTGAGAGAGGAGGCTGCGAGGAGGACGAGGCTGAGAGAGGAGGCTCAGAGGAAAGGAAAGCGAGGCAGAGGGAAGAGGCTGAGGGGAAGGAGGTCGAGACTGAGGGAGGAGGCTCAGAGGAAAAAGGTCAGGGTGAGGGAGGAGGCTGAGAGCAGGAGGTCGAGGCTGAGGGAGGAGGCGAAGAGAAAAGGAAAGGAAGTCGAGACTGAGGGAAGAGGCTGAGGCTGAGGCTGAGCGGGGGTCTTGTGGGGAAGCCTGGCGTAACTTGATGGGGGGGGGTTCTCAGGAAGCCTGATGGGGAGAGTTTGAGTCGGACTCCTGGAGGGGAGGCTGAGTCTGAGGGAGGAGGCAGGATCTGGTGGAGAGGGGTGCAAGGATATGTTTTCCTGCCGAGAATACAAAGGTCTTCCTCTGCCCCTTTGCTTCCTCATCCTTTTTGGTGAGAGTCCTGCAGGAGTCACCACCTCCTGTCACCAGCCTCCCCTCCCCCAGTCTCTGAGCTGGGCCTGCAGTTGCTGCTGGGAAATGGGGCCCCTGGGCTTGGAAGGAGAAAGATGCAACCTGTTAAAACAGACTTTTTCATTTAACAGAAGCCTGTGGAGCAGCTTACTCTGTACTAGGGACGTTTAGGTGCTGGGGCCATGGGGCCGATCAGGTCACTTCTCATCTTCCTCTCAGTCTGGAGGGGGAGATGGGCAGTGACAGAATTGCTCTCCAGTATCAGGCTGGGATAAAGGAAAGCTCAGAGTGTTTTGGGAGCACAGAGGACAGGCACCCAGCCTAGCCTGCGGAGTCGGGGAGGGACGTGCCATCTCACTTAGGACCTGAAAAACAGGAGTTATTAGCCAGGCCCAGAGAAGGCAAAGATGACATTAAGTTTAGAGGTAAGAGAGAGGACAGCATTTTTGAAAGACAGCAGGTGTGTGTACAGTATGGCGGAAGCATAGGTTTGAGAGCAAGAGTGTAGAAGGTCAGAGGATAGGGTGGAGGGAAAGGTTGCAAGTGATGAGGCTGGAAAAGTAAATGGGGACCAGATCATGAAGGGCTGGAGACACTATCTTAAGGAAGTTGAACTTTATTCTGAGTGCACTTGTGAATCATTGAAGTTTTATGCAGGCCGGTGACATCATCACATTTATACCTTAGAACTGTTACTCTGAGACAGAAGTTAAGTACACAAATGTAGGGGTAAGGAAGAAGGCAAGGATCCCAAACTCCTGGGTTGGGCAGTTTGATGGGTTTGGACAAGCATATATCAGTTGATACTTTGGGTTTTGTATTTTTAAGAAATATTTGTTGAGGAGCACCTGGGTGGCTCAGTTGGTTAAGTGTCTTGCCTTCAGCTGGGGTCATGATCCCAGAGTCTTGGAGTCCCGGGATCTGAGCTCCCTGCTCAGTGGAAGGTCTGCTTCTCCCTCTCCTCCCTCTGCCCCTTCCCCCGCTCATGTTCTCTCTCTCTCTCAAATAAATAAATAAAATCTTTTTTTTTTTTTTTAAAGAAAGATTCGTTGAGGGATATCCCTACTGGGGGATATCCAAGTAGAGGCATCCAATAGATAGTTGGCCATTCAGGTCTGCAGTTTAGAAGATAGAAATGAGAATATAGAGATTTTTGGTAGTTGTCAGCTTACAGATGATAATGTTAGTTACAGAAGAGGATGCGATCACCCAAGAAGTTGTACAGGGTGGAAAGAGAATTCCCAGGTGGAATTTTAAGGAAGTGGACTGAGAAAAGTCTAGTGCCCTTCATGCTCTGTACTCCCCTGTCATAGCGCTTGTCACTGTGTATTGGAATTGCCTGTTTACTTGTTCATTCTTCTTAGACAGTAATCTCCTTGGGGAATGGGATCGTGTCTTATCTAGCTCTGTGTGCTCAGCCCCCAGAACAGTGCCTCAGTCATAGTGGGCTCTCAATAAATACTTGCCGATTAAATTGTACAGAGGGAATGTAAGTGAACCAGAAAGTCTTTTCTTTGTTGTTGTTTTTTTTTTTAAATAGGCTCCATACTCAGCATGGAGCCCACCGCGGGGCTCAAACTCATGACTGACTGTGAGATCAAGAGTCGGACAGATGCTTAACCGACTGAGCCACCCAGGCACCCCATGAACCAGAAAGTCTTGAGTTAGAGTAGCCAAAAGAAGGAGGGAGTGGCCAGGTGTCGGCAAGAACTGTTTCTTGTGCACAGTTTGGAAGTGAAGCTAGATTGCAGTCTATTGAAGAATGAATGGATGGGTGAAGAGAAGATCTCAGATGAAACCCTTTTCAAAGGAAGCTTGGTTGGGGCAGAAAGAAAGGGTTGTTTATAAAAGGGGATGTAGTGGCTGAGGGTTGAGCATATTCAAAATCCGAATGGAAAATAGCCAGAGGGAGTGGTTGAAGATACAGGAGAGGGGGGCTGGTAATGATGGAGGTTCCTGAGGAGGCCAGGTGAGATGGAAACCAGGGCACAGGGAGGGACACTAGCCTTCAAGGGGAAGTTTCTTCATGTTGGGAGGCAAGGAAAAGTTCAAAATGCAGGTACGTTGGATCTGGAGAAAGTTGAGGGAGTCTTCCAAATGAAGTAAGCGAATATTCCTTTTCCTGTGAGTGGGGGAGGGCAGTTGGAAGAGTAGGCATCTCAGAGAGATAGCTGTTAAGTAGCTGTTGTGAAAGAGGGAGCTAGGAAAATAAATTTGGAAGGACTGCTGGGCAGTGGTGAGGGCCCATCCGAGGCTAGAGCCTATGCCTTTGTAACCATATCAGTTTGCACAGTTTTGTGATCTCTACACCGTAGTTTAAAGTGAGAAAAAGTGCAAAGACCTTAGTCTTTAGACAAAGGAGACTTCTTACTTTTTGAGAAACCGCTTGTGAGTTTTGCAATGAGGTCACCAGCTTGGGACCCAGACTTAGTTCTGCCCTTTAGAAGCTTTGCAGTATTGGGCAAGTCACTTTACCTTTGTAGGCCTCAGGTCACTCTCCTATAAAACTGAAAAACTATGAGAAGAGTGGGAAAAGCTCTCCAAACTATAAAGGTAGTATCTAAATAGAAAAGATTATTTCTTTTAAAAAAGTCTCTCCGCAACCGGATTAGAAGCTGTTGAGAAAAGGATGGTGCCTCTGGGCCCCACCCTCAGGTACTCCCCTAGCCTTCTAGATAAGTTATCTTAGTTCCCCAAGTCTAAGCCTTGGCTGAATTCAGGTTTGATAGGCAGGGGAGTTGCTAGGGATTAAGGCCCAGGCCAGAGACATGGGTAAGCCAGGAATCCAATTACGTAATGGTAATGGTCATGTTACTGTCTGCCTTCAGATTGGGTCTGCATCTGGATGTCTCAGCCAATGCCTTGAGAACCTATTCTGATAATCCCCATGTAAGGTGGTCTGAGGGTCTCTGGCAACAAAATTTCCTCTGCCTTCTCTGCTACTGCATCTCAGTCTGTGTCTGTATGAGACAAGGGCCCCAATTGAATGCCACCAAATACTGTACTCTGGCTTGTGGTTCTGGCCGAGAGCACAGTTATTGCCCTCAGAGGCCTCACTAAGATTAAGAGAAGAGGGTAAAAGGACGTTGAGTAAAAACTAAGGGAATTTGAATAAAGCATGGGCTTTTAGTCAGTGATACTGTGTCAGTGTTGCTTCATTAATTGTAACAAATACTTATTTTATCATGTAGAATGCTGATAATAGGGGAAACTGCCTGTGGGGTGTCTGAGAACTCTCCCGTACTATCTTTGCAATTTTTCTATAAATCTAAAATTGTTCCAAAAAGTAAAGTCTATTAAAAAGACAGAGAAGAGGGTGAGATCCTAAACATCCAGCTGTTTAGAAGTTTCCCGTTGTCCCCGGCCATGTCTATGACAAAGAGCATTGGAGCGTGCTTTGGATGCTCTTGGTAGCATTCCCCACAGTGCTTTGCTCCCTGGAATGAAGATTGTTGCTGACACCACCAAACCACGATGCATAAGGGGTTGGGACCTTCTTTTCACTGGTGCTCAAAGATCTGCCTCATCCTGATGGACTTCTAAGGAGAGCCTTGGGTGTGCAGTTCTCTCAATTTTTGTTTTGTTTTGTTTTTTTAAGTAAGCTCTCTGCCCAAAGTGGGGCTCGAACTCATGGCCCTGAGATCAAGAGTTGCATGCTCTAGTGACTGACCAGCCAGGCACCCCCACTTGATTTTTGTAATATTTGTTTGTTTGGCTTTTTTAAAGATTTTATTTATTTATTTGAGAGAGAGAGAATGAGAGAGAGCACGAGAGGGAAGAGGGTCAGAGGGAGAAGCAGGCTCCCTGCCGAGCAGGGAGCCCAATGTGGGACTCGATCCTGGAACTCCAGGATCATGACCTGAGCTGAAGGCAGTCACTTAACCAACTGAGCCACCCAGGCGCCCTATTTTTGGAATATTTGTGCCAGGAACTTTGTGCCAAGGAGATTCACAGAGCCTTCTAGATTAAGTGCAAACTGAAGTAGATACCTGGGAAACCCAATGCAGCTTTTACAATACTGGATTTGGAGTCAGAAGAGTTGACCCCTGCATCACTTGTTAGTTGTGTGATCTTAAATAGGTACTTAACGGGGCGCCTGGGTGGCTCAGTTGGTTAGGCGACTGCCTCCGGCTCAGGTCACAATCCTGGAGTCCCAGGATCGAGTCCCGCATCGGGCTCCCTACTGAGCAGGGAGTCTGCTTCTCCCTCTGCCCCTCCGCCCTCTCATGTGCTCACGCTCTCTCTCTCTCTGTCTCTCTCATTCTCTCTCTCAAATAAATAAATAAAATCTTTTAAAAAAAATAGGCACTTAACGTCTCTGAGTCTCACTTAGTTCAATTCCTTGAATCTTTATTTAGCCTTTATGTTGTACAGGGCGCATTTGTCCTTGCCTTCAAGGAGCATCCAGTCTTATCTATATAAATAGATAAATAAGTAATTCAGATACAAAACAAAATTTATTTATTTATTTATTTATAAAGATTTTATTTATTCATTTGAGAGAGAGAGAGCATGGGGTGGGGAGGGAGAGGGAGAAACGGACTTCCTGCTGAGCAGGGAGCCTGATGCGGGACTTATGTGGGGCTCGATCCCAGGACCTGGAGATCATGACCTGAGCCAAAGGCAGATGCTTAACCATCTGAGCCACCCAGGCGCCCCTCAAAACAAAATTTATTAAGTGATACATACAAATGGTGAGGAAATGACCATTTATTTTGATCAGGAATATATTTGGCGCCAAAGCTGGTCTTTGTAGTATGAGGATCATCAGAAAAGGAAGGACATTCCGGGTCAAAGGAACAGTCTTAGCAAAGGCTACTTGGGTGTGAAGGTGAATCCCATGTTCAGGATGCTCATAATCATCTAGTGTGTTTAGAACAGAGATTGGCAAATTTTCTCTAAAGGTCCAGATAGTAAATATGTTTGGCCTTGTGTGCCGTGTGGGTGGGTCTCTGTGGTGACTGTTTACTCAACTCTGCTATTATAATGTGAAAGCAGCCATAGACAGTATTTAAATTAATGGGCATGGCTGTGTTCCAATACAATTTTATTTCTAAAAAAACAGGCAGCCAGTAGTATTTGGTCTGAGGGCCATAGTTGGCCTACTCCAGTTTAGAGCAGAGAGCTGGGAGAGGGAGAGAGCAGGAGAGGGAGAGTGTTGTGGGTTGCATGTCAGGCTAGTGAAGTTGTTCTTCATCCTGTAGAAGATGGGGAGCCATTAAGGATTTTTGAGGAGGGGAGTGATGTTATCAAAGCTGTATATTAGAAAAATAACTGGTCAGTGTGGCAGATAGTTTGAATTGAAGGCAGAGGAACCAGTTAGAAGTCTATTGCTATAGCTGAAGCAAGAGATGATAAGAGTTTAGTTTTCTTATCTATAAAATGGGAGTAATACTCCTGTCCTGTTTTACCAGGTTATTGTGAGGATTCAGTAAGAAAATGAATGTCGGGCGCCTGGGTGGCTCAGTCGGTTGAGCGACTGCCTCTGGCTCAGGTCATGATCCTGGAGTCCCGGGATCGAGTCCCGCATCTGGCTCCCTGCTCGGCGGGGAGTCTGCTTTGCCCTCTGACCCTCCCCCTTCTCATGTGCTCTCTCTCTCTCTCAAATAAATAAATAAAATCTTTAAAAAAAAAAAAAAGAAAATGAATGTAAATGTGCTTTAACTCCATAAAGTGTTACAATGTGAAAGAGGTGAACTGTGACTTATAATAATTCTGAGTGGTAGTGGTTATTTTTCTGTTGTGGGAGTGAATCCTTTGGAGCTACAGTGAGGTGAGTCACCTCACTGCCTGCTCTTCTCCAGTAAGCTTTGGAATGAACCTTTTACACTGTCTAGTGCCTGTGGGCTAGACTTACATCCTTAAGTGCTGACCTCCCCAGAGCCCCCTGCTTTTTTTGTTTGTCTGTTTCTGTTTTGTGTTTTTTATTTTGGAGTTACCCTTCCTCGATGTGGGTAAGGATCTTGGAGACTAGAAAGAAAGAGAAAGAATTTGACTAGGAGATGGTTATAAAAATTCCTGGATTCTCCTGGGAGTGTGTCTAACTGTGTCACTGAAATTGTCACTCTTTCTTCTTCAGGGGATGTTGGAAATTACTATTATGGACAAGGCCACCCAATGAAGCCTCACCGAATCCGCATGACTCACAATTTGCTACTTAACTATGGTCTCTACCGAAAAATGGAAATCTATGTGAGTTACTGGAGCCCCACCACTCCCTAACCCCATCAGCTCTGGTCATATGTTATTCATCTCATTTTCTCAACTGCTCATTCATCAAATGTGTCAAGTGGCTGTTATGTGGCAGACACTGTAAATGATAGAGATTTCTGTTTTTATTTTTTATTTTTTTAATTTTTAAAAGATTTTATTTATTTATTTATTTATTTATTTGACAGACACAGCAAGAGAGGGAACACAAGCAGGGGAAGTGGGGGAGGGAGAAGCAGGCCCCCCGTTGAGCAGGGAGCCCGATGAAACGGAGCTCGATCCCAGGACCCTGGGATCATGACCTGAGCCGAAGGCAGATACTTAATGACTGAGCCACCCAGGCATCCCAAGAGATTTCTGTTTTTAAAGGGTTCAGTCCAGTGCTGGAGACTGACAGTTACACAAGTAAATTGTACTACAGTCTGTAAGTGCAACAATTAAAGAATGTACAAGATGCAGAGATAATGGGAAGTGAAGGAGGAAGGGAGCCTTGGAAAGTTTCCTGGAGGTTCTATCTGAGCAGAAATTTAAATACTGAATAGAATTTAGCCTGGAGTTCAGGAGGGGACTGACATTCTAGACCAAGGGAAGAGTGTAGACAAAAAGGCAAAGAGGTGAGAACAGTGTGATGTGTTTGGGGAAACTATAAGTAGTTTGGTGTGTTCAGGTAGTGCTATAGTGTAAAGGTCACAGGTGTGAGTGCGGGAACCTAGAGCTGGAGAGGTCAGCAAGGATGAGATGTGCTGTACTATGTAATAAGCAATTCTGATGGGCCAGGATCAAAAAAATCCAATGCCTAAAAAAAAGAGTGATCAGGACTGTGTTGAATTAGACAAGTCTCCAATTACTAGAGAGCATAGACTGTAACTGCCTAACTCTGTTCCAGCTGATTTTTGCCCACCTACCAGTTTTTAATTAATTGAGATTTCATTTATTTATTTGAGAGAGAAAGCACGAGCAGGGGGAGAGGGAGAGGCAGACTCCACACTGAGCAGGGAGCCCGATGTGGGGCTCCATCCCAGGGCCCTAGGATCATGACCTGAGCCAAAGGCATACACTTAACTGACTGAGCCACCCAGGTGCCCCCACCTACTGGTTTTTAAAGAGAAGCTAGAAATCCACATTATTATGTAATGTGGGGCCTGATCTCAAGACCCTGAGATCACATCCTTAGCTGAAACCAAGAGTTGGATGTTTAACCGACTCTGCCACCCAGGTGCCCCAAAGATTTTTTTTTTTTTTAAGTAATCTCTACACCCACTGTGGGGCTGGAACTTACAACCCCAAGATCAAGAGTCACCTGCTCTACTGACTGAGCCAGCCAGGCATCTCCAGGTAATGGATTTTAAATCAAAGAGAGATAAAAACAGGCATGCATTTTATTTTTATTTATTTGTTTATTTTTAAAATATTTTATTTATTTATTAGGGAGAGAGAGAGATAGTGAGTGGGAGGGAGAGGGAGAAATAATCTGTATACCCAGTGTGGGGCTAAAATTCACAACCCTGAGATCAAGAGTTGCATTGCTCCACCAACTGAGCCAGTCAGGGGCCCCCAGGCATGCATTTTAGAAGCAGGGAAGCCAGTTAGGAGGCTGCTGCAAAGGTCCAAATGAGAAAATAAAGAAGGGCTGAGGGCCCATGTTGCCTTATGGTTAGAGCCTAAGAGTCTGGTTAAAGTCTGTGCCGGCAGCTTACGTAACTTAGCAACAGCAGTATCCTTCCTTACCATTCCAGAGACTGAAAGGAGATGAGTCTTCTGTCTCAGATGGCCCTGTTATGTCCCTAGAGCTACTGGAGGCAGCTGGGGAAGCAAGGAGGGAAGGTAGAGGAGCAGACAGACGTTGGGACCAGAGAGCTTTTTCAGGTGTGAAAGGCATCTGGGAATGAAAAACATAAAAGGTAGCGGACAGAGGTTTTGAGGGACTTTAGGGAGCAGACTAGCATTTAGATAAAGAGAGGATACCTGAATGTGGAATAGTGAGCACCGAGACCTTCTAGAGCTGCCTCATACACATCTTCACCATGCTAATCTGGCCCCAGCCTGCCTCCCTTCCTGCCACTCCCCTCTCAGAATCCTCGTAAGTCGGCCAGATCAGATTCTGCCTCTGTCCACCCTATCCTGACTGAGAGGATTTACTCTGCCCAGTCCTATTTTACTCATCTTTAAAAGTTACCTCAAGGGGCGCCTGGGTGGCTCAATGATTAAGTGTCTGCCTTCGGCTCAGGTCATAATCCCAGGGTCCTGGGATCAAGCCCCGCGTCAGGCTCCCTGCTCGGCAGGAAGCCGGCTTCTCCTTCTCCCACTCCCCACTGCTTGTGTTCCCTCTTTTGTTGTCTCTCTTTCAAATAAATAAGTAAAATCTTTAAAAATTAAAAAAAAAAGTTACCTCAAGCCCTCTTTCTTTCTTTCATTCAATAGATTTTTGTTGAATACTTTCCTACCCCAGGGACTATATTAACCTCCATGAGTGATATTAAGATATTAAAAAATGGATCCTATCTTCAAGTAATAGGAAAAATGGACTAACATTTATTGAAGATTGCTTAGGTGGTAGGCCAGGGCTACCTGTTATTTCATGTAATCCTTATTGCAACCCTAATTTATATATGAGAAAACAAGGTCAGAGAGGATAATTAATGTGTTCAACATCACATAGCTATTAACAGATGAGATAAGACTCCAACCCGGATCTCTCTGGTTCCAGGGTCTTTATGTGTCCATTTGTCCTCTCCCTGTTCCTAAGCAATATATATATAGGCTTCATGCCCAGTGTGGAGCCCAGTGCGGGGCTTGAATTCATAACCCTGAAATCAAGACCTGAGCTGAGATCAAGAGTTGGACGCTTAACCAACTGAGCCACCCAGGTGCCCACCTAAGCAATATTTTAACAAGAAGCCTAGAAGTAGATGGTCCCCGTTTTTTTTTTTTTAATTTTTTATTGTTATGTTAATCACCATATATTACATCATTAGTTTTTGATGCAGTGTTCCATGATTCATTGTTTGTTCATAACACCCAGTGCACCATGCAAAACGCGCCCTCCTCAATACCCATCACCAGGCTAACCCATCCCCCCCCCCCCCTCCGTTTTTTTTTTTGATGATGTCTTGAGGGACCCAGGCTTATTCTACCCTGCTCAGCCATCCTTACCTTACTGATTTTTTTTTAAAGATTTTAGAGAGAGAGCAAGCGATGGAAGAGGCAAAGGGAGAGGGAGAGAGAGAATCTCAAGCAGATGCCCCACATAGCGTGGAACCTGATGCAGGGCCCATCTCATGACCCATAAGATCATGACCTGAGCCGAAATCAAGAGCTGGATGCTTAACTAACTGAGCCACCCAGACACCCCAGCTTATTTGATTTTATCCTTTTTTTTTTTTGCCTTGAAATCCCATGATAGCTGTCTCAGCTCCAAGTATCATGTGTTTGTACAACAGAATACAAAGAGGAAGGGAACTGGAGGCAAATGGATCATTCTCCACTATTCCTACCCCACACTCCCCCCTTTTTTTTTTTAAGATTTCATTTTTTATTTTTTGACAGAGATAGAGACAGCAAGAGAGGGAACACAAGCAGGGGGAGTGGGAGAGGGAGAAGCAGGCTTCCCGTGGAGCAGGGAGCCCGATGCGGGGCTCGATCCCAGGACCCCAGGATCATGACCTAGGCCAAAGGCAGACGCTTAATGACTGAGCCACCCAGGTGCCCCTCTCCATTTTTTATTACAGAGAAAAACCTTGGGCGCCTGGGTGGCTCAGTTGGTTAAGCGACTGCCTTCGGCTCAGGTCATGATCCTGGAGTCCCAGGGTTGAGTCCCGCATTGGGCTCCCTGCTCAGCAGTGAGTCTGCTTCTCCCTCGGATCCTCCCCCCCCCCATGCTCTCTCTCTCTATCTCATTCTCGCTCTCAAATAAATAAATAAATAAAATCTTTTAAAAAATAAAGAGAAAAACCCTTCCCAGAAGTTTCCCAGCAGATTTCCCCTTAAATCTCATTGAGTCATTTGCCATCCTTAGACCATTCACCAGCAGTTGGCTTAGACTAATCACATCTGATTCCTTTGGCTGAGTACATTAACACCCAACCAAATTGAGATCTGGTTAAC
Source organism: Callorhinus ursinus (assembly GCF_003265705.2). NCBI lineage: Eukaryota > Metazoa > Chordata > Mammalia > Carnivora > Otariidae > Callorhinus > Callorhinus ursinus. The sequence continues at coordinate 12,529,716 of NW_027397080.1, read as the reverse complement.
AAGAAGGGAGAGAATGGCTCTTTGGGAAGCATCTAACAGTGGCTGTCATAGAGATAATAATACCTTATTGGAAATTTCTTCATCTGTAGGTATTATTGTAAACTTCTAAAGCAAAATTCCAGTATAATCTCTTTCTTAAATCTCTAGACTTGTTCTGTTTAATGTGATCCATTTCCTTCTCTGGCCCTACCTCTCCATTGAGTATGAATCTTTGATCCTCTCCCCCCAACAGTGTTTCTGTGCATTCATCCCTTCTATCTTCTCCTTTCTCTGGGCTGTGATCCTAGTATTCCTTTCCCAAAGCACAAATAGCCATTTACTATCTCCTTAAATTGATGGCTTTTGAGAGTCAGTCCTGGAAGAAGCTCCTTAGACTTCTTATAGAAGTTGCTGTATTCTGGGTTATCTGGCTGGCTCAGTTGGTAGAGCATGTGACTCTTGATCTTGGGGTTGTAAGTTTGAGCCCCATGTTGGATGCAGAGATTACTTAAAATCTTAAAAAAAAAAAAAGTTGCTGTATTCTATCTCGGGGTTGTAAGTTTGAGCCCTATGTTGGATGCAGAGATTACTTAAAATCTTAAAAAAAAAAAAAGTTGCTGTATTCTATCTCTATACCTGAAGAAGACAAGTTGAAGTCTTTCACACAGTTGGTCCCTCCCCCAATTCTGCCTCCACACATCTAATTAATCTCTCTCAGAATCTATATCCTCATTTTTCATCCAGGAACCTTCCTATTTACATAATCAACAATTCTGCTCTCTTCCTTGCCTTGGATGCTAATTTTGTATATTCCCAGGCTTCTTATTCATCGCCTTCTGTTCTTTTGTGCTTTTTTTAAAAAATGTTTTTATAAAATATTGAGTAGATATGAAAGAATTTTTATAAAATATGTGGAAGGTATAAAGAATCACAATACAATTAATACCGCCTAGTTGAAGAAAACAAACATTGCCATGACTGCTAAAGCCCCGATATGCCCTTCCCTGATCCTGTCTGCTCTCTTCCCCAGAGTTAACCTCTGCCCTGTGTTTGGGGCTTATTATTTCCTTGATTTTTAAAGATAATTTTACCAGCATGAATTCTTAAACAATACATGTTCTAGTTTTACATGTTTGAATGTTATGTAAATGGAGTCCTACAGAATTTATTATGTGACTTGCCTTTTTTGCTCAACATGTTCCTGAAGAGTCATACATGTTGATGCACATAGCTGAATTTATTTTCATTGAAAGAATATACTACAGGACATATGCACATATTTACCCTTATTAATGTCAAAATGGTTTCCAGTTGCCAGCAACACAGAAGAATTGCAGTTGCTCTAAGTCCTTGCCAACACTTGATTTTGTCATGTTTAATTTTTTGTCAGTTTAGCTTGGCATGAAATGATATTTTACTGTTGTTTTGATTTGTATTTCCTTGATTCCTAGGGAGACTGAGGATCTTTTTTATGTTTATTGGCCATTCAGGTTTCCTTATTTATTTATTTATTTTTTAAAGATTTGATTTATTTATTTGACAGAGGCAGTGAGAGAGGGAACACAAGCAGGGGGAGTGGGAGAGGGAGAAGCGGGCTCCCTGAGGGGCTCAATCTGCTGGGATCATGGGACGCTGGGATCATGACCCAAGCTGAAGGCAGATGCTTAACTGACTGAGCCATCCGGGCGCCCCCAGGTTTCCTTTTAAGGTCCCTTTTTTTTTCTTTCTTCTTTTTTTTTTTAAAGATTTTATTTATTTATTTGACACAGAGAGAGAGACACAGAGAGAGAGAGACACAGCGAGAGAGGGAACACAAGCAGGGGGAGTGGGAGAGGGAGAAGCAGGCTTCCCGCAGAGCAGGGAGCCCGATAGGGGGCTCGATCCCAGGACCCTGGGATCATGACCTGAGCCGAAGGCAGACGCTTAACGACTGAGCCCTCCAGACAGCCCCCAAAGTCCCTTTTCCAGCCTTTTACCTGTCTTCCTGTTTGATTGCCTGTTTTTGTTTTAATTGGACCCTAGCTATACAGAATTGGAATAAACATTATCCTTGGCTCATAAGCATCAACAGAAGTTACATTTTTGGTCTTCTTTTTAAAATATGTATTTTACTGTTTGTTTATTCATTATTAAATATTTTAATGGTGCTACGGACATCCGTATTCCTACACCCCAGTCACTCTCCAAATTTTGTGTTTATTATTCTCTTGCTTTTTGAAAAATGTTTAGCCTGGGCGCCTGGGTGGCTCAGATGGTTAAGCATCTGCCTTCGGCTCAGGTCATGATCCCAGGGTCCTGGGATTGAGTCCCACATCAGGCTCCCTGCTCCTTGGGTGCCTGCTTCTCCCTCTGCCTCTCTCTCTCTCTCTCTCTGTCTCTCATGAATGAATAAATAAAATCTTTAAAAAAAAATGTTTATCCTGTGTGTATACGCCTAAACAATATATAGTAATTATTTACATGTTTTTGAACTTTTTTAAAAAAGCCACGCAGGCACCCCCCCCCTTTAAAGTTTATTTATTTATTTTTAATAATCTCCACACCCAGCGTAGGGCTCGAACTCATGACTCTGTGATCAAAAGTTGCATGCCCTTCCAGGGCACCTGGGTGGCTCAGTCAGTTAAGTGTCTGACTTCAGCTTGGGTCATGAATTCAGGGTCCTGGGATCTAGCCCTGCACCAGGCTCTACGCTCAGTGGGGAGTCTGCTTCCCCTGTCCCTCTCCCTTTGCCCCTCACCCCCTCCCCTCTTATCCCCCCCTTAAATAAATAAATAAATAAATAAGTAAGTAAATTTTTTTTTACGTTGTATCCTCTTCGAGCTGAGCCAGCCAGGTGCCCCCTGTGACTCGCTTTTATCACACAATATTATGTTAGTAAAATCCATCTACCTTGCTGCATATAGCTGTCGTTCTTTCATTTTCCTCTGTTGAATAATTTTTTGTTATGCTTCAATTTATCCCTTCTCCCATGATCTTAATTTGTATCTCATTTTTTAATGTTGGGAACAGTGTTTTGAATATTCTTGTACATGTCTCTTAGTATATGTATGCAAAAGTTTCTTTTGGCTGTTTCTCTAGTACTAGAACTGCTGGACTGTAGGGTATATGAATATTAAATGCCATGTTGCTTTTCATTGTGGTCAAATGAATTTATACTCCCACTGGCAATGTGTAAGTGATACTTTGAGGGGCACCTGGCTGACTAAGTTGGTGGAGTTGTGAGGCTCTTGATCTTGGGGTTATGAGTTCAAACCCCACACTGAGTGTGGAGATTGCTTAAAATAAAATCTTAAAAAAAAAAAAGATACCTTGATTGATATCCTTTCCTATACTTGGAATTAGACTTTCAATTTTGCCAACCAAATGAGTATAAATAGTATGTTATTGTGGTCTTGATTTGCATTTTGCTAATGACCAATGAAAATGAGTATCTTGTCATATGTTTATTAACTATTTGTATGTCCTCTACTGTGAAATGTCTTTTCTTTTGCCCATTTTCCTTTTTTGGGTTGTTTGGCTTTCTTTTTCTTTTTTTTTTTTTTTTAAGATTTTATTAATTTGCAAGAGAGAGAATGAGAGACAGAGAACATGAGAGGGAGGAGGGTCAGAGGGAGAAGCAGACTTCCTGCTGAGCAGGGAGCCCGATGTGGGACTAGATCCCAGAACTCCAGGATCATGACCTGAGCCGAAGGCAGTTGCTTAACCAACTGAGCCACCCAGGCACCCTGGCTTTCTTTTTCTTACCAATTTGTAGTAGCTCTTTATTCTAGTATAGATAGTCCAGTATCAGTATATTGCTCTAAATATCTTTTTTTTTTAAGATCATTTATTTAAAAAAAAATCATTATTTTAGAGAGAGAGTACATGGCAGGGAGGAGCAGAGGGAGAGAGAGAGAGAATCTTTAAGCAGAATCTGTGCTGAGTATGGAGCCTGATATGGGTCTGGATCCCATGACCCTGAGATCACTATCTGAGCCAAAACCAAGAGTCAGACGCTAACCAACTGCACCACCCAGGCGCCCTGCTCTGAATATCTTCTATTCTGGTTTTGTCTTTTCACTCTAATATATCTTTAATGAAGAGAAATTCTTGATTTTAATATAGGCATGTTTATTAATTGTTTCCTTTATAAGTGCTTTTGTGTCCTAAGAAATCCTTCCCTGGGGGTACCTGGCTAGCTTAGTCGAAAGAGCATGCAACTCTTGATCTCCAGATTGTGTTTGAGCCCCATGTTGGATGTGGAGATTACTGAAAAAAAGAAAGAAAGAAAGTCCTTCCCAACTCTTAAGGTATTCTCCTAAGTTCATCTTTTAAAAGCTTTTTAAGGGGCACCTGGCTGGCTCCGTCAGTAAAGAGCATGTGGCTCTTGGTCTTGGGGTTGTGAGTTCAAGCCCCCATGTTGGGCAAAGAGCTTACTTAAAAAATAATAACAATTAAAAAAATAAAAGCTTTATAGGTTTGCCTTCACATATATGTATTTACTATATCTATAATTGATTTTTATTTTTTATTTATTTTTTTTAAAGATTTTATTTATTTATTCATGAGAGACAGAGAGAGAGAGAGAGAGGCAGAGGGAGAAGCAGGCTTCCAAGGAGCAGGGAGCCCGATGCGGGACCCAGTCCCAGGACTCCGGGATCATGACCTGAGCTGAAGGCAGACGCTTAACCATCTGAGCCACCCAGGCGCCCTATAATTGATTTTTAAATATGGTTTGAGGTAGGAATCCACTGAAATTTTTCTCCCATATTGCAGCTGATTTACTGAAAAGTCAGTTGTTTCCCTACTGACCTAAGTGCCAGCTCTTTTATATATGAGATGTCCATATTTGTTCATTCATTCCACAAATACTTAAAGCACCTGCTTTGTGCCAGGCACTGTGTATGGGTCTGTTTCTGGGCTCTGTGTTCTGTTGACTTGATCTGCTTATTGACCCATATGCCAATACCCAGTGGCTTAATGATAATAACTCTTCAGTAGGTCTTGATATCTAGTAGCACAAGTCCTCCCACTTTGTTCTTAAAAAAAAAAAAAAAGTGACTTGCTATTTGCCCTTTGTACTTCTATATAAATTTTAGAACTCACTCGTCAGGTACTACAAACAAATCTGCTGGGATTTTGGTTGTAATTTTATTGAATCTTTATAGCATCTTAGGGAGAATTGATATTTTGAGAATATTTAGTCTTTGAGTCTATGAACATGGCATATCTCCATTTATTTAGGACTTTTTATTTTACTTTTTATTTATTTTTGTAATTAAGTCTTTTTATTTAATTTTTTTTTTTAAAGATTTCATTTATTCATTAGAGAGAGAGAGTGAGCATGAGTGGGGGGAGAGACAGAGGCAGAGGGAGAAGCAGACTCTCGGCTGAGCAGGGAGCGTGATGTGGGGCTCGACTCCAGGACCCCGGGATCAACCAACAGAGACACCCAGGCACCCCGTTAACTCTTTTTAAATGTCTTCCATAAAGGCTTCTTTTAGCTTCTTTATTATAAAATATAATACATGTACAGAAAAGTATATAAAACACGTGCAATTTAACAAATTGATATACAGTAAACCAGCATGTAAACACCAGCCAGTGCAAGAAGTAGAACCCTACCTATGCCCCTTCCTGATCACAGCTGCTTCTCTTGCTGCAGAGGTAACCAGAATCCTGACTTCTATTAATTGCACCTCACTCTTCATAATTTAATTACCTAAATATGCATCCCTAATACAATATAGTTCAGTTTTGCCAAACTTGATGTAAGTGGAATTATACAATATCTGTTTTTTGTAGTTTGTTCATATTAATTGCTATGTAGTATTTTATTGTAGAATATACCATAGTTTATTCATTCAGCTGTTGATGGGTTGTTGAGATTTTGGCTATCAGTCTAAAGTTTTATAAATTTCTCCATAAAGGTCATGCACATCATTCATTAAGTTTTTTTCCCCAAGTATTTCTTTTTAATGCTCTCATGAACTGTATCTTTTAAAAATTTTACTTTTAGATTGTTTACTGGTATATAGAAATGTAATGCAGTTTTTTTTTTAATTTAAACATATATCCAAGGTCTCTAAATCTCTTTCTGCTATTCGTTGTTTCTGTGAGCCCTCACTCTTAGTGCTTTGTTTCCTTGCATGTTTTGTGATTTTTTTTATTTTTTTATTTTTATTTTTTTAAAGATTTTATTTATTTATTTGAGAGACAGAGAATGAGAGAGAGAGCACGAGAGGGAAGAGGGTCAGAGGGAGAAGCAGACTCCCTGCTGAGCAGGGAGCCCGATGTGGGACTCTATCCCGGGACTCCAGGATCATGACCTGAGCCGAAGGCAGTCGCTTAACCAACTGAGCCACCCAGGCGCCCTTGTGATTTTTTTTAAAGGATTTTATTTATTTATTTGAGAGAGAGAACACAAGCAGGGGGGAGGGGCAGCCGGAGAGGAACAAGCAGACTCCCCACTGAGGGGGGAGCTCGAATGAATTTGAATTTGAAGCCCCACATCAGGCTCCCCGCTCAGCGGAGAGTCTGCTTCTCCGTCTGCCTCTGTCTCTCCCCCCACCTCTGTCTCTCCCCCCACTCATGCTCATTCGCTCTCTCTCTCTCTCAAATGAATAAATGAAATCTTTAAAAAAATAAAAAATGAAATAAAAAGACTTAATTACAAAAATAAATAAAAAGTAAAATGAAATAAAAATAAACTAGAAAGGACCCTGAGATCATGAAGGCAGACGCTTAACCAACTGAGCCACCCAGGCGCCCCTGCATGTTTTGTGATTTTTGACTGTGAGGTCATATTTCTTGGAACTTTGTGGCCTGGGATGAAAATAGGTTCTTAGAGCAAGATTTGCTTTTCCTTCATAAAAGAGGCAGCTTTTGAGATGGGCTTGTCTTTGTTGAATGTAGTAGATCAGGAATGTGGAATTAAGGGTGGCTTCTGTCTTGAGTAATTGGGTGGATGGTGGTGAAGTTGGGAACCCTGGGAAAGAAGAGCATAAGAGAAATAAGGCGGTGGATGCCGTCAAGATTATGGCGGAGGTATAATGAAGGTGACAGGCAGTGGATTGAAATGGAAGTCAAGAAAGGGTGGAGTTAAGGATTATACTTAGTTTCTCAGCCTGAGTGGATGTTGGAGTCATTAACTAAAATAGTACAAGAGAAGTCTGGAAGTGAAGCGGAGTTTGAATGCCTCTGAGCTCTCTATAAGTTGTTAGATTCAGGTGAATTTGAAGTGCCTCTAGGATTCACAGGTGGAGCTGGCTGAGAAGCTGTTGGAATTGTGGATCTGGAGCTCAGAGCAGAAATCAAGATGGAGTGAGTGTGGGCAGGCATCTATGCAAAAGAGATAGTCAAAGCTCCGTCCACAACATTGCCATGAGGGTAAAGGGCTTAATATAGTAAAAACAACTTAGTATTTGGAGCCAAGTCTCGCTTCTTTCACTGTGGGTGTGTTATATAAAACAGTCTCCATCTTTTAGTCTTACATCCCTCCTTATATTAAGTGAGGATGAAACAAGAGTCAACTAGTGCCTGCAGCCAGACCTCTGGGTTTCTAGTCCAATTTACCAGCTGTGTGACCTTGGGCAAATTACTTAACCTCCCTGTGGGCAAAGTGAGGGTACTAAGAGCACGGAGTTTAAGAGTTGTTGTAAGGATCACAAAATAGCATACAGTGCCTGGCTCAGGGTAAACAATGTTAGGTGTGTATTGAAAATTCTTTAAAAACTAGAAAGGTATTGGTAGTTAGAAAAGCAGAGGGTCATCTTAGATGAAGACCTATCTTTAAGGGATGACAGGAAGAGTTCTGTTTTTTTTTTTTTTTTTTTAGATTTTATTATTTATTTATTTATTTATTTGAGACAGAGAAAGAAAGTGAGCATGAGAAGGGGGAGGGGCAGAGGGAGACAGAGAAACAAAACAGACTCCCGGTTGAGTGCAGAGCCTGACACTGGACTCGATCCCAGGACCCTAAGATCGTTACCTGAGCTGAAGGCAGATGCTTAACCGACTAAGCCACCCAGGCGTCCTGAGAAGAGAATTTTTAAAAAGAGGGAAAGATGAATCAGAATGTTAGGATAATCCAGAAATTACCATGTCAAGGAAGCTTCAGTGGGGAGGGTATGATCAGAATTGTTGGTGTGATGATGATTTATGGAAAGATTTCCTATTTCAGTTATTGTTAGTCACCCTTTTTTCTTGAACTCTTGGAGCCATTTGGCCCATAACTATATATTGTTATACTTAATATTAAAAAGAAATAAGACTTTGTAAAGCACTTCATAATTTACAAAGAGATTTAACATCTCATCCAATTCTCACAATCCCTGTGAGGTAGAAGTTGCCTCTATTTAGTAAGTGGGAAAATTGAGGTTCACTAGGTAGACTTGCCTAAGCAACAGAGCCAGAGTTGCAGTCAGGGTCTTCTGATACTGCCTCTCCTTTGATAATCTTATGTGCCTAATTAGATCGTAAGTTTCCAGAGGCCTTAATCTAATAAATAATTTTTTTTTTTTAACCTTTACAGCACCTAGCTCAATGCTGGGCAGATACAGGTGTTCAGAGCAGACTGACTGAAGACTGACAATTGGCAATGGTCGGGAATAACACGTCCTTTCTCCCCTCTGCCCTCTAGCGCCCTCACAAAGCCAATGCTGAGGAGATGACCAAGTACCACAGTGACGACTACATTAAATTCTTGCGCTCCATCCGCCCAGATAACATGTCCGAGTACAGCAAGCAGATGCAGAGATGTAAGTCCATTCTGTTCCCTCCTTACTCTCGAGGCCCCAGTTGGATCTGCCTTTGAATTGCAGAGGTCTGCCCTGCCTTCCCTAGTATCTCCCATTCAGCAGACACCTGATTTCCCCTGCCTCTCAAGGATGCCAAAGTGCTGCTTTTTTCTCAAGTCTAGTTTTCCTTGTATCTTGATTATAAGGAATAGAGTTTGATCTTTGTCTAGTTCAGTTCATAACACGATGCCAAGGAAACTGTGAATGTTGTAATGGAAAAAGCACTGACCTGGGAGAGGGACACAGGAGATACAAGCCCCAGCTCTGACTCCTAACTGACCAGGCAGGTCATTTGCCCTTAGATTTTTCTTTTGTAAAATGGACTGGGTGTCATCCCTTACAAGTATAACTGCTCTCACTTTGTGAGTATTAATTCAGAATCGAGTGGCCACTTAGAACAGACTCTAGATGATGTGATCTTTGAGTTGAGGTGATTCTGTCTCTGCTTCCTGAGACTTGAACCCCAGAGCAGGTAGCATCTCAGAAGCTACACTCGGTTTGTAGGAATCATGGGGATTATTTCAGCTGTGGGAGAAAGTGTGTTGAAATTTGGGCGGAAAACTATCGTATCTGACTTCTCCCTTGTGTTTTTTTAGAAATTACCTCTCAGCACCTAATACCTCATACAATAAAACAAGGAAACAACATTGTCCAGAAGAAGTTTTGATTAGCTCATAACAGCTTATTTCAAATATCAGCAAATCTGTGGCACTTGTTGCTACTGGCCACAAGCTAGTCTGATTCCCAAGGCAGAAAGTTTTATTTGTTACAATAATTGTGTGGTTGTAATGATTACAGAACCACAGAGACCTTTTTTAAAGCATCAGGCTTCTTTACCACTTAAAACTCCAGGAGCTGCTGCCCCCTTGAAGTGCAGTATTTGCTCTTTGAATTGACAAGATCTTATTTGCTTCCAAGATGAGACGAATTCCTTCCTTTGCTCTAAATGGCTTTAGGGCTTCTCATAACCTATTTAGGCCAGTGATCAGGCTCCACTGTCAGCAGAGAGGATTCTCATTAGGGAAGCAGCTTGGTGTTGAAGCAAGAAAATGAGCTTTGATGTCTTGGTTTGAATCCCTTCACTCTGCTACTTAGCTGCTGTGTGTTCTTAAGCAAGTCCCTAGCCTCTCTGAGCCTCGTTTTCTCTTCTTTCTTTATTTAGTTTTAAAGATTTATTTATTTGTGGGGCACCTGGGTGGCTCAGTCGTTAAGTGTCTGCCTTTGGCTCAGGTCATGATCCCAGGGTCCTGGGATCGAGCCCCTCATCGGGCTCCCTGCTCAGCAGGAAGCCTGCTTCTCCCTCTGCCACTCCCCCTGCTTGTGTTCCTGCTCTCGCTCTCTCTCTGTCAAATAAATAAATAAAATCTTTTAGAAAAAAAGATTATTTTAGAGTGCTTATGCAGGGGGGAGGGGCAGAGGAAGAGGGAGAGAGAATCTCAAGCAGACTCTGCTACTGAATATGGAGCCCAGAGTCGGATGCAGGGCTTGATCTCATGACCCTGAGATCATGACCTGAGCTGAAACCAAGAGTCGGGTGCTTACCTGACTGCACCACCCAGGCACCCCTGTTTTCTCTTCTTTAAAAGGAAAACGGGTGCCTGCGTGGCTCGGTCAGTTAAGTGTCTGCCTTCAGCTCAGGTCCTGATCCCGGGGTCCTGGGATCGAGCTCCACATTGGGCTCCCTGCTCCGTGGGGAGTCTGCTTGTCTTTCTTCCTCTCCCTCTGCCCCCTTCCTCATGCATGCTGTCTTTCTCTCAAATAAATAAAATCTTAAAAAAAAAAAAAAGGAAGATAATAGTGCCTACTTCATAGTGGAAGTTGGGGGCATAAGTGAGGTAGCACTGACTGTCAGTGAAGACTAACTTTTGCTGTGATGACATAGTACTTTCATTCTTTTTTTTTTTTAAGATTTTATTTATTTGTCAGAGAATGAGAGAGAAAGAACATAAGCAGAGGGAGTGGCAGGCAGAGGGAGAAGCAAGCTCCCTGCGGAGCAAGGAGCCCGATGTGTGGGACACAATCCTGAGCCGAAGGTAGTATTATGACCTGAGCCGAAGGCAGACGCTTAACTGACTGAGCCACCCAGGCGTCCCAACTTTCATTTTCAAATCTATCAAGGCAGACATAAAATAGTAGGCTCTGAGGAATGCCCAGCTTTGGGTCTGGCTCCGTTTGCTCCAGTCTTCCTGAAAGTGGCATTCTAAGGTTGTGCATTAAAAAATTAGGTCTGGGATTTTCTCTCATTGAAGATATGTTAGGAAGGGTGGGGCTCTCTAAGGACTTTCACGCACCTTCCTGACTTGATTCATGGGGTTATAGAAAGATGTCACTTAGTGAAGTGCTGTATAACCGGGGATATTTACAGAGACAATAACAGGGATGTGGAAGCTGAACTCTTATTATATTTACCAACACCTAACCTAGGAAGTTATATGTGTAATAAGACTAAGTAAGTTAGGCTTCCTTGCTCTTGGCTAGAATGTAATAAATGTTTTGTGGTCATTTTGAGACTTTGAGAACCTTGATCAGAAGTTCTTTTTTTTTTTTTTTTAATATTTCATTTATTTATTTGACAGAGAAAGACACAGCAAGAGAGGGAACACAAGCGGGGGGAGTGGGAGAGGGAGAAGCAGGCTTCCCGCTGAGCAGGGAGACTGATGCGGGGCTCGATCCCAGGACCCTGGGACCATGACCTGAGCCGAAGGCAGACACTTAACGACTGAGCCACCCAGACGCCTCTGATCAGAAGTTCTGACCTAATATTTTAATTAGTTAAAATGGGACCATGATGTACAGTAGGCTCCCTGACAGTCTGGTGTGATCTGCCCATTTACAGTCCGTCCTCTGTCAGCCAGCCTTTGCCTGCCAGGGAGTTCATGGCCTGCTGGGCTCAGGCCTTCTTAAAAATAATAATGAATAAATGAAATGGGTTCGAACATCAATAAATGCAATTTAAAAAAAATTTTTTTTGCCAGATAGTTTATCAGAATGTGAAGCATGGTGGAAAAATGATAAAGGAGAACTACGGTGGCAAAATTTAGAGACATTGTTGTCCATTTTATAGATACATAAACTGAGGTGAAATGACTTTCCCAGGGTCACCCGGCAAAGTAGTGGTAGAATGGAGAATAGAACTCATTTCCTAATTCTGGAGTACTTTTAAATACATTGCATGTAAAATATTTCAGACACAGACACAAAAGTATAAAAAGTAATAGAATGAGCATCCAAGTACCCACTACCAGCCTTTCTTTCTAAGAAAAAAAACATTACCAATATAGTTGAAGCCCCCCTGGGTGCCACCCCTTGATCACACACCCTTTGTCTCCTACCCTTCACTCCACCCCAGTACAGCACCACAGTGGTGGAAGGCCTCTCCTGAGTCCCTGTTTATCCCATGCAGCTCTTTCTGCAGTGTGCTTTTTACCACCTTCTCCAGCTCCCTCCGCTCTCCCATCTCTCACCCGGTATTGCGCCCTTCAGTCTAACACCAGCCTAAGAATAAGAAAGGTATTTGTAGTGGAAAGAGGGAAACCCATTGAAAAGTCCCACCTCGTTTCAGACATTAGCCCAAGTGAGGGTCTGCACTCCCATTTCCCCCCTTTCCATCTCCCAGTCACACAGCTCGTTGAACTGAGAATAATGGGCTGGCTATTTGAGCCACATGTTGGTTTGGGGCCTGAAGGAAAATATTTTTTTCTCCTATCTAAAACAACCATCTCGGGGCACCTGGATGGCTCAGTCGTTGGGCGTCTGCCTTCGGCTCGGGTCGTGGTCCCGGGGTCCTGGGATTGAGCCCCGTGTCGGGCTCCCTGCTCTGTGGGAGGCCTGCTTCTCCCTCTCCCACTCCCCCTGCTTGTGTTCCTGCTCTCGCTGTCTCTCTCTCTGTCAAATAAATAAAATCTTTAAAAAAAATAAAATAAAAAATAAAACAGCCATCTCTTGGGGCACCCAGCTGGCTCAGTCAGTAGAGCACGAGACTCTGTCTTGGGGTTGTGAGTTCCAGCCTCACGTTGGGTATAGAGCTTACTTAAAAATAATAACAATAAAAATAAAAAATAAATAAAACAACCATTTCTTCCCATGGTGGCTCCACATCCCAAATGGGAATATAAGCAAAACTCTGGAAATCTAGGCAGGCCAAACCCAATGAAGGAGGAAGCAGCAGGAGGGGGGCAATTGGTTGCCAGTGGATAAAGAGCCTGGCCCCAGGGACCAAAGTTCTTATTGACACAACCTCCCAGTGTTTACCTGGGCAGTGGGGGTGAGAGCCACGTACTGCTCACCCCCACAAGCCACACTTCCTCAGAGCACTTGTCTTGGCAGGGCACCCTCCACAAGTTTAGGGCAGTGCCAGAGTCGGTAACACTTGTGGTTATTGCAGACTTTGAGCTTCGGCTGTCTCTCAGAAGGTTACCACGGTCTGAGCTGGGCTCTGCTCCCTGCTCTACTTGAGGAACCCCAGCTGATAGCAACAGGTGCAGTAGGAAGGCTGGGGCAGGGAATAGCCTACCCTGCCTCTAATTTCCTGTGTATCATTCATGTCTCAGTAGTTTCCCTTTTTTTTAAGATTTTATTTATTTGAGAGAGAGAAAGAGCCTGGGAGTCTGAGGGAAGGGGAAGGAGGGAGGGAGAGGGAGAGAATCTCAAGTAGCTTCTCTGCTGCACACGGAGCCCGATCTCACAACCAAGAGTAGGACACTCAACCAACTGAGCCATTGGGCAACCCCTAGTAGTTGCCTTTTCTGGGAGGGGAGACTTGGAGCCCTAAGGTTCCTCTCTAGCTCTGTGACCCCACAGCCCTCAGGTGTGCTTCCATTCCTGCCTCTCAGGTAATTTGCATCACTGTTTGCATGTGTTTCCTCATTACGTGTTAGTTTGTACTTTTGCCCCTTTAGGCCTGAAATAACTTGACTCCAGTTGTCACTTGTAGGTGTAGTAGAAAGAGCACTGGACTGTGGGAGTCGAGACACCTGGACTCTGATTCTGGCTCCGCCACTGCCTGCTTACTAATTCTCCGGATCTGTTTGTTCCTGTGGACGGTGGCGTTGATGTGTCTTGTCCAACTCATGGGGTTGTGATGAGAACCAAATGAGATTGTATAAGAAATTATTGGGAAGAAGGCCAGAGTATATTTTCATGGGCTTTTAGGGCAGACAGACCAATGCTTAAATATCGCCTCTGCTATTTACTAGCAGTTCACCTCTCTGAGCAGGTTTCCCCATTTATAAAATAAGACCAAATCCTGTCTCAGAAGGTTGGAAGGTTGTATGAGGATAAAGGACATAAGGAATTTAAAGCCTTTAGCACAGTGTCTGGCACATTAAGCGTTCAGTGGATGATAGTTATGCAGGTCTCAGTTCTTCCCTGCCTTGTTGGTCAGCTGGAGTGAGATCCAGAACAAACCCAGGAGTAAGCAGCTCAGTTTTTCTCCCTCAAGGAAAGAGCCAACATTTTCTAAATACTTACTTGCTATATTCTTCCCCATATAAGATTTTTATTAATCTTCTCAATGTTTAGGTGAGGCGGATATCATGATTGCTAGTTAAAGGTAATGAGCCAAAGCTGTGAGAAGTTAAATGATTTGACCCAATCACAAAACCAGTAAGTAGTAGAGCCTGGACTAGAACCCAAGTCTTCTGAATCCAGATTCTATATCCCCCCCCACCCCCATAGGCTCATAGATATGTAAACAAAAACTAAAGGAATTGTGGAAACTAACCTTTCTCTTGTGTCTTTTAAGTCAACGTCGGTGAGGACTGTCCAGTATTTGATGGCCTGTTTGAATTCTGTCAGTTATCTACTGGTGGCTCTGTGGGTAAGGAATATACTTCCCTCTTCACGGGCTGTGCTGGGTTGTACTAGTGAGGTCTGCCTTTTAGGCTGCTATCCCAGTAGGACTGATCTGTGACCCCATAAAGTGGTCCTGTGAGTTTTTACCTTAGGTCTTTAAAATATCCTCTTGTTCAGTCCTAGCCCAGGTTCAGTGTCTGACATGGTACTGACGGGTGTCCTTGACTGTCCTCTCCTACAAGAGATCTTATATACTGGAATTCCCTGCAGACCTCGTGGGGCTGTGGAGATACTGTACCTAGAAGCAATTTGCAAACTGCAAAGTGCTATGAAAATGGGAAATGTCATCATCTGTGTCTTACAAAAGACCATAGTAATTACCTTTAGAGGTCAGAAATACTCCCCACATATCTCCCCCTTCCATTATTAACTTCTAGGTTACCTCTACGATTACTCTAAGCCCTTTCTTAACAAATACATATTTTCCTATGATCATTGTTTTCTGTCCTCTCCCCATTCCCCCAGCTCCCAATATAATCTCAGAAAACAAAGATGTGCACAGGAAAAAATTGCCCACAATCACACTGTCACAAATAATTGTTATTACCATTTTGTTGTTTGTACATCCATTTTTTTTCCTGTGTGTATATATCTGGATATAACATATACATCTGTATTTTACAAAAACGTGTCACATGCATATAGTTTTGTGTCTGCATCTTTTACTTAGTAAATCTTTAAAATTTCTTTAGCTCTAGTAGTGTATAGCATGATTTCTAGTGGCGACATGATTATTCCATTTTATGGACCAACTTCGGTCGATATAATCAATCCCCTCTTGTTGGATCACTTGGCTTGTTCCATATTTTTATTGCCATTAAAGTTACACTGTTGCAAATGCACCTGAATACACAGGTGTGTATTTCTCTCACTTCTGGGGCCTGTTTATACTTTGTGCTCCTAATACCTCCAGTATCTTCACCATTTTTTGACCATGAACCCCAGTAAGAAATACATTTACACTTGCAGTCGAGGTTGTACACACACGTTCTCGCTCTGAAGCCAGTTTCACAGAAGAGCATTTATCTTTACTGTTATTTTGTCCTAGTTTGTTTTATTTAATACATACACACACACTAATCGTGACCCACTAAACCAGTTTTAAGGCTTACTGATGGGTTGCTAGCCTCAGTTTGGAAAAAAGTTGTTTAGAGTAGCCAGTGTCCTATTTACTCCCTGTTGGAGTGGGGAGGAGGGAGGGAGAGGACTGGCCTGTAGATCGGACAGTCCCGTTGTCAGATAGGTCCCACCTCTCACCGGGTTTCCTGGGCTTCTTGGGGAAAGGGGAGAACGGCTTGCTAACTTGTTCACTCTCCCACACACAGCGAGTGCTGTGAAACTGAATAAGCAGCAGACGGACATCGCTGTGAATTGGGCCGGGGGCCTGCACCATGCAAAGAAGTCTGAGGCATCTGGCTTCTGTTACGTCAATGATATCGTCTTGGCCATCCTGGAACTGCTAAAGTATGCCTGCCTGGCCTTGTCTCTTGGAGGAGCACCTTAGGCCAGGTTCCCACTTCCCTCTCCCCCTGGGCTTGCCTCCCTAGTTTGCTTTTCCTAGCGGTGTGCTGGCTAGGATGTGTTCAGTGAGTGTCTCTGGCCATCCTCTCCTTGACGGAGTCCTGGTTTGATCTGAGCCCACGGCAAGATCAGGGGCAGGCGCTGCTCAGATCCTGCCTCCAGAGTGTCCCTGTGTGGCTGGAGTTGACCCTGGCTGTAGAGTAGGAAGATCGGACTTGGTCGGCTTGGTCAGGCCTCTGGAGACACCCTGCCGCTCTTCCACCTTCCTTCAGCCAGTTTCCACGTCTCTGGTGCTTAGAGATACCTGAGGGAGGCAGCCAGCCCGGTAAGCTGGGACCTGGCGCCCTTGGCGCGTCCCATTCCCAGAGAGCCCCCAGACCCCTGACCCCCTTCTGATCCTAGGTATCACCAGAGGGTGCTGTATATTGACATTGATATTCACCACGGCGACGGCGTGGAAGAGGCCTTCTATACCACAGACCGGGTCATGACTGTGTCCTTTCATAAATACGGAGAGTACTTCCCAGGAACTGGGGACCTACGGGTGAGAACTCCCTTCAGGGGCCTACCAACTCACCCTCAGCTGCCAGCTCTAACTCTCCTGTCTGGTGCCACCAGAACACCCGTCCTGCCGCTTCTGCTCTTCAGAACGCCATACCCCAGCCTAGGGTACCTGCCCTGGTCTGCTTCCCTCCCTTATTCTGGAGGAAGGGAGTGATGGGGCCCAAAGAGTTGGGAGGGATAGGGGTCGCATGACTCATGACGGGTCCCTCCTGGCCATAGCTAAGTTACATGACACTCCTCAGATGTTCCAAATGACTTGAATTTTAGGCTAGAAAACATCAGGTTCTCTCCCATGGGCTAGGAATTGGGACCCTTATGGACCATCTCAGGAGTTCTTAACCTTCCCCTTTGATCATCTGACTGAAAGCTACGGACTCTGTCCCCAGGAAAGTATAGGAAATCTTTTGTATCTGATACTGAGTAGTTAATTAAAGACACCTCCCTTTACTGAAGCCCATCAGTAGACCTCAGGATAAGAGTCCTTGGAAGCGAACTCATCAAACTGTTGTATCTGCTTCTATTAGCATGAATATGAAACCCGCCCTTTGCCATGCGGTAACCCTCTGGTGAAAAAGTGGCACGAATTCATTTGTTTGCTCTGGCATTAGAATAAGTGGGCATTTCCAATTTTAAGGAACTCTTCTACCTCTGGGGAGGAAAAGTTGCCCCAGGGTGGGTGTTATTTCTGTGACTCAGCCACCAGCAGCTCCAAGCCAGCCCAAAGGTAGAGGTCTTGTGCTGTGGGGTAGGATAGTCCATCCCGGGCTCCATAAACCATTCTCAGCCTGGGCGCAGGCTCAGTGGTGTGTCCAGAGATACGAGCTAGACTTGCCCAGGAGGGGGCTGGTATTAACCAAGATGCCCCTGTTCTGTCCCTGCCTCCGCTGCCAGGCTCCACTTGTCTCTCTCAGAACCAGTGCCTCTGTCCTTAGCCTTCCAGTCCCGTCCTTGAACTTCTTCCTGGCTTCATCTTTCAGTTTTACTTTACTGTCCCTCCTGATTAGGATATTGGGGCTGGCAAAGGCAAGTATTACGCTGTTAACTACCCGCTCCGAGATGGGATCGATGACGAGTCCTATGAGGCCATTTTCAAGCCGGTAAGTGGCTTATCCACCACCTGGGCTGCAGTCGGGCTTAGTCTAAGGGAGGGGTAAGCTGAGTACGGCCAGCATACCTTAGGGGCCTCTCCGGCCCCTGAGAAGCTGGTTGGGAAATGAGATGTGTTTTAACCCCGGATTGTATGCTGTGTGGTCAGCTGGAGGAAGGAGATTCATCCAAATATTTATTGATGCCTTCTGTGGGTCAGGCCCTCCGCTGGATACAAGAATATCTAAGACATGAATCATGCCCCTGAAGACCTCACAGTCTCCATCGTGGGAGGCAGGCACATAGACGACAGCATGTGGTCATTACTGTTTCTGCAGGATGAACAGAAGGGCGGGAGACAAACCACTGCCTGGGCTGGGGAAAGGGTAGTCAGAGATGATTTCATAGAGGTGGTGATATTTGAGCTGGACTCTGAAAAAGTTGCCCATGCCCAAGAAGGAGATGGAGGCTGGAGGGCGGGGGTGGCATTCAGCAGGGGGCACAGCACCGGCATAAGCACAGGGGCGCCCATACGTAACTGTCTGTAGGCCAGTAGGATGGGTGGGAGGGCTGCTGGAGGGTGTGGTAGGAAATGTACGTTGGGGTCAGTATTTCAAAGGGAGCTTTGAATGCCAAGCTGAGGAGTTAAATCTTTGCCTGCAAGCCACAAGGAACAGTTAACTGGAGTACTAACCTAGTGAGTTCAGGTAGTCAGGTGCCCATGTATGCCTTGTAGTAAGGGTGACAGCGAAGCCCAAAGTCTGGTCTTTGTCCGGGGCAACATCAAAATCTTGTCAGGGAAAGACAAAAGTGAGCGCTCCCTCAAAATACGAGGCTCAAAGTCTGCAGGACTGAAGGTGTAGGGCAAATGCAGCTAAGGGTCAGAAGAAGTGGTCCTGGAGTTTGGGCAGTGAAAGAAAAGAAGGGAAAGCTTGAGGGAAGGATGAGGAGGCCCTTCTAGGTTCAGCATTACTAGGGCTAGAAGGATCTTGGAGAGCCTTTCAAATCGGAAAAGTGAAATCCCAAGTAGGGAAACAAGAAGTCCAGACTGATGTTTCCTCTTTACCAGCCAGCATGAGGGAGGGTGGGAAGGTGGGAGTAAGTGATAGGGAGCAGAAGGACTGCACCCACCCTTTGCAGCCCCGAACGCCACATAACTTTTCTTAAAGCCAGTGGTGACCAGGACGTGTCCTTCTAGGTCATATCTAAAGTGATGGAGATGTTCCAGCCCAGTGCAGTTGTCTTGCAGTGTGGCTCTGACTCCCTGTCCGGGGATCGGTTAGGCTGCTTCAATCTGACCATCAAAGGTGAGACCGTGTAGCATAGGGACAGGTGGGCAGGGTCCTGCTGGGTGCTCCTGTAACCCAGCACCCCTTTCTCCCACCAAAGGGCACGCCAAGTGTGTGGAGTTTGTGAAGAGCTTCAACCTGCCCATGCTGATGCTGGGAGGGGGCGGCTACACCATCCGCAACGTGGCCCGCTGCTGGACGTATGAAACAGCCGTGGCCCTGGACACAGAGATCCCAAATGGTAATAGCTCCAGGGCCAGGTTGGGCCGGGCAGAGCTGGAGCGCATGTGTCCTCAAGCTCACGAGCCCTTTCCCTTTGGCCATGTGGCCTCTCCTCTTCTGATACTGGTTGTTGATTCTCCTGCCTATCCTCTTGTGATTGTCAGACCATCCGTTTCTGCTGAGTCCCTTTTTGACCCTGTCCTCTCTCCTTCCCGCTTCTGGTCTAGACAGAATTATCAGTGGTTATTTATAGCTTTGGAATTTCTACTCCGTAGTGGAACTGGGGTAGTCAGTGAGGAAGTGCTCCCAATGAGCACCGCCTAAATTTTTCTAAACCCGGGGCTGTGCCTTCTAATTGTGTGTTTGTGGATACTGGAGAATGGCTTTAAAAAGACAGAAACCCTGTAAGTACCCAAGTACTCTGTTAGATCGTTGGGTTGACAGTTCCAGATAAACCTACATATGCTTTTCTCAGGGTCCCATGGCAGCCAGGTCTCTTGACTCTTCTCTCCTGCCCCAATTAGAGCTTCCGTACAACGACTACTTTGAATACTTTGGACCAGACTTCAAACTTCACATCAGTCCTTCCAATATGACCAACCAGAATACCAATGAATACCTGGAGAAGATCAAGTGAGTATGTCCCCAGACACCCCCTGACTGAAAATTCCAGGCTCTGGTTTGTCCCTAACCAGAGCCCAGCCACCCTCTCTACCATTGGCCATAGACAGCGACTGTTTGAGAACCTGAGAATGCTGCCCCACGCACCTGGGGTCCAAATGCAGGTGATTCCTGAAGATGCCATTCCAGAGGAGAGTGGCGACGAGGATGAAGAAGACCCTGACAAGCGCATCTCGAGTAAGACCCAGACCCAGGGGCCGGTACCTGCTCAGTCAGTAGGCAGCTCTGACTTCCCACCACTGTTCTTGGTTCCACGTTCCTCCCAAGCTACCCATCTGTTGAGAAACCCAAGTTCTAGTACTTGGGACAATTTAGGGAGTCTGATTTTCCTTCCCCTCTTCTTGGTCACCCCTTCCCTCGATGTCTCTTGGAGGACACACAGGGAAGCACTGGGCACAGACCCTGAGGTAAAGCTAATCTCCTGCTGTCTCACCCACATTTCCCATTGCCCCCCAGTCTGTTCTTCTGACAAACGAATTGCCTGTGAGGAAGAGTTCTCAGACTCTGATGAGGAGGGAGAAGGTGGGCGCAAGAATTCTTCCAACTTCAAAAAAGCCAAGAGAGTCAAAACTGAGGATGAAAAAGAGAAAGACCCAGAAGAGAAGAAAGGTGGGTTTGGGTCACACCCAGACTTGGGTCGTGAGCCCCAGACCAGAGAGGAGGATGAATTTGTGCGGGGCACTGGGAGGAGGGAGCAGACTCAGGCCCCGCCTTCTTTGGGGTTCTGCCTCAGCTCCCAGAAGCGGCAGGGCCCACAAAAGAATGAAACTCAGTTTGTCATCTCCACTGGCTGATTGAGCCCTGCCAGGCCTGGGCTCCCCGTGGTCAGGAGTGTGGCTCTCACATATGATCCCAAGCCCTTTTCCCAGCACTTCACCCCAGTTTCCCAGGGGGCTGCCTCCGCCCACTGGGTTCAGGCACTAGCAGGCTGGGAAACCGGTCCGACCTGTTTGTTCTCAACAGGGCTCAATGGGAGGGCCTGGGATGGGCTTTTCTCTCTTTTTTATGTCCAGCGAGCTGTAGTGTTGGGGAAGGGGTTTCAGGCTAAGATTCCAAGGGTTCTTCTGGAGGGGAGCCCTTGGTCATCCCTGCACTCTTATGTTCTAGAAGTCACAGAAGAGGAGAAAACCAAGGAGGAGAAGCAAGAAGCCAAAGGGTGAGGAAGGAGCTGTCGGCCATCTCCCTGGCCTTGGAGCACCGACCCCTTTGTCCGCTATGCTGAGGAAAGGCGCAGGGACAGCCGGTGCAGTTTACAAAGACCTCTTTCAGGGACGAGTCTGTCCGTCTCTGCGGTTCTAGGCAGAGCTAGGAAGCCCCAGCCCTGGGCAGTCACCTGGGCAGCTGGGGTCCTATAGAAGTCATTGTCCTCATGTTTTTGCCCCAAGGCCTCTGGGGTGCATTATCTCATGCCAGTCTCTGCTCTCTCCACAGGGTCAAGGAGGAGGTCAAGTTGGCCTGAGCAGACCTCTCCAGTTCTGGCTTCCTGCCAAGTTCCCCACCTTTCTCCCACAACCCCTCAGATTTTATATTTTCTATTTCTCTGTGTATTTATATAAAAATATATTAAATATAAATATTCCCAGGGACTAGACAGGAACCAGGGCCCTGAGCCCAGGGCACATGTTATGAGTGAGCTTTTCTGGTGGCTGCCTTGCCACCATCCTTCCCCAGTTCTTAATTTTGAACCATAAGGGGTGCCGGGTCTGGAAGGCATACTCTTAAGCAGCCATGGGACAAAAATCCTGAAATGCCAAGTGTCTGCATAGCTTTGGAAAGGTGCCCTTACTGAGCATTCTAAAAGGAGTGGCTGGGTCTTCAGGGACCCGCCCCCCCAAATCAGGCTCCTTAAGGTAACAGCCATTTTTAGATTGGTTCTGTTATCATGCCTTCCCACTGGCCCCGTGTGAGCCAAGGAACTCCCACTGTCTGCCCTCTATCCTCGCCCAATTCTGCAGGTGGAGACTGGTAGTCTAGTACCCTTTTTGAGATACTATTTTCATTTTCGTGAGAATCTTTGTAATAATAAAATGGTACATTTCTACATCCTCCTGAGCTTGTCTCCTAGCAGTGTCCCTGAGAGCCTGGGCAACCCCCTGAACAACAAAACAACCCCACAAACTTACCCCTCACCTTAATCCCTCCCTCAAGGGTTGAAGTTAACGGATCTTCTCATCCTACCCCCAGAAGACCACTCATTAAAAACCACTACTAAAGGGATGACATTTATTCCTTTTCCAAATGTTACAGTAAAACCAGGTGGAAGAGAATGGTTTTAGCAGTTAGAAAAAAAAAAAAAAGTACAAATCTGGGGTTTGGCCATTAAAAGTTATTTACAACAATGGGAGGGGGAAAAAAGACAACAAGAAGTTGTTTCACATTACAGACCTCCCCCCCACCCCGAAGCCTAATACTTGCTTACCAAGTCAAAAAAGAGACACAGTCGATTCACAAGCTGGAGGTTTGAACTTGAGTAAGACATTTATAAAAACCTAGACAGGGGCAGTGTCCTCCCCAGCCCAGGTGCCACTAGGCACAGCACAAGAGACTAAAAACTCAACAGGAGGGGGAAGGCTGGACACTCAGGGTTTGGGAGTGTAGACACCCCACATCTGGCTCAGGGATTTGGGGGAGTAAACAAAACCTACTTGGAAAAGAATTGGGGAAGAAAACCAGCAATTGCCTTCTGCAGGGGCGGGGACAGGAGAGGTAGGGCCAGGGGCAGGAGCATTTCACATCACTAACCTAACTCGGGAAACTGCAAGGGACCATCTTCAACCGGCCTTAAGAGGAAGGCCAGATGGATGATGGGAGAATCCACAGGAGGGAAAAGGAGAGGGAACGTGGCTGGGAGGGGGCAACAGCCCCTTCCTTTCTGGGCACAGGAAGGCAGCCAGGGCACCAGGTCCAGGCAGTGACCTCACAAGGACAGCACAGTTTTTGCAGCTTAGAGATCACCCACCTGCCCCCACCCAGCTACTCATTCTGCTCGCTGGCAGGTGTAGGGCCACTCTCCGGCCCCGAGGGAGTGGATGGCTCTGCAGCCTGGGGCCCTGCCTCTTCTTCTGTGTCTCCTCCCTTGGAGGCAGCACTAGCCTCTGCCCCCTTGGCCTGGGGCTCCTGGCTCTCGGGGGTGGCAACAGCCTTCCCTTCCTGGGCTGTGCCTTCCTCGCCGCAGGCACCGATCTCCCCCTGCTCCTGCTCTTCCTCTGTGGGTGAGGAGGCAGACGAATCACCCCCACCCTCCTTCCGATTTCTCTTGAAGGACAGACCACTCAATTTGAAAGGCTTCTTGAAAGAGAATTTCTTCTTCTTCTTGGGGGTCTCCTTGGCGGGGGCATCCCCCTTGACCTCAGCGCCCTGGCTAGGGGGTGCTGGCTCGATGGCATCGCCAGTGGCCCCGGCTGCCTCCTCTGTTCCGTTCACGGGGGGCGACTCCCCTTCACCCTTGGGGGATAAGTCTCCATTGCTTTTCACGTGGCCATTCTCCTGCAGGGCAGAGGAGACAGCAATGAGGGCCGGGGCTCTACCCCTCCTCCCCCAGCCCGCCCCTGACCCCTTCCAGGCAATGGGATCCCGACTCTTCTGCAACCGGGGAGGCTGGTTGTAGCCTCACCCACACCGGGATCCCGTCAAACATCTCCCTCCTGTCCTCACGAGCGCGGGGGCCGAGCGCGCAGAGGCCGCGGCCGGCAGGAGGCGCTGGGGTCCCGTGGCCCCCCAGCCACCTCCCCCGGGGCGCGCTCTCCATTCGGCGGGGACCCGCTCGCGGCCGCCGATCCCCGGCGGGCGGGCGAGCCCAGCAAGCCGACATCGGGCGGGAAGCCGCCCCGGGGCGCTCTTCTCCGCACCTGGACGGCCCATTTTCCCAGCCTCCCGCTTTGTGTAAACGGCCCCCCAACCACCTCTTCCTCACATCTCCGCTCCCCACTAAAAAAAGGTTGTGAGACACCGAGGTCGGGTCTGCGGGTGGAGTGCCCTCCCCCACCCCCACCCCGGGCACCCGCCCCGCGGCCCCTGGGCGCCCCCTTGGCGCGGCCCGGCAGCGCCTTTGTTCCCCGCGCGGCACTCGGGGCGGCCGGGGGGCAGCGCCGGGGGCCGGGGCCGCAAACAAAGAAGGCGGCGGGGCCGGGCCGGCGCCCCCTCCCCGCCCCTCCCCTCGCTTCGCCCGCGGGGGCTGCGGCGCCGAGAACAAAGGGACCGGGCGGGGGAGGGGGCGCCGCGTGTCCCGGGCCGGACAAAGCGCGCGGCCCCGGCCCAGGGCCCCAGAAGGGGCGAGGTGCGGGAGGAGGGGGCCAGGTCGGGCCGTGGCGAGCGCACCCACCTGTCCGTTGGCCTTAGCAGGGGAAGCGCCTGCTGCCTCCTCGGCGGTCACGTCGCCCCGGGGAGCCTTGGAGCTCTGGCTGCCCATGATGGGGGGTCTGCTGGGGGGGGCGCCCGGGGCCGCCCCGGGCTCGCGCCGCAGGGGATAGTTCGGCCGGGTCGGCCTGGCCGGCGGAGGGGTGGGGCTCGCGCCTGAGGGGGAGGGGTATGGGGGGGTAACCGAGCTGCACCCCCTCTCGGCGCCCGACCCGCTAGCTGCGCCCGCCACCGCTCCGCTCCGCGCCAGAATGCCGCCCGCCGCCCGCCGAGCCGCCTTATATATGCGCCCCGAGTCGGGGCGGGGCCGGACATTTAAATGAGCGCCCAATCGAGGAGCAGAGGCGGGCTCAGGTCCCGGGCCCCGCTGGCGCAGTGGGCGACGCTGGCGGTCTGGTACCCCCAGCCCACTCGCCTGCCCCGGACGGGTGGGGTCCAACGTGGGAAGGGGAGAGGCGGGTCGTTCAGCGAGCTGGGCAGAGGGGGGCTCCTAGAGGAAAGGGAGAGCAATCATTCCCTCCTCTCACCGCCCACCTCCCAGGGTGGACGCCCCAGCTCCTGGAGTGGCCCCCAACGCCTTGGTTCTGCACTGACAGCCCCTGTCAACCCCCCCCCCCCCCCTCCTTAGAACTCTTCGAAGGGCTCACATGCCCAGACTCGTCAGAGGGCTGGTCCTGAGTTGTGCTCCGGAGAATGTGGTCATAGAAGCCGCAGGGCCCCGCGCCGGGATCTGCGCCCCCTCAGGCCTGGAGACCCGTCACAGGTCCCACCCACGTCCCTGCCTGCCTGTCCGGGTCAGCCTGGAGGGTCTGGCCCGCCGCGGAGTCACTCTGGTCAGACTGGTGAGGCCCGTCCCTCCTTTCTCCTCCCAGTCCCTTGGCAGCCAGTCACACCGAGCCCCCACAGACCAGCTCACCCTCTCGGTCCCTCCTGCCCTCAGCCTGGACCCATTACAAAGGCCCGGCTAGGGCGGTCCTGTGACCTTGAAGGGCTTCTCCATCCCCATGTGAAAGCTGAAGAGTCTGAGGCTCAGAGACGTTGACATAACCTGTCTGACTTGTCAGATGCTCTCCCCCCACATCTGCTTCCCCACATCTGGGCTCCCCAAGCAGGCAGAGGAACTCCAGGAGGGGATTCAACAAAACTTCAAACACTCCAGTGGAGGGGTGGGACATCACCAAGGCTCCTGGGACAGCCCCTTGAGGACAGCCCCCAGGGCTGCCCAGCCTTAGCCTCCTGCCCTGCCTGAGAGTCAGTGAGCCTGGAGGCAGGGGCAGAGAGCCAGTGGCTGGAGACCCTCCAGCTCCAGTCCCCTGCCACTTCCCCTTCCCCTGGTATGGACAGGTCTGTGGGAACCCCAGAGTCCTGACTGGCCCCGGATGTGTGTGTGTCCGGTTGCCTCCCCTCAGCCCCCAGGAGGAAGGGGATGGGGGCTGGAGGAAGGAAAGTGTTGCAAAAGCAAGGCTGTGTCCTGGACAGCTCAGCGCGTTCCTCCCTCCCTCCTTCCCTCCTACGGGGAAGGCCTCCTGGGAGGCCTGAGGCTGTGAGGTGTGGAGACACCCCAGGGCCTGAGGAATCAGGAACTCCCCACGGATCTGACCACAGAGGGGCGGAGGAGGGCTGAGGTGGCATCTACATTCAGCACTCACCCCTGTAGCCTCTAGCCTCACCCTTACTCTGAAGCTTCATTAATACCCACCCCCATTTTCCAGACTGGGACACTGAAGTTCAGAAAGGGAAGGGGACATGTCCAAGGGCACACAGCAGATGCCAGTAACTGAGGGTGAGGAGGGGTTTGGAGAGACCTACTAAAATGAGGTGGGGACAGTGAAGAAGCCCCTGGAAAAATTCTCCATTGAGATCTGGGATGGCCTGGTCAGAGTGGGAGGTGAGAAGAGCCGCTTTGGGATAGGAAGGGCACCATGCCCCACTGCCACTCACTGACAGAACGGTGCCTTCACTCACTGCCACTAAGGGATGGGCTTCGTGACCTGCATCTCTGTCTCCACCACAATAGGGAGCCCACAGTGCTGCCAGGCACTGCCCGCACCGGCTGACAGGGCTCAGATGGAGGCTGTGCGGGTCCCAGAGGCTTTGGGGTCAGAGGTTAAGAGCAGATGCCAAGCGTCTGGACTTCCAGGCTCTGCACCGAGGGGCTGACAGGCAAATCCCAAGAGGAGAGATGAACATCAGAACTACAGGACCCTGAGTTTCCAGAGCCCCAGAGGGAATCTGGGCCCCAAGGGGAGCTCTACCTCTCCCACCGGACATCGCTGGAGGCTGGGGAAGTGTTGTCTGGGAGCCCAATCCCTCAGTAAATCCAGGTCCCAGCAAAATCTGGTTTCTGGAAGAGGGAAGAGGCTTAGGATGCTGTGGGAGTGAGGGGGGTGGTACAGCGGCCCCCACGGCCTCCTCCGTCCACACTGTGGCTCCTTCCTCCCCAGCTGCTGCTAGCCCAGACAATGCGCCCATTGTTCTGGGTCTCCAGGGGCCTGTGTGCAACTGTGTGTGTCTGTCTCTCTCTGTGTGTGACTGTGTATTGCTCTGTATCTGTCTGTGTGGGAGAGACTTTGTGACTGTGTGTGTGTGTGTGTGTGTGTGTGTGTGTGGCCAGGTGTGCACGTGTGTGGTTGTGTGAGTCCGTATCTTTGTTTAGCTGCATGTGTTCAGGGTGAGAGAGAGAGGCTTGGTGACTCCTGGCGCCTCTGACATTTTCTGGGTGTGTGCCTGCCTGTCCTTGAGATTGTGTGTCAGTGACTGTGTCTGCCTGTGATTGGGTGTGCAACTATGGGTGTGTGTGGCTGTGTAAGTATGTGGATGGAAAAGTGGCTATTTGGTGTTTGTGTGTCGGCTGTGTGTGAGGCCGTGGGGGTCAGAACCTCTCAGGTATGGGCTGTTGCCAGGACTGAGTGGCAGGGAAAGGAGGTCGGGAAGGACATGGTAACTCTGGGATGGACGGGGGACAGGCAGCCGTAGAGACTAGAACCCCCATGTTTTCACATGGCCCCCCGATGGTCCCAGTTCTCCGGTGGGGCCTCAGCCCCTGGCCCTGGCCTGAGATGCTCCTAGCCTCCCTGGATGGAAGGGAATGAGTTTCTTTGGCAGGAAGCCCAGGACCTCAGGAGAGCCACAGGGTGGGGCTGAAGGTGGGAGGAAGGCAGAAGAGAACATGGCCCCATAAACGTGCACTTTGAGGTCTCTGAGGGGGCCCCGCGGTGGGGGTCAGATTAGATGCCAGGTGAGCTGTGAGTCAGAGGTGGGGGCTGGGCCTTCCTAGCAGAGAGACCAGCACTTGCCCAGGCCTGGCGAGGGGAAGAGACATCAGAGAGTGGCTAGGTCCCAGTGGAGGCCTCAGGAATGGTGACTTGGCAAGGCCTGCTTCCCAGCCCCAGCCACCCCATCTCCTTCTGGGGACCATCAGCTGGACCAGGAGACGTCAGTTTTGGTCTCTGCGCTGTAACGGTGAGCTACGGCTCTCTCCTTGGGCCTCAGTTTGCTGGTCTGCGCAGTGACAAGTCGGGCTCCGTGATTCATACTCACGAAGACGAGAGTTCCTCCTTCTGCTCACAAGTGGCAGGGCACCAGCTGTGAGTCACACGGGGCCCCTGCCCCCAGGGGTTTCCCATCCAGGGGGAGAGACTGGCAGTGCCTTCAGGGGAGAAAAAGAGCCAGACTGGGCTCCGTTAAGGGCCCTGGAGGCTGCACGAAGGAGGGGCACATGGGCCAGGGTTGGAGGAAAAGTTTAAGGAAAAGTTTAGAGCAGGACAAAGTGGGAACAGCAAACCATCT
The DNA here is from genome assembly GCF_003265705.2 of Callorhinus ursinus. Classification (NCBI taxonomy): domain Eukaryota; kingdom Metazoa; phylum Chordata; class Mammalia; order Carnivora; family Otariidae; genus Callorhinus; species Callorhinus ursinus. Next base: position 12,501,599 of record NW_027397080.1, on the reverse strand, counting down.
GGGTGAGGGTGGAGGTGGAGAGACAGGCCTAATCCGGAGCAAGGTTTGGGGACAGGATCCCCAGGACTCCATGACCGGCTGGCTGCAGGGTTGGGAGGGGGTTGGGAGAAGGGGGTGACCATGTTATCACCGGCATTTCTGTTGTGGGTGACAGCTGGCCAAGTGGATCCGTGGACTGAGACAGGAAAACGGAGAGAAAGAGAACCTGGTGCGGGTGGGGGGCTGGGAGGGGCTTGCGGAATCGAGCCTTGCGGAGTCTGAGGAGCCCGGGGAACATTCGCGAGCACATCCAGGAGGCAGCGCATAGACACGCCATCAGATCGCGTTTCCTGAGCCAAAGGCCAGGGCCCAAAGCCTGGCTAGTGACCTCACAGGGACAACAGACAATAGGTTTTAAGTCAGAAGTGGCCCCAGGAAATCTGGGCCTCTGGATGCTGCTAGATGAAGGTAAGGGGAGCCAAGCTGTGCGTGAGGTCACCCAGGACGGCCCCGGGCCGTGAGGGATGCTGCCATCGGAGGTGCAGCAGGACAGGACCCCTGGGAAGGAGTCTGGGGCGGAATCAGCAGAGACGGGGAGGAAAAACCCCAGAGCACAGAATCATGGAGATCCTTGACCACTGGGGAGAGTTCTGAGAAGGGGGGAATGACCACACACAACAATAGTCACAGTTGCTAGCGCTGCTTACATGTCAACTGCATGCCAAGCCCTGTGCCAGCTGCTTTCCATGCCTTGTCTCCTGACCTGCTGAGATCTCCTGACCCCTCCTTGTTCCCGTTTGCGAGGAGGAACCAAGCCCAGGGGGGCGGGGTGTGCCTGCAAGCAGCGGAGGTGGAGGTCAAACTAGCAGAGGGTGGTTTTCAGGATCTCGGAGGAGCAGAGCAGTGCTGGGTTTGGCCAGAGGCGTTCACATCGGGCCCGCGAGGAGTATGTAGGGTGTCAGCAGCGAGAGGCCAGGCGGCCACAGGCTCGGGAACCCAGGGACTCGACTCCCCAGCATCCTGGGTACGTCGGGTTCTGGGTTGGTCCGCAGCCTCCCTGCCAGTCATGGGCCTTGAACCTGGGGCTGGGTCCTGGGGCATCTCAGGGGCTCTTCCCTAGGACCCCCCCATTCCACCAGTCACCAAATCACAGGGACAGGGATTCTGTAGGTTCCCTTTCCAAATTTAGGCCGTTCAGCCCTCTTATTTCTTCCTTCCTCTCCCTTTTCCCTTGGTCTCTGTGAGCGAGCATGAGCGTGTGTGTGCACGCGTGCGTGCGTGGGGTGGTTGTGTAAGCTGGCCGGGGCCCAGTCACTAACCGAGCTGGCTCTCTGGGGCTCAATTTCCCCAATAGCCAAGAGGTGTGTCATCGGCTCAGCTGCCTATCTCCCCCAGGCTCCATGAGGTCACCAGAAATTCAACCCAGGTGCCCTGGGCTGCCTGAGCCTCTCCCTTCCCCCTCCCCTCCCCTCTTCCCAACTTTCAGTTTCTGTTCAGATCCTGGGTGCCACTGGGGAAGAGGCGGCCAAACGGGTGGAATGTGGATTGCTTCTAACTTTCCAACCAAAAATTCCCCCCCCCCCGGGGGGATTCCCTTTAAAAGGGAAACTGAAACCCTGTCAGCGTCCAGTCCCCAGTCCCACCCCTTCCTCTCCACACTGCTCAGACCCCTCACGTCTCCCATTCAGCCTCTTCCTCCAAATGATCTAGACACACCTTGCAGCTTTTTGACCCCTCCCCTCGCCTGGCCTCCCCACGCACACCCCGTAAAATGAGGACACTGGGTGCCACTTGAGGCTGTGGCCAGAGTTCAGGGGGGTGGTTTTGTGTTGAGACAACCGGTGTGACAAAGCATCACGTCCTAGCTGTGTGGCTGGAGGCCCTCTCAGAGCCTCGGGGTCCTCAGCCCTAAAGTGGTAACAAGAATAGCCAGGTCTCGGGGTAACTGTGAGGTAAGGAGCCAGCGCCAGCAAGTGAAGGCCTTTGACCCATCACCCGAGGCACAGAGCACGTGCGAAGCAGCCAGCAACATTCTCAGGTGCTACTGAGGGAAACGCTGGGCAAGAATGCCGCACCAGCTTGGCACTCAACAATGTGCCCATTCCCTTCCCGGCCCGGGGGAGAAGGCGGGAGGCCAGGAGCTCCCTGAGACGACCTTGCGTCCCCTCCTTCAACGTTCTTCTGGGGCCAGGGGTGGAGGGACTCACCGGGCTGTTCCGAGGATGCTGAACTTTTCCAGAAGGAAATTTATTTGGCTCAATCAATTCCTTACATGATGAAGGAGTCTGTCTCTCCCCAGAACCCTGAGGGATTCTCGCCCTCTCCTCTTGCAACCCCAGAAGTGTCCCACTGGGACCTCCTCTTAGTGACTTTTCCTAGAAAGACATGCTAGGAAGCCCCCCTCCAATACATCTGTCTGTCCCCTCCTAGCCTCTCCTCAAACTCTCCTTCCCTCCTGTCTGCACAGGGGGGCCTGATATCCTGGTGACACAACCTGAGCACTCCAGGCCCTGCCTCAGGGAGACCAAGCTTGCGGCCTCATCCCTCCCTCTTTTTCTCTGGCTCACTGAACTTGGACTCTATTGGCTTTTCAGCTCCTCAGAGTGTTGAGCTTCTCCCGCCTCAGGGCCTTTGAACCTGCTGTTTCCGCTGCCTAGAATGCCTCTCTCCACTTCTCCACTTGCTGAATTTCTACTCTTCTAGCTCTCTCTCTCTCTTTTTTTTTTTTTTTAAAGATTTTATTTATTTGAGGCTGAGAGTGAGGGAGAGAGAGAGAGAGAGCACGGGGTGGGGGGGGGAGTGGGAGGAGCAGAGGGAGAGGGAGAAGCAGACTCCCCTCTGAGCAGGGAGCCGGATGCGGGGCTTGATGCAGGGCTTGATGTGGGGCTCCATTTGGGGCTTGATCCCTGGGACTCCGGGATCCTGACCTGAGTCCAAGGCAGATGCACTGACTGAGCCACCCAGGCGCCCCTCTACCCTTCTCTTAAAACCTAGATCAAACCACTCCTGAGGACTTCCAGGTTCCACAGGAGGAAGAGAGGCTCTCCCCACCACGTAATCCACACCTCTGGGCTTAGGGCTCCCACTACTCCGTTGCCCGAGCCAGGCACCTGACAACCGCCCCCTTCAACTCATCATCCCCCTTCCTCCACCTCTAGGATGGCGGCCCTTCTCCCCTGTGCCGGGGCCTACACCACAGCCGTCTTCTCACTTGTCTTCTGTCCCACGTCCAGCCCCTCCACCTGCTCTCCTCTACCTCAGGGCCACTTTCCAATAGAGCGTGCTCAATAAATATTTATTGGCTGTTGGAGTAAATGTGCCAAGGAAGGCACGAAGGAGTGAAAGAAATGTCAAATCGAACATGTCCCCTTGGCTTTAAACCTTGCTGTGGCTTCCTCCTGCCCTCGGGGTGTCTGCACCTTCTACTGAAGGTCTTCACCATCTGGTGCCCGTGGCACACTCTGGACTGTCCACCAAGCTATAACCTTGCCCTCCTTCCTGCTGTTATGCAGGCAGTCCCTCTGCCTGGATTGTCCATGCCAGGCAGCACGGAGACACTGGGTCGTTGCAGTCACCCAGGCAAGACAGGGTGGGGACCTGAACTAAAGGTACAGGGTGCACGGGGCGCCTGGGTGGCTCAGTCGTTAAGCGGCTGCCTTCGGCTCAGGTCGTGATCCCAGGGTCCTGGGATCGAGCCCCGCGTCGGGCTCCCTGCTCTGCGGGAAGCCTGCTTCTCCCTCTCCCACTCCCCCTGCTGGTGTTCCCTCTCTCGCTCTGTCTCTCTCTGTCAAATAAATAAATAAAATCTTTAAAAAATAAAAATAAAAATAAAGGTACAGAGTGCAGCCCACACCAGCATTTCCAGAGCTGGGCCTGTCCCCAGTGCGGGGGCTTCCAAATGTAGCTTTGGAGTTAACATTCAAGATGCCCGTTAGGTGCCCCATGGAGATATCAGGCTCACAGTTAATGGGTCCATGAGCCTGAACTGAAGAGCTTGGGGTGCCCCAAATTTGAACAGGACTGGATGGAATTCACCAGAGAAGGAGTGGCTCAAGCAGATAGCTCCAGGGGCTCACCAACATTTGGACTCTGGAGGGGAGCCCGCAGGGGCATTCAGCTGCCGGCCGGTGAGAAAGGGGGAGGTCCAGGAGCAGGGGTGTCCTGGAGGCTGAGGGAAGCAATGGTTTCCAAAAGGAATGAGTGACCCACCGTGTCAAATACTGCTGAAGGGAGAGGAAGATGGAGAGAGGTGTAGGCGGTGTTCAGGGGGCAGTAGGGGTGGGACTTAGGGAAGGACTAAGGACTGAGGGAGTGAGTGTGTGAGGAGGGAGGACAGAGCATGGTGCCCAGGGAGGGTCCAGCTCGGGCAAATGGGGGAAAGGAGCTGCACACGGAAGCCTAGAGGAGGAGTGGTGGAAAGCATGGGAACGGAGAGGTCAGTTTGGGACAGGTTGAGGTGAGGTGACCTTGGGATGTCGTTAGGATCAATGGGTCTAGGGCGCCGGGGTGGCTCAGTTGGTTAAGCGACTGCCTTCGGCTCAGGTCAGGATCCTGGAGTCCCGGGATCGAGTCCCGCATCGGGCTCCCTGCTCAGCGGGGAGTCTGCTTCTCCCTCTGACCCTCCCCCCTCTCATGTGCTCTCTCTCTCTCATTCTCTCTGTCTCAAATAAATAAATAAAATCTTTAAAAAAAATTAAAAAAAAAGGATCAATGGGTCTAGAGCAATCTGTGTTGGAGAGGAAGATGTGTGCGTGTGTGTGTGTGTGTGTGTGAGAGAGAGAGAGAGAGAGAGAGAGAGAGAGAGAGGAAGTCTATATGCTGCTGACTGAAACCTCTGTCTCTAGCCTAGATCTCTCCAGGACTCCAGAGACCCTTGGAGATAACACTGGATGACCCACAAGGACCTACGAACCCAGGAAAACAGGCCCCGGTGGACTAGAGGGGACAGAGTTGTTGGCAAGAAAATCAGGGAGAGACTGGTTCAGATGAAAGCAATAGTGGCCGGAACTACGTGAAGCCAGAGGGCAGAGGAGGAGAAGAGAACATCCAGAGACAATCAGGGAGCAGAGAGCACCAGAGACAGGGACTGGATCCCATGTGGAGGGAGAGGGGCTGGAGGTGGAAGGGAGATGGTTCTAGGAGTCTGCGCCTGTGGGGAGCTGGAGTGGGGCGGCCCTGTCCTTACCTGTTATGTGACTGAAGTCCCCACAAAGGGCACGGGATGGTCATACATGGGCCTCATGGGATGGGGAAGGGGGCTGCTGTTGACCACTGAGTGGATGAGTTAGGGTAGCAGCCCAAAGACTCCCTCATCCAGCCATCAGCAGCCTCTGCGAGACCTTTGCAGGGAGGCTTGGGCAGGATCCACTCCTGGCCTCAGCCCCAGGTGGAAGCTGGCAGAGTGTGTAAGGGGGGGTGTACAGGGACAGGTGCCCTGACGCCTTGGATGTGGTTGAGGCCCAGAGACTACTCACTGCCCACCAGCATCGACTCTGAGACTCCCAGAAGGGCTTTAGGCCTGGAGATGCCGTGAAGGGACCATGTCCCACTCTTGCTTTAAACCTGTCCCTGGTTCCCAACCTCCTCCTGGAGAATGTCCAACCCCTTGCTTAGGCGTTCAAGGTCTTTGAAGCTCCAGGCCCAGTTAGCCTCATTTTAGGCAGAGCCCCACTGGCTGCCCATCTCACAGTTCCCTCAGTGGGCTGACCATTTCAGCCTGTAAATGACCGAACCTTCCCCTGTGCTGCCCATTCGGCCTGGAGTGTTCTTCCCTGTGTGTGCTTACCCAGTGCCTGCCCGCCCGTTAAGATTTAGCCCAAGGAACCTCTCCGGAAGTCTTTCCTGACCTACTGGAGGACTCACTGTGCCCCAAACAGACTAATATCACCCTCCTGTGGCACTTTACTGAGCTAGCCTATGTCTCTGTTTTTCTCTTGCTATGGCACTGTGGTGAGGGCCTGGACAGCAGGAGCCAGGTCTGGTTCCTCCATTCTACCCCACTGAGGGGGTTCAGGGCGGGAGGGTGGAGATGGGGGCGGTGGAAGGGCCAGGAGTGACAGCAGATGCCCTCCCAGCCCTGTGGGCTCAGTCTAACCCAGGGTGTGTGAATGGGGAGAATTGAAATGATCACCTCCAAAGTAGAGAGAGCCAGAGAGACGCAAAAACTGCTTTATTTGGGCAGTGAAGGGCAGAAACATGGAGATCCCAGGGGAGAGGGCAAAGGTGGAGGATCTTCACCGACAGAGAGGGATGCAGGATTTTGCAGTGCTCCCAGGACACCTTCCTGCTCATCCTGGCTTGGCTCGAGTCAGCCTCGGGACCATCATGCGATGAACCTGAAGCCTGTCTCTCCAAATCCCTGGAAGACAGACATCTATGACACTCCTCTGCAACCCTGGAGCAGAGGTGTGTAGCTGGGCACCCCACACTGCCTGGGATCACACACAGCTCCGCCACCAAAGAGCTGGGTGTCCTTGGGCAAATCACATAATGGCTCGGAGCCTCAGTCTCCTCCTCTGAGGACACTGGAAATAACAGTGGTACCCACCTCGTAGGTTTGTGATAAGTCTTAAAAAAGAAAATGCATGCAAAGTGTTAGCACACTACCTGGCAGAGAGTAAATGAGCAATACACATTAGCTGTCAGGAGATCTGCGTTCTGGGGCTCCTGGGTGGCTCAGTTGGTTAAACAACTACCTTTGGCTCAGGTCATGATCTCGGGGTCCTGGGATCGAGCCCCGCATCGGGCTCCCTGCTCGGCAGGAAGCCTGCTTCTCCCTTTCCCACTCCCCCTGCTTGTGTTCCCTCTCTCACTGTTTCTCTCTGTCAAATAAATAAATAAAATCTTTAAAAAAAAAAAAAAAGGAGATCTGGGTTCTGGTCCCAGTTCTGCTCCATTTTCCTCTCTGGGCCTGCCTGAGTTTCTGTCTGTAAAATGGGGTGTCGAAGGACTAAAGGAGAAAATGGATGTGGCAGAGGCTTCTAAGATGAGCGATCACTCTGCCCTTCTCAGGTCCACCTCCCTGCGGCTGCAGGGGGGTTATCACTCCCACTCTGTCAGGTCTTTACTGGGCTCTCTGTCCAGGCAGGTCTCCTCTGCCTGGAGGCAGAATGAGAGGAAGGACTGTGGTTAGATAGCATGAAGGACTTCCTGCCGGGCTACAGGATGCTACCCTGGGAAGGAGCCAGAGGTCATGGGACTGAGGCTGCTGGGGAGAGGGCCTGCTTCCAGGGGAATGGCCAGGCCAGGCTAGTGAGGCCAGAGTAGGCCAGGGGGTGAATCAGCTCAGCAGTGACCTTACCTCCAGAAACCCTGGAGGGGCGCTGTTTAAACCTGTCTTCCGATTCCCAAGATCACAGAGACAACAAACAGAAACAGACACACAGCAACAGGGATACTCCAGGGCAGACAGCCAGAGGCAAGGGGCCACGCACCAGACATGGGCTGTTCCCTCCACTCAGAACACTCTTCCCAGGGTCTGGAGTGGCTGCCCCTTCATCCTTCAAGCCTTGATCCAGACTTACCTCCTCAGACAGGACCTACCAACCCATGCATTCATTCAACATTTACTGAGCCTCGATTATGAGTCAGGCACTGTTCTAGACAAGACAAAGTCCCTGCCCACTCCATATAAAGTAGCACCTGGCCTACCTTGTTCTTCTCAAACCCAGTGCACTATTTATCTCTGACTTCTTTTTATTGTTTCTCTAACCAGAATATAAGCCCCATGAGGGTAGGAACTTCAGTAGTTTGTTTTACCAAAGTGAACCCGATGACTCAGAGTATAAACCCGGCACAAACTAAAATAGGCCCTTGATAAGTATTTGTTGAATAAATTAAATGGACATAGAGATCAGATCAGAGATAGATGGACACCCAGAGACACAGCCATGCTCGGAGGTAGATGCAGACATTCAGAGACGCACATAGGATGACTGCCAGGACTATGCCTTCAAGGCCACCCAAGCCTTCCTTTCTCAGGTCATTCAGCTTGGTTGCTAGGCAGGAGCCTTGTTTGGAACTCCTATTTTACATTATTATTATTATTATTGTTATTATTATTACGACTACTACTAGTTTAAAGTAATCTCTGTGGCCAAGGTGGGGCTCAAATTCAGGACCCTGAGATCAAGAGTTGCATACTCTCCCGACAGAGCCCGCCTGGCGCCCCTCCATTTTACTTTGTTAGGAGCCTTCTGATGAACAGAAATTTTATTATAGTCAAATCTGTCAATCCTGTAAAAACTGTTTCTGGTGGTCAGAGAAAGGAAAGGATGAATAACCCGCAGAGTCCCACGACCGGTCCGAGGGGCCCTTCCCACTGCGGCTCAACCCCTCCAGGTCCTGGAGTCAGAGAGGCAGCGGCTGTCGGGGGCCCCACCTGGTGTTTATGCCTCGCCCTTCCCCCCACCATCTCCTCTAGGCCTCGCCCCTGGAACCCCGCCCCGCCCCCATCGGCCGCGCCCTCTTTGGGCCCGCCCCTCACCGGCTCTCACGGGCGCAAGGGAACTAGATGTCTCTTCCTCTTGCCTAGGAATTGGTAGTTAATATTCTGCCATCGGTGCTTCCATCTGGAGGGAGGGAAAATTGGGCAGACAGGATGGGGGCAAGGCACCGCCCCCCCCCTCCGGGTCTACGCCCATTTCGCCTAGCCCCGCCCCTTCCTTCCGCTCTCAGCAGCCTCAGGCCCCGCCCTTCAAACCCGGTTCCGCCCCCTCCTCTCGCTCCCAGGCACCGTCAAGCCCAGCCTTATCCAACCCCTGACCGGCTCTGGGCTCTGGGGGTCCGCCCCTCCGCCACAGGCCCGGCCCCGCCCCCTCCAGGGCCTGCGCCCCGCCCCGCGCGCTCACGTGAGGCGCGGACGCGCGCTGTAGCAGCTGGGCCAGCGCGCCGACGGTACGTTGGCCAGGCCGGTGGCCCCCGGCAGCAGCACCAGGTTGCGCGTCGGCCAGCGCCAGGCGGCGCCCGGCGGGCGGCTGCGTTGCGGGCTCAGCCAGTAGTCGCCCAGGCTGCGGCGGGAGGCGGGCACCGGCAAGGCCGGGCCCCGGCAGCCCCAGAAACACAACTCTTGGTCCAGGCGGTGCGGGGGCGTGGCCCGGGGCCGCCTGCGGGGGAGACCGGGGCAGCGGTCACCTCGGAGCACGACGGGCGTGGAGAAGGGGGCCGCCTCGGATCCGACGCGGCGGGGCCTGCGTCGGAGTCACTCTTGGTCGAGGGACTATTTAGAGGGACAGGCCCGAACGCCTCCTCCCGCAGCTGCTGGACCAGGCCCCTTTAGCCCGCCGGCGCCCTCCCCGGGGCCCCCCTCACCGGGACAGAAGAAAATTCACCACGAAGTGGGCAGTCTCGGTGAATAGCATGGCGTCCAGCCCGCGGCCCGGCTTCGGCCTCTTAAATACCTGCCGGGGAGGAGGGGGGAGGCCTGAAAGCCCATAGTCCCCCCGGGACGGCTGTTTTTAGCAGGAGGCATCAGCTGGCAGAGCGGGGTGGGGGAAGCACCGGCCCCTCCGGCGGGTGGGGTCTAGTCCATGGTCTGACTTCACCAGCCGCTTTGGTGGGAGGGGGCCAGGCACCAGATTTCCGGAGACACTACTTCCCCCCCCACGCCAGCCCAGGGTGGCAAAGGTAGCAAGAGGGGGACCGAGGACAGTAAGGTCAGCTGCCGGTTAAACCTCCATCCCACCCAGGGGCCTCCAGCCTCTGTTTACAGACAGACCCCTGATGGCATGCTGAGGCAGAACCCACACCTCGGGCTCCTGGGTGGCTCAGTTGGTTAAGCGACTGCCTTCAGCTCTGGTGGTCATGATCCTGGAGTCCGGCGATCGAGTCCCGCATCAGGCTCCCTGCTCAGCAGGGAGTCTGTTTCTCCCTCTGACCCTCCCCCGTCATGTGCTCTCTCTCTCAAGTAAATAAATAAAATCTTAAAAACAAAAAACAAAAAACCCACACCACAAAAGGTGGCTCTGCTCTCCCAGGCATAAGACCTCCCACCTCTGCCTCCCAAGGCCCTCTTGTAAGAGCTTTTTCCCTTGCCCCAGGACACTTTCAAATGTTAGAGGCAGAAGGCTTCTCATTCACCTCTAGTTCAGGAGTTCTTATCTGGAGATATTCTATGAATGAACTTTTGGGGATCCAGGACCCCCTAAACTGTCTCAAAGTTTCAAATACACATATGTTTCTAGGAAGAATCTAGAAAGGATCCCTGACAGCATGGCCCCCCCTCGCACCCCAAAGAAAAAGTTAAAGGCTCTTGATCTGGTCCAACACCCTCGTTTGGGAGGAGGGGAAACTGAGGTTTAGAGAGTGGTCGAGAAAAGCCAAAAGTAAAATCCAGGTTTCATACAACTCTGCCTACCCCTACAGGGGGTGAGACAACCCCTCTGTGCCCTTGTTCTGAGCAGAGCATGGGGTTCAGGGCTCAGAGTCCAGCCTGGGCCCTCCTCCCCGACCCCCTGGGGATCCAGAGGACCGCGCTGGCCCAGCTCCCTTTCCCACACTGCCAGTTTGGGCTATTTCCCCCCCTCCCCCCAGTGACTCACACTGGCAGCTGGGGAGAGTGGGCAGCTGTTCCGAGCCCCCAGGGCCCAAAGCAGGCCCTGACTTGCCCCCCAATTGTGCAGCCCTATTTGGGGATTTAACCTCTCGTTTTCCTTCCTTAGGGAATCCCCCTCTCCTCATCCCTTCCTCTTTTCCCTGTCTCCAACCTTTCCCTCCGTGATGGCTCCTTCCCAGCAGCAAACAAACAGGCTCTAGTCTTTCCTATCTCTGAAAAAGAAGGAAGCCCTTCTTCAATGCCATGTCCTTCTCCAGCTCCCCTTCGCAGCCAACATTCTTGAAAGAGTTGTGTACACACGCTGTTTCCACTTCCTCATCAGCCCCTGCCATCTGGCTCCCTCCCCCACCATTCCGCAGGAATAGCCCCGCTCCTCAAGGTCCCCACTGACCTCCTCGCTGCTAAATCTAAGGGATGGTGGGGAGTCTTTATCTGACTTGACTCCTCAAGCAGTGGCTGACTTCAATACAAATTCTCCTTCCTACTTGAAATACTTCTGTGTCCTTGTTTTTCTGGACACTGTGCACTCTTGATTTTCTCGCGGTGCCATCATACTGGCTGCTACCACACGGCAAATTTCTCATCCTTTGCTCACTGCCTAATCATGTCCTAAGGAAATCTCATTGGTTCCCATGCCTGGGGTGTCTGCCTCTGTCAGAGACTCACTTCTCTTTCAGCCTTCATCTGTCTTCTCTGCCCCACACCTGCCTCCTGGCACCCCTCCTCCCTCCCTCCCCCAGATGTCCCACCTCACAGGGAACGTGCCTCACACCTGCCCTTCTTCCCATCCAGCTTCCCTAGCTTGGCCATTTTCTCAGTTGCCAGAACCAAAAATCTGGGTTTTGTCGTGGGATCTTCTCTCTCTTTCCATATTCAAGTGGCTATGAAATCCTCTCCTCTCCAGGATATTTATTTTTTTAAAAGATTATATTTATTTATTTTAGAGAGAAAGAGGGGGGGCGGAGGGGGAGAGAGAGAGAGAGTCTCGAGCAGCCTCTCCCCGAGCACGGAGCCAGACTGACTTGGGGCTCTATCCCACCACCCTGAGATCACGACCTGAGCTGAAATCAAGAGTCTGCTGCTTTACCAGTTGAGCCACCCAGGCGCCCCCAGGACATTTAAAAAGTCCCATTGCAGGGCGCCTGGGTGGCTCAGTCGTTAAGTGGCTGCCTTCAGCTCAGGTCGTGATCCCAGGGTCCTGGGATCGAACCCCGCATCAGACTCCCTGCTCCGCGGGGAGCCTGCTTCTCCCTCTCCCACTCCCCCTGCTTGTGTTCCCTCTCTCGCTGTGTTTCTCTGTCAATAAAATCTTAAAAAAAAAAAAAAAGTCCCATTGCTCCTCTCCATTTCCACCACGAATGAATGCCTGGTCCAAGGCCCCCTCGCCTTCCCCCTGGGGGGCCGCTGCAGCCTCCCAACTTGGCTCCCTGCTGCCACTCTCTATCCCTTATGTGGTCTGTTCCCACAAAGCAGCCAGGGTTGTCTTTCCAGAACATGAGTTTGTCTCTCTGCACAATGTCTTCAGCACCAAGTTCACCCTTGGCACCTACCGGTTCTGGTGCCAGGGACATTTCCTCCCCCCATGTCCTCGCCTGGGTCACTGCTGCACGTCTCAGCTCCATTGTCCTTCGGGGAACCATCCTGGGCCTCCTAGCTGGCTCTGCTGTTCTTTCTCTTCACAGCACTGTGGCCTCTCCTCTGTGGACTTACCAAGCACTTACTAGCTAGTCTAATCTGTAGACCTTCTACCAACTCCTGAACCCTGCCATGCTAGGCCCCTGGGATGTCAGGATGAACACGACAGAGGCCCTGCCCTCAGTGAGTCCGTAGTGTAGTGGGGAAGGCAGACATTCGCCAGGGATCAAGGAATAGCTGAGTACACAGTGGAACAAGCAGGTGCCATGAGAGGGGAAGGACAGGTGGTCAGAGGAGCCTTCTGGGAGAAGGGACAATTGGTGGAGATCTGAAGCGTAAGTGGGGTTGGGAGGCAGGCTGTTCCAGGCAGAAGGAACAGCATGCTTAAAGGTGGAAGAATGTTAATGTGAATCCCTGAGAGGTGTCTGGTGCGGCTGGATAAGTGATGTAAAGAAGCCATCGATGAGTCTTAAATAGGAGAATGGGATGGCTGGGTTTGTGCTCTTTATAAATAACTCTGGACTAGAGGCATCAGGGAAGGAAGCAGGGAGTCTGGTTCGGGGGTTGTTTGGGCAATGGTGGGCTCCTGATTCAGGGTGGGGGCAGGGGAACTGGAGCAGAATGGACTGTGGTTGCCTGGACAGAAGGTGAGGGCAGAGACAGGGAATGAGAATGTTGGTGGTGGCCCCACCCCGGAGGGTAGGTCGGGGGAGGCCAGTGGGCAATGTGACACCCATATCCCTGTGTGTCCAACCCACCGACTTAGCTGGTGTCTGGTTGCCTGTTGTCTTCCTGTGGGCCCTCATCCATCCTTTTCCCTAGAAGAGCAGATCAATGCCCAAGAGGCAAAAGGCTGCTGTGAAGGCTTAGGAGGAGGCAGAGGGGAGGAGAAGGGGAAGTTGGGTCAGAGTCCGGATGTGACGAGGTTTCAGGGAAAGTGGCATCTGGGGTTTCCTCAGAGTCTGGAAATTCCACTCTCTCTGGCTCCACCTTGAGACCCGCCCCCCCCCCTCCAAATTCTGAGATGCTCAAACTCGGGAGCCCAGTCCTTGGAAATCCTCTCTAGGCTCTCTAGGGACTGTGAGTCTATATCCTAAGGTCCACATCCACTGATGGGTCCCTAATGTCAGTGCGCACCTCCCAGGAGCTGGCCTGGTGCCCATGACCTGCACGATCCCATGCAGTCCTCACACTTGCCCTTGGAAGCACTGGCTTATTTATCCCCATTGTACAATGAGACTTCCAGGGCTTAAGGAACTAGCTAAAATTCCCACAGCTTAGACGAGGCAAAACGAGGATTTGAACCAACGTTTGACTGACATCAGAGACTGCTTTTAACTCTGTGCTATATTAAGCCTGTCGACCCCCTGGCTGATTGGCTCAGGAAGGGAAGGAGGCTTTGTGGGGTATTTGCTTGTGGTTGGGGTGGCTGCCCCCCCCATATCAAGCAACAGGAAAGGGTAGTACTGACGTCAATTGTTGCCATGACGATACAGCAACCTTTTCCCTGCCATCTCCATGGTAACCTGGGGGTCCATCTGTACTTCGCCCCCTCCTTCTAAAAGGGGGTCCTTTAGGGAGGGGCTAGCTAATAAGGTGTCTGAGAGGCAAGTGAGGGGAAGCCGTGATTGGAGTATGCCCCTTTCCCCAGGTCCCTCCCTATTCCTTGGGCTCAGAGAATAAGGTTGGGATCAGGGGGTCCTGCCTTGGGGTCTGGGGACAGCTGGTGAGGGTGAGGGAGGCAGCTCTCCCTCTTCCATCTGGGGATTCCCCTGGAAATGCCCCTCAACCGAGTTCCTAGGCTCGTGAGCAGAACTGCTGGGAAGTTGGCAGAGGGAGGCAAGAGGGATTCCCCAACCCTCTCCAAGGCGGGACATCACCCAGGCCCAGGGGACCTGACGGGCTGGCTCTTGGCTGCCCCTTGAAGCCAGGGGTAGGATCAGCGGCAGCCTCTCTTGCTCGAGTGCTGGCTGTGCCGGAAATTCCTGCCTGGTGCTGTACGTGCCTGAAACCTCCCAGCAGGTGTCATTAACCCCATTTTACAGATTTGGGAATGGAGACTCAGAGAGGCTAAGTAACTGGCCCAAGTTTGCGCAGCTAGTAAACGGCAGTCAGGACTCTAAGAGTTTAGGCCAGTGACTTTTCCAGGGGGAAAAAGGAAGAAACAGAGAACAGGATGGAAAAGGAGAAAAGAAATAGGAGAGTGAGTGACTCAGGTTGGAGCATGTCATACTGTCACCTATAGAACAAAGCTCAAATTCAAGGCCTTCTTGATCTAGCTTTTCTTCTGTTACATCATCGCCAGATCCCCTCAATTCTGAGCTCTGCAAGGGCCAGGGATCTGTCAGATTCAAGCCTAGGTTCTCAGCACCTGGTGTAGCCCAGATAGGTAGGTGCTGGAAGAAGGTGACCGAATTGACTTCCTGGAACGTGCACTGCACTTTCCAGCCTCCAGGCCTTTGCGCACAATGTTCTGTCCACCTAGTGGAACTAACTAGCCCCTGGGCTGACCCCTCCAGGCAGGGTGTATATCTGAAATCTTTGCATCACTCACTATCCAAGCATACGGAGGATGGCTGGCAATAAGTCTGTTTTTTCTTTTTTTTTAAAGATTTTATTTATTTTAGAGAGAGAGCGGGGTGGGGGGGAGGTGGAGGGGGGAGTGTGGAGCCCCATGCGGGGCTTGATCCCACCACCCTGAGATCATGACCTGAGCCAAAACCAAGAGACGCTCAACTCAACCAAGTCACCCAGACACCTGTCTTTTTTAAAAAATTAAAGTTTACGTATTTATTTAAGTAAGCTCTATGCCCAGTGTGGGGCTCAAACTTACCATCCCGACATCAAGATAAAATCATAAAATATTCCTCCAACCAAGCCAGCCAGGTGGCCCCCTAATTTTTTTTAAACCAGTGAGGAAGGGACTTGCTGGCGTGAGGCCTCCTGCCTGCTAGGCTGTGTGAGTTCCATAAGGGCCAATCAATGCCTGTGGTCCTTCAAGTTCACTGCTGAATCCCCAGTGCCTTGCACAGGCCTGGCTGTTGGACTTGTATTGACCAAGGCAGGGACAGAGCCTGAACTAGAACCCAGTGGCCTGACTCCTGGTCACACTGTCCAAGGCTCCTCATTGCCATGGAACAGAGCTGTCACCCTGGCTCCTGCCACTGTCTCTCTCTCAGGGCTTCTTTCCCTCGACGGATACCCAATCTTTACATAAGCTCTCTCAGCTCCCGGAATGTTTTTTCTCCATCTCTGCCCATTATTTTCTGGTGATGCGGTCCATCACCCGGCCATGCTTCCACCCCAAGGCTGGATTCTGGGGGCCCAGCCGGATCAATCAAAGTCTCGCATTTCCCTGACGACGGTAATTGGCTGAAAGAGTGCGCCTGCGACTTAAAAGAAGGGCCAATCACTGCCCTTCCCAAGGTCAGGTAAACTGAGAGTGGGGGAAAGCCCCTCTCTCATTTGCAGATTTCCAAACTGCCACAGGCATGTTCCCTGCCCAGAGGAGATAATCGGGGTTGAGAGATGAGCAAAGGGGTAGTCCTGGTGGGCCCCGCCGACACCCTGGTTCCTACAGTTCTTCCTTTAAGTTTACGTATCTGGAAAGCTTATATCCTTCCGAGCCACTTGAAACAACGTAAGTTAACTTCAGTTGCTTGCAAAGGAGAGACCTCATCAATACAGAGGCCAATAATTTTTTTCTCTCTAAAATTACAATGGTCTTCTAAGGAGGGTGTGACTGTTTACAGGGAAGAAGGCCCTTTTCCGGCAGAGCAGTAGCGTGGGTTATGCTGGATAGGCTTTGCCTGGATGGAGCTCGATGGGGATCGAAACAGCTAGATTACTCCACCTAATAGAGTGAACTGAGAGCCCTGGGGGCTCTCTAGGAATTAAGGGTGGAGGAGGAGAGGAGTGAAGAGGAGAGGGAAGCCAGCACTGCGGCCTGAAGCCAGGGATTCTTCCGGTGGGTGAAAGGGAAAGAGAGGCATGGGAGGGCTTTCAAGAAAGAGGGTGTTTGAAGGACCAGGCACCGAATGGTCAAGTCTAAAAATCCTCACTTCAAAGTAGACCCCTTTTTGGCAAACATGCTCTCCTTTTTTTTTTTTTTTAAGGTTGCATTTATTTGAGAGAGAGAGAGAATGAGAGACAGCGCATGAGAGGGAGGAAGATCGGAGGGAGAAGCCGACTGACTCCCCGCCGAACAGGGAGCTTGATGTGGGACTCGATCCTGGGACTCCTGGATCATGACTGAGCCGAAGGCAGCCGCTTAACCACTGAGCCACCCAGGCGCCCCCCTTTTTTATTGTATTTTTATTTTACTTTTTTTTAAAGTTTTAAATTCCAGTTAGTTAACTTAGTGTAATATTAGTCTCAGGTGTACATTATAGTGACATCCTCTCCTCTTTTAATAAGTCTCCTACATTTGGGACTGCCTGGGAGAGAATTTATGTGGAAACCGAGAACGGTGGTCCTTTTGGGTGAGTGTGGGATTTTGAAGTACTCTAGGGAGGGCTGGGAATTCTACCCCATGTGGATTAGGGGTGTTAAGTCATTTGCATTTAGATTTCAGGGGACAGGAGACTGAACCTGACCTCTGGGTTATGTGTATTTTTTCCAATATTAAAATAATACAGGCTCATTAAAGCAAAACTGGAAAGTGGAAAATACTTCTTCAGCTAAATGCTATACTTCCAGGCAGCCTTGGGTCATGGATGGATTTTAGAGGAGTGTGCTAGCCTATCAACCATCATCTGGGGGAACCCGGGCAAGTCTCTCAAGGCTGTTCCCTCACCTGTAAAATAGGAACGAGAAATCAAGGTTTTTCAAACGACTTCTTTCCCAGTCTTTTTCTGGTCCCTGGGAGGCCCCTAATCCGAGGTGCCCAGGGTCACAGAACAGCAGGTAGCAAACTCTAATTCCCTTTTGGGAGCGTTAACTGGGCTGGTGTGGGTGGCCATTCTCTTTATTCTAAGTTGTCGGTCCAACCGCTCCAGTCCAGAGTTTCTCTGGACCCCCAAATCCGGCACAGCTATGGGAATTGCTTTGGGAAACCGAGGAGAGGGATGAGGAGAAGGATGAGGGCAGGGGCCGAGGGGAAAGGTAGCCCTGGAAGGGGTCCGGACCAGAAGGAAGTGGGGGGAGGGGTTGGCGCGGACGCGGAGGGCGGGCCTCTAGGGCTGGGTCCAAGGGAGGAGGCAGCCGAGGGGAAGGAGGGGAGCAGTTTGCGGGCCGATCGACGGGATAGACATACACGGCCAGCCCGGAGTGGAAAGAACAGTTTATGCTGTGCTTTATTAAAATGTGCATCATTCTTTTATTTTAAAATGTGCATCATTGTCTCGTGCTCGGCGCGCGCGACCTCAGCGTGCTGGCCCGCGGCGGGCCTCGTCCCCGCCCGGCTCCCGCGGAGCCGCCGTGCGCAGGCGCACTCAGGTGGCGCGGGCCCGGGGGCTCCCGCCCATGGCCAGGTAGACGTCGATGGGCACGTGCAGCAGCGTCAGGCAGTGGCAGCCGGGGCAGCGTCGAAGCGGCCTGGGGAAAGCGGGACCCGGCCTCTGCTGTTGGGAACGCGCCCGGGGAGTGCACCCGGGCCATCCCCCCCACCCCTGGGGTTCCGCGGGGCTCTGACGCGGGGACGCGGTTCTGGGCAGGGAAAGTGTACGCAGGCGGTCCGGACGCCCGCGCGGGGAGGGGCGTCAGGAGGGGCTGCGGGGGGGAGGGCGCCGGCCTCACCTGACCGGGTTGTGCTCCGTGGCTACCGGCTCCGGGCTGTTCTGGGACTCGGGGGCGGCGGCAAGGCCAGGGGAGTCTCCGGCCTCAATGGGGAACCTTCGACCCTGCGGGGGCTCCTGGGCACTCATGTCCAGGCCCCGGGGCGCTCTGCGCGGGGATTGGCGGTCAGGCCGCTCCCGGGACGCCGGGCGCCCCCTGCCCGCGCCCGCCCCGTGGGCTGTTGCTCACCTGCCGGAGGCCGAGGCCGGTCCCAGGCTGGAAGCAGCTGCCGGACCCCTGGCCGCGGGAGGACTCTCCGGTCCAGGCGGAGCCGGGCAGGTGTCTGCGGCGCGCCGCGGCCGGGACGTCGAGGGGGCGGGCTGCATTGTGACCCGGGCCGCGGCGCGCTGACCTCACAGAGCCCGTTCCTCTCGCCGGGAACTCCCCCCTCGCCGTGTCGGGCCGCCCGGCACTCCGCGCGGCCGCGAGACGGGTCCGGAAGGCTCCGGCCATGGCGCCTCGGTACCGGGCCGGGCAGACCACCCCCCCCCGCGGCAGCCCGATGGGGGCACAGGAGGCGGCGTCCACGAAAAGGAGCCCGTGATCCCGGGCGGCGCGCGGACGCCCCGGAGCGGGCTGCGACTCCCTGCCTGGCTGGGGGACGGGGGCGCGGCGGTGACTTAACTCGTGCTGGGTTTGGTGGTGGTGATGGTGAGGGCAGGTAAGGGCACTGACAATTTTGGCCAAGGGTCACACAGCATTTACATCACAATTGGGCCGAGTTTTTAAAATGTCTGGCCCTCTCCCTCCCCACCACCCGTGGCTGCTGTGTCCAGACGGAGAATGTTCTAGCGCTGGGGGCGGCTGCGCATGAAGTCCTTGGGGGGAAAAGGAGCAGGCCAAGGGCGATGGTGGAGTAGAGCTGCCTCACAGAGGCAGCATGAGCTGAGAGGGTGATAGGAAGGAGGCGCTAGACAGCATGGAGGACTTTCTGCTCTCCAATGGGTACCAGCTGGGCAAGACCATTGGGGAAGGGACCTACTCAAAAGTCAAAGAAGCATTTTCCAAAAAACACCAAAGAAAAGTGGCAATTAAAATTATAGACAAGATGGGAGGGCCAGAAGGTGAGCTGGGGCCCCTTTGGAAGAAGGGAGGACTGGTTGAGGTGGGTGGGCACTTCCTCCAGTGGGAAGGATCATCCCCTCCTCCCCTTTAGTCTGGAACCAAGGTGTGCAAGAGAGTTTGTGGCTCTGGGGCAGGTCGTGGGGGGTGATGGGGGGGAAACAGAAGGATGCTGGGAGTCCAGGAACCTCGCACCTCTAAAACCCAGGATTAAAGTGGCAGGAGGTAAAGGGCCTCAGAGGCACAACTCCAGCCTGCTGGGCCTTCCTTGTTCCAGGAGGGGGACGGAGATGGGCAGAGAGGCCATGGCCTAGGCTGGCAGAGGGTAGGAGCTGCTGCCAAGGCAGGCAGAAGTGGGAAAAAGGCAGACAGGGCTCAAGGGAAGAACTGTGGGTCAGGAGGCAGGGGTGTGAGGAGTTGGCTCACCATGCTGTGGGCAAATCAGGTCTCATAACTGAGATTCAGTGGTTTTGTCTAAAAAATCCCCAAAGCACTTTGATATCCATGGCCTCACAGGTTGCCCACAGCAGTCCCTGAGGGTGGCAGGGAGTCATTCCTTTGAATAATAAATTAACTACAAACATAATAGCAGTGAGCATTCTTTGCAATGTCCAAGCAGCTAGACATTTAAGACTGTTAATGGGAACCAAGGCACCAGACCCAGACACGGTGGGCAGACAGAAGCTGGAAGGCGGGAGGCAGGAGTTAAGAGTTATGCCCTTCTGGACTTGATACCCCCCGTCTTTTCCCCTTGTTTCCTCAGAATTTATCCAGAGATTCCTGCCTCGGGAGCTCCAGATTGTCCGTACCCTGGACCACAAGAACATCATCCGGGTGTATGAGATGCTGGAGTCTGCCGACGGGAAAATCTACCTGGTGATGGAACTGGCTGAAGGAGGGGATGTCTTTGACTGTGTGCTGAATGGGGGGCCGCTGCCCGAGAACCGGGCCAAGGCCCTCTTCCGTCAGATGGTCGAGGCCATCCGCTACTGCCATGGCTGTGGTGTGGCCCACCGGGACCTCAAATGTGAGAACGCCTTGTTGCAGGGATTCAACCTGAAGCTGACTGACTTTGGCTTCGCTAAGGTGTTGCCCAAGTCACGCCGAGAGCTGAGCCAGACCTTCTGCGGCAGCACAGCCTACGCCGCCCCCGAGGTGCTGCAGGGTGTCCCCCACGATAGCAAGAAGGGGGACGTCTGGAGCATGGGCGTCGTCCTGTACGTCATGCTCTGCGCCAGCCTACCTTTTGACGACACAGACATCCCCAAGATGCTGTGGCAGCAGCAGAAGGGGGTGTCCTTCCCCGCTCATCTGGGCATCTCGGCCGAGTGCCAGGACCTGCTCAGGCGGCTCCTGGAACCAGATACGATCCTCCGGCCTTCAATCGAAGAAGTTAGTTGGCATCCATGGCTAGCAAGCACTTGATAAAAGCAATGGCAAGTCCTCCCCAATAAAGCAGGGGAAGAAAGCAAACCCAAAAACCCGCTTCTAAGATGGTGATATATATTTTACACTTGAAGTTTACTTCTATCCTAAAACTTACCTACACCCTCCCCAAGCCTTACTTCTCTTTCCCTTTAAAGATCTTCATGCAACCAGAGGGCCTCGTTCAGACTTCCCTTTTATTACAGCTAACAAGTGATTTTCACACAGGTGTTTAACTCAGATTAATGAAAAAAAAAAAAAAAAACAGACCCCAGAATCATACACACAACTGGGGGTGGAGAGGGGAAAAGTGACCAAGAGCAACTGGAACCACCACTGTTGCAACTTCCTTTCCAAATAAAAGCAGAAGTGCTGGGAATGCAGAGACTCCTTGTCTTGGTGAGAGGCCTGCTGGGGGCCCGGTCCCTGCCTCACCCCAGAGTCTAAGCTGAGTCTGAGGTGAGGACAGAGGACTTCCTTGAGACCCTGACCACCCCTCCCTGCCTGCCCCTGCCCCTTCCCCAGGCTCCACGCAGGAAGCCAGCCTGCACACTGTGTCCGTCCTGCCCTGCCTCCAGGGCAGCTGCTGTTGGGGACAAGAATAGACCCCCAGACTTCCAGCTTCTGTTGAATCTCTTTAATGCTGTTAACGGCAAGTCTGGAAAAGGTTCAGAACAAAGTTCTTTTTCTTTCTTTTTTTAATTACAAAACTAACAGCTGTTAGAATCTTTTTTTTTTTTTCCCTTTTTTCTTTTCCTGGCTACAAAATACTCTGGGGAGATGCATTATAATTTAAAATATATAATATTGCACAAACAACCAAAAGGTTAATTAAACTAAAGAAAGAATTACAAAGAGAAAAACCCCATCCCGTCAAAAAAAAAAAAGATTCAACATTCTTTCCATCCCACCCCCCCACTGGAGGTTTGAAGTGGAAGGGACCACCACTCTCTTGGCAGACCTGACCACAATCCCTTTAGAATCATTGGTAAATACGCCAGATTATGTACCAGAATCACCAGAGCAGCATCATGAAGCACCAGGGTCTCCAGGAATTCCTGCAGCCCCTCATTCCCCCAAGAGAGGAACAGCTTTACCAGAGTGAAGGGTGAGAGCCACAAAGACTGGGTCAGTCTTCAGGAAGAAGAGCTTTTGCAGAAGCCTGATGAGAGTCTCAAGAAGTTCACCCCCAGCATTACCCCTTCAAGCCGCAGAAGGGCTGAGGTGGAGAAGTTGGGCTTACCAGAGTTGTAAGTACTCGGCTTTGATCGCTGCTCTGTACCGCTGGTAGCTGGCTTGTGTCCTAAGCTACAGGGGGTCGAGGTGGGTAGCTGGTTGGACAGGGTATCCCGCCAGGCAATGCACAGAAGGGCCTGAAGTGACCCCCTCCCTTCTTGGGGAGGGGAAGAAATGCAAGAGCAGACTCTTGCAGGTGGCACAGCTGGGCTAAGGACTTGGGTGCGTCCGACATGAAGAAGCCCTGGGAGAGGCGTTGGGGACATACCAGCCTGGGCTGGACAGAAGGAAGGAGGTGGGAACTCAGG
The DNA here is from genome assembly GCF_003265705.2 of Callorhinus ursinus. Lineage (NCBI taxonomy): Eukaryota > Metazoa > Chordata > Mammalia > Carnivora > Otariidae > Callorhinus > Callorhinus ursinus. The sequence continues at coordinate 12,479,627 of NW_027397080.1, read as the reverse complement.
GTTTGGTCTCTAGATTCGGAACCGCAAGGAACCTTTCTGGGAATGGAAAATGCCTGGGAGGGGAAGATCCCCAAGAGAGGCAAGTTTCCCAGAGACGAATGCCTCTTACTCACTGGGCTAGAAACCAGAATGTGCTTGCCGTCCTGTCTAGCCAAGGACAGGTGGGAGGGCCTTCCTTGCCTGCCTATGGGCGGGCAGAGTGTTGTCTCAGCTTCCTCCAAGACACTGGTGCCTAGCTTCTGTCTGCACAGGTAGAAGGGCTAGAATTATCCCTTGGGACTTCCCAGCAAGAGTCCCTAAGAACAGTGGGTGTTCAGCAGAGAAATGTAGGCTCTTCTGGTGAGGAGGGGTAGGTCTCCTCCCCCGTGAGTCATCCTATGGTTGGCACAAGTCAGAGTTCCTGGTTTGGATTTAGTGAGCCCCTTCCCAGATGTGAGCAGAGGCCCAAAGGACCAGCAAGGAGCCACCCAGAATCTGCACCCGAGCTCTGGTTGACAGAGGCCATTGGGGGGACATTCTCAGTCAGTGTCTTCCAGGGCTGGGCTGAGACGAGCGAGGGGGTGGGAGGTTCTGTGGGCGGGGGAGCTGCACGCTCTGGCTCCCCTCATTCCCAGTCCTCCCACTCTACATCTTCCAGCTGCAGACAGGAGGGGATAATGGAGAGCACAAACACATATTTACTCCTCTGAGTCAAGCCCAGACCCAGCCTCCCCTTGCTGCCTCCATTTACAGATAGCTTCCCCGACCCCGCCCAGCCCTGTCTTGGGCCATACCCTCCTGCCCTCTGTGAGAGTGAACCACTGTCTTAAGGAATGTGTCTGGGGAGCAGAGCTATCCTCCACCTAAGGGGTGGGTCTGCTGCTCTGATCATTCCAGACCCAAAGGAAACGCTTCCATCAGCCAACACTGGATGCCCCCAGGAACCGCGTCGGTCAGTCCCTGAAGGAGAACTGGAGAGGGGCACTGCCATGAGGGTGCTCACAGGATCTTCCTCAGGGGCTCCAGCACCCTACTGCCCCAGCTGAAGTCTCCCCAGGGAACTTACTATTGGCCTGCTGTCAGCTGATCCCGGGTACGAGAGGTGGTAGGAGGTGGTAGAATGACGCTGCTTAGGTATACGGCTGTCAGGTTTTACTGAGGGCCGCAGAAATACAGGAGGCATCGAGCCCCTGGGACATGAGAGGGGATCAGGGGCCTTCTCTGCCCTGGGCATAATGAGGTCACAGGAGCCAAAGACTCTTGGGTAGCTCTCTCCCTCTCCCCAGGCTTCAGTTTTCCAATATGAAAACCGAGGCCCTGCCTGTCTCTCTCATCTGTTCACCTCTTTATAGCAGGTTCATAAGCTACAAGATGGAAGGAATCATGTGGTTCTTGTGTGACTGTGGAAGCAGCACGGACTTGAATCAGACATCTGGCCTGGAGCCTCAGTCCTCTGTCACTTAGTAATTGTGAGAGCTTTTCCCCTGCCTTCCATTCAAAATGACCCATTCTTGACTTTAGCAGGTAATGAAGCATAAGAGTAGGAAGGTCTCTGAGCTTTCTAGCTGGATGGGTTTTGTGGCAGCTTCAGTAATGTTCACCACCTGCTCCCATGTCCTAGGCACGACGCCTAACACATCTACATGCATTGTCTATCACAGCTTACAAGCTTCTAGGGCCAGTTCTAGGTTTTCGATGGTGAAACAGAAGCTCAGGTTAAGTGACTTGCCCTAGATCACACTGTCTTTTGCCCCAAGGCCAGGAAATCTGTTCGGGACCATCCCTGGGGACCATGATGTGGGGCAGGGTTTGGAGTCTACCTTTTTTTTTTTTAGCAGTTCCTCAGGTGACTTTCATGCAGAGCTAATATCAGGAACTCTCCCACTGTCTACCCTGGAACTGAGGGGAAGCAGAGCCTGCTGATAGGAAGTGTTCAGGGCCCTGAGTGGGAGGCCCCAGCACCCTTCTGGAAGCTGCCATCTCAGAGAGGAGCAGGGATCCACCCTTAGGGGATGGTTGGGCCTGATGGGGAGAGTCCTCACACACTGGGATCGTTGAGCTTGCTTCCCTGAAGCCAACCAGGCCCACTCACCTCCCCAGAGGCATCCACTTTGGAGAGTGCCATCTGCACTTCCTCTTCGGTCATGTCCAAGTCGAAGTCCTTTTCCCAGTCCTCGCTGATGTCCGTGCTTGAGCCTGGGACCAAGATCCACAGTGTGAAAGGTGGGAAGGGGTATGTCTGAACAGTTTGTAGCTGGGGGTGATGGTGCTCTTTAAAAGGGCCTGGCAGGGACACCTGCGTGGCTCAGTCAGTTAAGTGTCTGCCTTTGGCCCAGGTCATGATCCCAGGGTCCTGGGATCGAGTTCTGTATCGGGCTCCCTGCTCAGCGGGGAGCCTGCTTCTCTCTCTGCCTGCCGCTTCCTCTGTGTGTGTTCTGACAAATGAATAAATAAAATCTTAAAAATAAATAAATAAAAGGGCCTGGCAAATACACAACAAAGGTCTTAATATTCTGTTGTCACTCTGACTCAGTGATTGTACTTTTAGGAATCTATTCTAAGGAAAAACGCTGGATTCAGTCAAAGATTTAGCCAAAAGGATGTTCACTGTAGTGCTGTTTATAGTGATAAAAATTTAAAAAAACAACTTGCGAGTTCACTGATAGGGAATTAAAAAAATAAATAAATGGTGTAGTCACATGATGGAACATTATGTGACTTTTAAATGTTAGGCTGCAGAACACTTATACATGTGGCAAAATAGTCTAAAACTATTAAGTGAGAAAAAGGAAGTTACTGTAGTAGAGAAAGCACTCTGCCCCAGAGGCTCCCCAAAGCCACAGACATCTTCCAGAAGACATAAACCATGAACCTCTTCCTGTTCACCTACTCCACTCTACCTTCACTGACCTTGCTAGTCCTGAAACACATCCTGCCTTAGGGCCTTTGCATGGGCTGTTCCTTATACCTAACTCTCTCCTCAGACATCCACAGGCCAACTTCCTTGCCTCCTTCACATCCTTGTACAAACCATCCCTACCCCGACTATCCTACTTTATTTTTAAAAGTTTTTTTTTTTTTTTTTTTTTTGAGACAGTGAGTGAGTGAGAGAGCATGAGCAGGGCGGGCAGAGGGAGAGGCAGGCTCCCCGCCGAGCAGGGAGCCCAATAAGGGGCTTGATCCCAGGACCCCCAGGACCATGACCTGAGCCTAAGGCAGATGCTTAACCGCTTAATCAACCAGCCACTCAGGCGCCCCCCCCAAACCATCCTCTTATACTTGAAACCCGCCCACTCCCCTCACTCTGCTCTACTTGTTCTTTGTGTCCACTGTATTTATCAACTTCTGAATTCATCACATCATGAGACTTAGTTTGCTTATTTCTAACAGAGGTACTGGAATGTGCGCTCCCTGAGGGCAGGGATCTTTGTTTTCACCAAGTGCCTTGAATACAGAGTTTGCGCTCAATGAATATACATGGGACCCTTTTCTAAAGCAGGGTCGGCAGACTACAGCGCAGGGACCAAATCCAGCTTACTGCCTGCTTTGGGAAATGAAATTTTGGAGCATAGCCATTGCCATTTGTTTCCATATTGCCCATGGTGGCGGCTTTCCTGCAACAGCAGCAGAGCCAAGGTGTCGTGTCAGCCCGAAATATTTGTGATCTGGCCCTAGAGAGAAAAAACCTACTAATCCCTGCTTTAGGTGATTCTGAGGCCTGCTAAATTTGGCAATCACTGCTCTAAATATTCACATTTGGGCATGACTTCTTATGGGCAACATAAAAAAATGTATACATGAAAGTTATTACTAAGAAGAAAACGACAAAAATAGTTTTATAAAAGTACATGCGGAGAAAAGTATATGCAGTATGATTCTCTTAAAAAAATATGCTGAGATGCTGGTACATATAGAGAAAAGATGCATAACATACCCATAAAAATACTAACGATAGTTACCTTTAGGTGATGAAGTCAGCTGGTAATTTTCCCATTCTTTTTTTTTTCTCCCCCCAAAGTGAACATACACTACTTTGTATTTTTTTCCTGTCTATTAAAAGCACCTTCAAAAAGAGTAGGTCCCTGATCTCTCAGTGGCATGACCTATAAACATGTCCTTGCTTTTGCTTGCTCAGCTTGCTCCTCACCAGGCACTCAGGCTCTGACACTAACCCCCCCCCAAGCACCCCTACATTCCTTATAAGGGGTCTTGCACTGTTCTCCTTCCTAGCCACCTGGCTAGCCACCAGCATCCTTGTAAGATCATTCATGGTCAGGAGCGCCTGGGTGGCTCAGTCGTTATCTGCCTTCGGCTCAGGTCATGAGCCCAGGGTCCTGGGATGGAACCCCACGTCGGGCTCCCTGCTCAGCAGGAAGCTTGCTTCTCCTCTCCCACTCCCCCTGCTTGTATTCCCTCTCTTGCTGTGTCTCTGTCAAATAAATAAAATCTTTAAAAAAAAAAAAAAAAAGGATCATGCATGGTCTCTGGAGCCGAGAAGACCTGGGTAGAATCCCTACTTTTTTATCTATTGTGTAGTCTTGGGTAAGTTATTTTGGGCTTCAGTCTATTTATAAAATAAGGATAAAACCACCCTCTTTGTAGAGAACTGCATGCACAGACTATAATGCAGATCCTGTCTCCTCACCCCCCTCATTCAGCTTCCGCAGGTCCAGGTAGTGACCCAGAATTCTGCATTATAAATAGGTACCTGGGTGATTCCTTGTAGGCCTGGGCCTGCAGTTCTGAGATACAACAGTGTTAAGAATAGAGGTGTCAATGTGAAGTGCATGTGCATGTACACACAGTGGGAATTTAACAGACAGGGCCGTTAGTGGCACTGTCTCCGAGGTAAGTCATTTTGTGTGTGGCCCCACGACTGGCCAGGGCAGAACGGCGACCGAGACCCAGTTCTTCACGCGCCATGTCCAAGTCTCCCTAGGCCTTCGGGACACTCCGGTGGCACACACCTGGCTATCTGTCAGTGCAGGCTTCCTGTGGGTTAGAAGCTGAACTCCTGGCTATTCCTCATCTCAGAGCTGGGGCTGTGGCCGTGGCAGCTTTCCCTGACCTCAGGTTGCCCTTCAGGAATGTGAAACTCTCTTTTTCAGCCTTTAAATTCGAGGGCAGCCCTTCCAGGGGTGGAAAACAGAGTATCAGCTTACAGTTTTGAGGCACTTCACATCCACCCTCTGAGGTGGGTATTAACAGTCCCAATTTACAGAGGACGAGATGAAGGCTTCGAGGGGCAGAGATGAGAATCGGGGCTTTCTTTCCCATGTGCCTCCTCTCCCTTCCTGTCCTGTCACACGACAAGAGTACTAAGAGCTCCCTGACACTGTGCGCATGGCAGAGAACGGATTTAGGCCAAAACAATTTTAAGCTTTCATGGAGTTTTACTGTTGTTTTAAGAAAGGGGAGTTTTCAGGTGATTACTAACCTCCCAGTGCTGTCATTCAGCTCATTTTATTCTGTTCAACTACAACTCTATTTTCCCAGAGAAGAAATGGGAGGCAAAAGCCACTCCCAGGTCAGTCACTGGGGAAGGAGGGCCTTGAGCCCAAGGGCTTCTTCTAGTTCCGCAGACCACAGGCCTGTCCCCGTCTCTCGTCCCCCTTCCTGCTGAGGGAACCTGAGCAGGGTAAGTCCAGTCTCTTAGATTACATGGATCTTGGGACAAAGTGCAGGCGGGAAGCAGCTCTGCAAAGACAGTAACTGCCCCAGGACCTTGGTGAGGCCACCCCAGGAAACTATGCTGCATGCAGGGACCAAGCTCTTCTATGTCACCTAAGGATATGGACATAAGAGGGAAAAGGAGTCACTGTCTCCAAGCCTTCATTCTTTTAAGATTCACTCTCTCTACTCTGTTTGCACTATGCCCCCCTAGTCCAAGACCCCGGCTTCCCCTAAGTGACAACTGCTTCTGGTGGGTCTTCTGCAGCGACTTCCCAGCCCCCCTGCATCCCCCCCGCCAAGTGTGTCAGAGGCAGGAAGGCAGAGTGATGAAGAGCTCGTGCTGCAGCTTCCCCTAATCTCATTTTGTCCCATTTCAACCCACCACTCATTTTTCTGATCCCACTCTCCCATGGCCCAATTTCCCCACAACCACTACCTCAAACGGCCCTTCGTACCACCAGGCCAGCAACCCCCCACCGCCTTTTGGGTCCATCACCTACTCTTCACCTTCCTAAAGTACTATTTTACACTTTTCTAAATACTTAGTGGGTGAGTGCTTGATCTCCGTTTCCTTCCAGTAAGTAAAAAAATGGGGGAAATTACCTAGATCTCTTGGGCTTCTGTGAAGACTGAATGATATGCATATCCAGTGCTTAGCGCAGAGCTATACAGACATATAGAAAGTGCTCAGAGATGGTTCCTTGTTATCATTTCCCCAAAGCAGGGCTCTACTCAGATTTCTTCCCTGAGGACCTATCATGAAAGTTACCCCCAATTTATAGAGGAATAAATGGGGCTTAGAGAAGATCAGTAACTTTTCTCAAGTCACATGGCTTAGGAGCAAGGTTGGGATTTGAACCCAGAACTGTCTGAACCCCAGAGCCTGAGCCCTCATCCTCTACACGTAAAGCTCTCAGTACCGGTCAGGCATATAATGTGAGCCAGCATGCCCTGCTGCTTTATGGCACCAAGTCCAACCTTCCAAGTTCGGCTTAAGGCTAAGCTCCTAAGTTCTACTTCTGAGCTAACCCATCCACCCTTCTTGTTCCTCCCTCTCCTGGGAGGTAATACAACAAAGTGGGCTTTCACCCCCGCCCCGTGTGCCCCGTGGCCTCTGCTATCGGGACTTGGTAGGCCCCTCAGCCGGGACTACCAGTCCCCCACACCTGCCCCAAACTCTCCACCTCTCCTCTACAACGCCTGTCTCCTTGGTCAAACAACCGCCGGTGCCCCAAGGTTCCTTCTTTCTCTGAACTTCTCCGGCACCACGCCTGTCCCATACTGCTTCCCGCTTCATCATAAAGCCTGCTGCTTTTGCCCCTCCCTCCTCAGTGCCTCATAAAGAGTGGGTAGGAGCTCAATGGATGACCTCACTGAATCAAGAGCCAGAAGGGAAGCATTGTGTTGGAAATTGGAAACCCTACCGTTTCCATCAGGGAGCAGGGAAGGGTTGGGGTGGGGCCAGTTTCCCTCCCATTGCAGCAAATCAGTCTCTCACTGCACCAGTAGGCGTGGGCTCACCTGCTGGGCAAGTTTTGTGGCTGATTGGTACTGTGTGTTTAGCAGAGAGAGAGAGAGAGAGAGAGAGAGAGAGAGAGAGAGAGAGAGTGTGTGTGTGTGTGTGTAGGCCTTGCTGACAATCGGCTGTGTGTGTGTGTGTGTGTGTGTGTGTGTGTGTGTAGAGGCCTTGCTGACAATCGGCTGTGTGTGTGTGTGTGTGTAGAGGCCTTGCTGACAATCGGCTGTGTGTGTGTGTGTGTGTGTGTGTGTGTAGAGGGCTTGCTGACAATCGGCTCTGTGTGTGTGTGTGTAGAGGCCTTGCTGACAATCGGCTATCTCTGAAGAGGTATTCTGGATGTGGCAAAAAAGTCAACACCAGAGCTATCATTGTCCTTTAATTCCAGGAATTAGAGAGGTTCCCCTTTGACAAGAAGTCAGTCTCCAGTCTAAAATTCCATTATACAGATAAGAAACTAAGCTTTATTATTTAAGCTGGGTCACAACAAGTTCATGAGTATTCATTTATTCTTTTTTCAACTGTACAGAAGTGTTGTTTATATGTTTCATACTCGTAATAATGCAGTAAGCTTAGGAAAGCTAAATGACTTTTCTGAGGTCACCCAGGGGAGAAGACCTCTGTCATCAATCAATGCCACCGGGATTTCCAACCCAGCATAAGACTGCATCGTCCAAATGCATGGAAACTGGCACAGTGTGGTAGCTAAGCACATGGGCTCCGAGTCCGAGAGACCCGGGTCTGAATCTGGGCCTGCTACTTCCTGGTCATGTGAATCTGAGCAAGTTAGTTAACATTTCTGAGCTTCACTTTCTTCACCTATAAAAGTGGACAATAATACTGACCTCACTGGGCTGTGAGATGTAATGAGAAACGAAGTGCAATATAACACACTAACCTGGCACAAACCTTATTTTATCGAACCTAAGACCCCCAACGATTGTTAAGATGCACCCTTATTTCAGAGAGCAGGTACATTTTGGGGCACCTGGGTGGCTCAGATGGTTAAGCGTCTGCCTTCCACTCTGGTCATGATCCCAGCGTCCTGGGATCGAACCCCATGTGGGGCTCCCTGCTCAGTGGGGAGTCTGCTTCTCCCTCTCCCTCTGCCTCTCCCTCTGCTTGTGCTCTCTGTCTCTCAAATGAATAAAATCTTAAAAAAAAAACACAAACAGGTACACTTTAAATGGATGAAATATGGTAACAACTACTTAATAGATAGCAGCTGTCATCACCATCAGGATCACAAATGAAAGACAACTGCTGCTGGGACCCTCCCAAGGAATGAGGACACAAGTCTGCCTTTGGGGTAGCAGCGCTCGCCTGCCCCTCCCCCCCCCACTGGGCTGTGGCCTTGACTTACCTTTCTTTCCATTGTTAGAGGGTGTAGACTTCCCACTGTCCGAGTTCAGCTCAAACACCCGTAAGTCTGTGAGTACCTCCTCCCTCAGAGTCTCTACTCTGGCTGGAGGCCTGGGCTCCGGGCCGCTGGGGCGGCCAGCAGGGGGCTGGGGCTTGAACGGAGCTGGGGGCGGGGGTCCAGTCTCACCCACATCTACAGTCAGGCCCTGTTCCTCCAAAGATGCTTCGAGAAGCTTTTGGGACAGGTCCTTGGGCGGCACCGGTGCCTCAGCTGCAGTGGCAGGTTTGGCAATCTGTGTTACGACGGAAACGCTCTCGCTGCTCTCTGACGGAGTCACCTCTGCAGGAGGCTCAGCTGGAGGCACCGGATTCTCTTCACAGGGGCTCAGGGGGCCAGGTCCTCCTTCAGGGGATGGGCAAGTTTTGGCCACAGGAACCTTTGCCTCTTTTGGAGATGTGGGTGAAATGCTCACAAGCTCCTCTATCGAGAGAGAAGAGGAAAGAGGGCTATGTGCCCTGGTCAGCCCCAAGACAACCTTGGAGCTCTCTGAAGACAGACCTCAGGTTCCTGCCAGAGCTTACTCTGGTCAAGACTAAAGGGTGCCAGTTTCCTCACCCTCTCCCCATCATGGTTCATCCGCAGATAACCCCTGTCGGTCAAAGTCTCTCCTACCCACGAGGCCTAGCATATGTCTGGCGGACACTCAGCTTCTGGCGACACAGCCCAAGATGGTATTATAGGTTAGAAAGTTAAGATTTGACAGTGAATCAGTTCTGGGTTTAGGGCAGGCTCTGCTATATTCTCAGTGTATGATCTTGGATAAGACACTTAACTTTCCTTAATAAAGAAAGTAATAAAGAAAACAATAAATGTGTTAATGGCATGCAGGTGGCTCTAACATACTATCCTAAGCCAAGCTACCAGACAGAGGATGCGCAGCTACCACCTTAAGCCAACAGTTCTCAAACCTGGCTAAGCCATGAACTTTACCAGGGGAGCCTGTTAAAAATACAAGTTTGGGGGTGCCTGGGTGGCCCAGCTGGTTAAGCGTCTTGACTCTCAGCTCAGCTTTTTTTTTTTTTTTTCTCAGCTCAGGTCTTGATCTCGGGGTCATGAGTTCAAGCCCCACGTTGGGCTCCTGTGCTGGGTGTGAAGCAAAAAACAAGTTTGGCCACATCCCCGAAGAAGAGTCTCATTTAGAATGGGGGGAAGGGAACCTGGAATTCCAATAAGCAACCCAGGTGACTCTGAAGGGGCTGGTCCATGGGCTGGCTGGGGAATCTGCCGCTCCTGACACACGTGATTTCTGTACCTAAACCAGGAATTCCACCAGCCCAGGCAAACGTTTCCTTGTTAGTTCAGCCTATCCTCAGCATGTACAGACACGGTATACATGCCCTATACTTCCCTGGGTGCCAGGTCTCTCCAGTGCTCAAGAGAAGGCCAGATGGTCCCCAGAGGCACAACAGGACCTATTACTTGGCCATCACCTCTCACTATCTCTTACCTTCTTCCTCCTCCCAGCCAGGCTCTTCAGAGATGCTCTGTTCTGCCCGTTGCTTCAGGGCATCCCTCCGGGCCTGCTCCTGAGTGTGGGGGGAAAAGATGGCCAGAAGCAGTCAGGGCAAGCTCTTCCCAGACCCTGGCCCTGATCCCAGAGCTCTTGGTACCCTATGCCCCTTCTTCCCTCAACAAAATCCAGCCTACTTCCCCAAGGGCTGAGTGGAGGACCTCCCCAGGCCAGGCCAGCATACCTGCTCTAGTTGATGGACTTTATAGAAATACCGATGCCAGAATTCTGAATGGGAAACAGCTGCTGGGACCTGGAGGGAGGGGACAGTGGAGATGAGACTTTGGGAGTGGTTGTTTAGGGTCTGTGTCCCCAGCCTTATCAGCCTGCCCCCAGCTGCCCTGGATTTCAGATGTGGTTAAGTGGCTGAGCAGTTTTTCTCAGAGCACTTACACCCTCCACCCCCAGACCCATGTTACTGGCCCAGCTTGGCCAAGGAGGGAGAACAGAATTCCCATCAGGCCTTGCTGGCCCTTCCATTTCTCACATGACTGCCAGAAACCTGGCAAACCGCTTTACCCATGTGGATTCTTGGCTCAGGACCTGGCTGGTCTGGCTCTAGAGGGTCTCCGACTGCTCTCTGGGCCAGATGACTCTGCAAGGACTCTAGATATGGCCCTCCAACCTCCCGACACCTGAAACCGAAGCTGGGTGAGGTCCTGCCCTTTGGGACCTCACCATCTTGGTATAGAGCGCCCGGATGGAGGGGCTGCCTGCAAGGAGCTCTGCGGTCTCCCCCTTCTTCTCCTCTAGGCAGAACTGGGAAAGCCAGGCATCAAACAATTCCGGGGGCCCTGCAGAGGGACAGACACTGATGGTCAATTTCCTAGGTCTGGAGAGAGAACACTGGGCCTACAGAAAACACACCTAAGTGTGGACAAGGACAGTGAGGAAAGCTTAAGGTTTTTTTCAAAGCCATTTGGCCAAAGGTGGGGGTTCAGGAAGGGTGATGGGATAGGTAGGCCTCACTGGTACCACGGCAAGGCACCGGAAAGTGGTCTCTAGAATGGGCTGCCGCCTGCATGTTCTCACGTGCCTGCTTGCTTTTTAGCCCACTACACTTGGCTACTGAGCCCCCTCCTCTCTGAAACCGCTCTTCTCAGGTCTCCAGGGGCCCCATGTTTCCAGTCTAAAGGGTACTTCTCTGCCCTCCCTCATGTGACCAATCCATCTTCTGATCCTGGGAGCCACTTGTCCTTGTGAACGCCCTCTTCTCTCCTGGCTTCTCGGGCTTTTGTGATTTTCCTCCCACCTTTCCAGTTGTTCCTTGTGAGTCTTCAGTGGGTTCCTCTTTTCCTTTCCTTCTCTCTTCTCATTCTCTTTCATCTCCTAAGATAAGCTCCACTAAGCCACAAGTTACCACCTCTCCCTCCCCCGACAACTCTTCAGTCGGTCTTTGCAGCCCCAGCTACCCTTCTGGGCTCCAGATCCAGGGGCCCAGGTGTCCTCTGGACACTTCTTCCTGCTCAAGTGCAGCAAACCCCATGTGTGCTCATGTTCTTCCCTCCCAAGCTGTCCCACCTAGTTGTCCACCAGAGCCCTGGGTGCCCTCCTGGCCTCCTCCTCTATCGATTACTCTGAATTCTATTTCCTCAGTGTCTTCTGTATGCACACTGCCCTCTTCATTCCACCTGCCACTCCCTAGGTTCTGGCCTTACCTCTGATGTGGGGATTCCTACCAAGCCTCCTGCACAGTCTGCCCATCTTCTCTATTTTACCCTTTACAACCACGCTTGATGATTCTTCTATAAAATGCAAAATCGGGGCGCCTGGGTGGCTCAGTTGGTTAAGCGACTGCCTTCGGCTCAGGTCACGATCCTGGAGTCCCGGGATCGAGTCCCACATCGGGCTTCCTGCTCAGCAGGGAGACTGCTTCTCCCTCTGACCCTCTTCCCTCTCGTGCTTTCTATATCTCATTCTCTCTCTCTCTCTCAAATAAATAAATAAAATCTTTAAAAAAAAAATGCAAAATCTACTCACCCAGGCCTCAAAACCCGTCAGTAGTTCTCTAGGGAGATTAATTTATTTTTATTTTATTATTATTATTACTTTTTTATTAAGTAAACTCGTATGCCCGACATGGGGCTGAAACTCATGACCCTGAGAACAAGAGTTGCATGCTCCACTGACTAAGGCAGGCAGGTACCCTCCAGGGAGGGCTTTTTTTTTTTTTTTTTAAGATTTTTTTTTTTTAAGAGAGAAAGAGGTCGTGAGCGAGTGAGCGAGGTGGGGGAGGGACTAGAGGGAGGGAGAGGGATAAGCAGACTCCTCTTTGAGTCTTTGATCTCAGGACCCTGATCTCTGAGCCAAACCCCACAACCCTGAGCCAAAACCAAGAGTAGGAGGCTCAACCGACTGAGCCATCCAGGTATCCCTAGGGAGGGCTTTTTCTTATTGTTATGTTAGTCACCATACAACACATCATTAGTTTTTGATGTAGTGTTCCATGATTCATTGTTTGCGTATAACACTCAGTGCTCCATGGAGAACGTGCCCTCTTTAATACCCATCACCAGGCTAACCCATCCCCCCACGCCCCTTAGGGAGGGCTTTTTAAGCTAGGATCCAAGGATGGGCTTCAGAGTGTCAAAGAATTCCCCTACTGCATTATAAAATTTTGTGGACAGAGGGTTTGTCACTATCAACAGATTTTTAAAGACCTTTGTGACTAAAACAAGGTTAAGAACCGCTTGCGGCATTTAGAACAAAATTCAAACTGCTTAGTCTGGCCCCCACAGCCCTTCCGATCTGGCCCCCACCTGGCGCCCACTGGAAATTCTCACTGCCTCCTTCCCTCACATGCCCCTCTTCAGCCTTCCCCAGTGCAGAAGCTTCAAATGTCCTGTTGCCACGCTTGAACGCCCTTCCCCCGCTGCTAAAAGTAAAATTAGTTTACTTCTTTTTTCTTTTTTAAGTAGGCTCCATGCCCAATGTGGGCCTTGAACTCAGCACCCCGAGATCAAGAGTCGCATGCTCCACTGACTGAGTCAACCAGGTGCCCCAAATTAGTTTACTTCTAATTCATCCTTAAAACCTCAATCTGAGTGCCACCTCCTCGGTCCCCCAGGTTGGGCCAGGTGCCTCCCTTCCGGGTTCCCGTCCGGGGAAGCAGCACTCCGTCCCTACTATCGTTGCTTTGCCCTCAGTTTCCCATTTCTCTTTCCTAACAGCACATTCCTGGAAGTCTGGACGGGGGTGACGGTTTGACTCATTTCGGAGTTCCAGTTCCCAGCCTGGGGCCTGCTGCATGGCAGGGGCTTGGCAAACAAACACCCAAGAGAAGGCAGGCAGGCAGCAGGGTTGGGATGGGGCCTGAGTGGAGGCTGAGAGAGTGGAGCAAAGTCTCTGCAGACCGGGATGAACACAGTCCAGGTTCACGGAGGAAAAGGGACTGACAACCCATCCTACCACACGTAAGGTGCACTCTAGCCCCACTCTGGTCCCGCCACACAGGGGGTGCCAGGCCAATGCTGTCAGAGACAACAAGGGTGCTCATCCCAGACCCCCTAAAGCCTGCCCCCTCACAGCTACCCCCTCACCATCTGGTTCATTGCAGTAGGTTGCCGGGTCTGACTGCAGGCTATAGAGGCGAGCCTGTAAGAAACAAAGAACAGAAATTCTGGAGTGCTAGGTGGAGAAAACATCTCCTTTCTGACAGCATACCCTACCATTGTTGTTAATTTAGGTGCTTTGAAGATGTCCCTCCCCTATACATTTAGTTCCATAGGAAGTAAACCTCAACCCAGCTTCTCTCCTGCTGGCTGCCAGACCCACAGGGCACTTGTCAGGTCACCCTATGGCTAGAGAGTGGAGCACTGGGCTAGGAGTGCAAAATTGGGGCTTCCAGAAAAATGGTCTTTCCCCTAGTATTCTACCTTGGGAACTAAGAAAATACAGTGTAAGCAAACTACAAAATTGTATGTATAAAATGCTTTTGAACTATGTGAAACTTGAAAAATGTTAGTTCAAATACATTAATAAAGTCCAAATTTATGGGCAAATTTTGAAGTAGCTCCCCCAAATTAAAACCATTCATCAAGAATTTAATTTTTTTTCTTTTTTTAAAAGATTTTATTTAGGGGTGCCTGGGTGGCTCAGTCAGTTAAGCATCTGCCTTCGGCTCAGGTCATGATCCCAGAGTCCTGGGATCGAGCCCTGAGTTGGGCTCCCTGCTCCACGGGAAGCCTGCTTCTCCCTCTCCACCCCCCCCACTTGTGTTCCCTCCCTGTGTCTCTCTCTGTCAAATAAATAAATAAAATCTTTAAGAAAAAAAAAAGATTTTGTTTATTTTTTTGAGAGAGAGACAGCACAAGCAGTGGGGAGGGGCAGAGGCAGAGGGAGAAGCAGACTCCCCACCGAGCAGGGAGCCCGATGCAGGGTTTGATCCCAGGACCCTGGGATCATGACCTCAGCCAAAGGCAGATGCTTAACTGACTGAGCTACTCAGGTGCCCCAAGAATTTCTTAATTTCACAGCCAGTCTGCCAGATGAATTATCTGCTGTGTTCCCGTTAAGGCCACAGGAGTGACAAACAGAAAACCTCACCTTCCTTCCTCAGTATTATGTGAAGCAAGGGCTGGCTGTCCAAATCAGAACTTCAGCAAGGGGCTTTGTGATTCACTGCTGTTATAATTTAAAACCCTACAATTTAAGAAATTTCACACTTCCACTCAAATGGTCACTAAGTGGTGGTATTAATATTAGTGCTGAAAGATAATGCTTGAAAAATCATTATGTTTGGAATGGAAACTCAATGTGGTAAAATGCTACTAAGGCCAAACTGCTGTGACATCACACTGTGAATTTAGGAGAAAATACCCCATTAACCATAAGAAGTAATGCTGAGGAGATAAAATGTTTAAGAAATATCCTGTCACTGTTGTTGATCTAGGTGCTTTGAAGACATCCTCCCCCCATGCATTTATTCCCACTAGAAATCAACCTTCACCCCAATGCTGAGAGTATCATGCCCGTACAGCATTCCTTATTATGGCTGGAAGCTGAAGGGAATCCAAATGTGCAACACTAGGGAAATGACTGAATAATGATGCTACTTTCACTTGCAAGAATTTAAAGACATTAAAATGATGATGATTAAGAAAGATGCTAATATTTTTTATATATTTTTTTCAGCAGGTTACAAAATTACATGTATAAAGTGCCTTTTTAGTTAAAAAGAAAAAATCCAAACTATCTTTACCAATGCTAGTAAACAAAAAGAAATGACAGGTTAGAAACCAACGAGAAATCAGTGATTCTCTCTGAGGGATGGGATTATGGATTTAAGAATCATTACCTTCTTGCTTACTAATATTTTCCAATTTAGTTATATACATGTATTTATTTTCTGGCCTGAACACGTATTGCTTTTTGAGTGCACACAGGAAGCTAGAACCCAGTACTATTAGGCACCTGCAGGGGAGGCTGCTAATGAATACCTTGGTGCCATCATAGGGCTCAGCTGTGCCAGAGGGTGTGCCCATCAGGGTGATGACATCGCAGTCTATGGTTTTGTCCGGTGAGGGAGCAAAGGTGTCGGAGATCACGCCTAGGAAGTCAGATAACCCCTTCTTCATTTTCTCTGTTGCCCCCGAGGAGCCTTCAGTCTGCAGAGAGAAGCGGGCAGAGGAAACAGGTGGCCCAGGAGCAGGCTGCAATCTAGGGGATGGCGTACTGAGGGGTGAAGCATCAGGGGCAAAAGTGTGCTCTATGAGTGGGGACCAGGGAGGTGCTCACAGCCTCTCACCCTATCTCTGGGGTTGGAGAAGGACAGAGGTAGCCAGGGTTCTCCCGAACACCAGATGGGGGTGTGGAACAGGGCCCCCGTAGGCCTGGATAAGTCAGAGCAGAACTCTCTGACTGGCTATTTCATAAAAATTTCAAGACCAGGGGCGCCTGGGTGGCTCAGTCGTTAAGCGTCTGCCTTCAGCTCAGGTCATGATCCCAGGGTCCTGGGATCGAGCCCCATATCGGGCTCTCTGCTCCGCGGGAAGCCTGCTTCTCCCTCTCCCACTCCCCCTGCTTGTGTTCCCTCTCTTGCTGTGTCTCTGTCAAATAAATAAAAAAATCTTAAAAAAAAAAAAATTTCAAGACCAGTCAGGCTGATCAAAAACTGGCAGGAGAGGGGACGCCTGGGTGGCTCAGTCGGTTAAGCGGCTGCCTTCGGCTCAGGTCATGATCCCGGGGTCCTGTGATTGAGCCCCACGTCTGGCTCCCGGCTCAGTGGAGAGCCTGCTTCTCCCTCTCCCTCTGCTTGCCACTCTGCCTATTTGTGCTCTCTACCTCTGTCAAAGAAATAAATAAAATCTTAAAAAAAAAAAAAAACTGGCAGGAGAGGATGCATGTCATACACACCCAGTGGGGGAGAGGACCCACAGGTAGAGTGGTGGGAAAGGTCCTAGTTTTGGAGACCTAAACCTCTCTGAGTCAGTTTCATGATCTGTAAAATGCAGGTAAACAGACTTCCTTCAGAGGGCTGCTGTGACAAATAAAAGGTAAGGCATGTACAATGCCTGGCATATACCAAACAGCAGTATTGTAATATTACAATTTCATCATCATCGTTCAGGAAGTAGAACATTTTGTACGAAAGGTTGGGGAAATACGGGCAGGATAAGAACAGATATCCCTGCCCAGAGACAAACCTAGGACCAGCTGAGGGCCAATGTATGGATCATCTAGAAGGGGCAAGTGAGACACCGAGCTTGAGCCACACTGGTCAGACTGGCCTTGAAGCAAAGCAGAGATGGGATGCTGATAGGGCCAGGCTCTAAACCTCATGGAAACCATAATATTTACTCCTGATGAGGCTATCCAGGCATTTTACAGAGTGCTGGCACATGCTAGCACAGAAATACAATCCATGAATGAAGAAAAGGAATGAATAAATGGAAGAAACGAGTGGCACCTGTGCTACTGGCTGGACTCTAGCAGATCAGCAGGGTTACTCCTTGTCATCCATGCTCGTCAGCAGCTGTGACTAGCAGGCAGACAGTATTTTACAAGAAGAGTCAACCAAATAAGGTTGGTTGAAAGAACTCCAAAACATGTTTCTCATAACATGGCCTCTAGTCACAAGGCAATTGGTTCAGCTGGTGCTCAAATGAAGGAAGTGCAATTGTCCCAATACTAGAGGAGAAACTGTTCAAACAAAACCTGTATATTATACTTCATCAGAAGCTTGAGATTTGCAGGGATAGCTAACCATACACAACTTTCACTTTTCACACTAACTTTAGAATCTAACTCCTATCTCACAAGAAGATTCGGCTACATATCTTTGGTTAATAAAAACAGGGACAGTAAGAATATAAGTTGGCACAACCTTTCTGGAGGGTAGTTTTGCAATAAACATTAAAAGGCCTAAAACTGTACTCATCCTATGATCCTTTCCAGTATTTTATTATAAAGAAAATAAGAAGGGCAAAGATTTAGCAATCGGAATGTTCACTGTGGCTCTGTTTATAGTACCAGAAAAAAAATGCAATAGGAAACTAGGAACTGGTTGAACGTACAGAACAAAATAACAGGACATTTATGATGCTGGAGAGCGAGGTTTGCAATGATTAAGTCAGAAAGTAGGTTACAAGACATGATATTCATTGATTCCAGTTTTGAAAAAGAAAGTGGACATAAGAAACATAACCCCAAATATTAACAGTCATTCTCTCTGGGAGATGGAATTATGGGTGTCTCTAGGTCTTTCTTTTTCTTTTACTTACATGTATTTTCTAAATTGTCTACAATGAATGACTTTGCTAACAGGAAAGCATTTGCTAAAACAACACAGAAATGGGAAAGCCTATTAATACTAATTCTATGTAGCTTGTTTGCCCGACAGACACAATTCTTTCAAAGTGGGAGCCTCTGGGGAGAAACAATCCCTTAACAGTAGATAGGCTGGGGCGTCCCCACCAGGGGCCCAGGGCAGGTCAGGCTGTGAGGGACAGTCACTCAGAGGGGAGAGGCAGTACTCACAGCTAGCTTCTCCTTGACTACGCTGGCTGTGGCTGCAATGGTGCAGGCCGTGTCATGCTGCACCACCTGGGTGAACTCTGTCAGGTCTCGCTTCATGAACTCCAAGGCTTCGGAGGACTATGGAAGACAAGAGAGGGATGACAGAGCCAGCTGGCTCCACTACCCTTTGTTCCTGTTCCCTGGACTTCTTCCGGCCCAGACAGACACATGGAAAACTCAGGTGACACGCGAAGTCTAGGCACAGAAACAATGCTTGCTTGTCCCGAGTCCCTGACCTGGGATTACCAAATAGCAGCGTACAGAGGGGCTTCCTGCCGTTCTGAGAATGGGGACGGCCCTCAGCCCTGGCACTCAGAAGCTCTGTGGCCACAGGTAATTCTCACCTAGTCTCGGTTTTCTGTAAGATGAGGGAGGTGGCCCAAGTCAGTGGTTCAAGAGCAGGCTGGGGAAGGGGGCGCATGTCGTCTGGGAACAAAACAGAGTCTGATGCGTTGCTTTAAGTCATGACGTTTGTTTCAAATTTCAAATAACATGAAGAAAAGGTGTGTGTTTTTCTTATCAAAGGGAAGTGTTTCTACTTTTAGTTTTTTTTGTTGTTGTTACAGGGAGATTCAGTTGAAATGAGGCAGTATGTGAAATTATTTGTCTGAAAAGTTTAATGAACATGTCGCATTAGTTTAGAAAGCATTTATGAGTGATTCTTGACAATTTAATACCAGTAAAAAGGTGTGTGATTTTTACATTCAACAAAGGGGATGTTGCGAGAAATACTGGACTGGATTCTCTCTGAGGGGTTCTTGGTTCTATCACTCCAGGATTCTATTTATCCGTAGAGCACAATGGAGATTTGCTTCTGTTGGACTGACCTGCTGCTGCTCAGACGGCATGAGACAGCAGGCCCTCAGCTCTGGTCTGAGTCTTGCCCTGCTTTGTTTCACCCTTACCCACTCTGGGGTACCTTCCCAGACTACCTCTGTGTTCGCCCTGGCATGCCTTCTCATTTTACACATGGGATAATCAGCTGCAGTGTGTGTGTGTGTTTGTGTGTGTGTTAGCATTTTGAGGGTTCTTCTTTGGGGAAGGGGTTCTTCTTTGGGGAAGGGCCTGCTTAGTTTTCATCAGCCTGGGACGTCTCTGAATGGGGCAGTGTCGTCTATTGGCCTGCCTAGTTTTCATCAGCCTGAGATGTCTCTGAATGGGGCAGTGTCGTCTACCGGCCAGAAGCTTCTGTGAGAGTGGGAATCATGTCTCCATTTCAGACTCGGGGCTCCTTAATTGGGGCGAAGGGGTCATTTATTAATGTGCTCTGTCCACTCTGCCATCACTTTGGTCTAGGCCAACCTGCTCTTTCAAATGGACTCCTTAGAGGGTGCATCAGAGACCTCTACTACACTGTCCCTGTGCCACCGCTGGGAGCTTCACAAGTCAGAGAGGTCAGAGCAGACCAGATTGCCCCTGCTTTACATTCTTCAGTGCTTACACAGTATCCTATGAGCAAGGAGAAAATCTTTACCTTCACTTCCAAAGCCCATCTCATCTCACCTCTGGCGGACTCTCAGCCCCTACCACTGTGTCCCTCCCTGAGCTCTAGCTGGCTTTCCACAAGTTTCTCCAATGCTCTAGCATCCTCCCTATGTTCAGGGTGTCTGAACACACGATTCTAACTCTTTGAAACACACAAGTGAACAAACACAATGAATGAACCCCCTCACCTGGTTAACTCTGGTTCTTTCTTCAGATCTATGCTTAAATGTCACTTCCCTAGAGAAGCTTCCCTGATGCCTCCTCAGATTAGCTTGGTTCCCTGCTTCCCAGGGCACCTGCATGTTCTCTAACATTTGTCATGCTGTAGGCTTATTTTTTTTTTAAGATTTTATTTACTTATTTGACAGAGACAGACACAGTGAGAGAGGGAACACAAGCAGGGGGAGTGGGAGAGGGAGAAGCAGGCTTCCCGTGGAGCAGGGAGCCCGATAGGGGGCTTGATCCCAGGACCCTGGGATCATGACCTGAGCCGAAGGCAGACGCTTAACGACTGAGCCACCCAGGCGCCCCTGTCACGCTATAGGCTTATGATTGCCCGTTCAATATCTAGCCTCCTGGATAAACGGAGTTCTGTGAACATAGAGCCTGTGTTTTTTGCTCACTGATGTTTTCCCAGGATGTGGCATAGAACCTGGCATAGAGTAGGTGCTCAAAGAAAGTTTGCTTGTTAAATTTACATGTACCAGGGCAAATTTTAATTATATAACCACTGCCATGGTGATGTGATGAATGGCTGTCCGCCTCACTAGACTGTGAGCTCTGAGGGGACCAGAATGAACCGACATGGTGCCTGCTCTCAAGAAGGTCATCGTCTACCCGGCAAAATGCTCACATAACAGTGTCAGTGTACAAGAGCAGAGTGGTGACCAGTGTTTTATCAGGAAGTTGGAAAGACTTGGTGAAGGGAAGCCTGGACTGAGCACCTAAAAGAATGAGCAGGAGTCAGTAAAGGAAGCTGGGGCACTGCAGGGCACAGGGTTTACTGAGGCCTCTGAGCATTTCAGTCCTAATGAACATTCAAGGTAAAGCAGAAGTAGTTGGGAAGAAAGCTGGAGAGGCTCCCAAGGGCAACTATGGTGGGCTGGTCAGCCCTGTGGGTGATGAGGAGCCACCAAGAGTTTGAAGGAGGTGGGACATGATGACATCTGCATTTTTCGTAGGTCACTCCAGTGCCTGGCCTGGAGTGCCACGGATAGGTCCAAAAGTGACAAGATTAGAAGACAGGAGAACCAGTCAGGACGCTGCTGTAATAGTTCAGAAAAGAAAATAAAAGAATATGAATAAGGATAGTGCTGGGCTGGATGAAAGGGTGGGACTGATTCGAGAAATATTAGGCGACAAAGGTAGATTTAGGGATTAAATAGATGTGTTGAGCGAGGGCAAGAGAGAGTCAAGGAAGAGCCACTGGCTGCTAACCTAGGTGATGGGGTAGATGCAGTGCTGCCAACTCAAGACAGAAAATGTGGAAGGGGGAGAAGGCTTAGAAAGAAGATGATGACAGTGATTTTGGTCATGTAGCATGTGTGACGACAGTGGGCTATCTGGGACAGTTGTCCAGCAGGAGCGATTCTCAAACAATAAAGCTCAGAGAAAAGGACCAGAAATCATACTATCAGGAAAATGGAGGAGGTCACCCAGGAAGAGTTTGTAGAGGCAACAGAGCAGTAAGCTGAGGACAAGACCCCTCAAATACCACACCTTTAAGGGGCAGGAAGGGAAAGTCATGAAACAGTCAGGAAAGAAAAGCCTGGAGGTGTGGAGAATTGAGAGAAGCATGCCACAAAGCCAAAGGAGTAGAGTTGCAAGAAAGAGGGAGTGATCACTAGTATCAAATGTAGCCGAAAGGACCAGGAAGATAAGAGCTGAAAACCACCCGATGGATTTGGCAAGTGGTAGGTGAAGCTGAGTGTGTTTACAGATTAGCTTACACGTGAAGGCCGCAGGGATGGGGAGGGAGTTACGAGAGATCATGTTGTTGACCTCAAATATAAAAAAGTAGGAGGGGTGTCTCCTAGAGGTAAAAGAGGAAGTGGCTGAACAGAGCACTTGAGGGATGAGTTAGGTTTGGGGAAAGTTTCAGAAGATACGGGGAAGAAAAGCAAATCAGAGACTGAAAAAGCTTGCTGGGGGGAGGGGGAGTGTTCAGGCCTAAATAAGCTTGGGGAATTTGTGGTTGGACCAAGGAGCAATGACTTTCTTTATCAGTGTCTGTGGGTAAATGCAAATACGCATATACACTGTAGGAGGAGGTAAGGAGCAGAGGAAGAGAGAGTACAGCACCATCTCAGAACTGTAGTCTCTAGGGCAATGTATGCTAAGGGGTGCAAGGGAATCGCGGGTCCTGGGAACTGAGTAGTCTAGATGGAGCTGGGATGGGAAGTCAAGGGGGAAAGGGCAAGGGCAAGGCCAGGAAAACACTGAAAGACCAAGGGAAAAATGGAAGTAAAAATGGACTGCTGGTGTTTAAGAGGTTTCCCCAGCACCCTCCTCAGCACCTAATAAAATAACTGATGCTTATATGCTACTTATGGTGTGCTAAGTATTGTTCCTGGTGCTTTACACACATTATTATTTAATCCTCACAACAGTACTATCAGGTAGGTGTTATTAGTACTCCCATCTTGCAGATGAGGAACTGAGGCCTAGAGAGGTTAAATAACTTGTCCAAGTTCATATAACGGTAACTAGCTGAGAGGGAAATTTAAGTCTCCTCTTTCTGAATGGGGAACTGTCAAAGGCAGAAACAACACCCACAACCTTGCTTCAAACAGGGAGCTCCCCAAGAACGAAGATGGAAAGCTAACCAACTATCTATTTTTCATGAGTTATGGTAGGACCAGCCTTGAGGGAAACACACACAGGAGGTCCTCGTCCAATACTTGCTGAATGCATGTCAGACTCTCCTTCCAGGAGATCGCTCAACAGCTGAGGTCCTTTGAAGTCTTTTCAATTAAACTTCAGTGTGAAATTCTCTTAGTCCTCATCAACAACATAAACAACTCAGGGCATATTCTCAGATTTGCTAGGCTGTAGCTGAGAGGGCTGAACCGGAGCATGCAGGCTAAAGGAGGTATTAAAATGCTCCTAGAATAGAGGACTGATTTAACCAAGATCAGAAGCCTCCTGGAGTCTGCCCTGAAGCAGGACTTGCCCCAATTTCTTGAAGTAAACAGTAATTAACTTTTCCTCCACAATTCACTTGGGCTGGTTTTGACAAACTAGTATGGAGTGGAACAGAAACACACGACAGCCTTGTCCATTGGCAGAGCCAAGGCTCACTCACCCCACAGGAATTGCTGCCTCCTCACTAGACTGTGAGCTTTGTGAGGCCCACGATAGCATCTGTACCCTCAGGACCTGTCAGAGAGTGCTAGCTGTGGCATTCTAGTATTTGAATGACTACAGTAATAAGTTTCTATGGCAGAATTCTTCTTCAAGGCCTAGATCAAAGGTTCTCTCTTCTACGAAGCTGTGAATTTCCTGCGCTGGAATAAACTGCTCTTCCTATGCATTCCTACAAAAGGGCCGCTCCGGCCTTTAAAACAATCTATATTTCACCGTGGCTAGCGTCACATTGGTCGGAGTCGGGGGTCAGTCCTCCCTGAGACCAACAGCGGATAACCGCAGGGCCCAGGTGGGCCTCATCTCTGAGGCCCAGCGCCCACACTGGTCGGGCGGGGCCGCTCGGACCTGCTTGCATGAGGCGGCGCGAGACCCTGGCGGAGGAAGGGCGCCGGCCCGGCTTACCTTCTCCTTGACTGCCTGGTAGCTCTGCTGCAGCCAGCTCCGCCACCAGCCCACGTCCTCCCTGTGAAGACAGACATATCTGGCGGCCCTGCGGTGCGACTCTTGCCCGCGCATGATCGGGTCTCAGTTTCTCCCAGAGACGTGGTCCGCGGGCTGACACTTGGCAGACCGCTTCCCCACCCTTCACACTGAGACTCCGCCCCGCCCTTTCAGCTCCGTCCACTCCCAGGCTGGCCTCCTGTTCCCCACGGGGACCCTGGCCCAGCACCCCAACCCTGGGAGAATTCAGGCCCCAACGCCCGAGAGCTGGATGACGGGCTCACCCTTCCGCCATCTTGCCTGCATGACATCACCACTATTTACTGACCTCTGACTTCCGACACGGCACCGCCCCCCCAAGCACCGCCCCAGAGCGCTCGGCCCAATCCTCGCGCTGACACCGCCCCCAGCCCAATCTCCGCCCCGGTCCATCACTAGGCCCCGCCTCCTTATGCTCGGTCCACTCTCTGTCTAGAGTTCGCTCTTAAACTCCGCCCCTGAACTCTCGGCCCAATCCTCACTCTATTCGGTTCTCGGGTCCACCCCCAAGCGTTAGCCTTACCCCCACCAACAACTACTTTTTAATCAACGGACCTCGGTTACGGTGGCTGCCGGGGGCCACGTCCGCGGGCCTGGTCCGCAGAGGTGTGGGAGCAGAGGGGAGGAAGGAAGGGAGCCGGTCTGGAGCTCGAAAGTCTGGATCCTAGAGCGCAGGGCTAGGACCACCCCCCTTTATGAAACAAGCCGCGTAGCCGCTGCCTGGGTCTCTTCGGGCTAATTCAACAAGTGCAGAGCGGGGCCCTGGGCCAGGGTATGCAGGTGTATGGAGAAAAATTCTTCATCGAAGTTGACTTCGATGCAGCCTCTGGAAGGGCTCTGAGGATGTTGTGGAGACAGACACACGTTGAACTACCTCAACTCTTGGCAGCCCAAACCAGAACTTCGCGAGCTGGAGCTGGACATGGATTGACTTGTGAAAGGGAGACAGACACTTTCTGGATCTGCTACCCATCACATTCCATCGCCTCTTGTCTGTTTAGTGACAGAGCTTTAGTTTGTTCCTGTCATACCTGCTGTTTTTCCCATCTTAAAAGCGTGGAAACCCTCTCCTAACCCGACACCCTTTCCCTAAAACCCCTTTACAGCAAAACTTCTGTAAGACTTGGCTATACTCACTGTCTCCAACTCCCATCTCTTCCTATTTATTGAATTCACTTCAGTCAGGTTTTTGCCTCCCCACAATCCGTTGAAATAACTTTTTTTGGGATGCTAAGAGCAATGACCAAGTTTCAGTCTTTATTTGGACCATCAGCATCTCTCTTGACACAGTTGATCACTTTCCTCCTTTTAAAAAAACACTTTATTCACTTGGCTTCCAGGACACCAGTGCACTTCTGACTCTCCTCCTACCTCACTGGCATCTCCTTCTCACTGTTCTCTACTGTTTTTTCACTGACCTCTTGTTGCTGGAATGTCCAAGGCTCAGCTCTCTCCTTTTTTGTGCCTGTAATCATTCACCAGATGATCTCATCAAGTCTTATGATTTTAAATGCCTTCTATACACTGGCTACTCTCAGATTTTCTCCTTAACCTACACATCTTTGAATACCAGGATCATTATCTCTATTTGGTTGTATAATAGGCATATTAAACTTAACATGTCCCCCAACTCCTGATGTATCAACCTCAATGTCCTGCAAACTTCCCCAAAGCTGTAAATGGCAACCTCATTCCTCCAGTTCCTCAAGCCAAAAACGGGGAGGGGGGATATTGTTTTTTAAAGATTTTTATTTATTTATTTGTCAGAGAGAGAGAGAGAGAGCACAAGCAGGGGGAGCAGTAGAGGGAGAGGGAGAAGCAGGCTCCTCACTGAGCAAGGAGCCCGATATGGGACTCGATCCCAGGACCCTGGGATCATGACCTGAGCTGAAGGCAGATGCTTAACGACTGAGCCATCCAGGCATCCCGGGTGTGGTAGGGGGGAATATTTTTTTATCTCTGTCCTTTCTTACTCCAAAGCTAATTCCTCGGCAAATCTATTGGTTCTACCTTTTATGTATGTATGTATGTATGTATGTATGTATGTATGTATGTATGTATGTATTTATAGGGAAAGGGCGGGGAGGAGCAGAGGGAAAGGGAGAGAGAGAATCTTAAGCAGGCTCCACACCCAGCCTAGAGCCCAACACAGGGATCCATCTCACAACCCTGAGATCATGACCTGAGCCAAAAATCAAGAGCTGACCCTTAACTGACTGTGTTGGCTATACCTTTAAAACAAAACCAGAATCTGGTCACTTCTTACTATCTCCCCTGCTACTATGTAAATCCCAGCCACTATGTTTCTCACTTAGATAAACTCGAGAGCCTTTTAACTGGTATCTCTGTCCCACTCTTGCCTTCCTATAGTATAGTCTTAATTCATCATGAAAGTAATGTCTTGAAAAACATAAGAGAATGGGAATGTAAAATGGTGCAGCTGCTGTGGAAAACAATATCGTGATTCCTCCAAAAACTGAACATAGAATTACCATATGATCCAGCAATTCCCCTCCTTGGTATATGCCCAAAAGAATTGAAAGCGGGATTTTTAAAAAAGATTTTATTTATTTATTTGAGAGAGTGAGTGAGAGAGAGAGAGAAGGAGCATGGGGAGGGGCAGAAGCAAACTCCCCACTGAGCAGGGAGCCCAACGTGGGGCTTGATCCTGGACTCGGGATCGTGACCTTAGCTGAAGGCAGATGCTTAACCGACTGAGCCACCCAGGTACCCCGAAAGCAGGAGTTCTTTTTTTTTTTTTAAAGATTTTATTTATCAGAGAGAGAGAGAGACAGGCAGGTAGAGGGAGAAGCAGTCTCCTTGCTCAGCAAGGAGCCCTATGTGGGACTCGATCCCAGGACCCTGGGATCATGACCTGAGCAGAAGGCAGATGCCCAACCAACTGAGCCACCCGGGCGTCCCAAAAGCAGGAATTCTAACATATTTCTACACCCATGTTCATCACTTCATTTTCTCAATAGCCAAGAGGTGTGAGAAACCCAAGTGTCCGTTGACGGATGAATGGATAAATAAAATGTGGTATATACATACAGTGGAATATTTTTAAACCTTAAAAAGTAAGGAAATTCTGACACAAGCTACGATGTGGATGAATCTTGAAGACATGTCAAGTGAAATAAGCCAGTCACAAAAGGATAAATATTGTATGATTCCACTTATATGACATACCTGGAGTAGTCAAAATTCATAGAGACAAAAAATAGAGTGGTGGCTACAAAGGGCTAAAGGGAGGAGGGAATGGGGAATTATTGTTTAATAATGGGTTTGGAGTTTCAGTTTGGTACAATGAAAAAATTCTGGAGATGGTTGATGGTTTTGGCTGTACAACAATGTGAATGTACTTACTGCTACTGAACTGTGTAGTTGAAAATAGTGAAATTGTAAGTTTCATGTTCTATTTTATCACATTAAAAATTTTATAAATCAGATCACAATCCTCCTCTGCTCCGAATTCTCCAATGTCTACTTATTTCACTCAGGGAAAAGCTGCTAAGTCCTCACAGTCTCCTTTAAGGTTCTATGTAGTTGGACTGACCTCAAACTACTGGTCCCTTTAGTCACTCTGTTCCAGCTGTATTGGCCATTTTGATGTTCCTTAAAAGTTCCCAGCACTCCCCTCTGACTCAGGGACTTTGAACTTGTTCCCTCTGCTTAGAATGCTCTTACCCCAGATATCAATGTGCTTCAAACCTTCACCTCCTTCAAATCTTGACTCGAATATTGTCTTTTACCCACTCCGAACACATTATTTAAAATTGCAAGTTGCAGGGCGCCTGGGTGGCTCAGTCGTTAAGCGTCTGCCTTCGGCTCAGGTCATGATCCCAGGGTCCTGGGATCGAGTCCCACATCGGGCTCCCTGCTCAGCAGGAAGCCTGCTTCTCCCTCTCCCACTCCCCCTGCTTGCGTTCCTGCTCTCGCTGTGTCACTCTGTCAAATAAATAAATAAAATCTTTAAAAAAAAAATTGCAAGTTGCATCCCTGCATTCCCATTCGTCTCTCCTGCTTAATTTTTTTCTCCACACCACTTACCATCATCTGATATACTATACATTTTTACTTTAAAAAAACAAAAAAACTGTCTGCCTCCCTCTGACTAGAATGTGACCTCCATAAAGACAGGGATTTTTTTTTTAAAGATATTCTTATCACTAGAGATAGGGATTTTATTTTATTTATTATTTTTTAGGTAAGCTCTACATCCAACGTGGGACTTGAACTCACAACCCCAAGATCAAGAGTCCCATGCTCCTCCAACTAAGCTAGCCAGGTGCTGCCGAAGGCAGGGATTTTTGTTTGTCTTGTTTACTTGTCTACCCCTAGCACCTGGAACAGTGCCTGGGGCATAATAGACACTCAATATTTGTTGAGCAAATGAAAATAAATGTAAGGAGGGTAAGGACAAAGACAGGACTAATTTGGAGCAAGCTGAGGTGGCTAACATGAGAAGGGAAAAGAGGAGGGTAGAGGTGAAGCTGTAAAGGTCATTAGCATCCAGATTCCTGAGATCCTTGGATGCAGGGCTAAAAATTCAAACCTAATCCATAGACAGAGGGGAGTCACCGAAGGTTTACGATTGTGGAACTGGCTTGTGCTGTGAAGGTGTTGTGACCAAGTGACCAGGTTCTACTGTTTTTTTTTTTAAAGATTTATTTATTTACTTATTTGAGAGAGAGAGAGAATGAGAGATAGAGAGCACGAGAGGGAAGAAGGTCAGAGGGAGAAGCAGACTCCCCGCCGAGCAGGGAGCCCGATGTGGGACGCGATCCCGGGACTCCAGGACCATGACCCGAGCCGGAGGTAGTCGCTTAACCAACTGAGCCACCCAGTTGGTGTTCTACTGTTAATAGGTCTAATGGTGTTATTTATTAAACAGGTGAGCATTTTACACAGTGTACCTTGTGTGGTCTTCTCAGTAACCCTCCGAGGTAGAAACTATTTTTAATCTCCATTTTGAGGAAGCTGAGATTGAGAGAGATGGAGTGACTTCCCCAAGGCTGATTTGAACCCCAGGCTGTCTAATCAAGTTTCAGCACATCTCGTATGTCTTAACTTCGTCCAGCCTCCTGTCCTGCTTCCCATCCAGACGATAAGCTGCAGACAGGCAAGGACTGCAAACTACCCTTTGTTTTGTTTGCATTATCCCAGTGCCCGACCCCAGGCCTAGCGCAGCGCTTGCCCATGAGGTCCTCAGTGTGTGTGGACTGAGTGGGACCTTTTGCTTGGATCTCTGGTCCTCCTCATCTGCTTGTCCACACACCTTGTCTTTGGCTCCCTTCACCGCCGGCCAGCAGATCTGGGTTCAAATCCCAGCTTAGTTGCTACTCAGCCATGTGGACTTGGGCAAGTTAACATCTCCTGGCTTTATTGTCTTCATCATTAAAATAGGAATACTACTCCTGGTTGTTGTAGGGATTAAGTAAAGTAAGTAAAACAACAAACACATCATATGACAAAGTCCTTAATGTGGTAATTATTATTGTCTTATCCCTTTACCCCGTCCTCAGAGTCTAACACAGTGCTAGTCACTGGTAGAGGGTTTATAATCATCTGTTTAGTTAAACAATATTTTGCAAGAACACTTGATTATGATTAGCAGAGGTATATGTTTTAATCCTGGGTTATGGGTATTGGTCACTTTGGCTCTCTGGAACTGTTTTTTCACCATCCTTGGGATCTCTACATTTTCTCCTAGCTCTTAGATGAAGTATAAATGTATAAATTCGGCCCATCCCTGGCCCTCAGACCCTCCTTTAACTGACATCTCCCCTCCTGCCCTGCTGGACCCCTCTTGGCAGATGATTCTTGCTCCAGGATCTGCCTGGTTTTGGCTCCCAGGGAAACCTGACATCCCAATGCCACCAGGTGGTGCTATGGACTCGTTCAGGTGAAGCTGGTTGCCAGTCTCCAGGCTGAGCAGATGGGAGCAGTCCTACGATGCCCTCCGGCTCCCCTAGAGAAGCTTGGCTTCCTCCGTGGAAGGCAGCTAGCCCTGGGATGATCCTGGGAGGTGAAGTCTCCAAAACCCACCCTGGTTCTGCTGGGGAGATTCCTGCACAGTGTTGGCAGCAGGACCCGCTATATTTGCGGGACTCTGTGCAAACAAAATAAGAATGCCTAAGTAGCCAGTAGAGGGAGCATAGGACATGCCTAAAACCCTGCAGAATGGTTCTGGTTCAGCCTTGTAGAGCTGACTTAAAATTTTAGGAATTTTATGAGCTGATTGTTGAACACAGCCATTATAAAAACTTAAATTATATAAAAATTATATGAAATAAATTATATAAAAACAAAGGTGATAAATACCCCAAACTCATCACTATATAATTATTTTTACACATTTCATGATCATCTATGCTTTTGAAGTGGCTTACGTTTATTGTGCCTATTTGCTTCCCATCACTTGCCTACTCTGCGTTCAGTGATGTCACACTGGTAGTTTAAAATCGAGGAAGGTTGGAGTGTTGACATCATCAAAATCTACAAACACCACAAATCATGTCCTGCCCCCACCCCGCCCCAAAGGCCAGTTAAACTTTTACCAGTACACCCTAGGTCCTGGTTGTACTCCTAATGTGTACAGCAAAGCTCTCTTCCCTCCGGCCACCCATACATTTGTGTATCACTTTATAATTTGTAAAAGGGAACATTTTTGTGTGTGCTGGGCACTGCTGTCTCATGTAACTCTTAAGAGTATTGTGGTACAGAGAACAAGAACAAAGCGTGTTGCCACGGCAGAGCTGATGACTTTAGCTCCTGGGGTGGCTGTCACCAAGACTCCCAGAAGGTGGCGCTGTGGTCTGACTCAGGGAAGCAAGCCACATTCCCTTTTCTGTGCTTCTGTCTCATATTGAGAAAATGTTAAATAATAATAATAATAATAATAATAATAATAATAATAATAATGCCTTTCCAGCAGCCTCCAAGATTGTTCTTGGGACTCCACCAGAAGCCTGCTCCCTAGCTATACCTAAGACTAGGTAGAGGAAAGATCTAGCTCCCTGTGCACCTGTAGGAAACAGCTGTAGATGAAAGCTGGCATTTCCTTCCTACCAGAACATCAGACAGTGAGGGTCTCCCCCAAAAGGGAGACTGGAGTTGGATCCTTTAGGAATTCAGGAAATGCCAGCACAAAATATGATGCTTTGGTATACTGATTATTTTGACCCTTGCACCTGAAAAAAACAGCAAATTGGGGGAGAGGCTTTCTCTGAATTCGCCCTATCTGCCCAATGACAGACCCTCCAAAAGAAACTCAATTGTCTTAAATCCCCTCCCCTGGAGCTTCATCAACCAGGGAAGATTGACTTTTATCATAGGAGAGACTAGAAGTTGACACCACGCCCAGACACACTTTGCCACAAACCATCATATCCCCCCTGTCTTCTTCTAAGGGCCCTTAATTTACTCTCTCCCCTAAGTGGCCTACATCTCCCCACCCCTTCCCCTAATAAAATGCTATATAAACTCTCAAATCCCATTGATTTTTGGGGGTATTTCCTTTTTTCCTCTCTCTGACCCCGACTTGCATGTAATATTAAAAGTGAATAAATTTGTATTCATTTTCTCCTATTAATCTGCCTGTTATCAGTGCATTTCAAAGACCCAGCTACAGAACCTAGGAGGGTTGAGGGAAAGTTTTTCCTCCCCTGTAATGTGGGGGGCCCAAACATTAACAGTCCTATGTACCCCACTTGCTGCCAAACACATATACCCTATGTCCCAAACTTACATTTGCTTCCTAAGTAAGCAGAAAGCAGCTATGACTGCCAAAATTAAAACACCCTTACTCCCCAAGGAAGGAACTGTAATGCCTTGATGTTCCTCCTCTAGCTTTCTCAAAATCCTTTCTCAAAAATCTGCAATCTGGGATGCCTGGGTGGCTCAGTGGATTAAGCGTCTGCCTTTGGCTCAGGTCATGATCCCAGTGTCCTGGGATCGAGTCCCACACTGGGCTCCTTCCTTGGCGGGGAGCCTGCTTCTCCCTCTGCCTGCTGCTCCTCCTGCTTGTGCTCACTCTCTCTCTCTCTTGCTCTCTCTCTGACAAATAAAATAAAATAAAAATAAAATATTTTTGGGCGCCTGGGTGGCTCAGTTGGTTAAGCGACTGCCTTCAGCTCAGGTCATGATCCTGGAGTCCCGGGATCGAGTCCCGCATCGGGCTCTCTGCTCGGCGGGGAGTCTGCTTCTCCCTCTGACCCTCTTCCCTCTCGTGCTCTCTGTCTCTCATTCTCTCTCTCTCAAATAAATAAATAAAATCTTTAAAAAAAAATAAAATAAAATATTTTTTAAAAATCTGCAATCTGTGACTAACTGGTAAGGTTAATCTCTGTACACAAGGGCCTAGAGATCATCGTAGGGGAAAGGGAGAGGAAGGAGAAGTATCTAACACATGTACATGTACACATCAAGGATGGAAGTTCAAGTAGAGGTTATAATCCTCACCTCCATAACCCATTTTAAGGCTGATCTGGTGGGGCACCTGGGTGGCACACTCTGTTAAATGTTTGGCTGGGGTTGTGATCTCAGGGTCATGAGATGGGGCCCGGCTTTGGGCTCTGCACTCGGTGTGGAGTCTGCTTGAGGTTCTCTCTCCTCCCTCTGCCCCTCCCTCTTCTCTCTCTCTGTAAAATAATAAATAAATTTTTTTTTAAAAGGCTGATCTTGTATTTATGACTTTCCTTCTTCACTCTACCTCTTCCAGGTTTCTTCTGCCTGGACAGCTAAGTTCTTAGCCCACAGAAGAGACCCAAGCTTTTATTCCTGAGACATCTGTGCCCTGGGGGATCCTCTTGTATAGAACTGCAGCAGCTTTTTATTGACTGTGATCACAGAATTTGGACTAGGAATAGGATCATTAGAGCATACAGTTAAGTTTTTTTTTTTTTTTTTTTTTTTGAGAGAGTGAGGGAGAGAGCACACAAACAGGGGCAGAGGGAGAGGAAGAAGGAGAAGCAGATTCCCCTGCTGAGCAGGGAGTCTGACATGGGGCTCAATCCAGGGCCCCAAGACTATGACCCGAGCCAAGGGCAGGCGCTTAGTGACTGAGCCACCCAGGCACCCCCTGTTAAGTCTTTCACTGAGCCTCCTTGCCCTGACTGTGTGGTAACAACTTATTTCCCCTTGATAGCCAGAGATTTTGACCCCCGAAAATACTTTGATTTCTCCTTTGCTTGTCTGTTCAGTGGCATGAGGTGTTCAAAATGGCTGAGTGGTAGTTTCAACTTCCAGTTCGGTGGGAAAACTGTCACGTGGTGAAGGCGTTCCTCCCCTGGACACTACAAGCTTTTAACACACCTCTCTTCTCTATAGTCTCATGAGGCCAAGAAGCAGGTAGTATTTGACTGTGCCAAGAAGTTTTATTGTAGGGCGCCTGGGTGGCTCAGTTGGTTAAGCGACTGCCTTCAGCTCAGGTCATGATCCTGGAGTCCCCGGATCAAGTCCCACATCGGGCTCCTTGCTCAGTGGGGAGTCTGCTTCTCCCTCTGACCCTCTCCCCTCTCATGCTCTTTCTCTCTCTCTCTCTCTCAAATAAATAAATAAAATCTTAAAAAAAAAAAAAGAAGTTTCATTGTGAGGGGCACCTGGGTGGCTCAGTCATCAGGCGTCTGCCTTCAGCTCAGGTCATGATCCCAAGGTCCTGCGATCGAGCCCCGCATAAGGCTCCCTCCTCGGCGGGAAGCCTGCTTCTCCCTCTCCCACTCCCCCTGCTTGTGTTCCCTCTCTCGCTGTATCTCTCTCTGTCAAATAAATAAATAAAATCTTAAAAAAAAAAAGTTTCACTGTGAGAGGAGCCACTCCTACATCCAGCCCCTTGGCTCTTGAGCTGCTATCCGGCTGAAGGAGAAACAGTGCATGCCCTGGTTCGGAGCATTCCTGTACCTGGTGGATGGCTCTCTGGTTCACAAAGTGTGCTCTAAGAGCTGGTACCTTACTTGGGCCTTCAGTAGGCCTTCTTGACATTCTAGAATGCTGACTAATGGAGCACATGGTAAGCCCAGTGAATCCTGCAGGTGTCAGCTCAGTATCTCACGTCTTTTCTGGTGAAGTGACTTCCATGGTCAGGAACAACATCTTGTGAGATAATGAGACTGTGTATGAAGTGCACAGATGGAGGTTCTGGCAGAGGCATGCAAGGCAGGAAAAGCAAAATCAAACCCAGAGTAAGTACCTCTTCTAGTGAGACAAATTCCCCATAAGGGACAGGGTCCTATGTCATCCATCTGCCACAAGGTAGTTGGCTCGATTCCTCAAGTTATGACACCAAATCAAGGGTCCAGCGCTGGGTGCTGCTGTGGGCAAACTGGGTGTCAGTAGTAGTGGCTGCCAGATTGGCCTTGGTGAGGGGATGGCCCTCTTCTTCTTCTTCTTTTTTTAAAGATTAATTTATTTGAGAGACAGAGAGAAAGAGAAAGAGAGAGAGCGTGCACAAGTTGGGGGGAGGGGCAGAGGGAGAGGGAGAGAGAATCTCCAGCAGAGTTCCCGCTGAGCACAGATTGACGTGGGGCTTGATCTCAGGACCCCTGAGATCCCGACCTGAGCCGAAATCAAGAGTCAGACGCTCAACCAACAGAGTCACACAGGGGCCCCTGGATGTCCCTCTTCTTGAGCCCACTGAACAAGAGCTGGACTGGCTGGAGGAAAAGGCCATCTACTTAACATCCACAGATCATTCTAGTTGCTGACTATTAAAAGCTTCCCTCAGGGGCACCTGAGTGGCTCAGTCAGTTAAGCGTCTGCCTTTGGCTCAGGTCATGATCTCAGGGTCCCAGGATCGAGCTCGGCATTGGGCTCTGTGCTCAGCCGGGAGTCTGCTTCTCCCTCTCCCTCTGCCTCTCCCCCCTGCTCATGCTCGCTCTCTCAAATAAATAATAATAATAATAATAATAATAGTAATAATAAAGCTTCCCCCACGGTAGAGGCCTATGATGAGCATTTGTATGGCATACCTGCTGTCTCATGATCAGGGACCATTCTAAGAAATCTATCTTTCCCAAACCTCTTTGTCATGAACTTCCAATCTTGCAAGACTCTCAGCTGCTCAAATCATTAGTCACTGCCCATGAACTGGTATAGATCCTGACCTCAGGCCATCGGGTAATGAGACATGCGGCTTACAGTTCAGCCTGCTGAGGGATTTTCTTCCCCACTATCCTTTGGGGCCACGTAACCATTTCCATAAAGCTATTTCTTGCTGTTTCAGAATCTGTCATCAGAAAAAAACAGGCTCTCATATTTTTTCCTTCACAGTGGAGCCTTGCTGCAATCACTCACCTAGCTCGGAACTACTGGCCTGGGCCTATTTCAGCAGGTCTATCCTTGCTCCTTTGTCTCCAACCTTTTGTTCCCAAGTCCCTTTAGTAGTTTCCTCTAGTAGCCACTGCCTAGGATTCAGTGTTGATCCTAATTTCAGGCCATCTCTCCTTCCAGACAGTGGAAACCCACATGCCCCACTCCCTCCAAGTTCTGCCACCAGGACTACTTCCTTCTGCTGCTCTCCTTCAGAGTCATCCTGAGAGGGCTGCTCAGGCCACAACAGTTCATTTCTGGCTGGTGCCAGGACACACATGAAGTCATTCCACATTTCTTTCCTCCCGGTCACCTGGGTTGAAGTCACTGTGGCAGCTTGGCAGGAATGGACACACTGGGAGTGAGAACACCCTGCCCATTGCCCATTTGGGGCTGTTGAGGCCAGGTTCTATTGGGACCATTTCCCCTTGAGGACTGCTGGGCATAGGGATTGGGTGCCTGTCGGATCAATGGATAGCTCAGGATACAAGGACACCTGGGGTGCCCTTGGTCAGGTGTGCAGTCCACAGGAGCCCAGCAAAAACCCAGGAGCTATTCCTCAAAAGAAAAATACTCACTTATGAAGGAAGCATGGCCTTTTACAGAGGGCTCTCAATGTCTATGGTTGGCCCCATAGAGTGCCCTGATTCGCCTCAAGCGCTCTGAGCCATGGTCTGTTCAGTCACGAGGGCCAAAAGGCTGAACTCCGTGCACGGTGTGGCCTGGATCAGGTAGGGAGGCCTCTTTTGCCCTCTCTGGCTCTGTGCCTTATTCAAAGCTGGAGACTGGCTAAAGGGTAGGAGCAGTGCACCGGGATGCTCTATGTTGCCTCCAAAATCCAAAGAGACCCATCAAGCCCTAAGGCTCCTTCTAAGAGGAAAGAAATCCAAAGTGCAGCAACCTGTCCTTTGCTTGGGAGAGAATGTCCCGAAGGGTCTCAGAACATGTGACACTCAGAATTTTAATGAAGTGGCAGGGTGCTGTATTTTTACTAGATTTATCTTCCATTCTTTGGCACCTGCTATTTTCTTTCTTGGGTTCTTTCTTTTTTTTTTTTAAGATTTTATTTATTTATTTGACAGAGAGAGACACAGCAAGAGAGGGAACACAAGCAGGGGGAGTGGGAGAGGGAGAAGCAGGCTTCCCGCAGAGCAGGGAGCCCGATGTGGGGCTCGATCCCAGGACCCTGGGATCATGACCTGAGCCGAAGGCAGCCCCTTAATGACTGAGTCACCCAGGCGCCCCCTCTTTCTTGGGTTCTATCAACATGGGGCCACCAGTGTGACAGCCTGTGGGATGAAGGGACAGATACCTGGATTGAGTCTTGACCTCTAATCCGTCCTCCTTCTACTTGAGGACTTGTAAAACTAAGACCATGTCCCGGTCTCCCTTAGAGCTAAGGTTCTGGATGTAAATTCAGTTCCTTCAAGTAGATGCACCCACGTGAGATTTGGGAAAGCAGAAGTAAGGCAGATGTCATCTCTCTGTAGCAGGGGCTACTGGCAGATCTGCTTGAAATACCTGGAGCAGTTTCTGTTTTACAGATGGTGGTGGGGTCAGGCTCCGACTGACTAAATTAGGGCATTCAGCAGCAAGGTTGGCTTTTCTTTGAGGCAGGATTATAAGCTAATTGCTTCTTATGTATTCTTTGTCATAGTGGAGAAAAATGCATTTGCCTGATCAAGTTCTGGGGGTGGTCCTGATATACGACCTCCCAAAAGTTACAGCTGGAACAGTATTTGCATTGGGGGGGTCACCATTTGATTAAATTTACAATATTCTTCTGCCCTCAAGACTATCTGTCTTTTCCACTTTCCAAACAGACTTGGATATAAATGTGACAGAAATCACCACCTCTGCCTATTTTAAATCTTTCATGGTGGCATTAATCTCTGTGATGCTCTCAGGATCTTTTATTTTAATTTACGTTTTATGGGAATGAGGCACTTCAGTGACTTGTCGTTTGTTTTACCTATCCTAAAAACTGCTGACCTATGGCCTGGGAGCTGGTGTAGGATTCTGCTAGTAGTTTAAGATATTTATTCTAATTATACAAATGAGGAAAAACTAGCAGATGGATTTGGGGGGCTACATTTATCCTTGAGTGGACTTTGGTCAAAACTCCATTCATTACCTGACTCTCTGTGCTTCATGTTGACTCTGGGTATGTAGCCTCTCACCTGTGTGATCTCCCCTGGACTGAAGCCCAGAAGCCTGCAAACTACATTTCCTAGACTCCATCAATAGCTGGGTCCCAGGTAGGTTCTGACAATGGGAGGCATTTGGTAATCTTTAAAGGTGGGAAGAAGGGAGACATCTTTCTGCTTCGGGAAGTACCTTAGCTTTGGCAGCAGTGGGTCCTCCAGCATTTTGAGTAGTGAGTGTGGGGTTGTAGCCTTCAGCCCAAGAGCAGTAGCAATTTCCTGGGCTCTGGAAAGATGCTATCTCTCTCCCTCACTCTACAACATTTCTAGTATCCTTGTGACCAAATCCCTTCATTAAATTCCTCTCTGCTTGAAATATGTAGGGTGGTCTCTGTTTTCCTGACTGGACACTGATTCATACATTTCCATAAAGCCCATACTCTAGTGCAGTTCAGAAGCATTGTGGGCATTCAGGAATTAGTGTGGCCATTGTCTGATTGTTCCTGAAAGGTCTGAATATTTGTGCACAAGTTCTTTGGAGAAAGACAGGAGAACGACTCATGGTAGGGTCCTGCAGTGTTATTGTTGGATCTTTCCTTGAGGATCCTTAACTTTCTTTTTCTTCAGTGGTCTAGGTACCTGAACTTACTCAGGTGTGGGAATTGGATGAATGACCAAAATTGTCTATTGTATCAAGATAGACCTTTGTTCACCAATAATGGAAAAAAATTTTTTTTCTGTTACTCTTACAAAAATTAAGGGCAACCCTCTTGGGTCCCCTCCCTCTTCAGGAGCTTTGTACTATCACTTTGCTATTGCTCAATAAACTTTGCTTTGCTGCCCACAAAAAAATTAATAATAAATAAATAAATAAATAAGGTGGGAATTCAGTAGGCTGTCCATGATCAGTTAGTTGTTTCCAAAGATCTCTGTGGATCAAGCACTTCCCACTTCCTGTTTGTTGGGTAACTGCCACCACCTGCCCTCCAGAGTCCTTCCATCCTCCTTGAAATGAGAGTGCATTTCAATTATAAGACCCACCCACTATCATTCCTGGCTTAGAAATCATGGTCAGTCAAGTGCTTTTTAATGATTTGGGCAACCCCCTTGTCAATTGTCCTCGAGCTTTGGTAAAGGAGGTGAATTCGGGGCCTTTTCAAGGGATATAATTTTTGGGTTGGTCAGCAAGATGCATTTACAGATTCAGTAAATCATCCTGACTCCTGAGATCATTGAATTTATTCCTCCGGTTTATGACAAGAGATTTCCACTGTCATTCAAATTAATGACTGGTCGGTACTGTATGTAGGTTTGCATAAACCAACACTTCAGATTACTAGAATAACAGCTACCAGCTGTCAGGGCAAGCACACTGGATGCAGAGTCTCCAGTGAGTACACTCAAACCAAGAAATTCATTTTGATCTGAAGTTATATTCAGGCTTTTCTTAGTTAAGTATCCTTCAAATTCCCCTCCATAAGAAATCACCTGTTTTTTTCATGCAATTAAATAGCAGATTCTTGCAATTGTTTTCTTTGGGCAGAGCTCCTTTTTTCCCTAGTTTTTAATCTGCTCTTCATCCTCCAGGACATGTTATGTTTGGACTTGGGTTCTGGCCAAGGGTCAAGAAGGGACTTAAGTGTTCTTTAGCATTGAGGGTTCAATCTTATCAATTAAGGAAGGATCAAATTCTTCAGGTAAGGGAGGAGTTGAAAACTTCCTCGGAGCTGAGGAGACAACACTCTACACTCTTGCTAAAAAATTTAATCCAGTCTCACAATCTGGATTAAATATATTAGAGGACTTTTTCTTAATTGACCTCCACTTAACTGCCTTGCTGAATTAATGATACTCTCTGTGACTGCTTTTTCTCCACACCTTTTTAAAAAATTATGGTAAGGGGAGTAGGGTGATGGGTTAGCCTGGTGATGGGTATTAAAGAGGGCACGTTCCGCGTGGAGCACTGGGTGTTATGCACAAACAATGAATCATGGAACACTACATTGAAAACTAATGATGTAATGTATGGTGATTAACATAACAATAAAAATTTAAAGAAAAGGAAAAAAATAAAAATTAAGGTAAAATCCACCTAAAATGCAATTAACCATTTAATAGTGTAAAATTCAGTGGCAGTGTATTCACGATGTTGTACAACCACCACCTCTTTCTAGTTTCAAGCGTGGGGCTTTTCTGAGTGCAGAGCTCTGTGCAACTGCTCAGGTGGCATACCCATTAAACTGGCCTGCCTGTCACCCACCCCCTCACCCCAGGGGCCATCCTCCTGTTTCTTAGGCATGTAACAATCTGTTTTTAGAGCCTTCCTACCAGTTCTTCCCCTACCTGGAATGCTCTTCTGTTTAACCTTAACGTGGCTCACTCCCCATTAGAGTCTCCACTGAATGGTCACCAACTGAGAGGCCATCCTTGACCATCAACCTAACATAGCCACCAAATCAGATCACTTTGTTAGATCACCATTTATTTATTATTTTTTAATGAACACATAATGTTTTACTTGTTTCAGGGGTACAGGTCTGTGATTTATCAGTCTTACACAACACCCAGTGCTCACCATGGCACATACCCTCCCCAATGTCCATCACCCAGCCACCCCATTCCCCCACCCCCCACCCCTCCAGCAACCCTCAGTTTGTTTCCTGAGATTAAGAGTCTCTTATGGTTTCTCTCCTTCTCTGGTTTCGTCTTGTTTCATTTTTTCCTCTCTCCCCCTATGATCCTCTGCCTTGTTTCTTAAATTCCGTGTATCAGTGAGATCATATGATAGTTGTCTTTCTCTGACTGATTTATTTTGCTTAGCATAATAATACCCTCTAGTTCCACTCATGTCCTTGCAAATGGCAAGATTTCATTTTTTGATGGCTGCATAATATTCCATTACACACACACACACACACACACAGACACACACACATCTTCTTTATCCAGTCATCTGTGGATGGACATCTGGGCTCTTTCCATAGTTTAGCTATTGTGGACATTGTTGCTATAAACATTGTAGTGCAGGTGCCCCTTCGGATTACTAATTTGTATCTTTGGGGTAAATACCCAGTAGTGCAACTGCTGGGTCATAGGGTAGCTCTATTTTCAACTTTTTGAGGAACCTCCCTACTGTTTTCCAGAGTGGCTTGCACCAGCTTGCATTCCCACCAACAGTGTAGGAGGGTTCCCCTTTCTCCGCATCCTCGCCAACATCTGTTGTTTCCTGATTTGTTAATTTTAGCCATTCTGACTGGTATGAGGTGGTATCTCACTGAGGTTTTGATTTGTATTTCCCTGAACCCAAGTGATGTTGAGCACTTTTTCATGGATTACGAACTTGTTTTAATTCTTTGCCATGCACTTCATTTATTCTCTTTGTTTAGTTGTTTACTTGTTTATTGGCCATCTCCCCTAGTTATGGGTTGAACTGCGCTCCCCTCCATTCCTGTGTTGAAGTCCTAACCCCCAACACCTCAGAATGTGATATTATTTGGGAAACAGGATTGTTGCAAATGTAATAATTAGTTAGTACGAGGTTGTACTAAGGACGCCTGGGTGGCTTAGTCGGTGAAGCGTCTGCCTTCAGCTCAAGTCATGATCCTGGGGTCCTGGGATCAAGTCCTGCATCAGGCTCCCTGTTCAGCTGGGAGCCTGCTTCTCCCTCTCCCTCTGCTGCTCTCCCCACTTGAGCTATCCCTCTGACAAATAAATAAATGAAAATCTTAAAAAAAAAAAAAAAGACAAGGTTGTACTAGAGTAGCGAGAACCCCTAATCCAATACGACTGGTGACTTTATATAAAGGGAAATCTACACACAGAGATATATACAGGGAGAAACCTTGTGGACACGAAGACCGCCATCTACAGGCCCGGGAGAGAGGGCTGGAACAGATCCTCCCTTCAGAGCCCTCAAAAGGAACCAACCCTGTCCCCACACCTTGACTTCTACTTCTTCTCCTTCTCCTTCTTCTTTTTAAGATTTTATTTATCTATTTGACAGAGAGAGAACGAGAGCAGGAACACAAGCAGGGGTAGTGGGGGAGGGAGAAGCAGGCTTCCCGCGGAGCAGGGAGCCCGATGTGGGGCTCGATGTGGGGCTCGATGTGGGGCTCGATCCCAGGACCCTGGGATCATGACCTGAGCCGAAGGCAGATGCTTAACAACTGAGCCACCCAGGCGCCCCCACACCTTGACTTCTAACCTCCAGGGCTGCGAGACAATGAATTTCTGCTGTTTAAGCCAGTTTGTAGTATTTTTGATACAGCAGCCCCAGGAAATTGATACACCCCCTAAGAGAACTCAGCTCCCCGTGGATGGCAAGCTGGTTTTTCTGGTTCACAGCTGTCCCACAACAGGCTTGTGTTGTTACTGAGCACCAGGTACACCGCTATCTAACCGTTTCACTTGTGTTCGTGAACCTGAAAGTTTTTCAAGGGAAGAGAGCGTTGCGGTGTTCAATAAAAACCTGTTGAGAGGATGAAACCATTTCCCTCATTTCCAGAATTTCTGCGGAGCGCCGGCCAGTGAAATGTGTGTGGACTGATAGGTCAGAGCTCTTATTCTCCAGGCCGCTTTAATGTGCACAACGTGCTTTCAGCTCTCCGGACAAAGACACCGATACTTCGCAGGTCCCTCAAGTGGGACTCAGAGAACCCAGCCGAGCTCCAGCCTTCTGCAAGCGCCGGTCCTTGGTATCTCGGTACTTGTAGTTTTGTCCACTATATCTTTGCCCAGGCAACGAACGCTGAGACCACAACTCCCGTCACCGCGCGAGCACTGGCGCCGTCAGAGCGCAGCCTCCGGAGGGGGCGCGGGCGCCATTGACTAACCTGCAGGCCGAAGGGCCCGCCTTCCTAAGCCCAGGAGCCCCTGTGATTGGTCAGCTGCCTCGCCTCTCATAGAGGGGGCGACAGGTGAATGAAAGGGGGGCGTGTCGGTGCGCGGAGCTCGGCGGCCGCGCGGCTGGACCCCGCTGAAAGGTGAGAGCCGAGAAGTGGGTTCGCGCTGCAGCTTTCATTGGTTTGGGGAGGATTCGGGGCTCCCCAGGAGGTCGGCCTTGGATGGAGGGAGCGGGCAGGGAACTCCCCTCTCGGTGGGCCTCCTTTGGACCTCCCGGCCCTGGCTACTCCCGAGACCCCCGCCGCGCGAACCTGAGCTGGATGACCGACCCTCCCTCCCCTCCAGCTTGGGGAAGGGTGGCGTGGCGCGGCGGCAGCTGTCCCCCCTTCCCTGGCATTGGACTGTCCCCCCCCGTCGTCCAGCTGTGTGGTCCTGGCGTCCGCCCATTGCGATGGTGCCGGTGGGCGAGGGCTCGGCCAGACTGGGGCAGTGCTCACCGCAGCGATGGTCACTTTGTCCGCAGGAGGCCACGGGAGGGGCAAGGCCCCAGTTCCCCACCCTGGAGCCAAAGACCGGCCCAGTAACTAGTTCCCGTGATCTCTGCAGGGTCGTCTGGCTCTGGAAGGGGGCGGGGGGAATCCCCTTTTCTTGGGAGCAGTTTAGCAGGTGAACCGAAGATGCAGTTGACCCTGAAATTTTTTCGGTGGAATTGGAAACTCTTCTCCTGTGTCGTTCCCCTCCACTCCATGCGTTGGGAGAGGAGTGACTTCCCCAACCCTTCGGGGAGTCAGGTTGGTATAGTGTTTAGCATGTCAACTCTGGAATCAAACCATTTCTGGTTCCAATCCCAGCTTGGGCGTCTTAGCTATAAATTTGGGAACCTCAATTTCCTCCCCTGAAAAAGAGAGTACAACGATTATATCTACTGCATTGGGTTATTGTGAGATAAAACTTAATGCTTGTAAGATACTTCTTACAGTGCTTCATGAGGAGAGGTATTCAGTAAATGCTAGCAATTGAGCAGGGTTTTTTTTTTTTTATGATTTTTTTTGATTTTTTTAAGGGAGCGGGAGAGAGAGAGAGAGAGAGAGAGAGAGAGAGAGCGCGCATGAGCAATGAGGAGGAGCAGAAGGGGAGGAAGTGGGAGGGGGAAAGAATCTCAGGCTGACTCTGTGTGGAACACTGAGTGGAGCTGGACCAGGGGCTCCATTGATCTCACCACCCTGAAATCATGACCTGAGCCGGAAACCAGTAGTTTAATGCTTAACCAACTGAGCCACTCAGATGCGCACCCCCACCTTTTTTTTTTTATCAGGTTTTCATTATTCTCAAGTTGGTAAGACTGAAGGAGTCTTGTCAGAGTTTGGTGGAATTCATCGCTGGTTTTGGTGCCTGAATGAAGACAGTTGTGGGATCTGGGTAGGAATCCCTGGGGAATGTGGGAGTGTGTTGCAGGTGGTAGTGTTGGCATCTGCTCTCTCCTGGAGGACATGCACTGTAGTTGGTTCATTTTTCTATTCCTGGCATCTTCCTTGTATGTAGCTAGTCACTGTTGAATTGAACTGGAACAGTGAGAGGGCTTGGGGGGGGGTGGTCCCTGCCAGAGTGTGGATAAATGTACTTCTGACAGCAGTATACCCAAAGAGCTTCTTTCCAAGGAGAAAAAGTGTCCCAGGGATGCAGGATGCTGAAGGCAAGTGATATGAATAATGATTTCCACAGTATATGCCAAGTATAGGCTTGGGGACAGACTTGCAGAGTTAGGGAGTATTTATATGACCCAGTAGAATCTAGATTATTTACAGCAAGAAAGCCAAAGGAGATGGGTTTTGGGTACTATTTCTGGAAAGGAGCATCTTCCAGTGAAAGATAGAAGTGCCCTGGGAGGGGCGCCTGGGTGGCTCAGTCGTTCATTAAGCATCTGCCTTCAGCTTGGGTCATGATCCCAGGGTCCTGGGATCAAGCCCCGCATCCAGCTCCTTGCTCAGCAGGGAGCCTGCTTCTCCCTCTCCCACTCCCCCTGTTTGTTTTCCCTCTCTAGCTGTCTCTCTCTCTCTCTAAGAGAAAGAAAGAAAGAAAGAAAGAAAGAAAGAAAGAAAGGAAGGAAGAAAGAAAAGAAGAAGGAAGGAAGGAAGAAGGAAGGAAGAAGGAAGGAAGGAAGGAAGAAAGAAAGGAAGAAAGAAGTGCCCTGGGAGAAGGCCCTGTAGATAAAACCATTCTTCAGGCTAAGAGTTGTTGTGCCTACACTGGTTTATCTCCCTGGTTTGCCAACTACCTTATCCCTCTGCCCCTCTTCCTTTCCCCCCTTTGTTTAAAAAGAAAAAATGAAAGCAGTACATACACATAGTAAAACACCCTAACAGTACAGAAAGTTTGAAAATGAAAAGTGAAAGTCCCTCTACACATCTCTTACCCTTAATTCTTCTTCTCAAGTATATCTGCTATTAACTCTTGCTTGTATAACCTAATGGGGGAAAATCATGCATATGTGGATGGGATTATACAGTACATTTTGTTTTGCATCTTGCCTTTTTCTCTTAATATATCTTGGTGACCTTTCAATAATGAACACATACAACTCTAGCTCATTAAAAACATGTCAGTTCTTACCTTTGTCAGTTTACTTGCTTAGAGACACTCCTTCACTTCTCTCCCTGATTGGTTGTCTAGTTTCTAAACTTAATGCATCACTTGCTATAAATACGTAGAAAGTAGGTGTGGACGGCCACTCAATAAGGTTGTTGATGGTCTTCGATGAATCTAGTCTGTGCAGTTAGTACATAGACCTTGGGGAGTCTGTTTTGCCAGTGGGAGGGCCCTTTTTTTGGGGAGGGAGTGTCTGATTTCTGGCTAGGTGAGGTATTGTTGTGTTGCATTTATAGAGAGGAAGAGTGCTAAGGAGTTGGTTGTGTTTGGCAGCTCTAACTAGGCCTTTTGTGATTCCAGTAGAGGGAGATGATGTACTTGGTTGTAGAAACTTCTCTGTGCTCCGTGGGTCAGTATGGAAAAGGGGTAGTGGATGGATTGT
Source organism: Callorhinus ursinus (assembly GCF_003265705.2). Classification (NCBI taxonomy): domain Eukaryota; kingdom Metazoa; phylum Chordata; class Mammalia; order Carnivora; family Otariidae; genus Callorhinus; species Callorhinus ursinus. The sequence continues at coordinate 12,434,858 of NW_027397080.1, read as the reverse complement.
TACCGAAGCCCAAGTTCGGCTGCTTGTTGCTCAAGAGGCCAATACTCGAGAGAGGAGCCCAGCCACCTGGGGAGAAGGCGGACTCTTGTCCAAAAGCCAACTCCGAGGTTTCTGCCTGGCCCAGGGATTTTTAAAGGGGTTTAATCAGTTAAGGGAGTACGGTGGGCTTTGACATTTCTTGATGATGTGCGGCTCAATGATGCTAGCTACAGAATTATCTCAGCACACAGAGGTTGTGCAAGAAGGTCTGGCTCCTGGCTACCCTGGGGCTGTGCAAGAGTACTCTGATCTTTCTGCAAAGGAGGGCAAGGTCTACAGATGAGGTCAGTACAGTCATTTGTGTGACCTTAAAAAAGAAAAATGTTTTGTTAAAAGATTGCCAGGCTAATCAGAAAGCTGAGGCGGCTTCAAACAGACTTGCTGGCCTCTGTGGCCTGGGAAAGGTCTGGTCCTTCATTTTCCAAGGCCAGTGGTCTGCAAATCTCAAAGAAAGCAAATTAGTTCGTGTACAGATCAAGGGCCTGAGGTCAGTAAGCAAGGGGTTGTGTTAACTTGAAGCAAGTTAACCCTTACTGTCACAGGATGGCTCTGTGGTTTGTGTGATGGGAAAAGACTGAGACGAGAGCTCAGGGAAGAAGGTCAGCATCTGTCTTTCTCACCAGCAGAAGGGTTTTAAACTTGACTTATACCTGTTCTACTTAGCAGTTAAGAAAGGAGTCTCCCTTCGTCCTTAGCCAACCTACTTTGTCCAAAGCACTCTGCCAGCTGCTATGGGGGGTAGCAAATGAGATAAGACATGGCTCGTGCCTTCAAAGGCTTGGAGCCCACTGACAGACAAGGGCCAGGACATAAAATTCGAAGGAGTGAACCGAGGGTAGTGGAGTCCATCAGTTGGGAGTCTCTCATTCGTAAGAGATAGAAAACCCAACTCAGACCAGCTAAGGCAAAAAGAGACTTAATTGGCTTCTGGCCCAGCATGAACTGGGGCTCAGAGGGTGTCCCTGGGCTCCATTTTTTGCTCCTGCCTGAGCTAGACTGTCATCTTTGTCGGACTGGTTCCCCTGGTGGTGAGACAGGGACATCCTACATGCCCACAGAGTAGACAGTGCTCTTTTTTGGAACCTTCGGTAAACCTGTATTGCTTTTCATTGCTCTGACCAAGCCACATGGCCATTTCTGAGCTAATCACTGCACTCAGAAGGTGGGATGCCTTGATTGTGTTAGCCTCTGTTTATATCTAGAGCCTGGGGATGGCACCAGCTTGATGCAAAACACCTTGGCCAAAAATGGGGGAAGGGTGGATCTCTCAAAGCCAGAATAGGCACTAAAAACATAAGAACGATGACTGTATGCTGGCTAGCCCAAGAATCCACCATGCTTCCATGAAGGGATGATAATAGGGGTGTGCTGAGAAAGGCGAGTACAGTCTCCAAGTTCCGTGTCAGGATTGAGCTGTAAGTATTAGATTTGGGTATTACCTATATTCTGAGTCTTGAGGAAAGTATAGTGTAGGCATAAAAGCAGGAACTCCAGGGGATAACTGACCTGGTTTTGAGTCCTGGCTGTTACAGCTGGGTCATCTCCTACCTTCTCTAAGTCTCAATTTCCTTATTAGAAATACGGGGACAGTTTTATCATCGGGTTTTTATAAAAATTTATTGAGAGCTTCCATGTAAAACACTATGTACTATGCCACGTGCAGTTTGTTTGGTTGTTTTTGTTGTTTTTCATATCTTAACCCCATTGGACCACCTCTGATTTTTGTTAGATCCCAAAATAGCCCATATCATAAAGACACTATTGAACTGGTGTTTTGGGAAGAATGAAAAAGAAAAATTAAAACTGAACATCTTATTTGTAAGGTTGGGATCGGTGAATTAACTGGAAAAAAAAAATCTTGGCAGAGATACAGGCCACTCCAGAGAAGCAGCAGCTGGTGGAGAAATGGAGATGCAATCCTATTATGCCAAGCTCTTGGGGGAGTTGAATGAACAGCGAAAGAGGGACTTTTTCTGTGACTGCAGCATCATTGTGGAAGGGCGGATCTTCAAGGCCCACAGGAACATTCTGTTTGCCAACAGTGGCTACTTCCGAGCCCTGCTCATTCACTACATCCAGGACAGCGGGCGGCCCAGCACCGCCTCGCTGGACATTGTCACGTCCGATGCCTTCTCCACCATCTTAGACTTCCTGTACTCTGGGAAGCTGGATCTGTGCGGGGAGAACGTGATTGAAGTTATGTCAGCGGCCAGCTACCTGCAGATGAATGATGTGGTGAACTTCTGCAAGACGTACATCAGGTCGTCCCTCGATATCTGCCGGAAGATGGAGAAGGAGGCAGCTGCGGTGGCGGTGGCCATGGGGGCTCATCAGGTTGACGGTGGAAGCCCCAGTTCAGGCAGGGAAGGGACCTCCTGTGATACCAAGAGCTTGGCCTCCTTGGCAGCCAAGGGAGAAGAGAGTGTGGACTGTCTGAGAGAGTCCCCTTGCACTGACTGCCGGGGCTGCCACCCGCTGGGACTGGTGGTGAAGGACCGCCAGGGCTGTGGCCCAGCTGACGGTGACCTCTCTATTCTGCCCAAACAGATAGAGCCCAAGGTGGAGTTTGAGGCCGACGAGGTGGAGGTGGAGGGTGGTGAGCCGCTGCAGCCTTATGCCGCCCCACTCAGCCTGGCCCGCGTGGCCGAGGCTTTGCCCGGTGGCCAGGCTGTGGACTTGGCCTACAGTAACTACCACGTGAAGCAATTCCTGGAGGCACTCCTGCGCAACAGTGCTGTCCCCAGCAAAGATGATGCGGACCATCACTTTTCTCGGAGTTTGGAGGGAAGACCAGATGGTGCAGGAGGAACCATGAGTTCCATGATGGATGTCCAGACTGACTGGTATGGAGAGGACTCAGGTGAGCTCCATGAGCATTCAGCATCTCTGCCGGTCCTTTAGCATGCACACCTGGGCCTCTTCGGCTCCTATCATCATGATCATTGTCATTGTCACTGCCACTACCGTCACTGTCATCTCCACCACCAGCATTACTACCACATTACCACCACCCCCACCAAGCGGTGGTCATTGAGCACCTGCTGTGTGCGGGGCATTGTCTCTTCCTCTATGGTAGTATTTTACCTCTACAACTAGAGTGTAAGCATGCTGAGGGCAGTCTGAAGACGTGGAGAGAACCTACTGTCTTCTACTAATAAGCAGTGGGACTTGGGTTAAATCAGTCAGTCTCTTTGAAGCCATTTTGTTCAGGAGATAATCATCCCTGCCTTGCCTTTATCATAGGGTTAAGGACCAAATGAGAAGGTTCTCAGAATTTTTTCTCACGTATGATCATATATTCCAGACAGGTAAGAAATTGATACTTCTCTGTGTCAGCCATGGTGCCCAGCACATGGTCGACAGGCACGTAGTGTGTCATGGTCAATGGTGCTACCTACTTGAGAATATCTAAAATGAGTTGGCATTTGGCTTTATGTGAGTAAGTTTCTTATATCCTTTGGTAGGCTTTTTTTTTCTTTTAATAATTAATGTTGATAACTCCAAAGACATGTGTGTTTTAATTAAATCATCAACCTTAAACTAGCTTTTATATCAAATATTTTCCTTTGGTAGGCTTTTGTGTTTTAAGAGAACTTGGTTGTTTCCCTGAACAACTCTGAGAGATGAGTTAACATGACTAACTCCTCTTAACAGGTGGGGTAATTGTGTTGTAAAATGTCTTGTAGGAGACTGAAATAGACTTGGCTGCCACCTTACTGATGAAAGTGCCCTATAGCTTCCAGAACTTCAAGCCAAGAAATTAATGAATCCCAGTTTAAATTCACCCTTCAATACTGAGCAGTGAAAGTATTTTAGGTAAGGGAGATCAGCCACTTTTATTTGTTATTAAATGGCTGTCTTGAGACATTTAATTTCATTTTTTAAGGCAAGAACACTCTGTATGTCTGATTAAAACTAGGCTTGAAAACTCGAAAATGCTGTTTCCAATCCTCAGGGACACTGGCTTACCCAGCATTTAGAAGGTAGTGGCTGTTTTCACGAACACACCGTGGGAACGGGTTGAAATCTCATTTCCGTGCATAATAGCACTTCACAGACGGTGACCACCCTTTCACACCCACTAGACCCTCATGAATTTGGCAGAAGAGTGTGGAGAAACTGAGACCCACCAGGGTTTGGTGAATTTCCTAAGAGTGCAGAGCTAAAACAAGAAACCTGGGCTGCCTTCATTTCATTCAAACAAACTGTGCAGGCAGCACAAATGAATAGAGGATTTCAGTGCCACGAGTATATCTTTCAACCCCTCTGCCTGTAAGCACAAGCATCAAGAAATAATAATGCAGCCCAACTCCATCTTCATTCAAGTCCAGTCTGTCTATCTGTCTGTCAAGTCAGGTTTCCAACTAGATGGTGCTGTGGACAAGGCAGCCATCCTGGCCCCTGGCCATGCCTGTTGTCTGCCAAGTTTTGATCCCATTCACATGGCTCCTGGGTAAATTTATTCCAAATGCCAAGGCACAGAGTAGGACTGATGTGTTTGGTCATTCATTTATTTGCTCAAATATTTGAGGACCTTCCTGGTAAAGATACAAAGATAGTCAGACATGGATCCAGCCCTCAAAGAGCTGGTGGTGTCTTAGAGGAGGTAAGGTATGTGTCATTGGCATCACATGAAAGAAAGACAGTAGGACTGGAAGACAGATGGAGGTGTGGCTTTCCCAGTGGTCCAAAAGCAGACCTGGCTTCCGCCTGGGAGATCAGGGAGGCATTATGAAAGTGGCATCCGAGGGTAGGAAGAGGAGAGAAATTGATGGGAGTCAGATTATGGAAAACCTTAAATGCTAAGAGGTGAGGTTTTGTCTGTAGGCACAGGGGAATTTTTTGGTAGTTACTGAGCTTGGGAGGAGGCAGGTTCTGTGATTGGGGGAGATTAATTTGGCCTTACCACCAGATGGCGTGGAGATGGGAGACAAGGGCAGGGAGACAGCCAGGAGGGTGTCGTGGTAATTCTGTATCCACATTGCTCACATCTGACATAAGCAGACACGGTCAGGTCATAAGGTCCTCCTATCAGCCCTCCTCCCCCAGACCTCCCAACCCCAGCTCTAGCACCTCCCACTGCTTCTTGGAAGGTTCATCTGCAGTGGCTACCTCCACTGTTTTACTTCCTACTCTTTTCTCAGCCCACTGCAGGCTGGCTTCTGCCCCCTGCACTCCATCTACCCTGCTGCCATGAGGTCAGCCACGCATTTCTAGAGCCAATCCAATGAGTGGTTTTCAGGTCTTATCTTACTTGGCCTCTCTCAGTAGTTGACTCTGCCCTTTCTCTCCTTCTTGAAATTCTATCTTCCTCTGGCTTCTGACACCACGGGTACCCATTGCTCTGACCTCCGCCCATTCCTTTCCAGTCTCATCATGGGGTCATTTAATGCCAGTGTGTCCAGTATTCCATCATTGGCTTGCTTCTTCAACATCTTATCATTCCTGCCCATTCATTCATTCATTTATCAGTTTGTTCTCTGTATTTATAGATCTGATTCTGCTTTTTGTTTGCTTATTCGTTTGTTTTTTATTTTTTTATTTTCATTTATTTATTCTATTTATTTATTTATTCATGAGAGACAGAGGGAGAGAGAGAGGCAGAGGGAGAAGCAGGCTCCCAAGGAGCAGGGAGCCCAGTGCGGGACTCGATCCCAGGATCCTGGGATCATGACCTGAGCCGAAGGCAGATGCTTAACCATCTGAGCCACCCAGGCGCCCTCATTTGTTTTTTAGATTCCACGTAAGAGGGAAATCATATGGTATTTGTCTTTCTCAGTCTGACTTATTTCACTTAGCATAATACCCTCTAGGTCCATCCATGTTGTTGCAAATGACAAGATCTCATCCTTTTTTATGGCTGAGTAATATTTCATTGTGTGTGTGTGTGTGTGCGCACGCGCGCGCGCACGTGTGCATGCACGTGTGCGCACACGCACTTTACATCACATCTTCTTTATTTATCCATCTGTCAATGGACACAGGCTGCTTCCATATCTTAGCTATTATAAATAATGCTGCAATAAACATAGGGGTCCATATATCTTTTCAAATTAGTATTTTTGTTTTCTTTGGGTAAATTCCCCAAAGTGGAATTTGAGAGACCTCTATACTGTTTTCCACAGTGGCTGTACCACTTGGCATTCCCACCAACAGTGCATGAGGTTTCCTTTTTATTCACATCCTTGCCAACACTTGTTATTTCTTTTTGATTCTAGCCATTCTGACAGGTGTAAGGTGATATCTTATCGTAGTGTTGATTTGTATTTTCCTGATGATTAGTGATGTTAAGCACCTTTTCATATGTCTGTTGGCCATTCTGTATGTCTTCTTTGGAAAAGTGTGTCTATTCAAGTCTTCTGCCTATTTTTTAATCAGATTGTTTTTTTTTTTTAGATTTTATTTATTTATTAAGAGAGAGAGTGAGCATGAGCAGGGGGGAGGGTAAAAGGAGGGGGAGAGGCAGACTCCCTGCTGAGCAAGGAGCCCAATGTGGGACTTGATCCCAAGACCCTGGGATCATGACCTGAGCCGAAGGCAGACACTTAACCAACTGAGCCACCTAGGCGCTGCAATCAGATTGTTTTTATGGTGTTGAATTGTTTAAGTTCTTTATATATTTTGAATATTCACCCCTTATCGGGTTTATCAGTTGCAAATACCTTCTCCCATTCAGTAGATTGCCTTTATTTTGTTTTGTTGATGGTTTCCTTTACTGCACAAAAGCTTTTTTTTTAAGACATCTTTTTTTTTCTTTTTTAAAATATTTTATTTATTCATTTGACAGATAGACACAGAGAGAGAGGGAACACAATCAGGGAGAGTGGGAGAGAGAGAAGCAGGCTTCCTGCCAAGCAGAGAACCCGATGCAGCGCTCGATCCCAGGACCCTGTGATCATGACCTGAGCAGAAGGCAGACGCTTAACGACTGAGCCACCCAGGCGCCCTGCACAAAAGCTTTTTATTTTGATATAGTCCCAATAGTTTATTTTTGCTTTTGTTTTTTTTAAAGATTTTATTTATTTATTTGAGAGAGAGAGAGAATGAGATAGAGAGAGAGAGCATGAGAGGGTCAGAGGGAGAAGCAGACTCCCTGCTGAGCAGGGAGCCCAATGCGGGACTCGATTCCGGGACTCCAGGATCATGACCTGAGCCAAAGGCAGTCACGTAACCAATTGAGCCACCCAGGCACCCCAATTTTTGCTTTTGTTTTCCCTGCCATAGGAGACATATCTAGAAAAATGTTGCTATGACCGATGTCAGAGAAATTACTGCCTGTGTTCTCCTCTAGGATTTTTATGGTTTCAGGTCTCACATTTAGTTCTTCAATCCATTTTGAGTTTGTTTTTGTTTGTGGTGTTAGAAAGTGGTCCAGTTTCATTTTTCTGCATGTACCTGTTCAGTTTTCCCAGCATCGTTTGTTGAAGAGACTGTCTTTTCCCATTTGTATATTCTTGCCTCCTTTTTCATGGATTAATAGACCATATAAGCATGGGTTTATTTCTGGGCTCTCTATTCTGTTCCATTGATCTATGTCTCCATTCATTCAATCATTTAACAAATATTTATTGAGCACTTACTATATGCCAAGCACTGTTCATTGGAGTGAACAAAAGGCAGTCCTTGTCCTCATGGAGCTGACATTCCAAATCAGGGAGACAGACAATAAACATATAAGTAAGTATATAACATGAAGAAGAATTAAAGCAGGGGAGAGGTTGATAGTGAAGGAGATGCAATTTTATTTAGTGTTGACAAGGAAGGCCTTTCTAACAAGTTACCTTTGGGCAGAAACTGCAAGGGAGGAAGAGAGCAAACTGCAAGGTAAATCAGGGAGAAGAACATTCTGGGCAGAAGGAAGAGCAAGGTGCAAAGGCCCAGGTGCAGGTCACAGTTGGCAAGTGAACTAGAGGAACAGCAGGATGCTGCTGAGGCTGGAGTGGAGTGGGTGTGGCAGAGTGCTAGGGGATGAGGTTAGAGAGTTTGGTTGAGGGCAGACCAGGTGGGGCCCTGAAGGCCATGAGAAGACCTTTGGGTCTTCCTCTGAGAAGGGACACCACTAGAGGGTCTCAGCCGAGAGTTCTTGAAGTGACATATCTTAAAAGCATTCATGTGGGTAGTGTATGCCATAACCTCCAGAGTGGTTTTCTTGGATAGGACTCTACTGCCTCTCAGGGTCAAACCCACCAGATTTCCTAATGGCTTGTATGAGTGGTATGAGAAAAAGAGAAGTTAAGGGTGACCCTCTGGCTTTTAGCTGGAGCAGCTGACTTAAACATGTTACGTTTGTGATGCCTCTTGGATCTTCAGGTGGAGATGTTCACTAAGCAGTTGCATCCTGTATGCTTGGGGTTCCGGGGGGAAATCACAGCTGAGCTCTACATTTGGGAGTCATTAATGGGTCCAGGGAATTTGAAATTTATATATCCCATGAACTTATGGCTGTAGAAGGAGAAGGTAAGAGATTTACTCATTGCGCCCTGGGGAACTCCAGCATGTAGAGGTTAGGCAAATAGGGCCCAGTAAAAGAGACCAGGAGGGGGCAGGCAGGGAGGTAGGAGGAGAATCGAGAGTGATGGGTACTAGGAGGAGAAAATGTTTCAGGAAAAAGGAGAAATTGACTATATCCAGGACTACATGTAGGCAGAGTGAGAACTGATCATTTGGGGAGGTCATTGGCGGGCTTGACAAGAGTAGTGTTGATGAAGTGGGAGGCAAGAAACCAGAGGGCTTGAAACAGAGCTGGGGAAATAGAGGTGAAGACAGTGAGTATTGATGCTTCTTTCAAGCATATTTGCTGTGAAGGGGACAGAGAAATGCATCAGTAGCTGAAGGGGCATATGAGGTCAAGGTTTTTATGAAGGTGGAGGATCTAAAAGCGTGTTTGTTTACTGGTGGGAATGATCCAGGAGAGAGGAGGCTAACTGGGTAGAAGAGAGAGGGACAGTTGATAGAGCGAGGGCAGACGGGGTCCCTGTCCAAGTGGTGGGGATGGTCTGGCTCTGCATGTGAGGAAGCACATTCGTTCATGGGAACAGGAGTGGAAGCAGACTGTATGTGTTCATGGGGGAGCTTGGGGGTGGCTGGGAGCATGTGGAGGTTCTCTTCTGATTGCTTCTCATCAGGTAAAGAAGCAAGGATAGGGGCACCTGTGTGGCTCAGATGGTTAAGCATCTGCCTTCTGCTCAGGTCATGATCTCAGGGTCCTGGAACTGAGTCCCACTTCGGGCTCCCTGCTCAGGGGGAGCCTGCTTCTCCCTCTGCCTCTGCCTCTCCCTCTCCCCGCTCTGCTCATGCTCGCTCTCTCTCTCAAATGAATAAATAAAATTAAAAACAAAACAAAACAAAACAAGGACAGGGGAAAGGGAGGAGACAGTGGGGGGTGGAGACCTGAGCAGAGGGAGGGTATGGAATGGTCCCCGAGGAGAGTGGGAGAGAGTGAGCCAGGGAAATAGCTGGGGTTTTTTTGTTTTTTTGTTTTTTAGATTTTATTTATTTGACACAGAGAGAGAAATCACAAGTAGGCAGAGCGCAAGCAGAGGGAGTCCCTGACTGAGTCCCTGACGGAGCCACCCAGGTGCCCCATATTTTGGGTTCTTGGGCAGATATTAGTGCTCAGAGGGTGATGGTTAGATGGATTCGAAGTGAGACCAGAACACAGTGGTGTATTTTTCACCAGTGATGTTAATTTGTCTTGTTTCAGGTATGGAATGGGCACAGATTTGTGTTTAACCAGAATTTAGGTTTAGCCAGGTGAACACAGAGGAAGAGAGAAGACCCAGGCAGTTAAGGATGGATGTGAAAGAGTGATTTCAGTGATGGATTGTGGGCACTAAACTGGGGAAGGAGAGGCATGAGGCCCCAAGGAGATGAAGGACAGTAAAATGGCGGCATAGTCCATGGTGTGGTTCTAACCGAGAAGGGACACTTAGGGGGTGAGCTGGAAAGATACGAGATAGTGGTTGGGAAGTGGGATGCTTGATATGTAGGCTGTGGAACAAATGCAGTTATTGGAAATACCTAGGTATGGGGCCATGATTCTCCCTCTCAACTATACACTAGGCAGAGTGTTTTAAAACTCTGATGCTTGGGATAGAGATTGGACATCAGTTTTGTTTTGTTTTGTTTTTTTAAGTTTCCCAGGTGATTCTAATATGCAGGTGGGGTTGAGAGCTCTTGGTCTAGGACGGGATAGCTGAGGTGGGGTGGAGAACAAGGTCTTTGGAGGAAAGGAGGTCAAGGAACAGAGAGGCCAGGGTGTTGGAAGGGTCATTTGCGGTACTCACACCAAGAATTATGCCGGGAGTTGTATTTGAAGGCAATGTGATCAAATCTCCACAGAATGAGGAGGTGACCTCAGGGCTCCGGGAGGACTGTAATGAGATATAGCTGTACTATCATTCGATGCTGTGAGCTTCCAAAGATCTTAAGGTTTTTGAGGATGGAGGGAGGGACAGTGGTCTGGAGATGACAGTGAAGCACGAGGGGGATCCTACTCACCTCCGACTCAGAGGCGTCACGGCGATGGGGTAAGGGAAGCAGGGTGCTCAGGGAAAGGCCAGGCCTTAATTAAAGCAACCACTCCAATTTCCTGAAGATTCTTAAAACTGTATTCTTCCCTCCTGTGCCTAAGTTCCAGATTTATCTAACCCAGATATGCCCCTCATGGATGCTCTGGGCCGCCCCAAACATAGTAAAATCCAAACTGAACCTGTCATTCCTCTAGTACCTGCTTTTCCTCCTGTGTTCCCTACCTCGGTTTATTCCACCATCATCCATCAGGTCAGCTAACCCACAATCTCTGTCATTTTGAATCTTCTCTTTCCCTTCTTAACCTCCCACGTGTGGTCATCAAGTGCTGTCCATTTTACCTCACGTGGGTATCCCCTCTCCACCTGGGCCCCTGCTTTAGTTCATGACATTTCTCATCCTCTCTCACGTGTACTTCCCACCTTTAATACTGCCTCTCTTCAGTCCTTCCCCTACAAGGTTCCTGGAGGGCGCAGTCAGTTAAGCGTCCCACTCTTGGTTTTGGCTCAGGTCGTGGTCTCAGGGTCGTGAGATACCCCCACAACGGGCTCTGCCTTTCCTGTGGAGTCTGCATGAGACTCTCTGTCCCTCTCCCTCTGCCCCTCCCGCCCTGCACTCCTTCTTCCTCAAATAAATAAATACATCTTTGAAAAAAATTAAAAAGAAAAATCCTTCCCCTGTACCGTCTTCTGAGGGATCTTTCAAAACTCAAATCTGACCCCATGTACTTCCCCTCCTTAAAATTCTAGCCGCTTACAGAATAAAGTCCAAGTTCCTGAACATGTCAGAATCATGAGGGCAGGATTTTTATCTTTTCCGTTCACTGCTCTATCCCCAGGGCCTAGAACATAGCCCGACATTTAATAGATGCTCAGTATAAATTTGTTGAATAAATGATTGACCGTGACCTTCACAGTCTGGTTCTTGGCCCTTCCGCAGCCTCATTTCTCATCCCCCCTCCCCTCTGCTTTATATTCTGTTTTCTTATTTACCTCTGTGCCTAAGCATGCGTTATTTCTCTGAGATACCTTTCTTTTTTTTTTTTTTTAAGATTTTATTTATTTATTTGAGAGAGAGAGAGAGAAAGAGAGAGAGAGAGCATGAGAGGGGGTAGGGTCAGAGGGAGAAGCAGACTCCCTGCTGAGCAGGGAGCCCGATGTGGGACTCGATCCCGGGACTCCGGGATCATGACCTGAGCCGAAGGCAGTCGCCCAACCAACTGAGCCACCCAGGCGCCCCTGAGATACCTTTCTCTGTCTTGAACTCCTGATGAACTCCTATTCATCCTTTAAAACCTTGCTCAAAGATCACTTCTCCTGTGAAATCTTCTCTGAACTCCTAGAGTGAATTCATTACTTTCTTGTCTATGTTTCTTCATCACTTTGAACTTTGCACGTGTTACATTATATTGTGTGAATTTGTTTACATGTCTTTCTTTCCTGCCAGACTTAACTTCTTGAGGGAAGAAATGGGTGTCTTGGTAAAGGTGGACCTTATTAAGAGTGTCTGGCATGTTAATAGGCATTCAAATGAATGGTTTTATTGGTGAGATCAGATCATGAGAGAGGAAGGAAAGTGTTGTGGTAATTCTTAGTTTTCTGATGGAGATAGAGTTAACAGTTGGTTTTTCTGGGGACTAATGCTGGGCCCATTTGACTTAATGTTTTTGTAGATAATTGAGAAAAGGTAAAGTCTAATGCCAGGCTGGTGGGGCTAGATGGCAGGAAGATTCCACAACACCAGAGGAGTGAGCAAGAGACTGGATCTCAGTCCCAGTGCGCTCAGTGACAAAATAATCCAACATACGTATGTAGCGATGAGCCAAGAGCTGCTGCTTTATTGTAGGAAACAGGTTTTGAAGTCACTATAGATGATGCAGAATGTTAGGCATTATCAGGCTGGGAACTTGAAACCAGAGAAAATAACCTCCACCCTTGGGTTGGGTTGTGTTGGGAATGATGTTGGGTTCTCACTTGGGATTCGGCTTGCCAAACTTTTGGCAGCACCTCCGAAAAGATAAAGCCCAGGTAGGTGTCCTGGGAAGGTCCCAGAGAAAAGGAGTTACTACAGTATTGAGAAAAACCACAGAGCCTGGGCTGCTTCATTGATAAAGAAACACCAAGGAGAGGGTGATGGTGACAAAAATGGCTGACATTCATGAGCTCTTACCATGTGCGAGGTGCTGTGCTGTAGGTATTACTTCATTTCATTCTTACCACAATCCTTTAAGGTGGGAACTGTTATCATCCCTATTTTACAGATGAGCAAATTGAGGCACAGAAAAGTTAAGGGAGATGTCCAAAGTCATACGGCTGGTAAATGGTGGAGCAGGACCTTGAACTCAGATTTCAATGCCTGGAAAGCCTGAGTCACTAGTGCCTTCCTGTATGATGTGAGATGACCAAAGTCTATAAAATCCTGAAGGGTGTACATAGAGGGGACACATCTTGGAGTGCTGCAGTGAGGGTAACTCAGGAAACTTGAACAGTTTTTGTATATGGGGGGGATAATCGTGTTGTCACCTTAATGGTTGTACAAGCAAGGTAGGAAAAAAAACAAAGAGTTGGAAGAAGATTTAAGTGAATCCCTGGATGTTTGAGGATTTCAGATCTATAGAGTTAATATGAATTCCAGCTGAGGGTGTACATCGCAGTACACATCTTCTACACATGCCTGGAAGCTCTTCTTAGGCACTCCTGTCATAGAAAGGATAGATCCTGATCCAGGGGTCTGATTCATCATCACAGAGGGTTCCAAACTTTTGAGGGTCATGAAGTCATGAAGTCAATTCAGGAGGTCATTGTTGATCAGTTCAGGCTGCCACAGCAGAAATACCCCAGATTGAGTGGCTTAAATAACAGAGATTTGTTTTCTCGCAGTTCTGGAGGCTCAGAGTCCAAGATCAAGATGCTGGTAGGGTTGTTTTCTTCCTGGCTCACGATCTACTACCTTCTTGCTGGTCCTCACATGGCCTTTCGTCTGTGCATGAACAGAGAGAGAATGAGACCTCTGGTGTCCCTCGGATTCTAAGGACACCAGTCCTATCAGATTAGGGCTCCACCCTTATGACCTCATTTAACCTTAATTTACCTCCCTATCTCCAAAAATAGTCACCTTGGAGGTTAGGGCTTCACTGTATGAATTTTGGGGGGATGCAATTCAGTCTGTAACAGGGTCTCCATCAGCACTGCCTTAAAGTGAAATCAGAGACAATAGACACTGTCAGAGTAAGTGTTATTTTGGGAAGCTTTTCCAGTTATCCCCTTGAAGACGTGTGAATTCTGAGGTTGTAATATAACCTGTGTCTCTAACTGCGAGCCATAGAGAAGTTTAAAAGCTGGTACCATATGTCATTCCTTGCAGCCTTATATCAGAAGCCCTCTTTACCCTCTGGCTGATTGGGAGCCAGACAGAGACTTGGAATTTGTAGTGTCTTGCTCTTAGCTGGTGGTAAAGATGATGTCCTCCCTCTGGATCCGGACTGGCAGAATTCCCCAGGTCCCGATCACCTTTCGGAGGGTGGCCATTGTCCCTGATGCTTACAACCCATTTGGTTCCCCAGGTGACGTGCTGGTGGTCCCCATCAAGCTCCACAAGTGTCCTTTTTGTCCTTACACTGCCAAACAGAAGGGCATCCTTAAGCGGCATATCCGCTCGCACACAGGTGAGCGGCCCTACCCCTGTGAGACCTGTGGCAAGAGGTTCACGCGACAGGAGCACCTGCGGAGTCACGCCCTGAGTGTAAGTATCTGGGCTGGAAAATCTCTGGTGGTGAGGGCAGAGGGGATGGAGGGGAGGGGGCTCCTGACATTTGTCTAATGCAAGGGTGAACCAGCCTGCCTTTTACTTCTCTGTCCACTGGAGTATTTTCAGAGAATTTTAAACATGTGTTTCTACTAAATTAAAGCTGGGTTGGTGGCACTTAGAGAAAGTTAAAACTTATGTAAGAGACTAGTTTTCTTAGACTCAAGAAAGTTTGTTTTTTGGTTTGGTTTTTTTTAGATTTTATTTATTTGACAGAGAGAGCATGAGAGAGCACAAGCAGGGGCAGCTGCAGAGGGAGAGAGAGAGAGAGAGAAGCAGGCTCCCCACTGAGCAGGGAGCCCGATGCGGGGCTCGATCCGGGAACCCTGGGATCGTGACCTGAGCTGAAGGCAGCTGCTTAACTGACTGAGCCACCCAGGCGCCCCCAACTCAAGAAAGTTTAGATCCTGGTCGGGGATGGTTGTCATAAGACAGAGAACAATGGGGTGTAGACAGGGGATTGTGGGTCTGTTCTCACCGGTGTGATGCCAGAGGTGAGAAAAGTGCATCCTTAGTCTTCCACCCAACCCCAGTACCTGGATGTGGGGAAAGCATGTGCCACCCTTTCTAAGGCTCCCTGTGGGCAGCAAAGAGGACTCCAGACCCAGGGGACCTCCCCTCCCACTGGCTTCCCCCTGCGATTCTGTCTCCCATGTGAGTGATTAATTCCCACCAGCTAAGAGGCGTTCAGGCCATTTAGGAAGGCATTGTATTTAAGATCATCTTTGAGCAAGGCAATCAGTCTTTAGAAAATCAAACATAAAAATGGTTTGGACTTCAGAGGACACTATCAAGAATGTGAGAACCCACAGAATGGGAGAAAATACTAGTGAATCATTTATCTGCTAAGGATCTAGTAACCAGAATATACAAAGAACTCTTTCGGTTCAACAATAAAAGACAAATAACCAAATTAAACTATGGATGTGAATAGACATTTCTCCAAAGAAGATATACAATGTCCAATAAGAACATGAAAAGATGCTCAACATCACTAGTCATTAGGAAAATGCAGATCAAAGCCAACAGTGAGATACCACTTCAGACACACTAGGATTGTCATCACCAAAAAGCAAGTAATAACGAAGCGTTGGCAAGGATGTGGAGGAATTAGAACATTCATACACTGCTGGTGGGAATATAAAATGGTGCAGCCACTGTGGAAAACAATCTGGTGGTTCTTCAAAAAGTTAAGCATAAAATTACCATAGACACCAGCAATTCTATATCTGAGTATATACCCAAGAGAACTGAAAACGTACATTCTCACAAAACACATCTGCACACAAAGGTTCATTGCAGCATTATTCCTATAGCCAGAAAGTGGAAACAACCCAAGTGTCCATCAACTGATGCATGAATAAACAAATTGTGGCCTATCCATACCATGGACCCTTATTCAGCCATAACATGGAATGCAGTTCTGATAAATGCTACAATGTGGATGAACCTTAAAAGCATTACACCACGTGAAAGAAGCCAGTCACAAAAGGCCACATCTTGTATGATTTCCTTGATAAGAAATACATAAGATGGGCAGACCCATGGAGATAGAGTAGATCAGTGGTTACCAGGGGCTAAGAGGCTGGCGAATGGGAGAGGGGTGGCTGTTATTAGGCACCTGATTTCTTTCTGGGGTGATGAAAATGTTCTGGAAGTAGATGGTGGTGATAGTTGCACAACCTGGTGAATATACTAAAAACCACTACATTGTATGCTTTTATTTATTTATTTTATTTTTTTCATTTATTTGAGAGAAAGAGAATGAGAGGCAGAGAGCATGAGAAGGAGGAGGGTCAGAGGGAGAAGCGGACTCCCCACCGAGCAGGGAGCCGGAGGCGGGACTCGATCCCAGGACTCCAGGATCATGACCCGAGCTGAAGGCAGTCACTTAACTGACTGAGCCACCCAGGCGCCCAAATTGTACGCTTTTCAAAAGTGAGTTTTGTGGTATGTGAATTGTGGTTTTGAAAGAATCCAGATTTAAGTTAAGTACAAGGTTACTGGCCATCTCCACTCTCAGGGCTGGCCCCAGCACCCCTGTCTGAGAATGGCCTCTTCTCATAGCCTCAAGTTTTTGTCTGTCTTTTCTTCCCCCCCAAATTGTATCTCCAGTCTGTCTTGGCAGCAGTAGGTTCCTGGTACCCCGGAGATAGTTTACTGGTTAGAATCTTTATTCCCTCTATTTTTCCATGTTATAAAATGTCCAGTCTACCGCAGCCCGAAGAGGTGGTTTTCAAAGGCCCTGTCAGGTTGCAAAGGTCATGGACATAGCCAGGTTGGCTAAGGGTTTAGTGTAGAAAGCCTAGGAGATGCCCTGGAGGCATTTGGCCAGGATGTAGTGGCAGCCCCAGTGAGCTGAGTGTTGTGTCATTGGCTGTTGTCCTCTGTCATTTGTCTCTTGTGTGCACCCTGCATCCGGAGCTCTCCACAGGAGAGGCTTCGGTTCACAGAGCCCCTGTGGGCTGGAGCTCCTGAAGAGGGCGCACATTAGATAGATCCGTATGCAGAGGGGCCCTGGGGCTACTGCCCTAAGGAGGAACTGCGTGGGGTAGGAGATCAGGTTCTTCTAGTTTGCAAAGTGCTTCTCATAGGTAAGGAAAGCATTTATCGAAAAAGAGGTAAGGACGGAGAAGATACCATCTAGGAAGTCGGCCTCCCTAATAACTGGACAATCCCAGGTACATAAAAAGCCACAGCTAAAATCCTCAAGCGTTCCCTGAAGGCCCTTTCTATGCCAGGCATAGTTTTTTAGTAACAAATGTGACAGAGAACATGAATGAGGATGGCCCCTGCCTTCTTGGAGCTTATGATAGTCTAGGGAATTTACTAACCATTTGTTAGAAATTCAACAAAGGGGGGGGCGCCTGGGTGGCTCAGTGGGTTAAGTGACCGGCTCTTGATTCGGCTCAGGTCATGATCTCAGGGTTGTGGGATTGAGCCCCGAGCGGGATTCTGTGCTCAGCACAGAGTCTCCGTGAGATTCTCTCTCTTCTTCTACCTCTGCCCCCCCTGCTCACTCTAAATAAATAAACAAATAAAATCTTTTTAAAAATTCAACAAAGGAAGGAGGATAGGCGAGAATGTGTATCTGGGGACCTAAGCTGGCCCAGAGCCTCTGCGAAGACTGCCTTCAGGGGCATTAATAGCCGGGCAAAAGGCTTGGCCATGGGGAGGCGGCACGTTCCTCACCTGCCCCATGGCCTTGGGGCGGAAGCACCTTGGTGAGGCGGCGGCTGTGGCGGGGGGCAGGGGGGGGGGCTGGGGGTTTTTTACTGTGTCCGCGTGTGATTTCAGGTGCACAGATCCAACCGTCCAATCATCTGCAAGGGCTGCAGAAGAACCTTCACGAGTCACCTGTCCCAGGGCCTGCGGCGCTTCGGGTTGTGTGACAACTGCACCTGTGTTACCGACACACATGACGAGGAGGACGAGCTGATGCCCGTCAACCTTGGCCTGGTGGAGGCTTCGTCGGAAAGCCAAGAAAAGAGTGACACGGACAATGACTGGCCAATCTACGTGGAGTCTGGTGAGGAAAACGACCCCGCCGGAGAGGATTCTGATGGCAGACGGCAAATTCAGCCCTACTCGTTGGATCGAGAGACACTTACGTAGCAGTAAATTTGGTGGGGGAGAGGTTTTAGAATCGGTTATTGCTCATTCTGCGTTCGAAAGCCGCCATTTGTCCAATTTTGTGGAACCCCGAGAGGAACATTTTTTTGACCATTCCTCTACTTGCATTTTTGTTAGATTACATAGCGAAGGTTGGATCTTGTGAGTCGAAGGACTAATGACTGCTTAGTGCAATGCCCTTGGTTTCAGAGGGCTTTGCTGAGTTAATTCTGAGTGAGTCAAGGCTGGCCCCAAGGCTCCCCGTTCTTCCTGTGGTGCACCCAGACTCTGGTTCGGAGAAAGATAAGAAAATCTCCGTGCTTGTTTTCACATTGTCTCACATCTACATTCCTTTCTTGTCAGCCTTTTTCTCTGTAAAGGTGGGCAAGAATAGCTTGAGACCAGTCTCTCTCTTGCCAAGCCTCTCCTAATGGATTCCATATTTTAGTTTTCTGGTGAAGTCTTCATGACATCAGGTAGGCAGGGATGTTCAGCTGCATGATTGTAAAGGTACTTTCTAACTCTAAGGCTGCAGCTCTAATGGCTGGGAGTACTTATGTGCACACACACACGGAAATGAGCTGAGAGGCTCCTGGCGTACTCTGACTTGCCCAGTTGTATTAAACTTTAAGTTAGCCCTGGGAAGGGAGCCTGTGAGCCCAGGTCTGGGCGGTTTCCCTGTCTGGTTTGGTATTTGACAATTCTACACACACAGATCACCTGTTTTGTGATCATAAAACAAGTCATTGGGGCGAAATTCAAAATACTCCTGCTTTTCCAGCCATTTTCCAGAGTCGCTGTTGTGGAGCGTGGAAATATAGCCACTGCTGAGTTTTCTGCTTTGATTATGAATAGAGCTTTAATTGGAGGGAAAGTGCAAGCCTATATGAACAAGTTGTATTTCTAAATTGTTTACCTTTTAAAATACCCTCTGGAGGGAAAGAGAAGGTTGGTAGAAGAACAGATTTTTAAAAACCATTCTGCTTTTCACCCACTTTGCAGCCATGTGGTTATTCTAATGGAAGAGGCTATACTTCTTTAAAAGACCGAAGAGCAGGAAATATTAGGGATTAAAGATATTTAAGGCACTTTCATAATTTTGTCTTATGTTAAAGTATCCAAAATGGGCTTTAAAGGAAATCACTTTTTCTTCCTTTTCAAAAGGTGGCAAAACCCCCTTTCTTTCTGCCTCCTGAACAAAAAGCCAATAAAAAACATTAGAAATTGGTTTGTGAGTGTTAGTCATTGGAGTTCAAAAGGTGTTTAAACCATACTCCTCAATAGAAGTGAGAACTCTAGAATAGTGTTACTCAAACTGTGACCCCCAGACAGCTGGCCTGTGAATTCTTTGATACCAATCCACACAGTAGGACCACCTGTTGGCCTGCAGTAGGTTAGAAATTTTAAAATGGTCTTTTGCCACAGATAGTTTGAAAATTATTGTTCTAGATCAAGAGTAACAAACTGGAAATTATCAAGGACCAGAAACACTTTTCATTCCTGAAATGGAAATATTAGTTAGCTATTCCTTTCAAGGAGGGATCTTAGCAAAAGGGAAATCTAACTGGTTGTGTATAAGGTGTGCTTTGCAAGGAGTTTTGTTTGATATTTTTGCTCTGTTTAAATTATTTCTAGTGTTTTTTTTTTATTTTTTGTTTTTAAGTAATCTTCACACCCAACATGGGGCTCGAACTCACAACCCTGAGATCAAGGGTCGCATGCTCCACTGACTGAGCCAGCCAGGTGCCCCATTTCTAGTGTTTCAATGTGACTTTTCTACCTCACAGTTCAACTTCTCTGCCCACTTTCTCTGGTAGAGGAACGATCCTCCTCAGTGACTCTATGACCTGATCATATCGCTGGGTGCAAAGTAAATTTACATTAGCAATTTCATTGTAAGACGGTGACTTTCACCTGGGGGTGATTTTGTCCCCCAGAGGACATTTGGCAATGTCTGGAGACAGTCTCAATTGTTACAACTCAGGACAGGGTGCTGCCGGCATCTGGATAGGTTGCTGCTAAACATCCTACAGTGCATAGGACGGCCCCTTAGAACAAAGAATTATCTAGTCCAAAATGTCAAGTGTATCAAGGTTGAGAAACCTGACCATAAGATAAAGTAAGATATTTAAAAAAATTTTTTTTAAAGTTTTTATTTACTTATTTGACAGAGACACAATGAGAGAGGGAACACAAGCAGGGCGAGTGGGAGAGGGAGAAGCAGGCTTCCCGCGGAGCAGGGAGCCCGATGCGGGGCTCGATCCCAGGACCCTGGGATCATGACCTGAGCTGAAGGCAGACGCTCAACGACTGAGCCACACAGGCGCCCCTAAAGTAAGATTTTTTTAAATGACCTTTAATGAGTGAACTTAATTTTGTGTTATATTTTAGGTTACCTTTTACCTTCATAATATTTAGTAGGCCCTTATGCTCTCATTTCCAAGTTTTGGAAAATAGTGGAATTAGTAAAATGGGGAGCTGAGGCCAAATTGTTCACAACTTGCCCAAGCTCTGATTTGGTCTGTGATGTGGAAACTTAGAAATTCTGATCTCATACTCCTAGAATGATTACTAGGCTCTGGTCATTCTATTACATTTTAAAGTAGCAAAATCATGGGAGGAAAATGGAACATGAAGCTTAATATTTAAATGATTCTTTTTTTCCATAATGTCTCCAATTGTTGCCTTCCTGGTTGGCTGTTTTGAGTTTGGGTGGTGACATTAGTACTAACTGGATTGCTGAATTCTATCACTTTTAATGGAAATAATCACTTTGGACTATTAGATTGTAAACTGTCCTCTGTTTTAAATTTATGTTCACATTTGGTGGTCAATATTTATAACTGCACAGTGCCTGAGGTTTAATTAATGGAGTTGGTGATATTTTTATAAGTAAATTCATCGTCGGGCCCAACACAGACCATTAAGGATTCATTTTACATCTGGCATCTTTCTGGCACTTTCAATCCACGTTCACAAAGGGATTCTTTGTCTTATATTAGATACATTGCATGAGCTGGAACAGAATTCTTACTTGTAATGGAATTTAAAAATGGCATCCCTGGGAAGTTGTTTCTCTTGGGGGAAGGGGACATGCTTTCATAGCAAGGGTTGGAAAGGAATGTAAATAAGGCCTGTATCTGTAATAGACTAAGAAATGACATAGAGCAACGTGACTTCTAGTCATTTGGCAGATAGATGCCATTTTGATGTAAATATTTTGGTGGTCGCTACCTGGTGGTCTGCAAAATGTGAAATTGAGTATTCTGGAGCTTCAGAATACGTGATGGGTTTTTATTGTCGTTCATTGGTGTTGTGAACAAAGCCACATGTTGGCTGCATGTGCTGTTTCTGAGGGCAGTGGGAAGACTGGAGTGGCCTGTGGTCAACTGAGTTCAGACTGCTTCATTGGACTGAGAAGTTTGGCTTGTGTGTCTCTTGTGCATTGACGATAGAATTACCTCTGTAAAATCTAGTGTTAACAGGGTGGGGAGGGGCAGAGCGTTGGGGTGTGAAGTTTCTATTGCACTCTCTTTTGAACTTTACCATGGTTCTTCCTGTCGCTCTTGGTCTCTTGTAGCTTGCCTTGTGTTTTGTGCTGTCTTCCAGCTCCAAAGAGGGCCCTTTGTTCAGTTGCTTATGATGGGCAGTGTTTTCGTGGATTTTTGTTCAGGATTTCTGCTTAATATTGCTATGCTCCTCAAACCTTTCATTCTAGTGCAGGCAATGGAATTCTTTTCGTCAGAGAATGCTTCTGTAGAGAGAAATGAAAAGTTTTTTGTTTGGCAGGAGTAGTTTGGTTGTTTTCCAACATGCCCCTGGTTTGTTTATTTATTTATTTATTTATTTATTTATTTATTTACATACCCCTGGTTTTAAAAGGTGACACTAATTCACACCATTGCGATCAGATGATATGGGACCTTCATAATTGGAGGACTTCCAGCATCTGTTCTGACCCCCGGGGAGATTATTTAGCTACCCCCAATTCTTCATTGACAACTATGGTTTGGGGGAGTGATTTTTATATCCATCGTTTGACTTTTGGATATTTGTCAGTAGCATATTAAAAACCAGGGGGTTAGGATGGGATTATGTGCTTGAGGGAGAAGGCTTAGTAGGAACAAGCTTGGGGATTTTAAGGAAGGCGTCAATTGGAGCTATATGTCTCGGTGACACGTAATGGAGATGGTTTGTCTGTCATGCAGACAGGGATGGGTATGATCATGATTTTGGGGGAAGCAAAAAACCATGCCAGACAGTTTCACATCTCTCATCGTCCCTGTGGAGCATCTAAACAAAACAAAACACGAAGCAGGCAGTACCACAGTGGTCTACTTAGGCTCAACTGAGCATTTAGAAATATTCACACTCATAAACTGCCACCCTCGGTCTCAGAGGCACTTGGATACAGGACGGGAAGCGCCGCTCACCAGGAGGGCAGAACCAGATGTCGCTCTTCTGTCAGAGTCCCTGTAACTGTCCATGTGTCATAACTTTCGTGCAAGGAGACAGACCCACATCAGACAAGGCTTAAAAGCCTCTTGTCTCATGGGAGCAATTGTCCATTATAACAATGCTGTAGACATAGTTTCCAGGGTCCCTGCAAGAGATATGTCCGTTCCAAGGGTCACTGTACCTGTGGCTTCCTATCAGGTAGACTTAGAGTTCTCCCAGTCTGGATGCAGTTTACCAATTAGGGATCCTTTTTTTCCATGTGTAATGATGCCAACAACATAGCTGATATGCTGCTCTTTATTAGGTTGCCGGGGGGAACAGAGCTAGAAAGTTAACCGAAGGTCAAATTCTCATGTGGAAGGAGTAAAAGTTTCTCTTAATCCATTACCAAACAGTATGCTGAGCAATTGCCCAGCAGATACCCCACCTCGTTCCTAGAAAATGTAGCCAGAGGAATTTCCTCCTAAAATAGAGCCAACACCAACTCATCTTCCTCTCTTGAAGAGTGTTCGTTCTTTGTGTTTAGCTGCTTGTGGTTAAGACACTGTGGGCAGATTCTGCTGAGGTGTGTGTAAGAATCGGATAAATAGTCAAAGCGGTCCCACCAAAATGTCATACATCCTTTAATAGGATCCATCCTATAATAGGATCCTATCCTATAATAGGATCCATCCTATAATAGGCAGGTATAATATGACATACTACAAGGACGTTATTGGATGGAAATTTGTGGGGATTCCATCAAATCACACACTGATGGGAACCTATGTTCTCCTGCCAGCCACCGAACGCAGGCTCTCGGTAGAGACGTGCCTCTTACTGCTATCACGTGGTGCTACTCTTGCCTGCTTCTGTTGCTCTTGGAAGATCAGTAAGTGGATATCGCTAGCTGTCTACCCAGCAATTATTTATGGAGTCCTTCCTATGTGTCAGGCACTAGGGGTACATCAGGGAACAAGCAAAATCCCTGCCCTCAAGGAATTTGCAGTGAGTGAAGAGGGAGACGAACAATTAAGCAGCTACAACACAGGTTTGGGTGTGACAGTGGGCAAGGATGACAAGGGTGCTCTGAGATGCTTGGGTAGAGCACCTAGCCCAGTCTCAAGGCCTCCAAGAAGGCTCTCTTGTCTAAGCGACTGTTACCGTGGTCCTTCCCATCTAGTGAACTTCTGTCTATCTTGGGATATAATTTACAAGCAGTTTAAATAGTTTCTGACTTTTCCTGCCTTTTCCAAACACAGTGGCTTTAGACATTAACAATGTTCAAATGAACTGTTTTATTCAGGGATGTAAAAATATTATAAGCATTTCAGAATATCCTAGTCTTTAGGGAAAAAAATGCATCAGATGCTATGGTTTTCTTATTAAAACACCACCACCACCAAATAACTTTGCATGATCTTGATCCAATGTGATAAGATAGAACAAGGTATTTTTACTGTGACAGATGTGGAGGAGCCCCAGTGCCTCTGGATTGAGTCTTGGCTGGCCATGTAAGTGAGTTAATACCCCAGAAACTGGATAGATAGGGAACAGAACCCATACAATCAAGTAATTTGAGAAATAGAAGGGACTTTAGAGATAGTCTACTCCAACTCTATTTTACAGAGATGAAATGACTAGTTCCTGGTTCCCCCACAGCTAAGTAGGGTCAGAAACCAGTTCCTGCCAGGCCAGTGTTGATAATAAACATGTTGGGGCAGGCAGCAAAGACCATCCATAGCTAGCATTAGTTTCCTTGAGTATCCATCAGACTGAAATCACGGAAGAGGAAAATGCTGTTTTAGTCTCATGTGGCTTTATGTGATCGTGGCCTGCATTCTTGTAGTGCTTAGACAGGGAGGGGGAAATCACATGTGGAGAATGGGGAAGTTAATTTAATTCCTTTGCCTGTAATACCCACACATGTCTGAACAATGTAAACCACCATCAACACACACACACGCGTGTGCGCACAGCAAATCAAAATCTTTATTGCCCACTTACTTAATATGTATCATGTATTTAATTTTAACGTATTCATTTTTGTTTGTAGAAAGTTTCAAAATTAAAAAATACACAACATTGGGGTGCCTGGGTGGCTCAGTCCTTAAGCGTCTGCCTTCGGCTCAGGTCATGATCCCAGGGTCCTGGGATCGAGCCCTGCATCGGGCTCCCTGCTCAGCGGGAAGCCTGCTTCTCCCTCTCCCACTCCCCCTGCTTGTGTTCCCTCTCTCGCTGTGTCTCTGTCTGTCAAATAAATAAATAAAATCTTTAAAAAAATAAAAAATACATAACATTATCTTGAAATTCCTTTTGCAAACCTCTCAAGTGATTTTTGAAATATAAATTGGGCATGAGTCGGGGAAGTTGACAAGGACAATCTTATTTGAAACAAAACACATATTTTGGGGCCCCTGGGTGGCTCAGTTGGTTAAGCATCTGCCTTCAGTTCAGGTCATGATCCCGGAGTTCTGGGATCGGGCCCTGTATCAGTCTCCCTGCTCAACGGGGAGTATGCTTCTCCCTCTCCCTCTGCCGTTCCCCCTGCTTGTACTCTCTCTCTGTCAAATAAAATCTTAAAAAAAAACCCCAAAAACCCCAAAATCACATATTTTAAATCAGCAGCCCATATAATATATTATGGTAGTGAGTGAAAATGTATTTTGGGCATTTCTTGATTCAGTGGATTTTAATAAACTTACTGCAAAAGCTAATTTTATTTAAAGGTCTGTGATAATATAAAATAGTTATTAGTAAAACAGTTAACCACTTCATGATCTAAAAATACTTAGAAGCAGTGATCTTAGCTGTTAATGAAGTATTTATCAAGTTTGGGATTAAAATTAATACAAATCATCTTTAATTTGGTTAAATCAACCTAAGACTAAATAGGAAATAGACTCAAACTAAAATTCTTCTTAAAGATTTTATTTATTTATTTGAGAGTGTGAGGGCTAGAGAGCGAGAGAAAGCACAAGCCGGGGGGAGGGGTAGAAGGAGAGGGAGAAGCAGACTCCCTGCTGAGCAGGGAGCCCCATGTGGGACTCGATCCCAGGACCCTGGGATCATGACCTGAGCCGAAGGCAGACGCTTAACTGACCGAGCCACCCAGGCACCCTCAAACTAAATTTTTTAGAAGTGTTTATTCATCTATTTATTAGAGAGAGAGAGAGAAAGAGCGCACACACGTGAGCTGGGGGAGGAGCAGAGGGAGAGGGACAAGGAGACCACCTGCCACCAAGTGCAGAGCCCTACATGGGGCTCAAACCCACAACCCTGAAATCATGACCTTAGCCGAAATCGAGTTGGTCGCTTAACTGACTGAGCCACCCAGGCATCCCTCAAACTAAATTTTTTTTTAAAAATTCTATTTACTTGGGCGCCTGGGTGGCTCAGTTGGTTAAGCGACTGCCTTCGGCTCAGGTCATGATCCTGGAGTCCCGGGATCGAGTCCCGCATCGGGCTCCCTGCTTGGCGAGGAGCCTGCTTCTCCCTCTGACCCTCCCCCCTCTCATGTGCTCTCTCTGTCTCTGTCTCTCACTCTCTCAAATTAAATGAATAAATCTTTAAAAAAAATAAAATAAAATAAAATTCTATTTACTTATTTGACAGACAGAGACACAGTGAGAGAGGGAACACAAGCAGGGGGAGTGGGAGAGGGAGAAGCAGGCTTCCCGCTCAGCAGGGAGCCCGATGCAGGGCTCGATCCCAGGACCCTGGGATCATGACCTGAGCTGAAGGCAGACGCTCAACAACTGAGCCACTCAGGTGCTCCTTAAACTAAATTTTTGTTTTGATTTACATAAAGTCAGATTGAGATACCCTAGCGACAAGTTTATAATAGAAACAGCCTCGTCCAAGTGTAAGAAACAAGTCTTTTTTTTTTTTTTTTAAGATTTTATTTATTTATTTTAGAGACAGAGAGAAAGAACGTAGCAGGGGAAGGTCCAGAAGGGGAGGGAGTGGAACGGGGAAAGAATCTCAAGCAGACTCCATGCTAAGTGTGGAGCCTGATGCAGGGGCTTGATCCCAGGACTCCCAGATCATGACATGAGCTGACACCAAGAGTCAGACGCTTAACCAACTGAGCCACCCAGCTGCCCCAAGAAAAAGTCTTTTTTTTCTTTATTGCTCATTTTGTCTTTAGAAACCAATGCAATTTAACTAGTTTCTGTACCTTGAGAACTTAAAATTGACCTATGTTAGATAACTGGGAATTTTGGAATGGCTAAGTTTAAAATGGTTAAGGCACTTTTAGAATGAATGAAATGAATTGAGGATTGATCCCCTCAAATAAATGAGTTAATAATCCGTCATAATTTAAAGTTACTTCACTATTTTTCCCAGTGCCATTATTTTATGTGAAATTCTAATGAGGAATTCTATGAATAAGACATTAGATAGAAAGAGAAAGAGAAAGCTATTAAATAGAGCTCTAAACAGAGCAGCTTCCATCAAACATCTTTTCACACCTTTCTGTCCCATGGTGTTAGGACCAATTACTTCCTTAAATGAGACAGTTTCTGGGCAGGGAATCCCAAGCCAGGACATTTAGATTCTGTGAAGGAAGACTACCTACTCCTTGATGAGTGGGTAAAACAGAATGCAATATAAGCCAAAACTAATGGCAGACAACAGAAAAATCAGAAAAGACACAACCTTTCTAAGCCCTGAGCTCTACGGCCACACACTTTGCAAGAACAGAAGGAAAATAGAAAACTTGGAAACTGGGAAGTTTCCAAGTGGATTAATTCCTCTCACAAAGGCACTTGTCAAAACTGCTATCACTCACACACACACACACACACACACACACACACACACACACACACACAAGACGGAGAGAGAGATGATGAAGTTGGAAATGGTTCTAACCATTAAAACAATAGCAACTGATACATTTTTTTAAGGCGTGGGAAACTTTCTGCTTTTTGGAGCTGAGTTGGTCTTTGTGTTAAAGTGGCTGTACCAAGTCTGTTTATATGATTTATTGTTGTCTGGGTTGTGTGTTGTTTTGCTATTTTTACTTTTTATATATAAAGGACTAAAAATAGGAGAGAATAAAGTAATAAATTGGTGGATATAACCTATATCATATAGATCTAAGTTCTCATTTCTGTTGTCTCAACACTCCATGTTTAATATAAACCTTTAAGACATATGTGCATATTTTTGTTTCAGAAATTATTTCTGCTTAAACAACAGAGTCAAATATTTATCTTTTAAAGACAGGAAGTTGGTTCAGTTTAGCTATATATTGATATAATTCTACATATTTTGAAAATGTTGAGGCTGGGTTTATTTAAGATTGGCTGGGCTTACTGCCAGCTCTTGAGAAAACCTATAGATTCTTTTTAGAGTCCCCATAACAATATAGAACTGCTAACACTAAATACACTTTCCATCTGTTTGAAGACTCATTAATTTTATTTAATAATAGAAAAAATAAAGACTATCCAAAACAGAGGTTGGGCCAAATCCCACTTGCCGCCTATTTTTTTTTTTTTTGCAAATACAGTTTTATTGGAACACAGACACACCCATTCCATTCCTTTCCACATTGTATATGCCAGGTTTTGAGCTACAATGGCAAAGTTGAGTGGTTGCGACAGACATCTTTCATCTGCAAAGCCCTAAATCGTTCCTATCTGACATTTTACAGAGTGTTTGCATACCAGTGATCTAGAATGTTGGTTGGGACAAGAGATCTGTTATTCCTTATGTGGGGTAGGTGGGTAGGTGCCACCAATCAGGTGAGCGTCACTAGGATTAAACCAGTCTGGTATGTATGGACCTATCTGTGAGCATCACGAAGATTTAAACATGTCTAGTAGATATGAGGATCAGGGAAGGGATGCAGCTGTTCTGTATGAAGCTTTTTGGGGGAAGTCTCTGGAAATATCTCACCAGGAGAAAAGATGGTCGCTTGGCTCAGCTCCAGGGAAGTATGTCTGAGCCTTCAGTGTGAGAGCTATAGGCAGAAACTAAAGAAGCATGATCTTAAATCTTGGTGAGAAGCTGGGAGCTCAGACTGCACTGCTTTGAACACCTGCCAAAAGCATGAGGCAGAGCTGGAGGTAGGAGCACTGACCGCCCTGCATTTCGCAACTCTGCACATCCTCCATCCTCCATGTGTCCTTAGCACAGCTAAGGCAAGAGAGGTTAAATCCAGCTGAATGGACTCTGTTGGTGAGCACTGCAGGCAGCTAGGATTTCAGGTTTTTCAAGCACCTACAGATTCAGCAGCAGACTTCAGAGCACCTGTCTTGGGGCAGGCACTCTTGGCTTCAAGGAACAGACACTGAAGCAAGCTGAAGGCGATGGCTCTCAGTGTGTGGTCCCGGAACCAGCAGCATCAGCATCATCCCAGGGGGATTCTGATGCAAACTAAAGTTTGAGAGCAGTTTTAAAAAGATTTCTTTCAAGATTAAAATGAGGGATTTTATGAGCATCCTAGGTGAGAAAATCAGCAGATCACCTGGAATTAACTAGGACTGAGACTGCTCCTGATTTCTCACAGTCCTTGTCCATGCTCCTTGGCTGCTTCTCTCTCCCAACGTGTGAAGTTCCCCAGCCACTCTTAGAAGATTAGCTTTCTTCTGCCCACTCATCAAGCCCTAAATGACTGCCTCACCCTGACCTGACCACTGCTTTTGTCCTTCAGGTAAAATCCTCCGAAAGAAAACACCTCAGTTTCTGCCCAGCAAAAAGTGGGTTCTCTGGGGTCACATTGCACCTTGGGTCAGGCAGCAGAGGGCTCTGACCAAAGGGTTAGGGTGGGACAGGGGTGTGTTATTTGGAAGCTGGGACTGGATTGTGGTATAGGGGATAGATCCCCTGAGAAGAGGCCCTGGAGAGGGCAGGAGTATTGACCTATATGTCTCCTATATCAAGAAAATCAAGACAGACAGGAAATTTTACTGGAGCATGCATTGTATACCTCCAGAAGCTGCCAGAATCAATGGGGAGAAAATTGCAGGTGGCTGTAGGGTTTTCCATTAGTGGGGGAGCAAAAGTCTATTCAGTTATACATACCCAAAATAGCTGAATTTGAAAACAGGTGTTCAAACAAAAACTTTTACCCAGATGGAAACAAACACAGGGGCTCTATTCACAATAGCCAAAAGGTGGAAACACCCGAATGTCCATCAACTGATGAATGGATAAACAGAATGTGGTATATGCCTAGAGTGGGATATTCTTCACCCATTAAAAGGAATGAAGTTCTCATACATTCTGCAACATGGATGAATCTTGAAAACATCATGCAGGTGAGAGAAGCCAGTCACAAAGGACATCCTATTGTTTAATTCCACTTATATAAAATGTCCAGAATAGACAAATCCACAGAGACAAAAAGCAGAGTGGTGGTTGCCAGGGGCTGCGCCGGGAGGAGGGAATGACTGCTAATGGGTGCAGTTTTCCCTTCCAGGCAAGGACAAAGTTCTGGAACTAATAGCAGTGACGGTTGCACAACACTGTGAATGTATTTAAGTTGTCCTTAAAATGATAGGTTTTATGTTATGTGTATTTAAACCCTTTTTTTTTTTTTTTTTTTTTTTTTTTAAGTCTGTTGACTTAGTGTTTCTGGGGCTTCCGGAGGTGTTCACGGCAGAGAGCCGGCGGGGTGATGGGGCTGCCGGAGGGGCCCGGAGCCTCCTTGCGGGCGGAGGGCGGCGGGAGGCGCCGAGGCGGCCGGGCGCCATTTGCAGCCCCGGGAGCAGAAGCGGCGGCGGCGGCGGCGGCGGCTCCGAAGGGCTGGGGACCGTCACAAAGGCGGGCGCGGGCGGCGGGCGGCTGGCAGCGGGGTCCCGGCCTCGGGGCGGCGGCCCGGTGGGAGAGGCGGGCGGCGCCGGGGCGCACCGGCTCGGGACCCCGCGGCCGCCCGGCCAGCCCCTCCTGCGCGCCGCCGGGAGGGGCTGCGGGACAATGGCCGCGCCGTCGCCGCCCGCGCCCGCCTCGCCGCCAGCCCGCCCGGCCCGGCCCGACCGCGGCGCGGGGAAAGGCGGGAAGGCGCGCGGAGCCTCCTGGCGGCGGCGGCGGCGGCGGAAACGCGGCGCGGGGACTGCGCCCGGCGTGTGTGGAGCGGTCGGCGGCCGGCCGGGCTCGGGCTGCGCGGCGACTGCCGGGGGCCTAGCTGCGGGGGAGACTGTCCCTCTGGTTTTGTGTGTCCGAGCTTGTCTGGATCCGGGCTCTGCGCACGGGTGATGCTGCGTCCTTCTCAGAGCGGCGTATCAAATGGCACTCAATTTCAGCTTAGTATTCGTCTCACTCCCGACGCTGTTCTCTTTGATTCTCGAGGAAGATGATGTCCCACAGGCTTAACCCACTGTAAAGTGACACTTTTTCCTTTTATAACTAAAAGTGTTATAGAAGGAGGTACTTTGAAACGACAGAGATCGTCGCCCATTTCTCATCAAACCTTCTCATATTTTATTCATTTATTTTTTATATCCTAGGGATTCATGGTTTCCTGTTTTATCCATTGGGCTGGAATCTGTTGCTGTCATTTATTTTAGTGCTCCAGTTGTCCCAGATTTGGCCTGTGGAAGCCCACTTAAGCCAGATTTTGTGTCCATTTGACATGTCCCTATGGTTACTTGAACACGTACTTTCTCCCACAAGATGTTCCACGAGATTACGACAAACCCTGAGATTATGATCTGAAAGGAAACCAAGAGTCAGACACTCAACCGACTGAGCCACCCAGATGTTCCGCTCATCTTGTATTTTATCCCTGACCGGGTCCTGGAATCAGATGCTTCTCCAAGGAGCCTTGGTTCTTTTAGTGGAGACCTGTTACTTAGAAGCCAAGGTCTGCACCCTGGGTGCGCTCATTGCTGTTGAAGTGTTGCTGCTTTCATGCTCTCTCAGCGGACATTTCCATAGATAGTGTGATAGCTAGATTGACATCTAGATATAGATAGATACACATTGATATATACATAGATAACTCCAGAACCAGTCCAACACCACAGGATTCATCCCACAGCCATACCGTGGAGATCTTGTGGGTCCAGTTCTAGACCACCACAATAAAGCAAATATCACAATAAAGCAAGTTAAATGATTTTTTTGGTTTCCCAGTGCATAGAAAAAATTTGTCTATACTATGTTGTAGTCTATTAAGTGTGCAATAACATTATATCTAAAACATGTACAATACTTTATTGTTAAGAAATGCTAATCATCATCTGCTCTTGCAGCAAGTCTAATCACTAATCACAGATCACCATAACAAATACAATAATAAGAATGAAAGTCTAAAATATGGCAAGAATTACCAAAATGTGACACAGAGCAAATGCTGTTGGAAAAATGGTGGGATAGACTTGTTCAAAGTGGCATTGCCACAAACCTTCAATTTGTAACAAATGCAATATCTGGGAAGCATGATAAAGTGAAACGTAATAAACCAAGTTATGCCTGTAATTTTCTCCTTCTTCATGAATTTTTGTATATATGCTGTTGAGGTGAACACTACCACATTTATTCTTTCAAAACATTTTATTTCCATCGCTAAAGTAAAATATTCCCTTCCATAAAATTTGAAACCACCAAAAAGAGAGGAAAATCCACCATAATTCGGCATGAAAATATAACCACCTTTTGTAGATTTACGTTCAGCCCTTTCTTTCTTTCTTTCTTTCTTTCTTTCTTTCTTTCTTTCTTTCTTTCTTTCTTTTTCTTTCTTTCTTTCTTTCTCTCTCTCTCTCTCTCTCTCTCTCAGTGCCTGGTGTTTTCCTTTTTTAAGATTTATTTATTTTAAAGTGAGACTGTGTGAGTGGGGGGAGGGGCAAAGGAAGAAGGAGAGAAGCAAGACTCCACGTTCAGCTTGGAGCCCCTCCTGGGCTCAACTTGGGGCTTGATCTCACAACCCTGAGATTATGACCTGAACTGAAACCAAGAGTCAGACACTCAACCGACTGAGCCACCCAGGCACCCTTACTTTCAGCTTTTTCTTTATGTGTCAGTCTCCTTTTTTGAGTTATGGGAAATCATACTGTAAATATAATTCTGCACCCGGTTTTTTTTCATTCAGTTTTGTATGGGTAGGCAAATCACAACCCACAGGCCAAACCTGGTTCACTGCCTAAAAACCACTAAAACTGCTTTTAAAATTTTTACTTGTATTAATTTTTTTTTAAGTAAACTCTATCCCCAAGGTGGAGCTCTAACTCACAACTTTGAGATCAAGAGTCACATGCTCTATCCACTGAGCCAGCCAGGTGCCCCTAAAATTGGTTTTTAAATTTTAAATTGTTGAAACAAAATCAAAAGAAAAATATTTTGTGTCATGTGAAAATTATATGAAATTCATATGTAAGTGTCCATAAATTCTCATTGGAACACAGTCATGCGTATTCATTTTTATATTGTCTATAGCTACTTTTTGCTGCAACAGCAGAGTTAAATAGTTGTAAAAGAGACTGTATTGCCTACAAAGCATAAAATATTATTTGGCTCTTTCCAGAAGTTTGCCAACCCCTAAAATATTGTATCTTAATCACATTATTAAATTGGCTGCTAAATCTGTGCTTTGAAACATTACGGGAATGACAACAATATTTAGCACATTTTAGGTGCTTAATAAAGGAATTTCTCCTAAAGAATCCAGGAAGGGAAGGGAATAGGAGGAAGAAGAAGAAGAGGAAGAGGGATGGTTTTTGGACATGTCTGTTTTCAGGTAGCTGCAGAATTTATTATTTCCAACCAGTCAAAAATGTGTCTTCTCACTAGTCATTAAAAAGAAAGATGTCTTCCACTGATCTTTCATCGCTAAAATAATAGCTTTTTAAATGCCCTTTTAAAAAGTTATTGGTGGCCAAAATAATCTTGTTGCTACCAAATTAGTAATATATCTAATTTTAGCTAGCTTTTCCCTTATCTCTGCAGAAACTTTGGTGAGTTTTTAAAATGGTTCCATAACAAATGTGGGAAGATTGTAGGGAGCTGGAGAGACCTCTCCTACCTTTGTCCTCCATACCCGGCCAACACCCAGCCATGTGGTCTGAGCAGGGATAAAAGCTGAGACACCACCTATTTAGATCTCTTTGACCAAAAAACAGTTATGAGTTTATTATTTTTATTATTTATGCCTGTAGTTTCTGAAAGTGGCAAGAAATTATTTTAATCCTTTTCCCTCGAGAGATGGGTCTTTGGACTCTGTCCTTGAATCTGGGTGGGCTTGTGACTGCTACATCCTAGTGTATGGTGGAAGTGACGTTGTATGATTTCTGAGGCTAGGAAAGGCCATGGACTTCCCACCTAGCTGTCTAGGAATGCTGATTCTTGGGACATGCCCTCTGGGTTTGCTCCTCCACAGAACCCAGCCCCTGTGCTGTGAAAAGCCAAGCCACATGGAGAAGCCACGGATAGGTGCTCTGCATGACAGTTCCAGCTGAGCCCAGCCTTCAGCCTTCCCAGCCCAGGCTCAGCCATGTGAGTGAAGAAGCCACTTTAGAGTGACTCCTGCACCCCCAGCCCTTCTAGCTCCTAACTATTAGTCACCAGCGGAAGCTCAGGATAAGGTGGAACAGAGAAGAGCCGCCCCCACTGTGCTCTTTCAGAATTCCTGATGCACAGAATCAGTCAGCATAATAAAGTGGGTTTTTAAAAAGATTTTATTCATTCATTCATTCATTCAGAGATCATGGGGGTGGGGGTGGGAAGGGGCAGAGGGAGAGGGAGAGAGAATCTTAAGCAGACTCCATGCTAAGTGCAGATCCCCACACAGGGCTTGATCTCAGGACCCTGAGATCATGACCTGAGCTGAAATCAAGAGTCGTGGCTCAACTGACTGAGCCACCCAGGCACCCCGAAAGTGATTGTTTTATACTGCTACATTTGAGATGGGTGTTGTGCAGCAATAGTAACTGGAACACTAGCCTCTCAATAAAGACCCTTATATATGTTAAGTAAATATAAACAAGAAAAGCCACAGAGAGCAGAGGGATATTTAAGGGTAAAGGTAGTTAGTTAACTGAATATTAAATATAGTGCTACTTTTCTAGCAGCCAAACGTAGAAGCATAAGGTTGCTAAATGTCACAGTTCTCATTGTATCATAATAGGAGGGATGACTATTTGTCAGGAGACAGGAAGTTTTTCTGGCACTAAACTCTAATAGGAATTTATTAAACAGTTTGTTCTATAAGGGATATTGAAAAATATAATGGGCAACTTCTTTATCAGCAGTTTTATAGAATTCACAAGGACTGTTTCAAATATGGACCATCAATAAAATCCAAGTACACAACCCTAAATCATAAACTCATATTGTCTAAGTGTGTAGCTTAGCTTGATTCAGAGACAGAGCTTATAAAATCTGGAGGAACAAATGATTAGCACATTCTGTTGACTCTCTGAGCAATCGTATCAACCCAACTTTCAGCAAGGGCTTGTCAGCAGCCAATAAGTTAAAAAATATGTTTTCTGGTGAATAACTGGATGGCAGGATTTCCGTGATGTTGACTGAAGGTAGTCCCTTGCATGCTTTAAAACACACAAAAAAGAAGGTTGCAACGCGGGGCGCCTGGGTGGCTCACTTGGTAAGCGTCTGCCTTTGGCTCAGGTCATGATCCCAGCGTCCTGGGATTGAGCCCCGCATCGAGCCCTGCATCAGGCTCCCTGCCTGCTTCTCCCTCCACCACTCCCCCTGTTTGTGTTCCCTCTCTCTCTGTCAAATTAATTAATTAATTAAAAAAAAAAGAAGGTCACAACGCCCTTTAGTATCTCAACATGGACATGGCGCTATACACTGGGGGCAGGGTGAAAGCTTTCTTTAAAAAATAATCTTAAAAGAATAAAAATAAAAAAACAATATTGAAAACTCATCAGAAACAATTCAATTTTTTGAGATGAGCAAAAGATCTGAACTTCAGCAAAGAAGATATATGTATGGCAAAGAAGCACAGGAAAAGATGCTCAATAGCATCAGTCATTAGGGAAATGCAAATTAAAACCACAATGCAAAGTAAAACCACACCACACACCTATTAGAAAGGCTAAAACCAAAACCAAAACAAAACCTGGTAACGCCAAGCACTGGCAAGGATACAGAGCATGGGAACTCTCATATGTTGCTGGTGGGAATGCAAAATGGTACAACTACTTTAGAAAATAGGTTGGCAGTATTTTGTAAAGCAGAAAGCACACCAAGCATACGAATCAGAAATCCTCCCATGTATTTACCCTAAGTAGATACTCCTAAATATTTACCTAAGAGAAATGAAAACTTATGTTCAAACAAAAATCCACATGTGAATATTTCTAACTGCTTTTTTTCATAAATGCCCCAACCTGGAATCAATCCAAGTGTTGTCTTATGGATAGATAAATGTGTAGTATATCCATACAATGTAGTCTTTCTCAGCAATAAAAAAGGAGGACCTACTGTTGCATGCAACAACATGGATGAATCTCAAATGCATTATGTTGAGAAAAACCAGACTCAAAAAATTACACCTAGGGGCGCCTGGGTGGCTCAGTCGTTGGGCGTCTGCCTTCGGCTCAGGTCATGATCCCAGGGTTCTTGGGATCAAGCCCCGCATCGGGCTCCCTGCTCAGCGGGAAGCCTGCTTCTCCCTCTCCCGCTCCTCCTGCTTGTGTTCCCTCTCTTGCTGTGTCTCTCTCTGTCAAATAAATAAAATCTTTAAAAAAAAAAAATTACACCTAAAGGCTCAAATGGTAAATTTTATGTTATATACATATTTTCACACCACACACACACACACACACAGACTACATATTATAGAATTCCATTGGTATGTCATTCCGGAGAAACAAAGCTGTAAGGACAGAGAACAGACCAGTGGTTGCCAGGGATGGGGGGTGGGGAAGAAGGTTAACTACTAAGGTTGAGCATAAGGGAGTTTTTTTGTGGGGTGAGAGAATTTTTTTTTTTTAAGATTTTATTTATTTGACAGAGAGACACAGCGAGAGAGGGAACACAAGCAGGGGGAGGGGCAGAGGGAGAAGCAGGCTTCCTGCTGAGTAGGGAGCCTGATGCGGGGCTTGATCCCAGCACCCTGGGATCATGACCTGAGCCGAAGGCAGATGCTTAACGACTGAGCCACCCAGGCACCCCGGGTGAGAGAATTATTAAGTATCTTGATTGTGGTACTAGTTATGTGACTCTACGCCTTTGTCAAAACTCATATAACTGTACACCAAGAAGAGTGAATTTTACTGTATGTTAATTAAAAAATAAAAATTTTAAATTGCTAATAGCCTAATTTAAAAAGAAAAATTATTAAATATTATCAATACTAAAATTAATTTAATGTTTTATTTAACTCAGTATGTTAAAAATATAATCTCAGCGTGTAATCAATATAAGAAATTATTGATAAGATATTCTACATTCTTTGTACTAAGTCTCAGGAATTTGGTGTGTACCTTGCATTTACAAGCCCTCTTAATTTGGACTGGCCACATTTCAAGAACTCAGTAGCCACATGTGGACAGTGTGGGTTTAGATCATGATCTTTTTTTTTTAAGATTTTATTTTTAAGTAATCTCTACACCCAACATGGACTTGAACTCATAATCCCAGATCAAGAGTCACATGATCTTCCAACTGAGCCAGCCAGGTGCCCCTAGATCTTAAAAAAAAAGTAGATCTAAAAAAAAAAAAAGGGCTGTTTCCAGCCTTGAGCAGCTCCCGTCAAATAAACAGTAGAATATTTCCCTCTAGAATTGAATATACTACTTAAAATTATCAGATTTTTAAAAAAATCTTTTTTTTTTAAGATTTTACTTACTTTTTTGACAGAGAGAGACAGTAAGAGAGGGAACACAAGCAGGGGGAGTGGGAGAGGGAGAAGCAAGTCTTCCCGCTGAGCAGGGAGCCCGATGCGGGACTCGATTCCAGGACCCTGGGACCATGACCTGAGCCGAAGGCAGATGCTTAACGACTGAGCCATCCAGGCACCCCGAGACTTTTTTAAAAAATCTTAAAACAATCATAATGAAAAGTTAAACATAAAGTTAAAAATACTAACTCAAGGGAGTCATATTCTAGCTAATGCAGCCAAACTGGCATCATCTTCAAAGTGACCTCACTCTCTCACTTGCATCTTCTGGAATACTCCCTGAAAATGCCATTCCTTTTCATGTTGTACTTGCTTGCGTTTTCTTCTGCTCCCTTATCTCCTCCTCACTCCACACACCCATATATGTAGACTTCTCCACCCTGGTGAAAACTTACTCTTCCTTTACAACCCAGTTCCAGGGGACTGCCTGTCCCCCAAATCCCCCTGCCCAGGAGGGCAGGAAGCCCACCTTATTTTTTGCATAGTGGGCCCTCAACAATGTTCTGAGCTCAACAATGAGCTGAGGTAGTGTCATGCTTTTCTTTTAATGTTTACTGAGTCCCTCTCGGTGCTGGGGATACCTGGGTGAAAGAGATACAGCCCTGCCCCCAAGTATCTTGTGGTCTGATGGGAACGACAAAGAGGCACTTTCCTGCAGTTTGCTGAGTGCCAAAGCACAGCGCTATGGCGGAGCCAGCTTTTCCTGCACAACCTCTGAGGTAGTCAGTCCCTCTCCTTTTTCCTTTAAGAGGTCACTGTGGACGTCAGCACAGGGTGGGCCTTACTGTGAGTCCCTGGGCCGACTCAGCCTCCGCCAGCTGCTGGCTGAGTTTTTTTTGGGTTGCTGGGAAGGGGGGCGGCACTTCAGTGGGGGTCACTGGGAGAGTGACCACAGAGATTAGACTGCTTTGTCCCTTTCCCCCTTTGCTAATATTGTAATGTGCATCCCCAGCAGACTCATTCCTTGGTGAAAATTCCCCAGCAGCCACCTCCCTTGGAAACCCCTGCCTGCACCCCTCTAAGGAAACGACTGTCCCACAGTAGAATCCAGGGGGCCTTGTCCTTGGGTGAGCAGCCTCATGGGCCAATCCCCTGAGGCCTGAGCCGTTCACCAATGTACACAGAAGTCAGCCGTCTCAAGCCCCCATGGGGAGGGAAAATAAGAGAAAACCATAAGGCTAACTGCACATACACCATTTCTAACTTCTAAGGCAGAAAGGACATTTCCAAAGGAGGGAAGAAGGGGTGTTGTTGATAGCGCTGGTGGTTGGCGAGGGAGCTGATCCCGACCCTCTACCAGACACAGGATGATTTGTGTTTGAACACCTCCGGTTTTCAAGTGCAAATAAATTTGCAGAACTTCAAAAATCATTCTTAAGTCAGTGTGAGGTGTCAGAGTGAAATAATGAGATTGACACCCCGAGTTAGGGATTGAGTTTCAATGATGAATGGGAGGAGGAAAAGAAAACTATGCGGGGGAGGGTTTGGGGGAGGCAGGAAGACAGGAGAACTTTATTGTAAAGACAATCTTTGTCTAACTTTGTGGGTTTTATTGACTCTTTGCATCAGCAAATGGATTTTAACTTATTTTTTTTTTATTTTATTGTTGACCAGTTGATAGGTGACAAATCGGCTTCCCGGAAAAAAATGATTTTCCCTCCTCTGAATTCCCACCGGCTTTCAGTCAACAGTACTTGTACAATGCCTGCTATTTGCCAGATCTTGTGCCAGGTTCGAGAGCTTTTGAATATTTTGCATCTAGCCTATTTCATCTTATATTATGGATAAGCAAAAGTTCATGAATTTATTTTTTTAAACATTTTATTTATTTGACAGAGAGAGAGTGAGTGAGAAAGAGAGAGAGAGAATGCACAAGCAAGGGGCACGGTAGGCAGAGGAAGAGGGAGAAGTAGGCTCCCCCCTGAGCAAGGAGCCCAGGACCCTGGGATCATGACCTGAGCTGAAAGCAGGTGCTTAACTGACTGAGCCACCCAGGTGCCTCAAACTTTCATGACTTTAAAAAATACCCCACAACTAGTGCTGG
The DNA here is from genome assembly GCF_003265705.2 of Callorhinus ursinus. Taxonomy (NCBI): domain Eukaryota; kingdom Metazoa; phylum Chordata; class Mammalia; order Carnivora; family Otariidae; genus Callorhinus; species Callorhinus ursinus. Next base: position 12,395,574 of record NW_027397080.1, on the reverse strand, counting down.
CTTTTCTTCTGCTGGATGGTGAACTACCTCTGTAGGGACTGAGCTTTTTATGAACAAAGGAGCTCCCTGAAAATAGTCCAGGCATCTCTGTAGCACTAAATATGTAGCTCAGTGCCTGGTGTATAGGAGGTGCTTACTCAATGTTTGTTGAGTGACTAAAAGACCTACCCATGCTCGCCACCATGGAGCTGAGAAAGGTGATATGGCAGACAGGGAGAGATGTGCCACAGAGATCCTCCTTCGTGAAAGAACTTGCTGACAGCTTCCAACTGTTAGTGCCTTCAACTGCTTCAGCTTTCAAAAAGCCTGGCCAAAACATGGAACTCTTCCACCCAGCAATGTCTGCTTCAGAGATTCCCAAAGCTTCTGCTTCCTTTCCTTCACATGTGTTACTCCCCATCAATCCTTTCATATTCCCAACTCTGTCTCAGCATCTGCTTCCTAGAAAATCCAACCTATGCTAAGGGACTTTAGTCTTAAACCCATTCACTGTAGAGGCACCTGGGTGGCTCAGCTGGTTGAGCATTTGCCTTTGGCTCAGGTCATGATCCCTGGGTCCTGGGATCAAGCCCGGCATCAGGCTCCCTATTGAGCGGGGAGCCTGTTTCTCCCTCTTCCTCTGCCTGCAGCTCCCCCTGGGCACTCTCTCTAATAAATAAATAAAATCTTAAAAAAAAAAACAACCCACACGACCCATTGTAGACTAGTAGGAAAACACACAATTCTGGCAGAGAGCCAAAGACGACTGACTGCACAGAAGGTAGTGACAATAGTAAACATTTTCTTGGTGCTTTTGTACAAAGTTACTTTGCTGAAATTATAAATTTTAATTTTTGTGTAAAAATGAGTGCCTGAATGGCCAGAAAAGGAAATGTACCTTATTAAGCCTTAATAAAAAGGTTATTCCTTTTAAAATGAATGCTGTTGTGGCGCCTGGCTGGCTCAGTTGGAAGAGCATGTGACTCTTGATTTGGGGTCATGAGTTTGAGCCCCATGTTGGGTGTAGAGATTACTTAAAAAAAAAAACTTGGGGCGCCTGGGTGGCTCAGTCAGTTAAGCATCTGCCTTCGGCTCAGGTCATGATCCGAGGGTCCTGGGATCGAGCCCCGCATCAGGCTCCCTGATCGGCGGGAGGCCTGCTTCTCCCTCTCCCACTCCCCCTGCTTGTGTTCCACCTCTCGCTGTCTCTCTCTCTGTCAAAAAATAGGTAAAATCTTAAAAAAAAAAAGATTGGGGTTCCTGGGTGGCTCAGTCATTAAGCGTCTGCCTTCGGCTCAGGTCATGATCCCAGGGTCCTGGGATCGAGCCCCGCATCTGGCTCCTGGCTCCCTTTCCCTCTGCCTGCTTGCCCCTGCTCGTGCTCTCTATCTGAAATAAATAAATAAAATCTTAAAAAAAAACAAAACAAAATTAAATTAAATTAATGCTGTAAAATATAATACAAAGCTACAGTCATTAAAAGCACATCAATGGATTATAGATGAATGGAAGAGACTATCACAACCAGAAACAGATTCTTGAATATATGTAAATTTAATATCTGATAAAAGTGGATTTTTAAACCCAAAAGGTAAGAATGACTTATTTTACAAACATCAGTGGGACAATTGGATAACTTATTGGGAAAAAATTAGATCTTACACATTAAAATAAAATCTAGGTGGATCGGAATTCTAAACATAAAGAACAGAGTTATGAAAGGATTAAAGGAAAATAAAGGATAATATTTGATAATCTTGATGTGAGAAAATCTTTTCTAAGGAAGAACATAAAACCCAAAGACTATAAAAGAAAAGGATGGATAGGTTTCACTACATCAAATTAAATCTTTGTAAAGATATTACAAACAAAGTTAAAAGATAAGATTGGAGTCATATATTTGGCAAACGTATAATATCAAAAATACATGGGGCGCCTGGGTGGCTCAGTTGGTTAGGCGACTGCCTTCGGCTCAGGTCATGATCCCGGAGTCCTGGGATCGAGTCCCACATCGGGCTCCTGCTCAGTAAGGGAGCCTGCTTCTCCCTCTGACCCTCCCCCGTCTCATGTACTCTCTCTCTCTCATTCTTTCTCTCTCAAATAAATAAATAAATCTTTAAAAAAAAAATATCAAAAATACATAAAGAACTCCTTAAAGGAAACCCAAATATCTCAATAAAAAATAAAAGGACAAAGGCTATGGAGTTTACAGAAGAAGAAATAAATATAACACCCAGTAGCATATGAAAAGATGTTCAGCCTCACTGGTGAGCAGGGATACAAATCAACGTAATACATGGTTATTATTTTGTTTAACCAGATTGGCAACAATTAAAATGATTCATAATATCCAGTTCTGATTGAAGTTGCAGGAAAATGAGCACCTTTATGCACTATTTTTTTTAAGATTTTCTTTATTTATTTGAGAGAGAGAAAGAGAAAGTGAGAGAGAGCACGAGTTGAGGGGAGGGGCAGAGGGAGAGGGAGAAGAAGGCTCCCCAATGAGCAGTGAGCCCCGTGTGGGGCTCGATCCTAGGACCCCGGGATCATGACCTGAGCTGAAGGCAGACGCCCAACGACTGAGCCACCCAGGCGCCCCAGTATGTCAGCATTTTAAATACGCATCCCCTTTGACCTAGCACCTCTTATTCTAGGAAATCTCTTTTACAGGAATGTGGGAAAACAATGGGGAAGGGAAGATGGATGTAAATGGGGAGATCAGAAGCAGGTTGAACCCACCAGCAAGAGTTGGCACTTGCCCCATGGGATGGACTGGAACCCATGCCGGTTTTCCCTGCTTCCAATCTTGCTGATGTCGGTGTCCTGCAGAAGCCAGGGCCCTTTGTCACAGAGCAAAACACAAGCACTTGGCCCAGGAGTTGGAGAAGCTGATGGAGGATCTGGGGGAAGGTAGAGAAGTTGTAGGCCCAGCTGCGGCTTCACCTCCAAGGAGGTAAGTCAGCAGATCACCAGTGATGTTCATGAACTAGAAAATGTCTGCTTTCCTTCTACCCTCCAGATCTCCCCTATGGCCCACTCTAAAGGATGTGTAGTTCAGCCCAGCCAAGTTGAACATTACAAATTGGACATATGAGTGGATACATGTCCATGCATCCTTGCTTGTACTAGGAAAAATCGGAAACTGTAATGACCATTGTTAGGGGAATGATCGATAAAGTTATGGTGCACATACACCCTGGAATAGCACGCAGCTCTTAAAAACAAGGAGATCACCACAACAGGATGCCACTACACAACCACCGCAATGTCTAACGTGTATAAAATGAACACCACTAAATGTCGGCAAGGATGGGTAGTAATTAGCACTCTTGTACATTGTTTTTGGAAGTGTATAATGGTACAGCCACTTCGGAAAATAGTGTGGTATTTTCTTATAAAACGAAACACGCACCTACCCAATGAGCCAGCAGTTCTATTCTTAGGTATTTACTCAGGAGCAATAAAAGGTTATGTGCAGTGATCTTCCCCGGTCTCAGGCGTTGGCTCCCGCCTCTGCTTGTTCACTCTTACTTAGCCTGTGACACCCAAACCGGCTATGACTTCTAACCTCCTGGGGCCGCGTCCTTGCTTGCGACAGGGCCACCATGTTCCAGGCGCGGCTGGTCCAGGGCTCCATCCCAGAGAATGTGCTGGAGGTGCTTACGGATCTCATCAACGAGGCCTGCTGGATCCGAAGCTGCAACGGTGTAAACTGTTCCCACGGCTGTCTCCCTGGTGCAGCTCCCCGCGCACTCCCATGGCCTCGGCTCTTACCGCAGCCACTGCAGCCTGGCCGTGGCAGGAACCTCACCAGCATGTCCAAAATACGAAAATGTGCAGTGAAGACCTCCTTACACTAAGGGCTGAAGATAATGCGGACACCCTGGCACTAGTATTTGAAGCTGCAAATCAAGAAAAGGTTTCGGATTATGAAATGCAGTTAATGGCTTAAAAAAATTTTTTTTTAATTTATTTAAGAGAGAGAGAAGGGAGGAGCAGGGGGAGGGGCAGAGGGAGAAGCAGGCTTCCCGCTGAGCAGGGAGCTCCACCTGGGGCTCAATCCTATGACCCCAGGGTCACACCCGAGCTAAAGGCAGACGCTTAACCCACTGAGCCACCAAAGCATCCTTGAAATGAAGTTAATGGCTTTAGATGTGGAACAACTTGGAATTCCAGAACAGGTCAATAGCTAGCTATGCAGTAAAGACACCTTCTGGTGAATTTGCACATATATGTCATCTCAGTCATATTGCAGATGCTGTTGTAATTTCCTGTGCAAGAGAGGGAGTGAAATTTTCTGCAAGTGGAGTACTAGGAAATGGAAATATTAAGTTGTCACAAACAAGTAATGTCGATAAAGAAGAGGAAGCTGTTAGGATAGAGACGAATGAGCCAGTTTGGCTAACTTTCACTTTGATACCTGAACTTTTCTACAAAAGCCGCTCCAGTCTCTCCTACAGTAACAGTATGTCTGCCGATGAACCCCTTGGTGTAGAGTATAACCTTGCTGATATCGGACATTTAAAGTACTAGTTGGCTTCCAAGATTGAGGATGAAGAGGGATCTTCGGCATTCTTAATATCCAAGATGATAAAATTAAGCTCTTTGAGAACTGCTTCTGAGATAGCAACACGTACTTAAGTTTCTTCTGTCATCAAATTTGTACCCCTAAGTACATATGTAGATATTTTCTGTAAATGACCTATTTTTTCCTCTATTTTTTAGTTTGTTTAAAGAATAAAGTCCAAAGTCAAATCTGATCTTGTTAACCTAGAAATGTTATCTGCCTTACCTAAAAATACTTATGATTTTCAGAGCAAAAGGATTTTGACTTTAAATGCTGTTTTTTAACTTTATTTATTAATCTGTGGGAGAGAGAGCATGAGGGAGCGCACAAGTGGGTGGGGGAAGGGCAGAGGGAGAGGGAGAAGCAGGCTCCCCATTGATTAGTGATCCCAAGACGGGGCTTGATCCTGGGACCCCAGGATCACGACCTGAGCTGAAGGCAGATCCTTAACCGACTGAGCCACCCAGGTGCCCCTGTAAATGCTGTTTTAAGAATTTTTTCAATTTATTTTTTTAAGATTTATTTATTTATTTGAGAGAGATAACAGGGGGAGGGGCAGAGGGAGAGGGAGAGAACTTCAAGCAGACTCCCCACTGAGCATGGAGCCCATCATGGGGCTTGATCTCATGACCCTGAGATCATGACCTGAGCTGAAATCAAGAGTTGGTTGCTCAACCGACTGAGCCACCCAGGCACACCAGAATTTTTTTCAATTTAAATAAAACTTATTTGAATTTCAAACAGAAAAAAAAAAGTTATGTGCATAAAAAGACTTGTACAAAAATGTGCATAGCAGCTCTATTCATAATAGCCATAACCTGGAGACAGATCAAGGTCCATCAATAGGAGACTAGATATATAAACTCTTGTATATTCATACAGTGGAATACTAATCAATGATGTAAGGGAATCAGTTACTAACACATGCAACAATAAGGGCAAATCTCAAAAAACATTATGCCAAATGAAATAACCCTTACCCAAAAGAGCACATGTTTTATAATTCCACTTATATGAAATTCTAGAACAGGTAAAACTAAATTTTGATGGAATAAAATTGGAAGAATGGTTGCCTCTGGAAGATCAGGGGCAGCAATTGAGCTGGAAAGGGGCAGGAGGGAACTTGCTGGGGTGATGATGATGTTCTATGTCTTTATAGACATTTTGATTACACAAATGTATGAAGTCTTAAAATCTCAGCATAAATAGACTTAAGATTAGTACATTTCATTGTATGTAAATTTTACCTTGAATGAAAATGTATACAAACGTAAAACTCATTAATTGTATGTATGGTGATTTTTTAGGGGGAAGTGTATTGATGCTCGCAATTTACTCTAGAACCTATCAAGGGGCGCATGGGTGGCTCAGTCGGTTAAGCATCTGACTCTTGATTTCAGCTTGGGTTGTGAGCTCAGGGTGGTGGGATCAAGGCCCACATTGGACTTCACACTCAGCGCGGAGTCGGCTTGAGATTCTTTACCCCTCCCTCTCTCTCTGCCCGACCCCCACCCCCCGCCCCTTCGCATTTGCTCTTGCTCTCTCTCAAATAAATAAATAAATAAAATTAAAAAAAAAAAATGAACGGGTGAAGGAAGAGAGGGATGGATAGATGTACAGATATGAGACAAAGCAAATTAGTAAAATGTTAATGGTAGGGTTTATGTGGTGAGTACACTGGCCTTCACTGTAAAGTTCTTTCAACTTTGTTTTAGGGTTGAAAATTTTTATAATTGGGGTGCCTGGGTGGCTCAGTGGGCTAAGTGTCTGCCTTTGGCTCAGGTCATGATCCCAGGGTCCTGGGATAGAGCCCCACATGAGGCTCCCCACTCAGAGGGAAGCCTGTTTCTCCCTCTCCCTCTGCCTGTCACTCCCCATGTTTATGCTCTCTCTCTGTGTCAAATAAAGAAATAAAATCTTGGGGTGCCTGGGTGGCACAGTCATTAAGCGTCTGCCTTCGGCTCAGGTCATGATCCTGGGGTCCTGGGATCGAGCCCCACATCGGGCTCCCTGCTCGGCGGGAAGCCTGCTTCGCCCTCTCCCACTCCCCCTGCTTGTGTTCCCTCTCTTACTGTGTCTCTTTCTGTCAAATAAATAAATAAATAAAATCTTTAAAAAAAAAAGAAATAAAATCTTTAAAAAAAAGGAATCATCTCGTTTAAAAAAAAGAAAATTTTTATAATAAAATATTGGAAAAAGAATGAGATTGATTTTGTATGTACTAACAGAGAGAGATACCCAAAACATACTGCTAAAAGCAAGCCTTGGGGAAAAATATAACATGATATCTTGGACATAAAACAACTAAGCAAAACAAAAACCTTACTTCTGTGAATAGTTTAATAGAGGATACATATTAAACTATTAACAGTGGTAACCTTTGGGGAAGAAAGTATGATGAGAGGGTTGGTGTCTTAGCTTGGTTCTCCAGAGAGCAAAGCCTGGGGCAAATGCTTATGTGGTAACACTTTTGGGGATAATGCAGTTCTGGGGAAGCAGGAATGAGGGGCAAAGGAGAACAAGGCAGGGAAAGGAGACAGTAAAAATGTGGATGTATTACTGAGCTGGCCCAGCTTTCTAGCAAGCACCAATGATTGTTTGGTTTCAAGGGAGGTCATCAGAAATGCTGTATGAACCTACTGCATCCCCCAGCTGTCCATGGTGGGGAGGAAGGGAGCAGAATTTATCTGCTGGTTGCTCTACCTCACTAGACAAAGTGTACCCCAAAAGGCATCAACTCCCCCACGTTTCTGGAACCAACCTGGCCAGCCAGTCTGCAAGCATGGGTACTGAGTGAGTCTTGTGTAATATCGGGCCTCAGCAGCAAGAGTTAAGCCCCAAAGGTGGTTCTGAGGCTCAAGGAAAGAATGGGTTGTGCCTCTGAACAACTTGGGGGGCCAGGAGTAGTCCCCCACAGTAGGCGTTCCTGGATAAACCAGTGGAACACAAAGGCAATATCACCTCTGCCTTAGGCACGTGACAGGCCTCCCCCTTGCAGCCTAGAGGAATGTACTTACTACCAGGCAATCCTTTTGGGGAAGCCTTCAATAACAGTGAGAGAAAAGACCACTGAGCAAATCTAGGGAAATGTACAATCTGGGTCCAGCACAAGTGATCTTGGTAAGCAAGGACTTTAAGCTTTAACCGAGTGTACTTCTGCATTGCTTAAATCTTTTATAAGACTGTATTTATGTATTGCTTGTGTAATTAAACAAAACCAATAAAATCGGGGTGCTTGGTTAGGCGTCCAACTCTTGATTTTGGTTCAGGTGATGATCTCAAGGTCGTGAGATTGAGCACCGAGTTGGACTCTGCACTGGATGCGGAGCCTGCTTAGGATTCTCTCTCTTCCTCTTCCCCCACCCACCCCCTCACTGGAGTGCTCTTTCAAAAAAAAAAAAAAATCAAAATGTAATCATCTTTGTGTAACATTTTGTAGCCAATATAGTAGGAAGATAAACAGAATGAATTATGGAAACGCTAGCCTAATATCACATGAACCAATAAATTTAAGTAAGTTTTTTTTTTTTTAAGTAGGCTCCATGCCCAGTGTGGAACTCGACCCTGAGATCAAGACCTGAGCTGATAAGGAGAGTCGGATACTTCACTGACTGAGTCACCCAGGCGCCCCTAAGTAAGATATTATTTTAGGGAAAGCAATACATTAAATGAAACAAAGTGAGATTTAATTTTTATTTCCTTTGTACATAGTCTCCTAAAAATAAATTCAAAAACTGGAAAATAGTTCATTGCGATGATGTGTTTGAATTGTGGCGTGGGAATGGATTTATGGTCACTGGGATAATAGGCACACAAAGTACAGGTTTCTGCTTCTGGGACGAGGGTAAGATAATTACATTTGTTAAAGAGCTAGTAAAACGTCAGAGGAATCTGGCCCATCTTCTGCTCTTTGCTCTCTGCTAGTCTGATCTCGCTGGTCACCAGGAGCCTTACAGCCTATTTCCTCCTTTTCTTCCAGTGAAAAGCCCCACACCCCTCCTTATTAAATTTTAAAGTTTTTCTCATTTGAGTATCTCAGACAACACAAGGTTCTCCTACTGAGTTACAGTTTTTGGTGATTAAAACATTCATTTATTCCTGAGGGGCGTCTGGGTGGCTCAGTCAGTTAAGTGTCCGACTCTTGATTTCGGCTTAGGTCATGATCTCGGGGTCATGAGATCGAGCCCTGCGTTGGGCTCCAAGCTCAATGGGAGTCTTCTTGAGATTCTCTCCCTCTCCCTCTGCCCCTCCCCCCACTCTCTCTCTCTCAAATAAATAAGTAAATAAAATCTTTTTTTAAAAAAAGATCAGGCGCCCCAGATGAGAGTAACATTTAAATTGGCAAACTTTGGGTAAAGCAGATTACTCCCCATAATGTAAGTGGGGCTTATCCATTCAGTCGAAGAACAAAAAGACTGGCCTTTCTGAGTAACAGGGACTTCACCAGCAGGCTGCCTTTGGACTGGAACTGGAACGTTGGCCTTTGTGAGTCTTGAACTTTCTTCTTCTTCTTCTTCTTTTTTTTAAGATTTTATTTATTTATTCGAGAGAGAGAGAGAGCAAACATGAGCTGGGGGAGGGGCAGAGGGGCAGGGAGAAGCAGGCTCCCGGATGAGCAGAGAGCCTGATGCGGGGCTCTATCCCAGGATCCTGGGATCATGACCTGAGCCGAAGGCAGATGCTTAACTGACCCGTCACCCCGGGTCTCGAACCTTCTGACCCAAAGTGCAGGTTTGGACTTGCTAACCTTCATAATCATGTAAGCCAAATAATAAATCTCTTTATATAAGTAAATAAGTAAATAAATAAATTGTGTGTATATATATATATTTCACTAGTTAATAATTATACTAAAGTTTCCATGTTTAAATTCATGGTGTAGTTTCTGTCTCCTGACCAGACACTGACTGATATCAGCAGTGTACATGATATAGGGCCCATACATGAAGATGATCATAGTAAAATAAGATAAAGTACTTTCCCTCAGTAGTTGAAAGAAATGGACAAAGGAAAAGTTATGAAAACATTTCATAAGAACTATAATGGAGGGGTGCCTGGGTGGCTCAGTCGGTTAAGCGTCTGCCTTTAGCTCAGGTCAGGGTCCCAGGGTCCTGGGATCAAGCCCTGCGTCGGGCTCCCTGCTCAGCTGGGAACCTGCTTCTCCCTCTCTTTCTCCCGCTCCCCCTACCTGGGCTGTCTCATTCTGTCAAATAAATAAATAAAATCTTAAAAAAAAAAAAAGAACTATGATGGACATGTTTGTTTAGGGCCACGCAAAAGCAGAGAAGAAGGAACACCTACCTCATGGGATGTTATAAGGCTTCATGGAAGGAGTGATGTCTGAACTGAATCTTGAAGGAACATGGTTTTCCAGGCAAATGAAGGTGGAGAGTAGTATAATCCAGATGGAGGGGAGAAAGTATGTCCAGAGGCAAGAGGAAGCACATCACGTACTGGGGAGTATAAGTGTGATAGCTCCCTGAGGCTGGGGCAGAGGAGGCAGGAGAGAATGGTAGGAACGTGAAGGGTATTGTGAGTCACTTTAAGTAGTTTGCATTTACGGCTCCAGGCCAGAGATTCTTAACCTAGCTCCCCGACCAAGACACCCACCACAGATGGTATTCATATTCATAACAGTTCCATACCTGTGCCAGGTTTTTGCTGAAACACCCCTCCCCTAATTCGAGGGTGTAACGAAGCATCTGTAATTTATAGTTGCTGCAGCCAGAAATGGAACATTGGTAATGGTTGCTCATTACCGTCTATAGCCTAGAGCAGATAGGCTGTGTGTTGCACAAAATTCCTAGCTCTAATCCTAGCTCTTTCTCTTCCATTTAAGAGAATGCCGATGCTCCCCTCGGCCTTCTGCAACTACTCTGATCCATTTACTAAGTATTCCAAAGGATGGACAACTTTGAGGAGGGCCCAGAGAAATAAAAATCTTTTCAACACATTCAGGCTGCAGTGCGGAGAGCAAAAGCCGGACTGACAGACTAATGTGGGGACAGTGCCAAGTCCTGCTGGGGAATTACAAATGGTGGTGAACTGACTATAGCACGTAGGCATTCTCGTGGCCAACCTCTCCTGCGAATACTCAAGGCGAAGGAATAACAAGCTAAGAGACTACCTCATCCCAGTGCTGCTTCTCGAGGGTTGAAAGGTGAACACTCAGAAAGGCTGCTGGTCCACAGGGACAGCAAATGGGATGATCCAGAGTAGTTTTGTGGTGCCTGGCACTCCCTTCTCTGGGGCTCCTCCCCTCTCTCTCCTTAAGCTCATTCTGACTACATTAGTCATCTTTGCTGAGGTAACAACCAACCTCAAAATCTCTCGACCTTACAACAGAGCTGGTGAACTTTTTCTGCAAAGGGCCAGATAGTAAATATTTTGGGCTTTGTGGGACATCCGGTGTCTGTTACAGATGCTCAGCTCTGTCCTTAGAGCAAGAAAGCCGTAGACAATATGTAAATGAATGAGTGTGGCCATGTTCTGACAAAACTTTATGAATACTAAAACTTGAACTTCATATAGTTTTTAAATCCTGTTCTTCTTTTGATTATGTTTTCATTGAAATATACTTGACATATAACATAGTATTATATCAGTTTCAGGTGTACCACATAATGATTTGATATTTGTATATTGCAAAATGATCACCACAGTAAGTCTAGTTAATACCTGTCACCTCACAGTTACAAATGTTTTTCCTTGTGCTGAGAACTTTTATTTATTTATTTTTAAAGATTTTATTTATTTGACAGAGAGAAGGAGAGCACAAGGAGGGGGAGCAGCAGAGGGAGAGGGAGAAGCAGGCTCCCCACCAAGCAGGGAGCCTGACATGGGGCTCGATCCCAGGACCCCAGGATCACGATCTGAGCCGAGGGCAGATGCTTAACCGACTGAGCCACCCAGGTGCCCCCGAGAACTTTTAAGATCTACTCTCGTAGCAACTTTCAAATACACAATACATATTAACTATAGTCACCACACATACACTACATCCCCATGACTTACTTATTTTGTAACTGGAAGTTTGTAACCTTTGACCTCCTTCACCCATTTGGGCTCACCCCCCCCCCACCTCTGGCAACCAATTTGTTCTCTGTATCTATGGATTTGTTTTGTTTTGTTTAGATTCCACATATAGATGAGGTCATATAGTATTTGTCTTTCTCTGACTTATTTCATTTAACATTATGTCCTCGGGCGCCTGGGTGGCTCAGTTGGTTAAGCGACTGCCTTCGGCTCAGGTCATGATCCCGGAGTCCCGGGATTGAGTCCCACGTCGGGCTCCCTGCTCAGCAGGGAATCTGCTTCTCCCTCTGACTCTACCCCCTCTTGGGCTCTCTCTCACTCTCAAATAAATAAATAAAATCTTAAAAAAAAGGAAAACAAAGAAGAAACAAACAAAAAAACATTATGTCCTCAGCATCCATCCATATTGTTGCAAATGGCAAAACTTCCTTTTTTATGGCTGAATAATATTCCTGTGTGTGTGTGTGTGTGTGTGTGTGTGTGTGTGTACATACCACATTTTCTTTATCCATTCATCCATGAATGGACACTTAGGTTGCTTCTGTGTCTTGACTACTGTAGATAATGCTGGAGTGAACATGGGGGTTTTTACAACTCTTCAAGTTAGTGTTTTTATTTTCTTTGGATAAATACCCTAACGTAAAATTGCTGGATCATATGGTACGTCTATGTTTAATTTTTTGAGGAAAATTCTACTGTTTTCCAGAGTGGCTGCACCAGTTTGCTTTCGCAGCAACTCTGCACAAACTTTCCCTGTCCTCCACATCCTCACCAGCATGTCTTCTTATCTAATAACCACCACTCTAACAGGTGTGAGGTGATATCTCATTGTGGTTTTGATTTGCATTTTCCTGATGATGAGTGATGTTGAGCACCTTTTCATGTACTTGGCCACCTATATGTCTTTTTTGGAAAAATGTAGATTCAGGTCCTCTTCTCATTTTTTAATCAGATTGTTTTATTTTGCTATTGGCTTGTATGAATTCTTTACATATTTTGGATATTAATCCCTTACCAGATATATGATTTGCAAATATTTTCTCCTATTCAGTAGGTTGCCTTTATTTGTTTTTATTTTTTATTTACTTATTTTTTAAAAGATTTTCTTTATTTATTTGAGAGAGAGAGAATGAGAGACAGAGAGCACAAGAGGGAAGAGGGTCAGAGGGAGAAGCAGACTCCCTGCTGAGCAGGGAGCCCGATGTGGGACTCGATCCTGAGCCGAAGGCAGTCGCTTAACCAACTGAGCCACCCAGGCGCCCTATTTGTTTGTTTTTAAAGATTTAATTAATTTATTTGACGAAGAGCACAAGCAGGGGGAGCGGCAAAGGGAGAAAGAGAAGCAGTGTCCCCGCTGAGCAGGGAGTCCAATGCGAGGCTGGATCCCAGGACTATGGGATCATGACCTGAGCCGTAGGCAGAAGCTTAACTGACTGAGCCACCCAGGTGTCCCAAGGTTGCCTTTATTTTTGTGAGCATGTTCTTTGCTGTGCAGAAGCTTTTTGGTTTGTTGCTGTCTCACTTGTTTATTTTTGCTTTTGATACCTTTACTTTTGGTGCCAAATCCAAAAAAGACATTGCCAAGTGCCATGTCAAGGAGCTTATAGTCTATATTTTCATCTAGGAGTTTTATGGTTTCAAGTCTTACAGTCAAGTCTTTAATCCATTTTGAGTTAATGTTTGTGTATGGTATAAGATAATGGTCCAGTTTCATTCTTTTGCATGTGGCTGTCTAGTTCTGCCAGCATCATTTATTGAAGACACTGCCCTTTCCCTTGTATACTCTTGGCTCCTTTGGTGTAAGTTAATTGACCCTCTATGTGTGTTTTGATTACTTTCCAACCTCTCAAAAATGAAAAAGAAATTCTTAGCTTAATGGGTCTTACAGAAACAGCCACTGGTTTGGGTTTGGCCCATGGACTGTAGTTTGCCAACCCTTCGTTTACAACAACCAACATCTGTTTCTTGCTGTCTTTACATGTTGGTGATTACAGGTCAGATTCTGTGGCTCAAAGCACCTCACTTTGGGACCTACACTGGGCAATAGGAGCGGCCCCTATTGGAGTCACACTATTCATGCAGCAGAGAGGAAGAACAAGAGTGGGACACACAGGAGGTAAACACGTGATGCCTCCTAAGCTCCTGCTCAGAACTGGCCTGCTCTCACCGCTCATATTCTGTTGGTCCAAGCAGGTCACAAAACCTAACCAGACAGTGGAGCAGGGAACTGTGCTGTCTCCAAAGAGGCATTGAAAATCACGCAGCAATGGGTGGCGACATATAATCCTCTCAGAGGGAAAGAAGGGACTAGTTGGAAAGGCTAATACAACATACCACCCTGCACCAGGACCCATTCCCAGTATGCATTAGGATAGCATGTCAAAGTGTGGCTCAAGGACTGATGTCCCTGGTCTATAATAAGTGTAGAAAGTGAAAGTAAGTAAAAATTTAAGAAGTTTTATATAATAAATATGCCTGCAACAGATTGGGAACAAAAACAATCTAGTTGTTCACCCCAGTCTGAGAAGCACTTTCATCAGTAGACAGAGTAGCCAATACTTTCAGGGGACAGGAGTTCACTGGCCAATATACAACCATTATGAGAAAAACAACAAACGGGATCACATAGACACACATGCACACACAATCACATATATATAATCTAAGAATTAGTGAAATAAAAAAATCAGAAATTTAAAATAAGGATTATAAAAATACTTAGAGAAGAGATTATATTTGATTATACATCTGAGGTAATGAGAAATCATAAAAAAGAACCAAGAAGGAATGCTAGGATTGAAAATGGAAAGAACACAAGAGATAGAATAAATAGGGGCGCCCAGGTGGCTCAGTCAGTTAAGCGTCTGCCTTCGGCTCAGGTCATGGTCCCAGGGTCCTGGGATTGAGCCCCACATCGGGCTCCCTGCTCAGCAGGAAGCCTGCTTCTCCCTCTCCCACTCCCCCTGCTTGTGTTCCCTCTCTCGTTGTGTCTCTCTCTGTCAAATAAATAAATAAAATCTTGAAAAAATAGAGATAGAATAAATAGAAGAATAGATATGGCTAAAGAAAAATTAGTAAATTTCAAGATCATATTGAGGAGATTTCCCATAAAAAAGCAAGAAAGGACAAAAAGATAAAGGATACAAAAAGAAGTAGAGAGACATGGAGGACAGGAATAAAAATGCCAACATCTGGAAAGTTAGGGGTTCCAGAAGGCAGGTGAAAACACACGGAGTGGAAGAAATTATATTTTGAATAGTGAAGGTAACCTTCCCAGAATTAAAGAAGGATGAAAGGTCTTAGATTAAAAGGACCCATCAAATGCCAAATAGAGCATTAAGAAAAAATCTACACTGAGACAAATTATAACAAAATGTAACATTGTCAGTGTAAAATGTAAGAATATCAAAGACAAAGAGAAAATTGTAAGGGAATTCTATGGGAAGAGAAAGGGCAAATCGGTATCATTCTACTCAACAGGAACACTGGATGCAAGGTAAGGATAGAACAATATGTTTTAAAGTATCAAAGGAAGAGAACTTTGATTCTAGAATTTTTTATATCCCATCAAATTCTCATTCAAATGCTAGAGCATAATACAAATATTCTCCAGCACACAAAGCCTTGGAAGCTTTGCCACACAAACCCTGAGAACAATCTTGAAGAAAGTAATCAAGATGAGACACAAATCAAGGAGATGCTCCAAGAGACTGGAGAAATAACAGTGTTCAAATGCTTTGGGACACCTGCCTGGCCCAGTTGGTAGAGCCTGTGACTCTGGATCCTGGGGTCCTGAGTTCACGCCCCATATTGGGTATAGAGCTTACTTAAAAAAAAAAAAAAAAGAGTGTTCAAATACTTTGGTAAAGTTTATCTTTGTCTTTAAAGAAAAGGGGTTGTATCAAATAAGATGAAAAGAGAATACACATCTATAACAAATAATATCAATACTGGATGGTGGTGGAGAAAAAGAGACATGAGCGTATGTTTAAGTACTTTCTTATTAAGGGGAAGAAATAGATATTGATACATTTAATTGTTCATAAGAGTAAAAAACCATGAATATAAGTAATAAATTAAGAACAACCACAATGTGGGGCACCTGGGTGGCTCGGATGGTTAAACGTCTGCTTTCAGCTCAGGTCATGATCTCCAGGTCCTGGGATCAAGCCCCGTGTCGGGCTCCTGGCTCAGCAGGGAGTCTGCTTCTCCCTCTCCCTGCCTCACCCCCTGCTTGTACTCTATCTGTCTCTCTCTCTCTCTCAAATGAATAAATAAAACCTTAAACAAAAAACCCACAACATGAATAAAATACAAATATATAGCTTTTATTTTATTTTTTTAATTTAAAAAATTTTTATTTATTCTATTTATTTATTTAGGGAGCCAAGGGGGAGGGAGAGAGAAAGAATCTCAAGCAGACTCTGTGCTGAGCATGGAGCCCGACATGGGGCTCGATCCCACCACCCTGAGATCATGACCTGAGCTAAAACCAAGAGTCAGAAGCTTAATCGACTGAGCCACCCTGGCACCCCCAAATATATAACTTTTCAATCAGCCAAAGAAAACTCAATCTAGGATGTCTGGGTGGCTCAGTCGGTTAAGCGTCTGCCTTTGGCTCAGGTCATGATCCCAGGGGCCTAGGACTGAGTCCTGAGTCGGGCTCCCTGCTCTGCAGGGAGTCTGCTTCTCCCTCTGCTCCTCCCCCCACTTGTTCTCTCTCTCTTGCTCTCTCTCTCTCAAATAAGTAAATAAAATATTAAAAAAAACAGAAAACTCAATCTAGCCAACAGACTAAAGAGAACAGTGACAATAGTATAAAAGGAATACAATACGAAGCAAATGTAAAATAACATGACAGAAGTAAATCCTAATTTAACTGTAAATACAATAATGTATTGAATTAAATTCAAAATTAAAAGGCCAAGATTCTCAGACTACTTTTTAAAAATCCAACAATACATCGCTTCTCGGCCTTTTGGCTAAGATCAAGTCTAGTATCTGTTCTTATCAGTTTAAAAATCCAACAATACAATTTATCAAAGCGTATATTTAAAACCAAAAGAAATGGAAAATTTGAAAATAGGAAAGAAAAAGCTATGCCAGGCATATATGAATCAAAAGAATCCAGAAGGTAGCAATCCTAATATGTAATAAAATAGGATTTAAAGTAAAAAAAAGTCATAAAAGACAAAAGATATTATGGAACTTAACATAGGAAGTAGAGGAAGGAAATTATAAATGCCAGCTATTGTCTGTGACCAGTATTAGAAACAAGGACTGTATTAGCTATGCACATTTTCTTTCTTGATTACAGAATATCATATTATGACTTATAATTGATAAGACATGACTATTTCTCTGAGTGATGTTGTTCTTCATGAGTCATTGGGTAGTCTCTTTCATAGAGAGAGAATTTTTTTCTATGATAGTTGAATTATATGAGATGGGAACATTTTGTTACTTTTGTTTTTTGAAATTTAAGTATGGGAAGTTTGTATGGATAACTAGTACACACAATGATGGACTGTAGCCTATACTGTGTATTGGCTCATTTAACACAGTGTCCAATCCCCATATTGTATGTCTTCCTATACTGTATAGGCTGGAAAGCTAAAAACTACATTTCCCAGACTCCCCTAGAGGTATTTTTCAAATAGATGCATCCACAAAAGACTGGAATGAAGGAAATGAGAAGTGTGAGACAAAAGTCATGCCTATCGATACATCAGCTTTTCTTGCAAGCATAGTTTGAAGGCACTGGTTTTTCTGGGGCAGCTTGGCAGAGATTTCAATGTCTATTCCTAATGTCATAGTATTAGACGGTGGCAGCATTTGAGGGTCTACAATAATAGCCATGTGGTGTGGCTGGGAATTTCTCATGGCTGCTATTGTCCCGAACTTTCAGCATCTAAGCATGATTCTCTGGCCCACCTGGATACTCATAAGCCATCTACTGTTGTCTAATAAAGCCCTTTCTGTTTAAACTACCCAGAGTGGATGCTATTCTCTACAAGTAACAATACTGACTCTAGAAGACTGTTAGCTCTACCTCAACATCTTTTCTCTCTTTCTTCCTTAGTAAGAGAATTTTTACTATACATATTATTACCCCATATAAAGACTGTATTTCCCAGATTCTCTTGCAGCTAGATGTGACCATGTGACTAAGTTCTGAGCAATGGGATGTAAATAAAATTGTGATGTGGTAGATTCCAGGAATCTTCCTTAAGAGATAATAAGGACATGCCCTTTACCCATTCTTCCCCCTTTCTCTATCCTTCTGCTTTGAATGTAGAGTTGGTGGTCCATTTTAGAACAGGAGCATGAGGGCTGCATGCTAGGTATGGTGGAACAGAAAGTTGGCAACAGGCCTGTTTCCTTGAGGACTTCATAGAATGGAGCTTCTATACTAGCCTTGAATCATCTACCTCCAGGTTTTTTATGTAGGGGAAAAATAAACTGATAACTTGTTGAAGCCATTGTTATGTTAGGTTTTCTGTCACTCTCAGCCAAGTCTAATTCAATGAATCAATGACCAATAAACCATTCAGAATATACACCCTTCCTTTCTGACCATTAATCTCTGGTTTGTATTTTGGGATTAAAATTCCATATTATTCCGTCTCTGATCATGCTAATGCACAACTTACAATAACTCCCAAGGTTGTAGTTCCTTAAATACAGCTCCTCGAAGACAGTTCCTCTTGATCTGAAGACCCATGAACTAAGGAGACAAGTTATCTGCTTTATATTTACCCAAAAGGCAATGGTGCTACATATAGGATAATCACCATAGACATCCCTGTTCAAAAAGGATGGAGATGGGGGCGCCTGGGTGGCTCAGTCATTAAGCGTCTGCCTTCGGCTCAGGTCACGGTCCCAGGGTCCTGGGATCGAGCCCCACATCGGGCTCCCTGTTTCTCCCTCTCCCACTCCCCCTGTATGTAGTCCCTCTCTCGCTGTGTCTCTCTCTCTGTCAAATGAAAAATGAAAAATAAAAAAAAAGGATAGAGATGCTGGCACAAATGAATCACTGGTCCATAGCAATTCTGAAGTCCATCTGGACAAATGTTGGAAATTCCTTGATTAGGACTCAAGGCCTGGAGATAATCATCCATGGCTCTTGGTTCTACCTTCTGGGCTCTTGGTTCTGCCCTCTGAGTCATCCTTCCTTTTGCATAGAAAATAGTCCAAATTTGCAACTGTGTAGTTTTCACAGATTGCATTTTACTAGTAGAATTTGGAGGGTCAGAAGATATCTTTTCACTTTGTAATGCCTCTGATCCTTTCAGTCCAACTGGGCAGTGTTCCCCCAAACACATTTTAAAAACATGGGACTCTTCTGAATCTTCTTGAGGTTCACTCCATTAGACAAAAGATATCCTCACAAAGCTCTTCAAGACAAACCCTTCTACAACCTTGAGCTTCTGTTGAGGGACAATAAATGCCCTTAAGCTTCTTTCTTTCTTTGAAATTTTATTTATTTTTTGAGAAAGAGAGAGAGAGCACGAGCAGGGGGAGGGGCTGAGGGAGAAGCAGACTCCCCGCTAAGCAGGGAGCCTGACGTGGGGCTTGATCCCAGGACCGTGAGATCACTACCTGAGCCAAAGGCAGTCATTTAACCCACTGAGCCACCCAGGAGCCCCTGCCCTTAAGCTTCTTAGAATCCTACTGTTTGAATGAGGATTCATGGCATATCCTTAAATCTTTAGAGGACTTTTTATCTAAATGAACAGTACTCTGAGGTAACTAACACCTTCCCTCTTTCTTAGGTCTTGACAAAGGATTTTACAGCTATTCCCTTCACTTCACCTTTGGACTGTGTTTTCCTGGCATTGTCCTGCATTTAATCTTTGCTCAGAAGCTATTTCTTAATTTTAGCATCATTTGCCACCTGGACAGGCTGGAGATTTTCAAAACCAGAAAGTTCTGGCTTCCTTTTGTCTAATAGTCCTTCCTTTACCTTATCTCTCTCTCTCTTCTTCTTCTTCTTTTTTTTTTTTTTTTGGTAGATTTTATTTATTTATTTGACAGAGAGAGAGAGAGAGAGCCCAAGTAGGCAGAGAGGCAGGCAAAGGGAGAGGGAGAAGCAGGCTCTCCACTGAGCAGGGAGCCCGATGTGGGGCTCCAGCCCAGGACCCTGGGATCATGACCCGAGCTGAAGGCAGCCGCTTAAGAGACTGAGCCACCCAGACGCCCCTACCTTCTCTCTCTCTTTTCTGATTTTACTACAAGTGGCAAACAGAGACCAGGCAGCCCCTTCCACATTCTGCATGGAGAGCTCCTTAGCTAGATCACCCAATTCATTAGGTATATTTTCCACTTTTCACCTTACTGCAGGCAATAGTGTTGCTAAATTTCTGCCAATACATAACAAGGACCCCTTTCTTTCAGTGTCCAGTAAGATTTTTATGATTTTCTTTTTTTTTTAAGATTTTATTTATTTATTTGAGAGAGAGAATGAGAGAGAGAGAAAGCACGTGAGTGGGGGGGGAGAGTCAGAGGGAGAAGCAGACTCCCTGCCAAGCAGGGAGCCCAATGTGGGACTCGATCCAGGGACTCCAGGATCATGACCTGAGCCGAAGGCAGTCGCTTAACCAACTGAGCCACCCAGGCGCCCGATTTTTATGATTTTCCTTTAGGCCCTCCCTTGCAGCTTCGTCAAAGGCCATCAAGACTCTACTATTTTTTGAAAGGCTCAAGTTTCACTAACACTCCCTCAGAGTCCTTCCACCTTCCACGGCTCAGTTCCAAAGTCATGTTTTTAGGTTTTTTGTTATGGTAGCACTTTCAGGTACCACAACTTGTAGAAGTTATCTGTTGCTGCATAACAAGTTGCCCCCACAACTTAATGGCTTAAAAGAACAAATATTAATTACTTCACAAGATTTCTGAGGGTCAGGAATCTGGAAGCAGCTTCATTGGTTGGTTCTGTGTCTGGTCTCTCATGAGGTTTCACTCAAGCTGTGAGCTGGGACTGCAGTCAGCTGAAAGCTTGTCTGGGGCTGGAGGACCCATTCCAAGGTGGCACACTCTCACGGCTGTTGGCAGAAAGCTTCAGTTCATCTCCACATGGTGCATGAGGATACTGGCTTCTCCCAGAACAGCAGACCCAAGACAGAGAAAGAACAAGCAGGAAGCTGTGTTGTCTCTTATCACCAACACTCTGAAATCACACACTATCATTTCTGCTTTATTCCATTCTTTAGAAGCGCTCACTAAGTCCGGCTCACACTCATGCAAAGGCGAATTGGGACCACCCTCTTGAAGGGAGCAGTGTCAAAGAATATGTAGGCATGTAAAAACCACCACTACCCATGTTCTTCTCCTTGCCCTCTACTCCAAGGGGGAGAGTGGAGTTTTCACTTTTCCTTTCTAGGCACTGTTCCTCTGTTTGAGATTTTGATCTCCTTCTCACTCAATTGCAGAAATTCAGCCACTTAATTATTCCTCCTATATATTTAATCTTTCCCTTTTATCTTCATGCTTTCCTTCAGCATTTATTTTAAGTCTTTTTCTTTTAAAAGATTTTATTTATTTATTTGAGAGAGAGTGAAAGTGAGAGAGATCACAGAGCTCTGGAGAGGGAGAAGCAGACTCACCGCTGAACGGACAGCCAGATGTGGGGCTCGATCCCAGGACCCTGAGCTGGAGGCAGTCACTTAACTGACTGAGCCACCCAGGCACCCCTATTTTTAAGTCTTTACCCATATCCCCTTCTAGCTAATACCCTCTTTCTTTGCCCGTAGTAGTTTTGAGACATGTCCCCAAATTCTCTGACATTCTTCCCATTAAGAGATAGCAGCTATGTCCCCTTCTGCTTGAATCTTGGTAGGTTGTGACTACTTTTCCCAATGGGATATGGCAAGTGAGGCACCGTGTAAGTTCTGTTGATAGGTATAAAAGATCACACAGCTTCTTCCTAGTTCTCTTGGATACCCCCTCTTGGTATGCTCTCTTGTGAGGACCCTCCCTCTCAGAACCCAGCCACTATGCTGCAAGTGGCCCAAGGCACACTGAGAGGCTACGCGTAGGTGTTCCAGGTAACAGTCACAGCTGAGTCAGTTTTCAAGGGATCCCAGTCTTGGTGCCAGACCTGTGAGTGAAGAAACCTCCAGATGATTCCAGTTCCCAGGAGTTCAAGTCACTCCGAGCCATCTGGGTCTTCCCAGCTGAAACTCCAGACATTGTGAAACAGAGACAAGCCATCCCTGCTGTGACTTGTTCAGTTCTTGATCCATGGAATCCCTTAACATAATAATATAGCTTCGTTTTATGCCATTAAGTTTGGGTTGGAACTGGAACATCCCCTTTATACCCAAATCTCTCTAAAGAGTTGTTTCTTCTCGGGGTGCCTGGATGGCTTAGTTGGTTAGGCATCTGCCTTTGGCTCAGGTCATGATCTCAGGGTCCTGGCCATGAGTCAGGCTCCCGGCTCAGAAGGGAGTCCGCTTCTCTCTCTCCCTCTGCCCTTTGTGCTTGCTCTCTCTCTCTCAAATGAATGAGTTAAATCTTAAAAAAAAAAAAAAAAGTTGTTTCTTCTCATTACCTCTGTTTCTTTATCCCCTACTTATTCCTCTAATCTGGATTTTGCTCCTTTCTTTCAAGGTTAAGTCTTCTGAAGTCAATGATCTCCGAGTTGTTAAATCTAATAGACACTTTCTCTTAGCCTGTCAAGAGAAGTATTTAACACTATTGTCCAATTCTTCCTTTTAGAGTCACTCTTCTCCTACTTTCTCTGACACCACCCTAGGTGGCATCCCAGGCCACTTCCTTCCTCTCTAGTTGCTTCTCGGTGTCATTGGCAATTTCACCTTCCTCCAACCAGACACTGGGTGATGAAGTGGCAGCAGCTCGGTTCTAAGCCTTCTCTTCTCACTTTGTATTCTCTATCCATACCCATGGTTCTAATTCCCCTCCATAGGACATCAGTGATAACATTTTATCTCTAACAATTCTATCTGTTAAGCTCCACACCATATGTCCAGATGCCCTCTTAACATTTTGTACTGGTCAGGGTTCTCAGCTGCACACAGACTGGCCATGGCTGATTTAAGCAGAAATAGATGGATGAAAAGTTCACAGAATCCCAGAAAGAGGAGAGCACAGGGGTTGGAGCCTCTGCTAAGCAGGCAGAGACAACAGCCAAGTCAGAGCACAGAGCTGGCCTGGTGAGGATACCGACAGGGCTCCCAGCAGAGATGTGGTAGCTGCCACCACCGATAGCCTTAGCCGTGGACAGTGGATGCTGCTACCACGAACAGCCCTCCCACGATGGCGCCTGGAGATACGATCTTGCTGTGGCTGTCACCACTGCAAGAAAAGTTTCTTTGAGGTTCCTCCTTCTTGGTCTCATAGCTCCCTTTTCAAAGTCCCTGGTGTGTGCATCTGATTATCAAAGTGTGGAGCATGGGCACTGTCCTAGCTGTGGGGATTCTGGGAAAGCAAGTCACTGGCATTTCCAGATTCTGTTAGAAGGCAGATTCTACCTGCCACCGATTAATCACAAGGTTAGGCATTCTCCAAATATGTAAGTGAGTTTCAGAAGCTAGGAGGGGGAAGGTGAGGAGGAAAAACTCCTATTACTTCTTCCTTGCAACAAGGTGTTTATCACCAATCTGATGTGCTCTCCTGAGGAACAAGTTTGTAGAACTCTTTTGCATGTTTTAATTAACTAAGGCTGAAATAAAACCTTGTGCTATAAACGCCCAGGTCTTTCTGGGAGAATTCTCAATGGGGATGCTTGCAGAGTAGCTTGAATACATCCAACCCTCCTGATAATTAGTGGTTTTCAAACATGTTTCCATTTACCTGTTCAGAATGGGAAGGAATGCAGCTAAGTAGCAGAACACCTTTACAGTAATAAGGAAGTGACATTAAGAGATCGTTGTGAATATTTTGTATCCCTCTCCTAGGACATCCGATCCTCAAAATGCATAGCTAATTGTTGATGGAACCAAAGCAATGAGCTTTGTCCAATTTGACTGAGTATGACATAGAAGAGGAAGCCATCGAAAAAATGAAAGGTTTTGACATTTTTCCCCCAGTTTTGTTACATCACAGTGCTTTTCAGTACCTGACCCAACATAAGGAACTAGAAACTAATTTATAGAATTCATGTTTCTGTAGTTGCAGGGAAAATTCAGTGATTTAAGATTTTAGAAAATATACAACCTGTTTGCACTTTGGGTCATAAATATGTCAAAAGAAAGTCGATGTACAATGAATTTTTTTATTCGAAAACACAAAACCTGCTATTTTTACTAGTTTTATATTTTTCTCTGAACTTAAGCAAGAATTATTTTATCTCAGACTCTCTGGGTTTTCCTCTTCAAATAGAATGCTTGTGACCTGTAGAGGTTTAGAAAAGGTTATCCCCAACCAAAACAAGTGCTTCAATAAAGGGAAGAATTCTGTGAAATCGCTTACATTTGACGTTGCTAAACTTAAGTACAATAATGTCACATGTACTTATACAGTAATTGTGGGCACGCCTAAGTCCCTCCCTCTTTCCTAAACCAAATTCCCCAGATCCTAGAAATCCAGCCCTTCTGCCCTGCGGAGGCGCCTTTCCCAACGTAAAGTACAATTTTAAATTTAAGCTCCTGACTAAATAATGATTCCGTGGTCAACTGCCAGGGAACCTGGGCACCCCGGAGCCTCTGGAGGGTGCAGCGGGGTGTAGGCAAGGGCAGGGGGAGTGGGCGAAGCCGCTGGTTGGTGCCTGAAATCTGTGCGTTGCCCCTTTAATTGTGTCCCCAGCCCTCGGGCGTTTCTGTCCAACGCCCACGTCAGCAAATACCTTTTGTTTCTCTCACGTTGGGGCTACTTGTTTTAGGGCGCAAAGGAGCGGCTTCGAAAGTGGGTATTTCCCCTGCCGAGGACCAGGAATCCTCCCCGAGCCCGCGCGCGCGACCCGCCGGTGCGCCGCGGCCCGCGGTAAGTGGCTGCGCGCGGCGCGGGCGGAGGGCGGGCGGGGCGTCGGGGCTGCCGGGACGGGCCGCGAGCCTCGCTGCGGGCGGAGGGCTGGCGGCGGGCGGCGGCGGCGGCGGGATGCGGCCCGGACGCGGCGCCCCCAGACGTCCC